>NC_137941.1:2572217-3184655 GCF_963969265.1 Rhamphochromis sp. 'chilingali'
TTCTTGTGTGGGTCCTCCTCGCCACGGCTTCCTGCTGGCACTGCTCTTTTGTCATATTTGCTTTGCAGCAACTTCCAATCTGTTTTCCACCTCCATAGCCGCCTTACCCCATGTGCTACCTTCAGTTCCATCTCATCACTGGTCCTTGGAAGAATCCACCAGTCTCAGTTTTTACAGCCAGTCTTCTGTCTGCCTGCTGTTTAATGCAGCACTCACATGCCAGGTGTACACTGGATAAAGATCTGCACATAGATCGTTTTCAACTGAAATTTGGTTTTAAAATAAATATATATTAGTGTATATGTAACAGCGTTCATAAAATGTGACTGGGATCAATGCACTGGTTTACTTATGAGTTGTTTCATTAATTCATCTGTAATCTGTGTGTGTGTGTGTGTGTGTGTGTGTGTGTGTGTGTGTGTGTGTGTGTGTGTGTGTGTGTGTGTGTGTGTGTGTGTGTGTGTGTGTGATAGAGAAAGAAGCTCAAAATCTCACGCATCTAGAAATGTGTATGTGCGTGTGTGTGTGTTGTTTGTAAGTGGGTGTTAATTGATGCGTTCTCTCCTTTTGTCTGTTTAATGGAAAAGCACTTCTCATTAAACTGTCACTCAAAAATGTGTGCTGGTGTGTGCGTGGACCGAGAGAGAGAGGAAGACGGGAGCGGGTCATTATAATACAGTGTGAAAGGAGGAGAGAGAGGTTGCGGGAGAGGTGCAGAAGAACAGACCATTACAACAATTAGTGCGCCTTTTAAAAAGCTTTTCCTCACAGGCGTTTGATATTGAAATGAAACAATGTGTCTCTGCAGGAGGCTGTCGAGAAATTAGCCTAACAATACATTAAATGACACGCTCGCACGCTGCCTTTTCATCACCTGTGGAAGACTTATTTCCCTCCCCCTCCCATTTTGCTCATTTCATTTAAATTAAATTCACTTTTGTTCAGATCTATTGTGTTAAATACTTTTAAGTTTACCTCTATTAAGTGAGCTGTTAGTAAATTTTACTGAAGAAAATAATGTTTTAAAGGTTACTTAATTTGCTCTGGGGTTTTCTACAGAGGATTTTAACCTAATCTTAAATACTTACTTCCTGCTTTAATTCATGGGCTTACAGAATATTTCTTATGTACTTGTATAGCCTTGACTCAACCTGTCACTTCATCTTTGATCTAAAACAAGCAATTCTGATTTGCTGCCCTCACAAATAGAAAGCTTGAAGTGCCGGTGGGTGGGGTTTCTGAGCTCACAGTGGCTGAGATCATCATATAAAAGCGTCCACTCTCAATGACATCACAGAGACCTGAAAGTAAAAAAATACTGTCAGTCACCAGTACTACCCATCGGCCTTCTGCTTGATGCACTCATGGTAAAAGTTTGAACATCCTCGGTGACTTCTTGAAGTATCACATTAACAAGATTTTCCAAGAACTTGACCTCTGACCTTGACTTTGAGGTCAAGGTCACTGAGATCTGAGATTTTGAGTAGAAAACATATCAACTTTAAAATCCTATGTCACCTCAATCTCGAATGATCACCTTCACAAAGTTGGATGTCCACACCGCCGGCACGCCCACTGGGATGATGACATCAGCCGACTGAGGGGTAAAACATGTTGGAAGGATTAGAAAGGTTTTGACTCACACGAGTACTTATAGCCTCGTGTGACCTCATCAGGGTCGTCTGCTCTTACTGACGTCACACACAGTACACATGTTTTATAGGCTTGATGGTCAACACTGACACTGATTGGTTAGCTTATGTAACATAGATCTTTTTGAGAGATGAAACGCTTTATTAACCCGTTTGTTGGAGCCACACTTACAATTTTTAGTCAAGAAATCCCACAGGAGAGATATAGTTACGTATTTATCTTTTTTTCTCTAAAACACTGAATGTGATAAACTAATTATTACCTTTTGTTTATGTAGTAGCAGCTTGTGTAGTCCAGTGTAGGTCAAAGTTGGTCATGATGATGATCTGGTGTCCATTGTGCTGCTCCTGTATTCTGATTGGGAGCCTTTAAATCTTTAAATGTTTGTTTGGTATTACATGGCAACAGTTTTTATCCGTTTATCCGCCAAAGTGAAACTCTTTATGTCATTCAGACATTAACACTTTGAAAAAAGAGCAACAGTGCACGTTATTTACCATCTAACTCACAAACTAGGCAGCACATGTTGTTGTGTATCATGGACGAACATTCTTGTGGTCCTGTTAAGCTGCCTGCTTATGTCATCCACAGAGAAACAATACCTCCACAAATTTAGTAAATTCTGGAATTAGCTGTCACGCTTGGCAGGCACAGCGTCCATAAAAACATCCTAAGCCAATACTTTGTAATCTTGTGCGTGCCTATCTGTCAGCTTGGCTGCACTTACTCAAGACTGACACGTTAAACTGTCATCAGATAAATGAAAACAGTTGCATGGTTGAAAGGGGGCACCAATCTCTACGTTTCTTGGAAGAAGAAGAGTGGAGATTATGTGAAACTTGCTATGGAGTACATTGTTACAAACCCACAATCCCCTCCCCACCGGGTCGTCCTAATTTAAAAAACTTACAGTCTAATTTGATGTTATTTCAATCATATATTCGTGTATCAATCACAATGCCTCTTTTTAAACACTGCTAGTTGGATTTCAGTACGGATGCATTCATAGATGTGTCTGCTCCACAAACAAAAAAACGAACCAAAAACCAACAAAAAATGATTCAAACACAAAAAATCACAAAGAAAGAACAATACAGTATCCACATCTGAACCAAAGAGTAAAACAGTGAAATGTGGATTATTAAATATCAGGTCTCTCTCTTCCAAGTCTCTGTTAGTACATGACTTAATAATTGATCAACAAATCGATTTACTCTGCCTTACAGAAACCTGGTTGCAGCAGGATGATTATGTTAGTTTAAATGAATCAGCATCCCCGAGTCATTCTAACTACCAGAAACCTCGAAGCACTTTTTGACAGTGCTGTAAGTTTAAGAATATTTTTCATCCACTGTTATCATCTTAGCTACCTGAACGCTGCTCCAACAGAGGTCGATTATCTTGTTAATAATTTTATTGCAAATGACTCTGGATACTACAGCTCCTCTAAAAAAGAAAGCCTCAAATCAGAAGTACTTTCATGGCCTCTGACAGTGGACTCATCTCTGTGCTTGTCCCTTAGACCTCAGTGCAGCGTTCGATACTGTCGACCATAATATCCTATTAGAGCGATTAGAACATGCTGCAGGTATTACAGGTACTGTGCTGCAGTGGTTTGTATCATATCTATCTAATAGACTCCAGTTTGTGCATGTAAATGGAGAGTCCTCTTCACACACTGAGGTTAATTATGGAGTTCCACAGGGTTCAGTGCTAGGACCAATTCTGCTTACATTATACATGCTTCCCTTAGGCAGTATCATTAGAAGACATAGCATACATTTACACTGCTATGCAGATGACACCCAGCTCTATCTGTCCATGAAGCCAGATAACACACACCAATGAGTTAAACTGCAGGAATGTCTTAAAGACATAAAGACCTGGATGGCCGCTAACTTTCTGCTTCTTAATTCAGATCAAACTGAGGTTATTGTACTCGGCCCTGAAAATCTTAGAAATATGGTATCTAACCAGATTCTTACTCTGGATGGCATTACCTTGGCCTCCAGTAACACTGTGAGGAACCTTGGAGTCATTTTTGACCAGGACATGTCCTTCAACGCACATATTAAACAAATATGTAAGACTGCGTTCTTCCATTTGTGCAACATCTCTAAAGTTAGAAATATCCTGTCTCAGAGTGACGCTGAAAAACTAGTTCATGCTTTTATTACTTCCAGGCTGGACGACTGTAATTCATTATTATCAGGATGTCCAAAAAACTCCCTGAAAAACCTTCAGCTAATCCAAAATGCTGCAGCAAGAGTCCTGACAGGGACTAGAAAGAGAGCAGATTTCTCCTGTTTTGGCTTCCTGTTAAATCCAGAATTCAAAATCCTGCTCCTCACATACAAGGTCTTAAATAATCAGGCCCCATCTCATCTTAATGACCTTGTAGTACCATATCACCCTGTTAGAGCACTTCGCTCTCACTCTGCAGGCCTACTTGTTGTTCCTAGAGTATTTAAAAGTAGAATGGGAGGCAGAGCCTTCAGTTTTCAGGCCCCTCTTCTGTGGAACCAGCTTCCAGTTTGGATTCAGGAGACAGACACTATCTCTACTTTCAAGATTAGGCTTCAAACTTTCCTTTTTGCTAAAGCATATAGTTAGGGCTGGACCAGGTGACCCTGAATCCTCCCTTAGGTATGCTGCAATAGGTGTAGGCTGCTGGGGACTCCCATGATGGATTGAGTTTTTCTGCTTCAGTCACCTCCCTGAGCCTGGTTCTGCTAGAGGTTTCCTCCTGTTAAAAGGGAGTTTTTCCTTCTCACTGTCGCCAAAGCACTTACTCATATGGAGTTGTCTGATTGTTGGGGTTTTCTCTGTATTATTGTAGGGTCTTTACCTTACAATGCAAAGTGCCTTGAAGCCACTGTTGTTGTGATTTCATGCTATGTAAATAAAACTGAATTGAATTGAAACTAGTTTGGCATTCTTCTAAAGACTCAGTAACACAGGCCCAGTATTTCTTCTTCGGTCACCTTTCTCACTCACTATGTGTTAATAGACCTCTCTGCATTTAATTATTTGTTATTAATAATCTCTGGCTGTCTTCCCTAACACATGTTTGTCCCGTCTTCATCCACTCACCCCAACCAGTCACAGCAGATGGCCCCGCCCCTCCCTAAGCCCTCAAAGTGCGAGCTCTTTAAAGTTAACAAGAAGCATAAAAATAATATAACACTAAAATATGACTTAAAAGGAAATAATTAATGAGACAATCAATTTCCTAATTAGTAACATAATCGCAGATTTCAGTATTCTAAAACACAAGTTCCACCTTTAAACTAACTAAACTGACTAAAGTCATACTAACAGACTTCTGTGATTATATTTAACAACCTCTGCTAAACATAGCAACTCAACTTAATGCATAAAAAACAAATATTGAAAGCCACATTTTCAAAACATCTCTAAAACACAAACATCTCCATACCTGAAACACAGAAAAACACAAGCTGAGTGTGTTTGTGTGTCTGTCTTCTGATGAAAGAGCGGCAGAGATTTCTTTTACTCACTTCTAGTGACTAACTTAGCATGCTAGCGTTCGCCTAATAACATTGAGATAAAACTTGTTAGCAAACTTCAACCTGTGTGGGAGTTACACTGGTCGACTCATATATGAAATACAACAAGGTACAGTTGTTTGGTCATATTCAAATGACAGTTAACGGCTTCAATAATCTTTTATTGACAGAGAGCAAAACGACCGTTCCCTACCTCCGGCTACGTTGGAAACCACTGTAACCAGAGCGCACACGCAGGTAAGTATGCCATCACACAGTGCACGTCCAGCAGGAGGTGGCAGAAGATTCAAATCCAAATTAAAATATTTAATTAAAACCAGGTGTTTTGGTAAAATTAATCAGTGTTAAACACAACAACTGTGATCTACTCCCACATTTACTCCAGTGGCTGTTTTTATGATTTTCTGTCTTCTTTATCATTTTTCTTTTTAATTCGTTATTCATTTTCCATGATCCAACTTTCCAGCTGGGATATATTCAGTTTATTTCTTACTTTACGGCAGGAATGTCAAACTCATTTTTCATGGTGGGCCGCAGACAGCCACTTTGATCTTAAGTGGGCCAGACCACTGAAACCTGTCTGTGGGAAGAAGTTTAACTACACATTGAGTCCCCCAAATATGTTAATGTAAGAAAAAGAAGTGTAGTTTCAGCAGCATGTCTCAGTTTTTCTATATGATGAAGAAATGCTGCTACAGTAAATGAAAGAAATCTATCAGCACAACTCTTTAAGGTTAAATTGTAATAAATAATTCTGTAAAATTACAGAAAGAAAGTGTTTTAAATGTTTTTAACTGGTTTTAAAGATCAGCTTAAAAAACAAATATCTGTGGTAGACGGTGAAAAACAGGAACTTCTCTCTCAGTGAGTCGCTTATTTATTATTTATTTAGTTTAGCATAGTATGAACATCCATGGGAGAGGTCTTTATCACTTCATCAGTAGGAAAAGCTGTAAAACTTAAATACAGTTAAAAGCCCAAAATCTAAGCCCTCCTTCCAAAAGCCGTCCTGTAGGCCTGATTGGAGTATTTGCCCGGCTGATGTTGGCCCCCGGGCCTTATGTTTGGCCTGTTTTAGAGTACAGCACTGTCACTAAAAAGTGGGATTGCAGAAACACGAGCAGATGGATATTTTTACACAGAACTTCTTTATTTTGGACTTCTGATAAAAACATTCAAGGCACAGTTGATGGCCTACATCTCCCAGCATGCCTGGATGGGTTCCACAGGATCCTCCATTTTTCAGCTGTAATTTAACTTTTGAATCTGAGTTCCACAGCTTCGACTTGGCATGTGTGTATCTGGAGGACTGTAAGGGTGATGGGGACACAGAGATTGCTGATGCAGATAGACAGACCTTGTGTTTTAGCGCTTTCTCACTGAGACTGGATGCTTGTTTGTTTTGTTTGTGTTTTAGCCCATTAGTCCCAGTCTTGACGGACAGGAGCAGCCGCAGGGGGTCACACTTAGAGGTTAACTGTGATTATGAGGACTTGAGTTTCACAGTGATTTAACCCTTGTTGAGCAGCCAAACTCTTCAAAAAAGCTCTTAAAACTGTGATTTTGTGGGAACTCTTCACTGCATTTAACAGAACATTTGAATTTCATTATATTTCTTATTTTATTTTGCTGCTAAGCAAAAAGGTAAGTTAAAATACAAATGTGGCCGCCTGGCCACCTGGTTTGGGCCCTGGCTGTCTGACTCTGTGCTAACTGACCAGCTGAGTGACCAAGTGAACGGTAAACGTCCCTCGCAGAAGCAATTCTTCACTGACCATTTGTCTTTCCTCTGTTTTATTACGCCACCGTAAAACTCTGCAGTGAGAGACGAACCCTAAAAAGATAGGGCTGTAAAAGGAGAAGCTGTCTGTGTGTGTCTGTGTGTGTGAGAGAGATGCTTCATTAAATCCTTTGTATTTCATCCTGTGCCTTATGCTAACACCATCCAGAGCCATAAAGACGAGGAAGAGAGAAGCAAATGGAAAAGAAGAAAACATAAAAGACTGAGTTACAGTGGTCTTCTTCATCCCTCTATCTTCTCCTTTCCGTCTACACTCTTCCTCTATCAATAAATCTGCTAAATGTACTCTTATCTTGGAAAGGATGCATTGCTTGAAAGCGGTAGAGAGAATTTAGGAGGACAGGGAGAGAGCGTTTGCAGATAAGCATATCTGAAAAAGAGTGAGAACACGATGGTCAGGGAAAAACTGGTTTGGCAGTTTTTCTGTCGGATTAACTCCCCTGCCTTTAAAACAGGAGCAGCACGTGGCCACGTCCCACAGAAACAGGAGTCACAATACGACATCCGACATAAATTCAAGATGGTTTAGTGCACAAAGTTTTTGCAGTCTCACACAAAGAGTTCATGCACACACACAGTTTCCTTCTAGTAGTCTTTTAATGCTGACTGGGCTTTTCGTGATAGGTGAATTAGACAGTTGGGCAGCGTTTCTTTAGCATGAGGGAGAAAATCGAGCTGACGACACTGCACAGAGCACGAATGTACAGAGTGGAAACTGTTGAAACAACAAAAAAAGAGAGAAACAGAAAAATAATGAGAAAACTGGAGAGAAGAATTTTAATTAGTAACAGATTTCTGTGACATGAGAAATGTGCGTGTGGTAAATTACACTGCAGCTCATTTCTTACACAAATGCATCAGGACATCTTCTTTATGAATAAAAGCAACTTTGTGGCCAATTTATGCACATTTTTCAGATTCCACTTAATGTGTGACTGTTATTTCCAACGAGCTTAGACAGCTCATAAATCTTTGAAGTCGTGTGATTTTGAGACAATCGAGTTGTCGTTCACGTGCGACTTTTATTGTCTGGCCTGCTGCTGGTCAGCAGTTTAATGACCTCTGAGCTTCTGACCCAGAATTCAGCGTGACGGTTTAATGATCACACACGATCACTCCAGATCTCTGTTATCAATCTAAAGGTGACCTGACACAGCACATGTTACGCTCCCATGGTCGAGTGTGTGTGTGTGTGTGTGTGTGTGTGTGTGTGCGTGTGTGTGTGTGTTGCCTTTTGTGTCCACTCAGAAACAGCACACGTGCTCAGTCAAGCTTGTATGATAGCATTATAGGAGTGCGCGTGTGTATCTGTCTTCAATCTGTGTCATCAAGCCATTCAGTGTGTCATTGTGCGTGTTTGGTGTCTGTTAACACACTTTAGTAGGTCTGGGAAATGAAACAGCTGTTGACCCACCACCACCACCACCACCACCACCACCCATCTCCTGCACTGATCTCAGATGCTGTCCATCAGCCAAACTCCTCAATCAATTAGTGTCCACTAATATCTGTATGTGTGTGTGTGTGTGTGTGTGTGTGTGTGTGTGTGTGTGTGTGTGTGTGTGTGTTTGTTGCACGGGGGTAACAGAGGATGCAGTCAACCATGTCAGTGAAGTGGCCCCAAATGACATTTGTGGGCCAGTATAGCAACCCTTCATTTCCCCTTCTCATCTATTCTTGCTCAGTACACACACACACACACACACACACACACACACACACACACACACACACACACACACACACACACACACACACACACACACACACATCCAGATCCACACAAACTGGTTTTTTTCTGCACAGCAGATTATTATTGTAATCTGACAATTCCAGGTGTTAAATCTACCAGCTGCAAGAAATAGGATTTTACAAGAAGCATCACATTCCATCCATCCGTCCGTTTTTTTTTTTGTTTTGTTTTTATCAGGTCTCATCAGCTGTCCCACCACCACAAATTCATCCATCCACCCATGCGTCCAGCTAGTCAGCTAGCCAGCCATCTGTCTATCCTCTCCTCTAAAGCAGACAGAAAAAATGGGATTTTCTCCAGGAACCAACTTTGTATTCCTCCTTTTCCCCCAATCCTCCTTCCATTCACTGTCTATCTCTGCCAGATTGCGAAAATAGGATTTTCCCTGGAAGTAACTCCAATTATTATATCACCTCCTCCCCCTTCTAGTCCTCGCTGCTCTCCCTCCCTCTGTCCTATAAATAGATACCCAGCTACAAAACTGCATTTGTTCGCTGGTAACTCCCTCTCTAATTGACATCATCACAGTCTTGATATTTAAGTTATTTTATTTTTTACATTTTAATTTAGTGTTTCTGGAGGTGGAGTTATTTTAAATCTGTGATTGCGAGCATATGTCATCCTCCCACTTTTTTTCATGTTTGTTCCAAAGAAATAGCTGCTAACTTGCTGCCTGCCAGAGTGAATCATCGTGTTATTATACTGTAGTGCATTAAAGGCACCCTATTATGAAATAAAAAGTTTTGACCTTGTTAGCATGCTTGTGTTTGTCTGTTTTTTGATATGCTGGAGCAGAGCAAGCAGCCGTGACAGCACCATGGTGTGTATGCATTTCATTTGGACTCACAAGTGTCTGTTGCTGTTTTGCTGCCCTGCTGTCTGTCCTCTAAAGCAGAGACAGGTGAAGGTAAGACTGCATTGCTCAAGCTGACACCAGGTCATTCCATTGCTGTCGATGTTAAGAAGTGTTAATCTGAGTAAATGCTTTGTTCTCCATTGTACTGCAGGTATTGTGGGATTCTTAAAGCACCCTGTGACCTTTTCTCAGCACCCTCTCTGTATTTTCTCCTCCTGTTAAGGTGTAGCGCTACAGATGCGCTTTTTTTGGCAGGAATGAATTATTTTCATGCCAAATATATAGTTTTGATAAGAGGAGTTGAGGTTTTAGTTGTTTAAACAATGACTGGATAAGAACTGTAACCCAGGAGTACTTCACTGGATTAAAAAGCCTGACTTCTGCCTTTACATGAACGCTTGTTAAAGTGATTCCTTGAAAATTATGTAAATGAGAATCCTGTTTCTGGAATTGGCGTGCACCCCCCTGAAAAAACCACACTGAATAATCTTGTTTCCCCTCTATAACCTGATTACTTAAATTCATGCAAATGCACCGTGACCACTGAATTTGGCACTGTGGAAATCTGGTGGCGCAAAATTCTAATCTGGCTCAGATTTTTCCTGCAATGCAACGTTTTGTGCACATTCCTCGAAGAAAACGGCGTAATTCGACCGACATCACTGCTGACTTGATGAAGGGTTTAATCGGCGCGACTGTTCAAACCTGAGCGTTATGTTTACCACAGTGTTTTGGGTTCTGTGCCGTGTTTTTGGCACTTTATGAACCATTAAGCTCACAGACGTATGACTAAAGAGAGTCCCTCGCATTTTTTAACACTGTTATTTTCAGTCTTAACACTGCTTTTGTCCAATATCCTTCTCCATCTCTCCTCGCCCTGCTCCGTCTGCTTTTAGCTTCTTATATTTCTGTATCAGATATGATAGTCGTGACATTTCTCTATCCCTCGGTTGTTCCAGCCTTCCCCATCATATTCCCCCAATCCTACAGGAGTGGCTGCATGAAGGTCAAAAAAGTATATATATATGTTTTTTAAATCACCTATAGGAGATGGAAATGTCACATGTACTGTATATGAGCTGGTTACAGCAGACTTAGTGCATGTTGTTCAAACATGCTCTTTCTAAGAACAAGTCCCCAGGTAAGAAAAAAGAGGCCCTATTGTGCTGTGAACCTTTTATCTGTTTGTGAGTGTGGACAACAGCTTGATGAGTTCAGGGTGTTAACAGTCAGGATTAGCACACAGAGGGTAGAGAGGACAGGAAGCACAGAGAGGTGCCACAAATACTGTAACGCACAAACAAACACACACTGATACAGTTTGTGTAATGAGCCTCTGAGGGGTTAGAGGCCACTTAATCAGCGTTAGGTTTCCTGACCCATCATTTATCATTATCAGGCTGCTCTCTCTCCACATTTGTGTGCGTGCATGTGTGCTTTTGTGAGTTCATGATTAAGCTATTAACCATAATCCTATCAGTGTGTGTCATCTAAGACAGACAAGAGTCACCCCACCAAGAAAACCACTGCTATTGTGCTTCACACAGCCAGAAGGCTCCACTCGTCAAACACAGACAGACTCACTAACAAATCCCCTAAGGCTGTTGTTACTGATGATGTCATTAGACAGAGAAGGATGCTGGGATCTCAGCATCCTGTCATGTGTGTGTTCGTTCTACATACTTGTGAGCAGTGACCCGTTCTTCTCTTTAATTCCAGGGTTACAGTTGAGCAGCTTGCCCATAAACAGGTCCGCCCTTTGTTTCCCTTTAACAATACCACCATACATATGAGTGCTCTGTCTGCAGATGGAAGGTGGTGGATCGTGCAAACGGTGCATGCGTGCATCTCTTCCCCATAAGTAAAAGCAGAGTTAGTTCTAATTACAGAAACTGTGTCGGCAGTGGCTTAAACAGAGAGGAATGGGGCGACCAATGAAGTGATCTAAAGTTAGAATAATAATAGAGTGAGGGGAACAATGGAGGGTGATGAAAAGGGGTGTAAAGAGCGTAAAGGGCTTTTTTCTTCCCCCCTCACTGTAAGCTGTCTCGTCAGACAGTGACTGATGCTGCTAAACACAGCGCCTCAGCTCTCACACGGAAACCACGTGACTGTAAAACTTCAGCTTCACAGGAAGGAGGCTGTGTTCAGACTGATGTCCCGAATTAGTGCCTTTATTTGGAAGTGCGGTATTTTTCTCTACCATCGGATAAAATTCGAATATTTAAGGCTGCAGCATGTTTATGAAAAAATTTTGGTTGTTTGCGACGGTTCTGTGATTACTTAGACATAATTCATCAAAGCAATCAAGAGGAAACAGACTTTAATGCCAAACGTATCATATCTGATATGAGTTTCTGTGAGTCATCAGTGTGATTTTTTTGCCCTGAAAAAAGGAAAAAAGTAACAAAAATGCCTTCTGTAGCAAAAATGACACAAACTAAACTCATATGTGCCAATTTATATTGGATTTATTTTTTCACATTTGTCAGAATGTTCAATAAAAACCTTTTTTTTTTAACATTTTATTTTCTCTCAGTTCTTTGATGCTTCACCCTTTAAAGGGTTGAAATCTGCATGACAACCAAGAAAAAATAAAAATGTGTTTTCATTTTCAACAACTCAGCAGATAAAAGTCATTTAGAGACTCACCTGTAGAGTCGACGAGCGTAAAACAAGTTATTAAAATAAAAACTCTAAAGCTGTGAGCTAGGATTTCTTGCTTGCCGTACAATTTATTCTTCTTAAACAATATGAATATCACTTTGATACCCACTCCACATGCCGACGAGTACTTACAGAGTCAGTTTGACATCTTAGCAGCACCTGCTTTTTCCCCACTGTGGAACGCTAAGCTACTAACTGCTGCTGCTGCCGTGCTACCAGCTGAGTCAAACATCCAGAGAGGACACTTATCTCCAAACCACACAGAGAGAAAGAGAGAAAAGAAATGGAGGGAGGGCAGTGGGTAAATAAATATATATATATAGCAAGAGAGAGGAGTAAATGAGAAAGTCAGGCAGAGTGGAAGAAAATGGTATAGGATGAAAGAGGCCTGCAGACAGAAAAAGTTCTACAAGGAAAGCAAAGAAATTGTAAAAGAGTGGAAATAAAGAAGAACGAGAGGGCAAAAGTTGCACGATGGAGAGAAAGAAGATAAAAGGGAGAAAGATGGAAGACATGAGACGCTTGTAAAGAAAGCCGGACAATACAATTTTTAGAAAGAGTGCAGGCATCATTCACAAACTCCCCGCAGCTCTGACGGCCGACTGTGATCAATGAATGTCTGTGTGTGGGGTTGTGCGTATATTAGTGTCTCTCTATCGTCTTTGTGTCCTTGCTAATAGCTGAGTGGACTCCCTGCAGTCTCCACAGGCTGTACTGTGATTATCGCTGCTTAGCTGCGCACCCACACAGAAACACACACGCATGCCGACACAGCTCCAGCTCTAAACGAGTATGTCAGTGTAGCGCGTGTTAACTGTTGACACACTAATTTACGGTGGCCTCCCATAAGATCTGCTCAGTAATATGGCTTATTGATGAGGCCGCGGGGAGTGTGTGTGTTTCCATTACTGAGAATTTTCAGCATGGGGCTAAATGGGTATTAGTGGCGTGTGTTACTGCAAATTTTGATATTAATCTGATACCAAATACATACTGAGCTAGTAACGCTGATAGCGTCATACTTTCAACAAAAGATAACTTTCAGCTTATAAGGGCAGCTTATGTAGGGGAGAGCAGCGTGCCACGATTGTGTCAGGGTTTATTACACCTGGATTCAGTTGCTGTGTGCGACCCCCAATCACAGCAGATGGCCCCGCCCCTCCCTGAGCCTGGTTCTGCTGGAGGTTTCTTCCTGTTAAAAGGGAGTTTTCCCTTCCCACTGTCGCCACAGTGCTTGCTCATAGGGGGTCGTATCATTGTTGGGGTTTTCTCTGTGTGTATTATTGTACAATATAAAGTGCCTTGAGGTGATGATTTGTATAAATAAAACTGATTTGACTCTGTGTGTTTATGAGACTCGCTGACAGATGTGGGTGAGGTATCATCATTTCGTGTGTGCCACATTGTTGTTACAGAGTCCCTTTTTCCTGTTATTCAGTTTTTCTGGCTTTGTGCTTGGACCATATTTATGACTGTTGATTTTAGGAGAGAAAATAAAAGAAGAGATGAGAGGTAACCTGATTCACGATGTGGGAGAGATCTTAGACAGGAAATTTCATTTTGGACTGCGGTGAAAACCTGGACGAAGTGCAGCCCTGCAGAGTCCCCGGAGCCTTCAGACGTCAACAGGTTGACACTACACACACTTACTCAGAGATAAAAAATATCTAGCACTCTGACAGCTTCCAAATATGCACTCAGAAATCTTTAAAGTCGTTGACATACAGACACTTGCCCAAACATTTACTCCCTGGCACGCTCACAGGCACAAATGAGGAGAGGTTGATGGACACAGTGCTGCTGATCCCTCTTTGGTGGCTTTTAGAAAAGCAGTTTCAGAGCGTTAATCAGAGGGGATCAAAAAATCTGGGGAGAGCGCTGCCCTGGGCCCTTGCAGGCAGGACTAGCTGAGTGTGTGAACAGTTTGTGTGATTTTCATTTGTTCCCAGCAGACCTGGCAGAGCTGAACTTGATTCCTGGGATCTAATTTCTTTGGAGGAGGGCTTTGAAAAAACATGGATATTGCTGATATTAGAAAGAGGAAAAAGCCAAGGAGCTGATCTACATCATTCACCTCCCAGGAAAATATGCCTTCCACTCCAGGTCCTGGGAAAACAGATTGGGGAGATGTGCTGTTTTGATGAAAAACCAGGAGTGAAAATTAGAAATAAATATTGAAAGAATAATATTTATAAAGTACAACGAACAAGAAAGAGAAGGACACGATTAATGTGCGAAAGGAAAAAAGTACAGAGCAGACGTGAATGGAAAAGAAAAGCCTAAAAATAAAGAGGTGGCAAAATAAGAGACGTGACGCTGCAGAGCGATGGTGCTGACGAAAACACAAATTGAGAAAGCAATGGAGTGAAAGACATGAATTCATGAAATCATTCGTCAGAATAAGTGAACTAGAAAGAGAGAATAGCAGAGGTGCAGCGTGTTGGCGAGGTGTGGACATTGCTTGTCGACAAGACCGCCGACAAGTTCTTCCCTCGACGCAGAGCAGGGATCGCCTTACCCTCGGCTGGCTTCACAGCTCTGCAGAAACACTGTTTATAAGGATGCGGTGATGTTTTACCCAGCAGGTCGGGTAAAAAGATCAGGACTGTGGAACGTGTAACAGTTACTAAATAGCAGTAAATGATTCATCGTGGCCACACTGTTGAAATGTAGCATCAGTGACTTCTTATACTTAAGACATCTGTGTTGTTACCTGCAGGACTAACTGACTCAGGAAACGTAGAGAGAGAAATGCAAACATGCTAACGTCATAGCTCAGTGTTGCGTTACAGTGTTTCCTCTGTTGTGATAAAAGTTACACAATTTATTTATTATAAATCAGAAGGAGGGAAACGTGTGCTCACTGTTCTGCTGCACTTTAATAATTTCATGTCTTTAAAAGATGTTTTCAAAGACAAACGTTCAGTCCACGCGATCTCTTTGCTGAACACACTGAGCACACACTTGGTTTCTTTCCCCACATTTACAATCAAACGCTGAAATCCTGTAAAGACACAGACTGTCTGTCACACTGATTTTCCGTCTCCATGAAGGATCAGGCTGAACAGTAAACTTCAGGTCTGGAAATCAAAGCCGATGTGGGGAAAACTGTGAGCTGGTGAAAATGTGTTAACTTTCAGTGCTGCTCTCTTCAAGGCGCAGGCCTTTGTTGTGGCTTTACACACTGAAGTAAACTTCTCATCTGCGTTTGAGGTGTTGGTGGCGTTTGGAGCCGCTGTAATATTTGCAGTTTACTGACAAATATTATGTCTTGCTGCGTTATTTGTAACAGCACACGATCAAAGAATCTGGACTATATTTTTCTGATGACATTTCTAGTTTACCGATCACTCAAACAATGTTCTGAACATGATTGCTATTCCCTCCAAAAATCCAAGATATCCGATCCAAGATGATATTTCTTTCCATCGAGTCTTTGGTGCAAACGGTCTGACCTATTCTAGCATCTTTGAACGTTTTCTTATTTCATTTTTATCTTAATTTATTTAACTGTTTTAAAGTTAAATAAGTTAAGATAAAACATTTTTAAAATCTTTTCTTCAAAACATTTTACAGTCTATTTAATTCATTCATTAAACACACAAACTAATGGCTGAACATCTGGATTTAGGAGCTCAGGAGTTCATACAGTCCAGACACTTTAACACCTGCTCCACAGCTGGCAGCTGTAAGGAAACAAATATTTATGGCAAATGCATCAATGAGAGAAATGCCAAAGCATCAGTGCATGGTAATGACTCTTTGTAAACTAAATAATAAACAATGGTAAGTGTCTTAGATATATTTGTACCCCCCAAATGTCACTTTATCGTGACTCCAAGTTGTGTTGTGCAATCAAATGTACCTTCATCACAGGCAGGTGGTTCTCTGAGGTGGAAACACTGGCACGGTTGGTGCTGTGAACAAACCAGCAACAAGTCTGTCAGTTTCCCCAAAACTGAGTCTCGATGATGTCATTGGTAACTTCTTGGAAACCCAGTCGACTGTTTGGCAGGCGGCAAAGGTGTCATGGATCAGCAGAGCCTAGTTTCACAACACTGTGTCAGTCATAAAGAAGAACGAGCGGAGGGGAAGTCCAGAAGGTTTGAGCTCGTGTGGCGCGGTGCTGTGGATAAGCTGAAGTTATTTTTCCCGAAGGATTCTCAGACTTCCAAAGATTTTCCTTTAGCATCCTCTGCTCCCGTCCTTTAAAAAAGAACTAAACTAAAATCCACTAAAAAAAAGACATTTTTCAGTCATATGCAAAAGCTGAAAAATGTTTAGGAATCAAGACTTAGAGTTAAAAACTGCTGCTGAACATCTTAGCTGCTGCCTGACTGCTCAGAGTAAATCATGTTTGCAAACCGTGACTCTGAGCGCTGGGACAGACGATACAGCGACATTACCACGTGACTGCAGTGCGCTTTCATCACCTGACAGATTCCAGGGGACCGGACCGGTTTCGGTTTCAGTGGAAAGACACAGCACGAAAAAGGCAAGACGGGTGAGAGTGGCAGGTTACAGAGGTCGTACACTAGAGGGACCCGAGCAATGAGAAGGGTGACAGTTACTCACTCTTTCCCTCACCCTCTCTCACACACACACTGAAATCTGTCATGGAAAAAGAACTCAATACCTTTAGGCCTCCGGAGATGTTAGAAAACATCTGAGTGACTGTATGCGTGTGGTGTGTCGCTGCTCTGAGCTGAGATCACTGATTTACCTTTATTTTGCTGATTGGAGGACAGGAAACATAAATATAGACTGAACATTTACCTGCTTCCCTACGCGACTTTGATTTGGGAAAACAAAATCCCCACATCCCCCTTTCAGGCTGCTTGTTCTCAGAAACTCTTGTGTCAGAAGAAATATAAATATTTGGCACATGATGTAAAACGCATCGGCAGCCGTGTGATTATCGTCTCTGTAATAAAGGAGTTTTGATGGGGTTTACTTCCCACATGAGTTTTTTCACTGAGTGGTCAGTGGTGAGCTCAGCTGCGTGGATCCGTGTGCGAATTTGTGTAGGGTGTGTCCTGGGAAGGCAATGCAAAGAGCTAAGATTGGATTGGTTTTTTAGACCACAGGCTTTGGTGTTGCTAAAACCAACACCTCCCACTGACATCTATTGCATACACTATTATATATTGTACATATATTTATTAGTTTCAGGTTGGCCATTCTTGTATTTTGCTCGTTTGTGTTGTTGTGTTTGCACATCTCTGTTGCTTGTGGGGCTCGCACACAAGAATTTCACTCGCATGTGCTGTGCCAGTGTGCCTGCACATGTGATGTGACAATAAAAAGTGATTTGATTTGATTTGATTTGATTTGAGTGAGCAAATGAGCGAGGGAGGGAGAGAGAGCGTGCACGTGGAAAGAGAGTGAAGTGGTTTTAAGTCTTAGTGCGTGTTCAGTAAGTAGACAGAAATCCAGTCACCTTTCCATTCAACTTCATTACCACTGCAAGTGTGTGTCAGCACATGTCCATGCTTGTGTGGTGAAAGCGTTTGTTTGCATGCGTCTGTATAGCTTTCCTGTCTGTCCTCCGCCCCTCGTTTAGATTCTGTTCAGCACTGACCCATGTGCCCTTGGTAAACAGCTTTTTGCCCTGGCTTGTAGACAAGGGCTTATGTGTTTGCATAAAGGTGTGTATGAATTTTTGCATCCCGGAATTCAGCCTTTAAACCACAACGGCCGCTCTGCATGACAAGTAAACCTCTCTCATAGTAATCCCGAGTCAAAGTTTACCGGAAGATTCCCCTTCGTTCTGATTGGTCTATACATGCAAACCATACATGGATCAATGTTTCCCCTGTAATGCTGTAAACCAGCACCAGGTACCTTAAATCTCCTGGTGCTATACTACAAAGCTCATAAAGCTGTGCTGTGGGCATCTTCTCTCCCAGTTTTCTGCCTCTCTTCTTTCAAACTCGATTCCCTTTAATACCAGGAGGACTGGAGGAAGACATGTGAGCAGAAAGGCGAAAGTATGAAGCCACAGAAAGAGAATGAAGTGGAACATTTTGGGGAGAAGGCAGAAAGAAATTTGGTAAAATGAAAGAAATGGTGAGAGTGGGAACGATATGTTGGAGGTAAGAGATGGTCAGAGAGAGAGGAGATGAAATTGCTCTTTAATCAGTGAGGGGCTATATGGAGGCGGGCCGAGGTGCCTACTGTAATCCGATACACGCGCACGCGCACTGCGTGCACGCGCACCAAGGCAGGGGACTGAGTGAGCGGTCCTGCTCGCTGCCACAAACCCGGCGGAGAGTGGAGGGAAAGGAGCGCGTGCTACCGGGAGAGAGAGAGAGGGAACAGGGCAGAGCGTCTGAGCGCAGACACGCACAGTTGTGGGAGGACAGCGGAGAGGCACCACGTTTCTTTCTGCCTACCAGCTTTACGCACGCAGATCGAGCTGCTCGGAGATCCTGCGTTGTCTTTTGCGCATGAACGGACCATTACCGGGAAACTAGATCGGAACACATTTAATTTCCTTACCAAGAAAATGCGCCTGAAGATATTTGCATAAAACAATTGGAAATATTTTTAATCCAAGGAGGAAAGACGCGAGTTACTTTTCCCCGTTTCCGTCGCAGTTAGCGCTCTCTGATGATCTTTTTGGTTTCTAGTTAATTTAAAACGCACAATTTTCTTTATTTACTCTGCTGATCTGTTTCCCTGCGCTGCCGACTGTGCGCACAGCAATGGATTGTAAACCGTGTTTAGAGTTCAAATTGCGTTTCTAGACAAGTTGCTCTGGTTGAGGAGAAGTGGCGGCACGCACTCACACTGCATGAACTGTTTATTTTCTCCGGCGTGTTATTCTTAGAGAGTCGGGTGAACGCTGTCCGGCTTTTGGATTTTGGACACAACCGTGTTGCACGTTAGAAAAACAGATAACTGTGGAAACGGTCAGGGAAGTGCGACTTGGAGCCGTGTGTCAGATAAAGCAAATAAAACCACACAGGAGGAGAAGACGTGTTTTATTCTGAGGGAGAAAGATGGATTTATTCGTTTGGCTCTGTGGATGTATTTTGGCTCTTCTGTTACCTTCAGCGGTAAAAGCCGGGGAAGGAGGTAAGTTTGATGCTGTTGCTGTCCGCCTAAATCCAAGCGTCACACAAGGTGTAAAAAGAGAAAATAAGAGCAGTTACACATCACAAAACGAATAAAAGTTGTTTTCTTTCAGTGCAGTGAAAGTAAATTCAGGGAAAGCATCATTGCGCAATTGGTGACTACGGGCTCGAGCCAAATCTCCGCTCCGTTCCAAGTAATGCGCTGAAACGGCGCACTGCTGAGGGACGTTGATTACTTTCATCACATTTAGGAGACAGACCCGCGCTGCTGGACGGCCTGTGAGCCAGCTCTCTCGGTCCGGTGCAGGGACAAACGTTAGGAAGTACGAACGGGCAACAGAAATTATTTTGTCACGATGACTTTACAGATGAAGTACCTTCGTCACCAGCCGTGTTTTTTTTTTTAAAAAAATTTAATCCAGGGCTGATTTCGAAGGGATGCTGGTTTAATCAGCGTTGATTTTATCGTCTTAAAAACATCAGTAACAACGTTCAGTAATAAAAAGATGACAGATCGAAATCTTCTGTAAATTCCTGTCGGGAGTAATTTTGTTGTCAGCAGTTCTTCTTCCAGCACGTTTCCATCTCTTGCGCTCTTCTAAAATTCCTCGAAACTGTTTTTACTAAAAGGAAAAAAGCTGAACGCATTTCTTTACGGTGACTTCCTGTCATTCCGGGAGCGCGGAGAGGTGGCGGCCGGTGTGACGGGACTGCTGCCTCCGTGTACCGGAGGTCAGGTCCGGCCCGGCGCTCCACGGAGGCTCGCGTTCGCTCCCGAGCCCGTGTGAGCGACGGGATTTGCGGCTGTGTAACCCGACCACGAGTTCACCTTCGAGTGCATAAGCGGGAATATGATGTGAGAAGGGAACACGCATTTGCTTTTTACTCTCTGTTAAATGTGGAGAGGCAGAATCTATCGCTGTGTGCGTTTTCGTCTCCAGACAACCTTTACGCACGAGGAGGATAGCCACAAAAATCTTTTTCCATATGAGAACTTGATGCACAGACGATGTTTTAAGTCTCTTTGGTTACAACGAACCTACTTGTCACCACATAAAACACTCGTTACCCAAAGTTTCTGTTACATCGTCACAGGCAGGGGTGTATGGGGAGTTCGACTCAGCTGATGGACACTCAGGACTCCGAGTGGTCTGACTCAGTTTACGTAAATTTAAGAGCTTAGCTACTGCGGCCTTTACCAGGAGACTGATGACTTTTGTTTTCGCTGCACACACTGATTGTTAGCACTGGTTTCTCATTGCTGCCTGTGCAAAGACCTGAATACTTGGAGATATACTTCTAGTCTCTCCTCGAGTTTCACTTTCTGCTTTGTGGTGAATGCATATGTGTAAATCTAGAGAGAGAGAGAGAGAGAACCGAAAGGGGGTGGTTGCAGGGAGGTTGGTGGCATTCGAGGTTTTACTGCCTTATTCCGGAGGGCTTTTGCAGATCTCATGACTTGGATTGAGTGGCCCTGATTGCCAAATGTTGTTTTGGAGAACCACAGAAGTACAGAAGGCACAGGGAGGACATTCTTTACATACAATTCACTTCTGATGTGAGAAACTGTACGGTGGAGCATCCTGCTATCTGTGGGCATTTTTACATTAGGTTAAATCTGAACTAGTAATTTAAGGCCTGTGTGAGGTGATGTGAATGTTCAGATTATTAATACTATAAATAATTAAAAACTGCTGACTTTGTGCAAAGCATGCAACGGTTCTGAGGCTTTCCTGTCCAGAAGAAAGAACAGCGGGTCATTTGATCAGCAGTTGTTTGTCTTAAAATTAGTCACATTTATATTCAACACCAAAGCAGGAAGTATGTGCTGCAGTCCAGCACAGGAAACATTCAGATGGAAACTCTGTGGCATTCAAGGAAGATGAATGAGGTGTTTAACTTCAATGCCACTGACTGGAGTTTGTTCTTTTTCCAGCTAAATGACGCTGACAGTGGGGTTAAATATGAGAACATGTTGATATTCTGTTCTTTTTTGACCTCTTACTTTATGTTTGCTGACAGCAGGTGAAGCCTGATTTTCCTGGGGACCCCCTCGAGCTCCCCTCGAGGTTTCCCTGCAGGTACACTGAGCATCTCTGGAACAAACACACACATTTTGAGCAGTAGGATATGCAGAATGGAGCTTTCTCAGCAGTTAACTTTTATAGATGCCTCTACTTTGTTCTCTCTGGAGAGATGAGCAAGGAAAGCATAGTGAGACTAAGAAGTGTATATATAGAGAGACGCGGGAGGGATGGAAGTACAGAGGGAGGAAGTAACAGAGACAGCAGAGACAGAAACAGGCAGAGGGAAGCAGCAAAAAGCAGTGAACGAAACGGAAGAATGATTTTTAGCCTCGCTGTTTGATCCTGTTTCTTCATTCCGTTTGATCACAGCTGTGCCTGGAAGGGAGATAAACGGACATAATTGGCCACTCAAGACCAGCTGTCTACCTCCATAGTGTCTCTGCTGAAATATGGTGGATGATGAAACAGGATCACCATGATACTAAGTGTAAGAAGTGTGCTAGCGGTGGTGGTGAATTGCCCACAGGTACGCATTAAGGTTTGGTTTATGTGATTGTTTTTGATGGCTCCAACCGGCCTGGTGTGATTTTAAAAGTCTGAGCAGTGGGAAGAATTTCCGGAGGTGAAGTTAACAGCTCCATTTACATGCAGGGGGATAAATAAGAACGTCTGGCAGACTTAAAGGCTTACCGTCTAGCAGGTGCTTCACCATCCACGTGAAGATGTTTTAGTTTGGTCGCTGAACATGAAACAGCTTCTCCTGTACGTGCACCGTGTGCTGTGAGTGTGAGTGGGTCTGTGTTTCCCGGTGGGGTCAGCTCGTAGTAATTAAATGTTACATCAATTTGGGTCATAATGCTTTGTAAGCGTCAGTTGGCCACCAATAAAACAAATCATCCATGTCATTCACATAATGGGGTTATAGCTCAGAACCTAATGAACTGACTCGCTGCCACAAACAGTCATTCCACGTAATTACAAATCCAGGTTTTAACCTGAAACACTGCAGATATTAGAGTACGCAAATATGAATTCAACAGTATTTTCTATAATTGCACAGGCCTTTATAGAGCTGTGGAAAAACTCAAACAGCCTGCTTATCATTAAGAGCAATTAACGATCCTTAAATCAGCTTCCTGGTGAATTTGTGTGCATTCTCCATAATCTGTTTGTTTTGAGTTATTCTTTTCTGTCATATTTGTCGACTGATCCACTGATTCTGAGGGTGTAACGTGCGAGCTTTCCCCAACATGAATTGGAAACTTTTCTCCCCATAAAGTACACGCAAAAAATGGAGCAATAAAAAAAATGAAAGAGATGCATTGAGCAAGAAATCAGGAGAGTTTGGACGTGTGCAAGAGAGAAAATGAAAGGGAGAAAGTATTACGGGGCATTAGTGAAATAAGAGGAAGGCAGCAGAGTGTGAAGCAGTAGTTGAGTGGAGCCACCTGCAGTAAACTAACCCAGATTTATTCTTCTCTGAAACGCACAAGAGAGTTTCTGGGCAACGTACTGCACATTTTATTAATAAATATGTACTCCTATTATGATACACTGAAGGTGAAGGATTTAATTTTCTTCATGTGATCTTGATAAGTATAAAATGACATTATAATAAAGGGATGTTTGACACTGAATATGAAATGTTGCTTTACAGATGTCAGGGAACAGATCGGACTAAGCGTTGCGTTGGCCTGTGATGGTCAGGTTTATTAAAACATTTTATCAGATAGCTGAGTTTGCCGAGCTGGTGCAGGTGACACCTTAGAGCTGATTTCATTTTAATCATCTTGCAGGCAGCAGGTGTTTTCCACCAGGCCTCAGGATTAAGCGTTACACGTATTCATCAGGGACTCAGATCACCACGGCGGCTTTTTTTCCAGTTTTTTAAAAGAAACAAACAAACAAAAACAAATGCATTACATGCCACTGAGCCGTGCAGCTAGAAGAGAAACAACAATCACATGCATCAAGCACGATGACATTAGTCTCTCAGTCATTAGAATAATGATAGCCTAAAAACAGAGTGGTTTTTCCATCGACATCAACAACCTAGCTGCAATGAGCGAATAAACATTAACCCAATTAACCTTTGGCACAGTCGCCCCTTCTCTTTCTCTCCTCTCATCTGTAAAAGGGAAAGGACAATTAGTGGGTCCAGCAGGATGTTCTAATTACAGTTATCATGCCATTAGTAAACTGTTAGTATTCTAGTGTCTTCATTGGCCACTGGTAATGACTGGAGTAATTAGAGAGGATGCTGGGAGCGAGTGGGTGTTCTTGTGTTTGCAGCCTTGTGAAGAACATTTGTCCTCAGAGGGAAAGGGAGATCATGGAAATCTTTCAAATGAGGATATTTGCCTGTTCCCACTTCTTTTAAAATCCTCGCACACAAAGAAAAACCTGTGTGTGTGTGTGTGTGTTTGTGAGAGAGTAAGCCAGGCCTTCTGTGTCTGCAGCAGTCCCTCCGGAGCGCTGTGGAACGAAGCCACAGGTTGTTTTCCTTTTTCTCTCCTCGTCACACCGAATCATCCTGTTGTTTTCTACTTTTCATGGCACTCCAGCTCTTCTTTAATAGTGCGCTCTGTGTCTTTCTCCACACCTCCCTCTGTCAGTGTTTTCCCTCACCCCGATTAAGAAACCTCCCTCACCTTCTTTTAGCCCCACTTTGCCACGGTGGAAAATCTCTTTACTGTTTCAGCCGCTCACTTTCTGTCTGGTCCCTGGAACTCTGTCAGTCTGTGTTTTCTCGTACTTTGGAGATCCATTCACACGACTCGCTAGAGACGCTCATTCATACGCTGTTTAAAAGGAGCTCTTTTCAGTGACTTAAAGGAATACGTCACATTTACGGCCCACCGATCAGCAAAAACATTCCTTACATAATCAATTTTTTTATATACAAGATACAGGATGATTGATAGCAGCCTTCACTACAATCATAATATCAAAGTTAGCAATTTTATTCAGCCACACAGCAGGGCTTAGATGTAGCTAAAGAGATTAAAGAAGATATTGACTAAAAAATGTCGAAATATATGAAAAGTCTGTGTTAAATGTGCAATACGTCAGATCACTGGCTTGGAAACACTAAATTTCTGATAAAAATGTAAAGAATGACCAGTTATGTGACGTGCATGCGATGTAATGCAGCGACAGCTCAAATCATTGCAGACTTCAGTCCAGCACACAAAAATGAAATGTGGTGCAGGCCAAAGACCAGTTTTGTATTTTCTAATCAGTCTTTAGTTTGACCTTTTGTTTTTTAATTCAGTGTAGTTTTTATTAATGCCGTCAGCGTTACTCTCGTTAACGCCAAATCTCCGTTAGCGAGTTAACGCGGATCCCCCCGTACGTGGGGCTGCACGGCGCTAACGCGTTGATGAGCTAACCACGCTAACGTGTTGATGCCGTGCAGCCCCACGCGTGGGGCGATCCGTGTTAACTCGCTAACGGAGATTTGGCGTGTTAATGCGGTTATGGCATTTTAAGGAGATTAACGCTGACAGCACTCGTTTTTATTGCTTTCAGTGTTAGTTTTGGTCTTTTTTAGTTGTTATTGTATTAAAAGTATATGTCAGAGGTGAGATTTAGGGAAACGAGTGCACGTATTACAATAAAAACACAACTTTTTGAAAGCAGTGACTCCAGAGTCTCACTAATCACAGCCATCATCACCTCATCAGGCAAACGAATTATATTTTCTCCACATTTGAGTTTAATTCTTGTTCATTATTTTGTTTTAGTTACTAACAACAACCATTTTTCTTTTTGCACAGTCATCGTCAGGTCGGTAAACACATGGATGGATTTGCATTTGCAGCCATTAGAGAGCCAGGGTTTATTTTTCACCTTGTACCGCCTCACCTGCACTTAGAACGTCTCCCACAGCCATCCATCAGCATCAGCTGACACTCCCAGCTCCAAACTCAGATCTTTAGCTTCTTCAGTGATAGCTGGCACGCTCACACTGATGTTTGTTTGCTTAGAGAACTTAAGGACTCGAGGAATTCTACTGACTGCACCTTTAACGGTCTCCTTCCCTCACGCTGCTCTGCCTCTGAGAGTTTTTCCAATTAGCCGCTGCTGCTCTGGTATTGATCTGAAGTCTTTCTCTGTGTCTTATTTTGTCTATTGTTAGATTCTGTGTCTACTGTCTAAAGCCCCGTAGATCAGGGTGTGCCTTTGCTCCTGAGCAGAGAAACTTGATCTGATGTCGGTGCTTTTTCTGTATCACACGCTCAGCTTTTTTTATGAGTCACTTTCTCCCTTCTCCTCATTCTCCGATCACGCTTTCCTTTCTTTCAGATCCTTTGTAGTCTTCCACTCATCCCTCCCTCTGCTTTACACAGATATAAACACACGCTCACTCTGTGGTTTTCCACTGAGTCTTAATGCAGGGCACCTGGAGAAAACAGCCCCACCTGTTTGTGTGTCTGTGTGAGTACAGTATGTGTGTGTAGGTTATAATTTTTTTGGTCCGGTGAGCTTTTTCTGAGCTGCTGACTTTCTCCTTTCAGCTGATGAGAGACAGATGTTCTTGCATTACTCTCCCTTTCTCACTTTCATCCAGCTCTGGCTTTTTCTCCTTTGCTCTCTTTTCTCTTTCTCCGTCCATTCCTGAGGTTTCCCAGGTTTGGGGGACTAAAAGCACCTGGGTATGATCCAAACAACACATTTCACTTTGTTATTTTCAGTGTCTGTCATATTCCCAGAGTCACACCAAAGGTTTTTAATTGTGTTTGTATCTCTAACGTTTAAGGATTCAGTGTCTGCAGCTTTTGTAGGCGTTTCACAATGTTTGTAAATAGTGAATGAAATGCAGAGAAAGATTGGAAAACTGCAGATGCAGATGGCCAGAACATACTGATAAATTTAAGGACCCGACTCTTTAAAGGTCACCGTAACGAGGTCGCAAGTCTCGAGCGAGAGCTGAAAAGTGTCTGTTTAGAGTCAAATCAGACTCCCTCAGAGGGAAAACGAATCAGTAAGAGCTTAAAAACAAGGTCAGAAAATTTGCATTTGGGGCCAACAAACAAGGATCTGGTTCAACTGTGCGAACCAGCTTCATGGAGAAGAGTGTGCACGAGTTTGGGTCTGTGGGAACTGTCATAGATTCCTCTGTGGGTACATCTGAGTGTATGTGTGTGCTGAGGTGGGAATGTGGGGAAAAGTTGCTGAATAGGTGTTATCAAGGATGCAATACTAAACGGCAGAGAGCCATAAATAATGCAATGACCTGTCTTATATCTGTGCTCGACTGCTTAGCACCATTTACTGCTGCTTATCGTGTGTGTGTGTGTGTGTGTGTGTGTGTGTGTGTGGTCTGTATTCAGAATGGGGATGTTCAGTGGTTGCATTTGTTGTGAATGTGTGGTGCAAATACAGCCTCTCCCTGAAGATCACACATGCTGATGCGGTTGAGAGAAAAGCTTTACTGTGTGAAAACGAGGGTCAAGAGGAGGAAAGTGTTTGGATAAGGCAAGGACACACTGCGCCAAAGAATACGCCGATGTTTTGATATGGCGCCTTGTGAAAGTACCCGCTCGGCGCTGTAGTATCGGCCAGAGCCTAGTTTGATGCTACGCTGTAGGATTAGACCAAATGATAAAAAACCAAGTCAGACAGGACTTAACGCTGATTCAGGTTTCCACGGTACTACAGTCACTGTAGCCTCTTTTCCACTAGCTAGCTTTTCCCTAGTTTTCCATTAGGTGGTAGCACTCCTTCACAGGAATCAAACGGCAACGACGCACATGGCCACACCCAAACCTGGAGTCCGACAGAAAGCTGCAGGCCGAGCAGCAGGCGCACCATCGCCTCGATGTCCTCCAATCTTGTGTTGTGTCGCATAGAAATGACATCACTGGACTTTCAATAAGTGCCCCTCAACTGTAATGGAAACCAACCATTACAGTTGAATCAAATCTAGTGGAAAATAAGCTTAAACCTATGAAGAGAACCTCTGCTGTTATAAACTCTACTCTCTGTGTTAGTGTAATAAAAGAAAAACGAGTAAAGCAAGCATTGCTGTCTCCCGTCTCCTGTCGCCGGCAGCTGCTGCACTCATCCTGTTTGCCCAGCCCCACTTCACCAGGATGGACCGTCACCTTTGCAGCTGCTCGCAGCAGGCTGCTCTGTGACGATTAAAGGATGATTCTGTCTTTAACCTATTTGGTAATTCTTGACGTGAAGTCAGGCATTTCCCCCACTCAGCATCTTCTCTGTTCTGACACACATTGCACTTTTTTCACAGCGTGCACGTCTGGGTGGGGAATACAAATTAGGATTATAGCAGGTTTGCTTTTGGAAGCTGTATTTATGCACCTCCCTGTTTTACAGACATAAACCCGGAGCCGTGTCCCTCCCTTTGCACGCTGGCCTGTCGCTGCAGGGGCCTGACGTTTCACCGGCTGTATATTTACATGTTTCGTGTGCAATATGAAATTCATCATGAATGGCACTTCATTCTAAAGGATCTGATGTCATCCGTGCCCTCATCGCCTCAATTTGTGTCACTCTCTGCTCTGTTTGGATGCAGTGTTTGTTGAACGACTTTGTGTATGTGTGCACGTCCGGAGATTAATAGACCCTTAAAGTAAAGCAGACACTATACTTCATGCACACACGGCACCTGCCTAAATATCACACCGGCCTTATTCATCAGACACTTGGAGGTGCTGTCTTTATCGGCCGTATGCCAGAGGTGAAACAGGGAGAGGAGAGGTAGCGAGACTCAGCCAGAATATATATATATGTATATTTAGCATTTAGCTTTAGCGGCTAACACCTGATACCAGAGCTAGCCTGTATCAGCTGACAGCTCAAAATCAGCTGATACCTTTATGCACATCCTATTGGAAAACCTCATATAGAGAATGTTATGCTACAACTGCTGCTACCTCTGCAAGCCACTTTGCAACCCACCTCTACTCCAGTTTCTCCTTTTCATGCCATTTTTGTCAGTGTCTTATGTCTTTTAGATGCCTGCTCTGTACCAAGAGTTTAGCCCCCCCGCCCACCTTAAGATCCCACATGTGGAAAACAGAAAACTATGGATTTCAAATAGGAATAACCTTATTTTAATCAAAGTGGTCCTAAAGGATACTATTACAATGACGGAGCGCAGCTCCTGAGGTAAATGCTGAAGTGTATAGTTGCACAGGTATTTGTTTAAAGCATCCAGCCAACTTTAACCACAAATGATTTATGTGTAGCTGAGTCAACGTCTGTGGAAAGAACAATTTGGTCAGCTATTAAAAACGAAAATTTAAAAAAACAACCTCTGGATGTGCCAGAGTCGATTTCCTTATCCTTCAGATAACATCCAAGCAGGAGTTCATTTATCAGTCAGATTTGAATCCGCAGTCATTGATTTTACACCCCTTGCATCACCTCTCCAAGAGTTTTCATTAGCTACGTTTAGCAAAGCAGCGTGTGCTAAAAGTGGTGTTTGGCTGATGTCGTTGTGAGATTCCAGAGTGGTTAAACACTAATCCAGGTGGTGCTGAGATGAAATCCATCTGGCTGGGTTACATCGCCCACGTAACCCTACTCCTGTACCACTGTATGTCAGGAGGACATAAACAGGACTCGTTGGTTCTCAGCGCCAGAGACCAAAGAGAGGCAGGCAGAAATGTTGAGATACGGAGCGGTTATCACTAATTGTTTGCAGACAGAGTGAGGTAGACACCAGATACAGATGCCAAAGTGTCACTCACGGTGTGCGCTGAGCGCTGAAGTCTTACCGGCTCTTTAATCCTCTCTTACTGACTGTCTGATACGCAGTCAGCCATGTGAGTGTGGCAACAAAGTGATATTTTCGACGTGCGTTTTTGTTTGACCTTTTCTTTTAATTAGTTTCGAAGATGGTGCCCGATAAAGTGTTTATGCGTGCGTGTATTAATGTTTGCATATGTTGACTCCACTCAGAGTAAGTTTACAGTAGCCACACTATTAATAGCTATGGCTTTAAAACATGCTGCATTCTGCCGAGCAGTTTGACTTGGCTATGTCATCCCTCTCAGCACAGTGGCGATAAATAAAACGTCACGGCCCAGCGGGTGAGATCGTAGCAAAGACAGCTCACCTAACCTCCTCCTGCTGCTCTTCCTCTGCTTTTTTTCTTTTGAGGCGAGTTTCTTGATGCATATTTAGTCACGGCTGAGAGAGCAATAAGCTGCTGACTATCAAGAGCTTGATTGTGAGTTTGTTTTTCCTTCTTTTGAAAACAGGAAATTATTTTTAGGGGCTGCTCACCGGCCAAATATTTCCCATCAAGCAGCCGGCGCTCACAGATGCTGTTTTCACTAGAATAACCTGGCCTATTGTAGCCATCTTTTCTTCCTCCAAAATATTTGCAGAAAATCCATCTGCTTTGTTGGAGATGCTCTGATTGATCACATTTTTGGTTGCTGAAATTCTTCCCTGGATATTTGAATTAATAGTCTCTTTTTTTTAAACAAAAAGCACTTACTATTAATTTTCTGCCAGTGCAGAAGAACAAGTTACTCGTGTTATATACTTTAACCCTAACCTGGATCACTTGGGTGGATGTTATTTTGGAGCAGACTAAAAAACGTGGCGGTTGACTGTTCTCTGTCTGTCGCTGGCTCAGACTGCGCCATTATATCGGACTCAACAAAGCTCGCATTCAGCACGTACTCGCCACGATGGTTTAACTTGTGTTTTGCAGATCTTAAACAATGAAGAAGCTCGGCATATTTAGCCTGTGCAGTCCATCAAACAGGAGAGCCAGCATTGTGCACAATAAGTGCCAAAGATTTCATACAGTGGAGTTGTGTGTGTTGTGCCGCTGGGTGTCACAGATATGTATGAGTTACCCATCTATGTCAGGGTACATCTGCGGCAGTGAACGAGGAGTATTGTTTATGATGTGACACAGACGTATGAGTGCTGACAAGTGGGTCCGCTCTGTGACAGTAACTGCTGCATCTGGAAGTGTGTGTCTGCGTGTGTGTTTGTGTGTCTGTGTGCGTGCATGGCAGTCCTTCCAGGCCAGAATGAAGTCTTTGTGCTTCACGATGCTGTGTTGACCTTTAACACCGCACACACAGAGACACACTCATATCCTGTCTCTGCACACACTGCTCTTATCTGCATTTTATCTGTTTTGCTTCATTTATTGTGAGAATTCATGCACAATGAACAAATATGCTCTGAAATAACTGGAAGTTCACTCGTACTCCTGGTCAGTATCGATAAGCAGACAGAACTGTAGCCCCGCCTGCTGCTGTGAAGGTTATTACAGATAAAAATTAATATGGAAGTTTATCTCTCGTCATTGTTTTATTATTTGTCTTTCAGTTGTATTTTATTTTTTCACCTTTAGTCTTCTGGGTCACGTAGCCTCTGCCCTCTTGCTCCTGAATTTCCCTGAAAACGTTAATCGGTGAAATGTGTCTGTGAAGGTTCTCAGTCATCCAGGTCATCGTAGTTAAAGGAGCTTGCAAAGAAAAGCGTCTGGACTTCTTTAAGTTACTTGAAGACGTTTCACCTCTCATCCGAGAAGTTAATCGGTGAACTTAATCTAACTGTGAACTCGTGTATTGACCTGTGTTAACGTTTCAAACACGCAGGATGATTTTGGTGACCAAAGCCTATAAGTAATCATATTATCCACTCGAGTTTCCAGACTTGTGTAAAACATGATTTCTCCTTATCTCTCTCTGTTTCCATCCAGCATCTGAACCATGCGGCGGCAATTTAGATGCAAGCGATGCGGGCTACATCACCACCCCCGGCTACCCTCTGGAGTATCCACCTCACCAGAACTGCCGCTGGGTCATCACGGCCCCTGAGTCTTCGCAGCGCATCGTCCTGAACTTTAACCCGCACTTTGAAATAGAGAAACTGGACTGCAGGTAAGCGAAAAATGCACAAAGGACTTGATATATCTTGCCAAAAAAAGGAGTAAAAACTAGCAGATTAAGAGATTTAAAGCTGCTCGCTAAGTTGCAGCTAAGGAAAGACGAGAAGTTTTGCAGACGGCTTTTTGTGTGAGCCAGCCTTTCTCTGTGTGAGAGTTGCAGAGTGTTTTCGGTGAACTTCAGCCCACTCTCCTCCTGTTTCTCTGGCTTTAGCTATCCCATAATAATCACTCTGGGACCTCCCTGGGTCCCCTGTCTCTAATTATCAGGGTCTAATTACAACACATTTACTGTTCCAGCATGGTTTTCACACTTTGGAAGAATTAACACAGATTAGAGGATTTGGTGTCCATCATTGTTTTTTGGCTGTTTGGCTTCGGTTGCACACCGAGGCTCACAGAACGAGGACATTTTGACAGTCTGAAATAAAAATACAGCAAGCAGTGATAAAGGCAGGCTGAGTAACAGGCTTCCACCAGGGTTTGAGTCTACTGTTACCTCCACTTTGGCTGCAAACAGCTGAGTACAGAGGGAATGATTTGCCAAAGTCATATAGAAAGTTCTCACTTCAAGTTATGAATGTATTAACTGTCCAATGCTTTGACTTAAAAGAAACTGCTTACTGTCACATCATGAGTGAATGCATCCTGCAAACAGCAGAGGAGACCCTTTGGGGCGTTACCGCCACTGTGAGCGCGCACGCACACACGTGCACGCTTTTCAGCCTACGCCTCCGTTCCCGTGCATTCCCATCCAGTTATTAACATTTCAGCCGTATCAATTATAGATAGGTGAATTTCCCCACTCAGATGTACCAAAATCATTCAGACATTCCTTTGTTGGAATTGAAGCATCAATATTTCAACCGGCTGCCTGTTTGTTGAGAGGCTGAAAGGTTGAAAAGCCCGCTGTGCTTTGCTCAGTTTTGCTTCTTTCGCGCTGTGCTGTGGAAATGAAAAGCATACTTCTCTCTCTTGTCTCCCTGCCCCCAACATTTTTTTTCCACTTTTACTCTGCATTCACTTTGATACATTAGATGCTCTTTCTCTCTCAGTTTTGTCTCTCTGACATATCTATCCTCCCTTCTTTGCTACATCTGCACTTCCTTTCCCCTTCCTCTCTGAGTTTCTCGCATCCATTTAAACCCCGGCCATTTCCCAGGAGGAGGAAATCTGCAAGAAACACCAGCAGCTGATTTATTTATTGTGGTGCATGCATTCTGATTGTGTACATGTGTGTTTGTACACTGCCTTTAAATAACTCCAGGTTGTTCCCAGTGATGACAAGCACCTTTTTTGCAAAGTCACCGTGCAGATTATGCCATTAAGAGGGAGACACTGTTGGTGGTAACATCTCAAGCTTACAAGTGCCCTACAACTCAGGGCTATTTAAGTCTGCAGGCACTGAGTACGTGCATGTGTGTGTGTGTGTGTGTGTGTGTGTGTGTGTGTGTGTGTGTTTGTGTAACGGTAGGCTGAAATTTAGCTGTTAGGTTCAGAGGGCAAAGAGGCCGAGGAGAAGAGGCTGCCGGTGTGCGTCTGTGTTTGTGGGGGGAGTGTACACACAAACACCAGCACAGCCCCCTGATGTCTCTGTCATTTAACACTGTTTGGTCATAAGGACGTTATAAATGTGTTTCTTTTCTTGGACGTGCAGATTTTCAGCTATGAGCAAGTGAAAACTGCCATTAATCTTTAGTTTGTGGGGACGAAAACACACACATTCACATTATTGGGACAAAGGAGTCATCTGTGTTAACAGACAAAGAGTACATTATGAACAAGCATATGCTTCCTCCCATACTTTTTATCATTAAAACAACCCCCTCGCCGTACAGTAGCATCTGTCTCTCCACCAACACTGAGCTGCGACAACAGCACGGTTATGAATCTGCATGCCCGGCCAGGCAGGACTTCTTTTATTATGTCACTACGATGAAGCAATCTCATCTATTATGGGCCTGATTGCAATTTAAGATGGGAATCTGTAATCTATAATGCATCACATTTTGTCAAGCACTCCGGTGGCTCTGCAGAGAAAATCGATGGAGTGGAAGCCAGAACAAAGAGAGATGTTTTCATTAAGATTCATGTACAGCAGTAATTTAAGTGCAGGGAAACAGCTGAGGGGACTCGGGGAGATGAAAAGGAACGACAGGAACATCGGGAACTCCGTGAATCAACATGGCTTCCCTTTTTGCATCACGTGACCATCACCGTGGTAACATGTATGTCCATGTAAGTCTGCTGTATTTGTTATACCTGTGTGTATTTTTAAGTCAGTCTGAACTCGATAATCTGACTGAAACTGTAGCTATTTGTGTCTCTTTATGTAGCTTGTATAGATGATGAAAGATATTTCATATTCAATTATTTAAGAAAGTCATTTCCAGTTTGTTACATTTACTCATTTATAACAATTCGAGACTTTATTGTCAAGTCTAAGCATACAGGAGATACTGTTTCTCTCTTACCTTCGCATAAAAAAGCAATTAGGAATATTTGAAAAAGATAAAAGGATACTCGAGGGAACATATAAGACACTTTTAAACGTTTGTGGTATGTTTAACCAAAATCACAGCTTTTTACCGAATCGTAGTCTCCCAGGTGACAAACCCACGATTTGCTCCGTCACCAGCACTGATGACGGATGGCCTCAGAGGCATTTCAAACGACTGCGGTCTTCATCTGCGTTGCCATCGACCTCTCATAGAACAACAGCACTCGCTGCCCTGAGATGAAAATGTTCTGCTTTATTTCACCTTAGAGGCACGCATGCTTGGTGTCGCTGTTATTCAGCACACCCAACAGTGCAGTATGAAGCACTCAGGAAATCAAATAGGTTTATAATTGCTCAAAACTGAAATGCCAGCTGTCCCAGAGGGCGATGGGAAACAATGCTGCTTGGATATGTGTCTCTCCTGGAAGACATTCTGAGCGTTGTGCTTGGTCGGACACAAAAATAGTTTTGTAATGAATGGAAAATATCTAGGAGGGAGTTCAAACCCAGCCTCAGAATATAGCATGAAGATGAGCGTGACCATCAGAAATCACCACACTAGGTTTTTCCTTCAGCTGAATGTTAGAAAATTTAGAGGGAAGTTTTTTAAAGCCTAACAGATTTATGAAAAAGTGTTGAGCACCAGGCAAACGATGGTACAGAAGTCCAGCTCTCTCCCAGGTTTTTGGCTCTAGTTCTTCAACCTGATTGTAACCTAAATATATTCTGTGTGAGTGTTCACAGTATTTGTGAAATCCAGGTAAAGCGCTTCTCTGGATTGATGTGAAACTTCTGGGATTGTCAGGTAGAGTTTCAAAGAGATGCTTCCTGAAGTTTACCGTATGAGACAACAGCTGGTTCACTGCTTCAGAGCTTCCTGTAAGCTCACTGCACTGCTCTGTCGCTGAAAGCAAGATCTCTATTTTGGAATGAACACACACACAGACACACACACACATACTGAAAAGTGCAGCGTCAGGGTCCATTGGGGGCAAACTCAAATCATCCTGACAGCTCCCTCCTCTCCTCTTCCCGTCTGGCCCTTTTCCCGTTCCCTTCGCACTATTTATCTCACCCTTCCTTGCCCCTCCCACCCTCACACTGCCGTCCAGTAGACCCCATCTATCATCTTTTATCCACCTCCATTTACCTATCCTCTTCTCTCCTTTTGGGTTCATCTTCTCCAGTCTCCTCTCTCTGTTTCCAGCTAATTTCTCCTCTTTTTGTCCCTCCTAAACCAAATCATTATTGAGCATCGCATATCAGAAAACATACACTTCCTTTAAATGCTTTAAATGCATCTGCTCTCTCTTATTCATGATTCGTGCCTATACATCACTTCAATTCCTTTTCTAAGTCAGCCTCCTCTTATTCAGCGGGACCACACCCTGTTAAGATGCTATCTGCTAATATTGAAATGACATGCAGCATGAGGCTTCCATAAACCTGCATAAGGAGCAGAAGCAGATGCTGGGAGTGGATTCTGGCTCTAGAATAAACCCTTATAGCGTGTAAAAGGCAGACAGTCACATCACCGTTTTCACGGCTGCATGGCTTAAACAATAAGCACGAAGTAAAGCAGTGAGTTAAAAAGTGATTTATATGACAGAGAAGCACCAGCCGACATTAATGCTTTCACTAATGATTTAGACCTTGTCTTTGTACTCTGCCTCAATCAATCATTTCACTTCACGCTAGCTTTTCTCTTCTCTTCTCTTCTCTTCTCTTCTCTTCTCTTCTCTTCTCTTCTCTTCAATCTGAGGTGTATCAAATACAAACATTGCTAAATCAGTAGTATTGTGATACTGTTATTTTGTCACACACACACCTGTCTGGTGAGCAAAAGTCCCAGCGACGCGACCAAGAGACGAAGTAAAGGGAGAGTGATGTGATGTGACACTAGCCTGAGGGCAGGATGGCAGAAAGAGAAAGGTGGGAAGAGAGATGAAAAGCCTATATGACAGAGGGAGGAAGAACATATGGAGTGACAGTGGCTGTTCAATTACCAGCTGTGGGCATTTAGCAGCTGCCTGCAAGTTTGAATTAACATCACAGTCACTACAAGCAGGAGAGTCAACGTCCAGACAAGTATCCCAACACAGACGAGCTGACGGTTCTTCTCCGAGCCTGAATCTGTGCCACGACACATAGTTTGAGTTTATTTACCTGCTTTTGAGACGGGAAAACTACCTTCAGGCGGATGCCTTCCTCCCCTGCAGGCTGGATCACGGCCATGCTGCCAATTTATTTGTAGAGAGAGGGGTCTCGTTGTTGTTGCTGCATAGTAGTTTGTTCATCCCTCATCTGCCACTCAACCAAATAACAACAGCTTCTATATGCTGAAGCAATAAACAACATCTGCAGTTACTTACAGCTCCTGTATAGGGCCCTATTTGTGCTAAAATGACGTTCACGTGCTGACTCGATGCAGGGCAGCACATCTGGATGGTGAGCAACGCAGCCAGTTGACGAGACCTACATAAATGTTTTGTCACGAGCTCAGTCCACACAGAGTGTGTGCAGCGTGAAGCCTCACAGTCACAAACTAATGAGACTTCCTCCGTTTAGTTTTGTCTCTTCAAATGTTTCCATGTGATCTTTTCTCGATTCTCAAACCTCAGATTCTATAAAAGTAAGAAACCAGAAACAACAATGATTTAAAGTGTCAAAGTGTTGCTTTCTCAGGTTATTCTTCTCCAAACTAGAGAAAATGCCTCGAGTACATAACCAGTGCAGAACTAATAAGCAGACACTTCAACCCCAGTGGAAGGTGGGATTAAGTTATCCTCCACTGCTTGAGTGACCTGATGTTACAGAAAGAGAAATTAGAAGATTTGTTGAGTGATTTTAGGAAACGCACATGAACACATGCACACACAAGCACGCACACACACATACACACGCCTCAAGGTAGGGTAGGTAATAATGATAATATCAGTGCTCTGATTTACAGACACTCCCCGGTGCCCTGAAGGTGTCCCTGCTAATCTTGTGTGTGTGTGTGTGTGTGTGTGTGTGTGTGTGTGTGTGTGTGTGTGTGTGTGTGTGTGTGTGTGTGTGTGTGTGTGTGTGTGTGTGTGTGTGTGCGTGTGCAGTAGTGAAGGACTGAGCCTGATCAATGTGTGTTAAAGCCATAATGAGGAATCGATTGGTTGTCGTGGAGACTACTGGTGGACACATACACATCCGCACTTATATATATACACACAAACTCACACTGTCCAGCTGTCTGCAGTAACAGTACTATTACATGATATCAGTGAAGTCAGTCATCCTCCTTACTCTCTGGTAACGGCTTTGGTGACAAACTCACTGCTGCTTTACGTTTCCACAGGTATACACACAGGTATGCACACAGGTATGCACACAGGTATGCACACAGCAGGGAGCCACAACAATCAGCTGTGAATATTTCGAATAAGAAATAAGTGGGAGCGCTACATGATCTTTTCCTTCGTTCTGTGAACGCTTTACAAATACTTCGTTTCGACATTTAGCCTCAGACTGTATAAAAAAGATGGGCGGAGCAGCTGCAGCACCACCTTTTGGTTTTTGCATTCACATTTTGAAGCCTTGACTTCGGGTGTGTAGGTGTTACAATACCTTACAGTGGTGAAAACCACAAGCGCACACACACACAGCTACTGAGTGCAGACCTGTGTGAACAAACAGGGTTTGAGTTTGTTTTTGAATGTTGGCACAGATGTAACTGATCTCAGGTCAGCGGGCAGCTGGTTCCAACGAACCGGACCTTCCTCGGCACGCTGGGATCTGATCCTGGGCCAGTTCACTGTCCTTCAATCTCATCTTTTTATTCCGGAGTAAACATATTTATTGGAAATGGTGGAGCATTAACTTATTAGCATGCTTGGTTAAAAAGGAACATCCATACACTGTATGAGTGCGTTACACAGCTGCTAATTCCTGCTGAGTATCATGGAAATGAAAGCATGGCACAGGTTTTATTGAAAGTCCGTTAGTACAATGAAACACACAACAAACTGCATTATTTAAGATTTGTGTTGAAAATGCTTTAAAAAGATAATAAACCACAAACGTGGCTGGAAGGTGCAGGTCAGCGAGGGTAAAGCACAGCAGACAGCTACTGTGTCAGCATCCAGCAGCCAGCCAAAGCAGCCATGCTCTTAACTTTACACAATAAAGTTTATGATAAAAGTACAGCCCATGGAGAGCTATTATGAAGGGGTAAAGTGGCTATAGAGAGCAAAACACTCTAAGCGTACCAGGCTGTGGACATGCGCTGTTGCAAGAAGCACTTGTGATTCCCAGGGGCTTGCTAAAACCACCAAACCTATAATTATTTCTTGTCTTGACAGTGAGTCGATAGTTTTATTCACTTCCTTTTGAACCACTTTAAAATATCACCGATATGTTTAGCTTAGCTTAAAGTCCGTTGCAATGTTCACATGACTAAAGCTGCAAAGTGTGTCTGCATGCATGCACGTGTGAATTGCTTGAATATGAAGTTAATGTCATTTCCCTTAAAAACTTTCTCAGAAGCCTATCAAGCTAACATATCATCCCCCCAAAAAACATTTAATAGATTGAATTTGCACCAACGCTTTAACAGGCGTTTGTCCTCTCTGTTCCCTCTCCGCGAAAATCCTGTCACACTTAAACGCCCACCTGGCCCGGCTTCAGCTCTCTTTGTTGTCACCGGCCGTGTGTGCTGCACAGACGCTCCGTCTGCCTGTAAGGGCGCCCCTGATGTTTGAAAGAAACGTGCAGGTGTAAGAAGACAACTCCCAACCCAAAAAGAGGGAATGTGTGGAAGGCAATTAAAAGAATCAGGGGTGGAAGTTCATCTGTATCCAAATCTTTCGCTTGCTTCCCGGCAGGCAGGCTTTGGAAAAGCCTTGGCTTCTCTCGTTTCTGAAACATCCCCAAAACACAAACAAGCGCAGGCACACAAATCTCTCAGAATGTCAAATGTTAGAGGTGGTTTAAGGCCTTCTTTCACAGCTCAATTTGTGCTCACAATCCTCACTTGTCCTGGTTTCCAGTGTTCCCTCCCATGTTATGCAAACAGCTCGTTAACAAATACATTTTAGGGAGAAGTGTGGGAGAAGCACATTTGGGGTTCGTGTTATTCCCCGTGGCAAGTCTCAGTACATCACTGATTGGCCTGCAGTGAAATGTATTGGGGTGATGGGGTAAGATTAAACAGTTTGTTAGAAGCTGTGAACCTCCTACACACAGAAAGATTGGGAACCCTTCTATAGATCAGTGTGCATGGCCACAGGCTCTGTGTGTGTACATGTGTTTACATGTGCATGGAAGCAGGTCTCATGCGAGCGTGTAGTAGTCGTGTAAGTACAGAGCTGGAGGGAGGACGGCTGGCACGAAGCACACCTGTCTCTGTCTGTCTTAGGTGTGGAGCTGGCAGAGTGAATGCAGTGTCATGTTCCCTCCCAGACTACATCCACGCTGCACCGGCTAAATCTCAAATCTTCTCCTCTTCGTTTTGACCCTGCTTCTACACCTGAAAACTGAGCTTTTTCCAAAATGCTTTCCAAAAGTGGATAATGCCGGCTCGAGGACAGCTGGGCCTCGGAAAAATTATCATCTTGTTTTTTTTGTTTTGTTTTTTTGCCACCTGCCTATGTATCTCGCTCGTAATCTCATGTTTTTCCCCTATAAGTACAATTAATGAAGCGGAGTTAAACATTAAAACATGTAAAAGCTCTCCTAATCCTTCTTCACCATCTCTGCTTCTTCTCTCTTACCCACACACTGGCTCTTAGCCACTGGTTATGTGCCTGACAACATTAAAACAAGCCACGCAGAGGAAGAGAGGAAAGAATGACAGTAGAAAGAAAAGAATAGAAATCACTAGAAACAGCGCAGGCCAGAACAAAGAGAGAAAAGGAGATCTTGTGCTGGTGTGAGTAACTGTTAGACAAAGTTGTCAGTGCTAGAGAGGGGAGGAGGAAACTGTCACCACAATGAGGCGTTCTCTTGGGGAAATATGACAGGAACTCTGACACGTACACGTGCGCGCGCATCCACACACACAGATGCGCGCACACATGCTCGCAGTGCGCTGACAGCTCGCGTCATAACTGTGTTAGTTCCTCACAAAGCATGATGGGAGAGTGGGAGGTGTGTGACCCTCATTATGTTGGGAGGTGGCTCACCTGTCAGACTGCACGCTCACACACTGCTCTTCATCGCTATTGTTCGTGGGGTTTATTGTACAAGGCAAATGTTATGGCGAATGAACATGTTGGAAAATGCTCGCTGAGAGTATAACATGCTGAAAATGTTACTCTGTAAAAAAATGTACCACCTATTACTATGGCAGGATGTGTCAAGTAATGAGAAGGAGCACAAACTAGAAGGCGCTGACTAGAGTTAAAGGCATAAACTGTACTTAAAAGATGGACACCGCCACCTTGACTTCACCTGTAGGCTAGCAAACCCCTGTTTGGAAGCTTTTAGCATTTATTTTAGTATTTGTTTTAAATTTGGAACCAGAAGTAATCATATTCGGATGAGGGAAGTGCTTATTTATCAGGTTCATTTATCACATTTATACATTGTATGAGTGCTAGCCCTAATTAACATTGTAGTTGTTAATTAGGGCTAAGTAACATAGTATTAAATCACTGGAATTGCAGTTTAAGAGATGAGTGGAAGAAAATGGATGGATGGGATTGCAGAGACTGTTTGGACATGCTGTGAGTACACTTAACCTCAGACACAGTCATGTTTTTGTATCAGTCTGTAGGCCTTTCTCCTCTAAAGTGGAGTATTTTAACATGGGAGTGCATGGAGCCGGCCCCGAGTGCCCATTTGGCGAACTGGAGTTTTTGTCACGTTGTCACACATTTTTCGACCACAGAGGTCGTGTCTCTCTTAAATCCTGGCACCTCATTATGAGGTTTAGAGTCTGGGCTGAATAGTTTTTGTAGAGTTATCACTATCCTTCTAAATGACAAAAAACATCTATCTGTGAATGTGTTTTGGCCTCTTTGTCCACAAACAGCAGCATTCATGGCCAGCATCGGAGTTTTTCTTAATAAAGCTTATGGATTTTTATTCCTGGAAAAAGTACTCTGTTACATTACGTGACATTACTCCATACCATGGCCTGTAATGCACTATAGCATATGAAGTTAACAATATAAACCTTAGGCTACAGTCCGACACACCAACACGAATCCCTATCCTTCTGAGGACATGAATTTTCTTCTAGTGTTTTCTTTTAGGGTCGTTGCATTTCTATTGCAGAAGCATTTACAGGCTGTAATGGAGGCTTCAGCGCTGAGTGTGGCGGCTCAGCACTGCCGTCGTTACCTGTTTAATTACAGGCTCTGGCTGCTATGCTGGGGTCTGCATACACTCTGCTTTAACACCAGTCTTTGGATGCAGTTTGCACTTTACCATCACACTCTTGTCCTTTCATACAATAAAAATAAAAATAATTCTCACGTCATGACCCCTTAAAAGTTGTAGACCACGCTGTAGTTTTCACTCCTCCCTGCACGGGAACTGAAATCAGCTGATCATAGCGCTAGTGCAGATGTGTGCGCATCCTGCAGAGCGCTGAGGAACGTTTGTAACAAAGTAACAACATGAGTGTAACTTTAATGCGCATTACTAATGCATGCTGACAAATACTGAAAAGACCAACTGGCCTTATATATGTTTTTAACTTTAATATGTCTGTACTGCATGTTTAATATGCAGTGGTAAATGATCCATTAATCCACTGTCTCACTGGGAGGTTTTCTGTTTCCACTGTAAAGTATTTAAATGTATAAACCTTTTAGACTCCAGGGTAAATGGAAGCGTGTCCATTTGATTACTTTAGAAAAATGTTGTAAGCTCAGTGTTGAAGCAATTCATGTGACTCATGTGGTCAGAAGTAGGCGATGTGATGGACAAACATCTACAGGGGGAGGTCAGCCAGAGTTTTGTTTTGCTGTAAGAAAATTAGCTGCTGGAGGAAATTCTATTGAGGAAGCTATTTTAGAGCCAGGCAGGTGTGTCTCTGGTATTCAGACACAGAGGCAACGCTCCTGCTGCCGCTCCGGAGATGGGCCGTAACATTTGTGCTCAGAAAACATGAAAGAAAAAAGAATAAAAATAGATGTGCAGTCAGTACTAGCGTTTTACAGAGGAAAAAACATTTGCTCGCACCCATCTGCTGATCTGTAGCAAATAAATGTGTAATATTGAAAATAACCGTGAAATTCGGAGACAGCGCTATTAAAAAGTACCAGATATGAAAAAACAAGGAAACTTTCATTTAGTTGTTGATCATCTTGATTATTTGTAGTTAATTGTGTATCGCAGTGCTTCCTGTCTTATTTAAACATAAACACAGCCGGAGGGAACAGCACAGACATGACCTAAATCCTTTTGAAAATGTGGATTTGTCTTTGAAAACAAGCCGAGCAACAAACACGATCCACTCACATTTCTGCGAGACGTAAACCAGAGTCATTCGGTCCACATTAGTCAATTTGTACCATCAAAGGGCCTCGTGTCCGTTCGCGGTTCAAACAGTTTGGCTTTTGTGTACGTTTGTGACTTTGACCCTTTAACCAGAAATCTTGTGATTTATGGGAAACAGATCGATCGCTGTTTAAGTGCTGCGTTGTTTTGTGCTTTGAAAGCCATCAAACTTGTAAATATATTGTGTGAAAGTGGGAATCTGTTTGTGGGGATTTCTAAACTGCATTGTGTGTGACATCATGCAGAATAAAAGAGTGCTCGCCATATTACTCACACGTTCCTTTTGTTTGTACTTATATTCTGCAAACCACGAAGCTCAGCTGTTGGAGTCTGTGATCAGTCGGTTACAGAATCTTAAAAAGGTTTCTTTTTCTATTTTGCTTCACGCAGGTGGTGCTTTTCATCTCGCACCATATGTGAACTGCCAGCTTCTTCTGCTGTATTTATTTGAATCGCGATGACACCCATGCCGCCGCTGATAGTAACTGTGCTTTCAGAAGTCCCTCTAGCCCCTTATAGATGCAAACAATCTGCTCTTTGCTTCCTTTTTACAGTCAAATCCAATGTGATGCCTGCCAAATAAAAAAGAAAGGAGAAGAAACTAATAAGATCAGAGTAAAAGCAGCTTGTGGGGAATTTAACAGTTTTCTCTTCCTGTAATTGAACCATCATTTCCTTTCCTCCTCTAAACACCTCATCAGTCTACTAATGTAATGCTTTCAGATGTTCTCGAATATACTCGTGTATTTTAGGCTGAACGTGATTGGTGAATGTGTGTTTCTGCCTGCGACCGAGCTCTGAATCGCCACTGGAAATTCTGCCCAGGTGTTTAGTGAGGTGTGTTTGTGTGTCGCAGGTATGACTATGTAGAGATCCATGACGGGAACTCAGAGTCAGCTGACCTACTGGGGAAGCACTGCAGCAACATCGCCCCCCCGCCGATCATATCCTCAGGGCCTGCGCTCCACATCAAGTTTGTGTCAGACTACGCCCACCAGGGGGCGGGGTTCTCGCTCCGCTATGAAATCTTCAAAACTGGTAAGTTTTCACTTACGCTGCTCTTTTTTTTAATATATATATATATATAAAGAGAATAAAGATCCTTTGATACTGAACAGTTTGTATTCAGTGGTTGAATCATGGGCGGATGTGGTTAGCACATTTGTGCTTCTGTGTGGAGTTTGCATGCTCTACCTAAGCCAGGCTGCTCCAGTTTCGTCCAGCAGCCCAAAGACATGATGACACGGACTGGTACTGATGGAGTCCCTGCAAGTACACCCCATCCCACAATGCATCGGGGCAACGTGGGGTTCAGTATTTTAACCAGCAGAGTGGAGGAGACAGGGGGCCACTGACCTGATTGGTGGGTGACCCGCTCTATCACCTGAGCCACAGTCACTCAACATACTTTTTTCTGACTTGTGTGGATGCCTGCCTTTGTCATCCTCCAGCCTCTCCCCCTGTGTTGGCTGCGATAGGCTCCAGCCCAGGTGACACGGATTGCAGACTCAAGCTTAATAACCTGTAATGACATTTATTAAATTAGAATTTAAACTGCCAGGACAACCCCAGTACGACACTGTTGTACGGCTGACAAAGCCCTCTTCATCGGCACCCATAAAGTCTATCCAGCACTCCCAAAAAGGACATTATCACTGTAAATGACCCGCACACGCGGGCAGCCTTAACAGTGAGTGAACAGGATTTTATAAGAACTGCACCCATGAATAGGCTATTAGTAACTGTATTACAAGCTAGCAGAGGATCGAACATGCTTCATTAGGCGACCAAGACTCGTTTATCTCCCTGGTGTCAATGGAGACAGAGCGAAAACCACAAGAGCCGCAGCCGAGGACCCTCGAGAGCTCTTTAGTCTGTCCAGGCAAGACATCTCTTCCTTTCATGGCACTTTGTGTGTGTGTAGAAGTGTGTGTATCCGACACGGCTCCCCTTCACGCTGCTACGGGTCAGCCAAAGCGAGACCAATTGAGATCAAGGGCATGCGAGACAGAGAGGCGCGTAGCGTCGGCCCCATGGCCATCTTGTCCCGTTCCCCCTGAAAGCATTCCACACATGCCTGCTTAATTGAGTCCTGAGCCCTGCTCCCCTGAGACACACAAACACACACATGCACACACACAGAGGGCTGAGGTTACTAACACAACACGTGTGCTTGTTGGTGTTTCTCACTTGCTGGCACCAGCGTTTTGGGATTTCTTGTCTTTCCCTCCGTGCGTGCGTGCATGTGTGTGTGTGTGTGTGTGTGACTGTTACACAAGACAGAGTCCACCTGATGAACATGAGTGTCAGCGTTCACACTCAAGCACCCGAGGGAGAAATAGAGAGCGACAAAAAAAAAGAGAAAGGCAGATTTGTGAATCAGTTACTTTGTTTTGAATTTATCATCAAGTCATTTCTCTTTTTCTTTGCGTGTAAACATTTGTTTGTGTCTCTTTTTAATCTTAACTCCATAATTCCAACACATTACTGTAGTTCATTCAGTAAAATGTATGTAATGTGCAGCTTAATGAGCAAGAAAAGCATTTTTTGTTCATCGCATTTCTCAGTTTCTGCCATTTGTGGTTTGGAAATGCTGATGATGTGTGCAGTTAGGCTGACATTAAAACATTACAAATACCTTGTTTGGGTATTTAGCCATAACTACAATCACACATTTATTGTGTTTAAATGGTCAAACGTTTTATTTGAGATATGAGAAATACTTTTAACTCATTCTACTTATCAAATTTTAATATGTAACCACTTAAATCCAACTCCTATGAATCCTCTGCAGGACTTTTCTTAGTTTGTGTGTGTGTGTGTGTGTCCAGCCTTTTCTGGCAGTAATGATGGAGCCATTTGGAAAATTCAAGCTGTTGTCATACGGCTAACAAGATCTTGTTATCCTGGAAGGTGCAACTGAGCGTCTGGTTGTGTGGATGACTCGATTTTGTGTGTGAGTGTATGCTAGACAATCTGTATACCCTCATGGAGAACCATCTAAATTTATATCTGTTTTTGGCACCTGCACATTCAGTTCTGTTCAATGAAAAAGAAAGATGAAAAAGCTTCTCTTCTCCTCTTTTCCTGCATTTTCACGGCCTCCACTTACGGGTAAATATAGTCTCACTGCTTGGCACAAAAATATGTGGAACAAAACAAGACAGAAACTTCTTGAGAAGAGCTTTAAGTTTATGCATTGTCCTCTTTTTTAAAAAAAACATTCACCACAGCTCTTCTTCTTTTAAATTGTTCCAAAATTTGAATTTATGACTATTTTTTGCTTTGATGTAATTCATCCGTTCACTTCGTTGACCTTTCTCTCATTTTATTTGATTTCTTCTGTCCTGTTTTTCCTCCAGTAGCAGTAAACATCGTTGCACCGAGACACTGTTTACTGGGGTGAGAGCCCTGCTGTTTCTTGGAAGAGGAAGGCTTGATTTCTCAGGAGCATAAAGTTTAAAATTAAATTAAACTGAATCTTTCCAATTCAAAAAAAAATTCTTTGTGAATCTGAAGCTCACACTGAAGTCTTTGTTATAAGAAAGTTCAGTGATTCGCTCAGTTTCAGTGCCCTGTGTTGTTGGATTGTTAGCATTTCAATGCCTTAACTCGCTTGGCTGAACATTTAGAAGACGCCTTGGCTGCAAACCCTTCCTGTTACTGGGGTGTGTTATGGAGTGAGGAGTAGGTTTGCATGGAGAACACAGGCACATGTAATGCATTCACACATACATGTACACGAACATGGAAGGCTCACGCGTGCACGCCAGTAGCCGCCATTAAAGTCGAAGCACATAAACAGACATAAAATATAAACAACGGAAATGTCAAAACAAAATGATGTGCTACTGTTGTTATTGTTTACAGCCCTGTTGCTATGGAGATTGTAGTAAAATTCCAGCCAATGGAAACACAGCCGACCAATCAAATTTCACTGTCTAGGCAGTGTGCCCCCAGCTGTTATTGTGACCCAGAACTCACCACACACACACGAATTCAGTGATGCAGGCTGAAGGGTTACTCACAAATGCAGGGCAGCTTGCGTGTCTGCATGGAGATGTTAATACACACACACACACACACACACACACACACTGCTTATCTTTGCATTAGTGGACATTTCACTAATTAATAGTGTAGACGCACCCTGGCCTGAACTTCAGCCGAGCCTAACCTTAAACCTTTAACACTAACCCAAAACCGAACGCTCACACTGAGTTAAAAACGCGACCTCGTGGGCAACAGTTTCTGACCTAAATGTGAAGTGATTGAAACTGAGCAAAACAATTTCTGTGAGTAATACAAGCACACCCACGCACACCTTCCCACACATGCGCACACTCAGCCACCTCTCTCTATACATGCACTAGGCGTGTAATGTGGAAGCTGTCGTGACGATCCTTCCGATTACCGCTGTTGTTTCCTTTCTGCCTAATGGCTTCAGGCACTTCCTCTCTGCCTCTGTCCAGCTACCCATCGAGTCAGTTCATTAGACTGTTAAACCAATCACGTTGCTCCCTCCTGCCGTCGCTGAATTTTATTGAAGAAAGTGGATCCAGATCTGACCTAGCAACAAGCAAAAGGTGCCCCGAGCTTAAAGGAGTGCAACAAAGAGCAGAATTGTCTTTAAAATATTCAATAAATTTACAGTTAATTAGGAATCTTTCACTTATCTGCAGAGTTTCAGCTCCAAAACAGATGCAAATATCAAATTTCCAATGTTTCACTCCGTTACACATCACTGAAGAATCACAGTGTTTTGAACTTTTAGTAAACTGGAGTGGGAGGACTACAGGGATGGCAGTTAGTTTTCATGTCAGAGTGAGTTTATAAAGAGAAATCCTCAGTGATGCAGTGACAGAGGCTCAAATGTAATGTCAGAGTTTCAGCGCCACCAGCCTCCAACTTAAACAACGCTGCAGTGGAATCCAAACACATATGGAAAGCAAGGCTGCGGGTGCGCTGGAGCTGTTAAACTGTGTGTGGTCGCCTTTCAGTGTGTGTATGTTACAGTAAATCTGCTCTGCATGTGGACGTGTGTGTGTTTGTTAGAGATTGATGAAAGGAGAGCCCGAGAGCCTGGTGAAGGCTTGGAAAGGAGCTTGAATAAAAGTAGAGCTTCACATAAACAAACCTGCAGATTTTTATGGGAATTATATTTTATGTTCACATTTTAGATAAAAGTGTTTACATGCACTCACAAGCTTATAATTTTAAAACACACACTGAGAAAGTTGGTCCCATCTCTCAGTGCCTTGCGAGCCTTAAGCACCATCAACAAATCTACCCAGCAACACACACACACCCTCATGCAGACACACACACGGCACGCTAACCGCAGTTCCCCAACCCTTACAAGTTAAACACGTGTTTCTTTCACACCTACCTGCTTCAAACAGATGGGAAGGAAGGTGAACACAAAAGGAAATCGGAGAAGGTGGAGGTAGAGAGCGAGACGGGACAGACTGGAGGAAGATGGGAGAAAGGAGGGCACAAGTGTTTTTGCAGAGTCCACTAACGTGAAGTAATGAAAGGGGAAAAAATCACTGCGGGCAGAAAACTGGTCAGGCGTTTACTCTACACATGCGCGGGCACTCGCACTAATAGTCACACGGGCTCGCGCTATTCAGTGATGGACTCTGCAGGGGGGCCAGACGCAACGAGCGACAGTGTTTGTCTCTGGGTGAGCGTGTGTTTGCTCGCATCTGAGGTCACCGCACGAGGGAAAAGGTCACAATAACAAGAAAAATAGACCAGGGAGGAAGAGGAAGAACTGGGATATATGCATGCAGGCCATCTTTATCAAACTAAAGATAGATGACGTTGTGGAAAATTAATGATGCCAGAAATAAAGGAGACAATCGGTAAACAAAGCAGAATGTGAGAAAAGTCCACAGACGATGCTTTGGTTTATCGGAGCTGGCATAAATCAGTCACATGTCCCGGCAGATTTATGCATTTGCTGAGTGAAATTCCACAGACTGAAAAAAAGCAGGGAGGAGACAGAGACATGTGTTGTATTTTGTTCATTCGCAAATATAGAAAGCTACGATGAGCGATCGTTGTGGCCATGTGGACGATGCTGTAAGAACAACTAAGCATCTGTGGTGTCTGAAGTGTTCGTGTGCGTGTCATCAGGGCCGAGTGTCGACTATGATCAGCAGAAACATTTGGTTAAAATGTCTACTCGTCTTTAGTCATTCAAATTTCCTTTACACGCTGACTTACGCTCACTATTAGCTGCAGTGATCCATTACAGCGGGTCTGTTTATCCACAGTACTTTGATACATTTAGAAACATTTTTGCAGCTTCCATGTAATTTTGTAACACAAGTACAAAGTAAAATGTCACCTTTAATGTCATTTGATCAGATAAAATATACATTCAGTTTATACCAAACACATTTTCCTTAAAGATTAAGCATTTAATCACATAAACCTTTGATTTTATATATTTATATATTTTGGATTTTACTCAAAAATGTTGCTTCATGTTTATTTAGGGTGAATTTTTTTTGAGTGCACGCCATCTGTTTAGTTATGCATGTAAGTCAGAATGAAACAGACTTAAAGCTGCAAAAACCCGTTGGGTTGCTGTGAAAAGCATAAAACACAAGCTGTTAGCACTAAAGAATTCAGCTGAAACGTGTCTATTGTACAGGTTGTTGCAAACACACGTAGTTTAGGTTCATTTTTACAGTGCCACAGAGCTCACAGTGTTTTAGTGTCTGCTAACTTCTCTTCATTAACTCATGAGAGACATGAGTTACCCTAAGAGGCTTAGACAGTGTTTGGTCTTATGGCTGGGTGGCCTGGAATAATGGTCCAGTTGGTGCAAGCACACTGTGTGCGTGCATTAATAGAGAGGGTAACACCGCCCTGTCACAGCATGTTTATGTGTGCGTGACTGTGTGCATGTATTATGATGTCTAAAGCTCCTCTTAACTGCTGGACCACCCATCCATGACACCGTCAGCAGACCGTCTGTCTCTCTCACTCCTCTTATTCTGTTTGTCTCGTAACATCTCCAGTGTTGCTAATTTTTCTTAAAGATTGCAGCGGGTTTGAAACTCTCTGTGCTTTTTCCCAGGAATTGTCAGCAATAGAAAGTCTGGCTTAAGTGCACTTAAAACGTGGGCCGATCCTTTTCTTTCTGCATACTGAAACTTGGCATTCGGTGCAGAATATTAGTGCTTTTTTTGTGGTCTTGCACAACGTGGAAAAGTTGGGGATTTACCACCTTAGAAAGGCAATATTTAATATGAGTTGACTTTTTGTGTTTGTTTTTTTGAGCTGGAAAAACAAACAAAGAAATTAGCCGTCTGTTATCTTACAGCTTTGTCCTCTGTGAAACCATCAGCCTGTGTCTGTCCATGAGATCGGCCTTTATGTGAACTCGAGCTACTTAAGCACACTCATTGACACTCTGTAGCCCCAATCATAGACATATATTATGTGAAGTGGATGTTTTAGTATCTAAATAAAACTGAGATAGCAGAGCTGGGAGTTATGAAACAGAGAAACTGATTTGAGTTTAAAGTGCTCGCCTCTAAAAACAGCACCTCTGGGTGCCTGCCCGGAGTAATGTCATTAGTTTGAAGTGTAATGAGCGTTGACATTCTTCTCTAAACAAATCTTGTTCCAAGATTTTTCCAGTTAATGATTTAAATCAACATTTAACCGCTATTAACATGAAGTTTTGATTAATGTACACAACGTTTTGTTTCTCTGTCTTCATCCCAGGTTCAGACTGTTCCCGTAACTTTACCAGTCCCTCGGGCCTCGTCGAGTCCCCGGGATTTCCCGACAAATACCCCCACAACCTCGAGTGTGCCTTCATCATCATTGTCCCGCCCAGAATGGATGTCACCCTCACCTTCCTCACCTTTGACCTGGAGAACGATCCCCTGCCAGGTGGAGATGGAGACTGCAAGTACGACTGGCTGGAAGTTTGGGACGGGCTCCCGGGAGGTACGACATTTATGCTTCGGATCTGTCGGATCGTGTGATCACTGCGTTATTGTCACGGCTGCTGCGATGATGCTGATGGAGATGTCAAACTATTTCTCAGCCTTGTCATGAGTCAGTGCAGAGAGCAAAGTGAGTAATATATGTGCTCTGCCCTGCCTACATCATTATTGACCGAGGTGGAGTAGCAGCTATTTTAGAAGCTATGCGTTGGTAGATGAAAGCTAAGCTTACAGGCAGGATGCTGGCACCCACTGTGGAGAAACAATGCAACTTTTCAAGGGAAAAAAATAGCAACTGTTGAGCAAAGGGAGAAAAGAAAGGGAGTGAGAGGAGGAACAGTGGAGGGTGGGATATTTCTGGTCTAACTGCTACAAGAACTGGAAGTTTAGAAGGACTCCAACTCTGAGGCGCGCAACCCTTGGACTGAGTTTCAAGCAATGGAAGAGGTAGAAAGAAACAGAAGGAGAAAGAGAAGTCATCGACTGCTGGGAACGCTGGAGCAAAGGAATGACCTCTGGTCTACCTTCGACAGGAGGAGTGGGAGAACAAAGCTGGGCTGGAAAGACGTCCAGAAAGAAGCATTTAAATATTTGGAAAACTTTGCCAATTTTATTTTAACTTTTAAAACTTTGCTTTAAAAACTGTCATAGTATAGACACAGAGGATATTAAACAAGTATTATAAAACCATTAAAAACATCAAGCAAAGACTGACTGGAATAACACAGCGCTTTCCTTTCTGTAAACATGAATTTCGCCTTAGGCACAATGGAAAAACAGAGACACGATGCACATTACGGAGGAAGCAGCTTGAAGGGATACTAAAAAAATCCCTTTCTTCAGGGGTCAGAGAGAAGAGAAGACTTCTGCTTTGAGTGATGGAGGGAGGCAACGGGAAATACAGTGAGATGAAGAGGGTTGGAAAGGGAAGGAAATTTACTGGGTGAGAGTCAGAGGTGAAGGACTTTTAGTGTCAGGAATAAAAAAATCCTCGACAGGAAGAGTGAAAAGGCAAGCGGAAAGAGTCTGTTTTTTTTAACAGCAAAAGGTGAAAGGAGTGGGAAGAGGGAGGAGACGCTGCGAGACAGCCAGCTGACCTAAAAATCGATTTATTCAAAATGTAAAGGGAACGAGAGCCTGATAATAAAACAGCGCTCACTCGATTAGCGGCAGAGACACCAAACGGTTGTTTTCAGTTTTTCCTCTGTGTACACATATGCACGAGTCATTTCTGTTGAGTTCGTTTTTATCTCCTAAAATCTAAACCCATCCATCCAAAATGGGAAGCCAAAAATGGAACGGCAAATATGTATAATCTTTAAAAATATTCAGTGTTTGCCTCCTCTCGTCTTCTCGTCTTCTTTTCCTGCTTTCCTTTTCTCTCTATTTCAAATATCCACCCATTCCAAAAGGGAAGGGGAGAAAATCAATAGCACTGATCGATCGCCGGCTATTTTCTCTCCTCCTCCACAAACCTTCTCATGTGTATATGTGTGTGTGTAAAAGAAGAAGGAGTAGCAGGATGAGTCAACTATTTGTGTAACACTCACACACACACACACACACACACACACAGACCCTTGGGCTTTAAATCACACTCATCTGTTTATGTTGACATATACAAGTTGTGGTATTAGAGAAGAAGACAGTAGAGGAATCACTTAGATCTGCACACACACACACACACACACACACACACACACACACACACACACACACACACACACACACACACACACACACAGATGTACAGTATGTGTGTATTTGTATATATTAGTGCACTTTCTCAAACCGTGTCCAGATGGATGAAAGGAGGGAGGTGAGGACATGAGGGGGTGGAGTGATGAGCAGATGCAGGAAAATCAGTGCAAGTCATGAAGGATACAAATAAACAAGCGTGAGGTTAAAAGATGAAAAACATAAGATTATAATCTCGACCGCTGGATGAGTGCGAGGTTCAGTAACACACAAACAAATAAATGATGACTAACTGCTGTTTGATTGACAGTGGGCCCTCTGATCGGTCGATACTGTGGGACCAGGGTGCCTCCCGAGATCCAGTCATCCACTGGGATCCTCTCTCTGTCCTTCCACACGGACATGGCCGTGGCTAAAGATGGCTTCTCGGCTCGCTATAACATGACGCACAAGGAAGTCAGCGAGAGTAAGCCGGAGTTTGTAGCGTGTTTTCTCTCAAAATAACGCAAACGAAACACGGATATTTGTCAAGATCTGCTCCCCCCTCCTCTTACAGCCTTCCACTGCAGTAACGCGTTCGGCATGGAGTCAGGAAAGATCACCGACGACCAGATCGCGGCGTCGTCGACCTTCGCCGACGAACGCTGGCTGCCGCGACAGGCCCGACTCAATTACAACGATAACGCGTGGACGCCCTCGGACGACAGCAACAAGGAGTACATACAGGTATGAGTGTGTCCATCCAGAAACCTCACACGGTTCAAAAAGCCGCTCCTCGAACACCTCGACCTCTGGAAAGATTATTTCACGGACGTTTCATTGTTTTATTTCCAGACCCTAATCCTTAAATGCAGAAGTTTACTCTGCCTAAACTAAAAACAGACTGCGCTCCCATCTTAACACCATATTTTTCCTCGTGTTGACATATCACACATAATAACTCTACCGCAGATATATTTGTCAGCGTATGTGGGAGAGCAAGTGAGAGAGAGAGAGCGAGTGGGAGGTGTGGCGCTATCAAGGTTTAGCAGCTCGATGCCCGGGTAAGGCATTGTTTCCTGTGTTCCAGCTCTGTGCCAACTTTGTGCCATCCCTGAGCTTGAGTTATGAGGCTGTCTGGGTGAGATGGGAAGGGAAGGCGAGGCCGACTCACCCCCTAAGACGGGGAAGACTCAGGCGGGTCAGAGGGCTGCTTTTCAGCCAGACACCTTTTGTAAACAACAGATTACCTTTTTGGTTGTCACGTAGGGATAGCCTCACAAAGCCAGCACGCAGATTTAGCGTTGCGCTTTGCAAAGGGACAAATACCTTTAGGGGGGATTGGTTTTGCTACAGGTGTGTTTTGTAGAAGAGGCTTTAACCTTTAATGTAACTAAGTAGTAAACATGGGATCTTTACTGGGGTTTCTTCCAGTTCTTTAAAAGGAGAAAGCATTTATAACTCACCAGTATGTTTAAAGCGACTCTGTTTTTAAAGCCATTTACTGGACTCATTTACACATGTTTCCACATACATATCCTCATAGAAGTCCTGAAAGCTTCCTTATCCCCCCATAAGGAAGCTTTCAGGACTTCTATCGATCAAAGAGCAGGCCGAACAGTGAGCCTCGACCCTGATATGGCTGTTTCAGCAGACGAGTGACTTTCGAGATTGATTATCACTTAAACCTGTTTGACCTACGACCCCTAAAGCATTGCCTATTGAACGTTCTTTACAGGTTGCATTTGTTAACTAGTTAGGATCAGCTCAAGCATGGATTGACTAACCGCTGCATACCTTCTGTGTTAATTTTAGTCCTTTAAGGGATACAACTTCCTGTTTCAGACGTATGACATTCACACTTTCCTTATTTATTTTATCTTTATCTTGGAACCTTTTTTGCAAGATGCTGCACGCCAGATTGCAAACTGCTGACCTTAACTTCTCCTACAGTTTTCTGACTTGCCTGGATGCCAGCTGCAAGGCTCAGTTTATTCCCAGGTTTCCTAAATTTACTACACAGTCAGAGTGCAATACGAGCGTGGCTTGCTATGAGAGCCTAGCATCCATTTGTTTGTTAGCAGTGTCAGTAACTCAGATATTTATGCATTAAATGTTTTTAGAGGAAAAAATTTATGTATCTTTAGTGGCGGGCTGCAGAGATTAAACATTATTAAGCACATATTGTCTATGACAGACAAACGTCTCCTTTATGTTAGCTGGACCAGTGTCACAAACACAGTAGTCACAGACGTGGATTAGAAGCAGCACTTCAGACCTCATAAAAACACAGGAAGAGATTGTGGCCAAGAGGAAGTGCACAACGCCTCTCACAGCTGAAACCTCACACCCTCAGGGCCACTCTCAAAAGTAGCTGACAGAAAACAATTTGTATAAAACACATTATTTCATTTCCATGTTTTTCCTGTTTTTCCTCGGACGCTCAGACAGACGATGTGATCTCTCCCGGTTTGCGTTGGGTTTGTGTCTCTGTGGTCGGGGCATCGTGTTCCACAGAGGCTCTCAGCTGTTCCTCTGCATTAACACCTAGCACAGAGCAATGCCTCTGCATGCATGCATGCATGCGTGTGTGTGTGTGTGTCTGCCTTGATGAGCAGCTGTCATAAATGCCAACGTGCCTCTCCTTCTTGTATCTTGCACCCTGTGGAGTCTTACAGCTTAGTGCTTGTGAGTGCAGGGCTGAGTTTTCAGATCAGGCGTGCTTTAATAAATTTAGGATAGCTCCTCTATTCTATTCTATTCTATTCTATTCTATTCTATTCTATTCTATTCTATTCTATTCTGGCCTGGCTCACTGAGGTGTGGTGCAGATTGATGATGCGAGTGCTGGTGGCTCTGTTATTCTAACAGCTCTGTGATTGATGAGGGACCTTCCTTCCTTCTTTGGGAAGTCTCACTTAGCCCTCAACCCCCCTGGATTTCATTCTCTTTTCTCCCTCTTCCTCCCATACTCACCCCGCCTTCTCCTCTCATCTGTTCCTCTCCTCGATTTCGTGTTATCGATTAGTTGTCTTGGTGGATCTCTGTCTGGCCCTGCCGGTGCACGCCTGTGTGTGTGTTTGGTGGAAGTAATCTGGAACACCTGTCTCTCTGACAGATAACAAACGCAGCATTTTACCTCCCCTGGTGTTTTGTACGATACCTCAGTGGGACATACAGCACACACTCGCACAGCAAACACACACAACAAGTTCTGATTAATCTGCAGGTTTCTGCAGCTCCAGTCGAGGAGAGCAAATGTTGTAATCTACACTCGAACTTTTCTCATCTGCTCCTCTGTGTGTGTGTCTTTAAAAATATGAAATACTCGGGTTAAAGAATCACAGGTGTGCTCTGATCCTGGCAGGTAACTCCACTAAAGCTTCAGTGATTTATATTAATACATTTTACTTCAGGTATTTTCAGACCAGCAGTGTTTGTTATAAATATGCAGCCGTTCATTAGCAGTGTTCAGTGTCTTCCCAAACACCATCACTTATTGTTTCGTTAGACTCCTTCCATATTGAGAGAATTTATAACAACGTCTTGTTATTTTCCGTTGTTATTTAAATACCTTCATCGCTCTGCTGTGTTTACTTGTTTTGGGCACTATGGAGCAAATAAATTCGAGTCTACTTCAGGGACCTTGAAATCCCGGAGTTTGAAGCTTCGCATCCTACACAGTGCTCCCCATGTATAATGCAACGCAGCGAGCAGCATGCCAGCCACGTAGCGTAGCATCCACAATCAGGACGGGGAGGTGATTATAGCTATTGTATGGGAGGAAATTAAAATGAGCCCCGGGTCATTACTATCGATCTGCCAGGAGAGAGCCGCAGAGTGGAAAGAAACCGAGAGGAGTAGATGAGGAGGGGAGGAGAGAGTGCCGAACGGGGGAGATGGATGCAGATAACTCCAGGTGTATATTTGTGGGATTATTTTTGTGTGTCTTCAACTGCTGTTGCACTTAAAAGGTCTTCAGACATTTCTTTGATCAACGATAGCTTTAGAATGAAATCTTACATCTTCAGTACATTTGAGTCTGAGGATTTCTGTGTTTTCTTTTACTTTGTCATCATTTTCTTATTAAGTAAAAGTTTAAAACCTTTCTCTCCCCAAACAGGTGGACCTCCATACTCTGAAGGTGCTTACCGGCATTGCCACACAGGGCGCCATTTCAAAGGAAACGCAGAAGAATTACTTTGTTACCTCCTTCAAGCTAGAGGTCAGCACGAACGGAGAAGACTGGATGATCTACAGACACGGCAAAAACCATAAGGTAGGTTCAAACACACGAGGCGGGAGCTGCTAACCGGCGTCGGGCTCCGCTGGCATCTTGATGGGAGAGGTGGACGGAAATATGAGATGGATTATATGCAGCAAGAGTTGACCTCAAGCCCAAAATTTAACTGGTGTCTGCAATTACAGCCTTTCCACTGCCATTCAGTTGGCCTCATTTAAGGCTTTATGACTGAGCCAGAACCAGCACGAGTCTCCAGGCTCTCGGTGATATCTGACATCATTGTATGCAACTGCATTTACACTGCACATTCTGCTTTCCCATCCCATCTGGTTTCTTTTAGTTTCTGGTCTGAGCTCTGCCTAACGTTGACCTGATTGGGGCCGGGTTCCAAGCTGTTTTTCTCTGAGGTGTTAAGGCATGATGTGTCATCAGTGTGCACGCTGCAGTCTGGCCAGCCAGGTAGAAATAAAGCAGACGGCATTAAGAGTCTTAATGGTTGAGACTGCAATTAAAGTAAAAGAACATTCCAGTGGTTTTGGCTGGTTTTTCCATCAGAGGCGTTCTCCCCCTGCCCGTGGTCACACATGTTTGTCCTGCGGTCTAACGCCACGTCTGACTTTGTGCTGTAAACCTTTATTTCTTCATGAATGCTAATGCATGCACGCAGTCACATATGCATGCGCTTTGCTATGAGAGGGAAACAGGAGCTCCAGTCTAACCATGTGGAATTCCTTAGTGGAGATCCCACAAGACTTACAGCAAATGTTAACTCCCACAGAAGTGATGGTGGGATAAAACAGCACATAATAAATGATGATGGATGATTGAGGAAATGAGGGAATTTCTTCAGTTATATTTACAACATATTAAGCTTAGTTAACTTTTATTTTTAAGGAAAAAAGCTAATATCTTTGGTCATTTGTGTTATGTGGTAATAAACGGCATCTGTTTTACAGTAAATGGAAGGAATAATCTTTTACATTTCCTGTGGAAATTTGGACTACAATAATAGGAGCTCAAACATGATGTCAAAGTCGATGGTCTCATTAACTGTCCACAAAAATCTAGGCAAAAATAAAAGTTTATAGCTTTTAGAAAACTTCTTTATATATATATTTGATTTTTCCCAGGCATGTGTAAGTGTAACCGATCATATTTTAGATTAATATCTCCATCATAAGTTACAGGCACTGGCCTAAATGCTCACAGCACACAGCAGTTTATCTAGGAACTTGGATAAATCAAGAGATGACAGGTTTGTGATATTCCTGGGAAGGGTGAGGCTGAAGCTGTGGGAGCGAGAGGGTTAATAGTGTTCTGCAATCATTGGTGAACATATGCATGGGTTTTTTGAGGACCTGCAACATGGCTTACCAAAAATGCAGTTCACTCTTTCTCCTACCAAAGCTGGAAAATAGTGTCATTTTCAGCAGTGAATGTCTCCCTGGGACTGCAGAAGCAAGCATGCTAGTGCAAAGAGCTGGGAGACACAGGGACGCCGCACAACTGTGCACTTTTTAGCTATTCTAATTTTTAATATAATGCTTCATTATTTCAAGTTTGGATTGGAGCGCATTTCTAATGCTTTTGCATGTTTTATGCATGCATCATTCTCAACTACAAAGGTATAACTCAACTGCAGATCTTCATTTTTAGTGGCGCTAAAGTAAATCCACCGAATAATGAGCCATGATACTGTCCATGCAGACACGCAGCAGCTACAGCCCAGTTTCACAGTGACATCGGGCAACGAGACAATAAAAACATCCAATATGCAAAACAGATTAATGTGTCGAGGCTAGTTGCTGGTGTCACCGCGCATAATCCTGCTTGTTTCAGCCACAACCCTGGAAAGCTGTTTGGAGCTGAATACCAAGGGAGACATTGAGTTGCACGTGTGTGTGTGTGTGTGTGTGTGTGTGTGTGTGTGTGTGTGTGTGTGTGTGTGTGTGTGTGTGTGTGTGTGTGTGTGTGTGTGAGACGAGGAGGGGATTGCCATAAATCAGCAGCACACACACACACACACACACACACACACACACACACACACACACACACACACACACACACACACACAGGCAGGGTCTTTCTAGCTGTTCGGCTCCCTGGTGTGCCAGTCTGTGCCGTAATCTGAGGCTTCGGCTCAGTGTTGTCCAGCACCCCTTTTAATCCACATCTACACACCACTGTCTCAGTGCCATAATAAGGATATTATGCAGATACGTACAAATATTGTGAATGTGTTGTGGCAGCATTATGTTAGATCAGAACAAAACGGCCGAGTGGATGATGGTCATTTATCTGATGATGAAACGATGATGTCAACATCTTGTCCTTTCTCGGTTGACACGCCTCAGACGGCCACTCAGCACTGGCCTTGCCCTGCTGACTTTCTCTATCGTCTTTCAGGGGTTGTTGTCGTGAGTTTGTGTGTGTCTGTGTTTTAAGCTAGAAAGATATAAATCACTCCACAGCAGTGGCCAAGACCTTTTTGGCAGTGTGTTTTATTCTGCAGTTTGTAAAATGCTGCGTCTGCATTAACAGGATAATTCAAGGAAATTGTATTTCATAATTGAAAGCAGATCCTGGATCAGTTTATGCGATAGATCACAGTTTTCCTTTTGTCTCGCGGAAGCCTTAAATCAACACGGCTAAGTTATTAATTTTGAGAAGTCGTAGCTGTTTTAGCCATCCAGGAAATAAACAGAAGTGCCCCGACTGTACACCTATCCATCCATCTCCCCTTCTTGACATTTTCATTCACTTGCCTCTTCACTAGTTCTCTCAGAAGCTCTTCATCCATCAATTGCTCCCTCCACGTCTCCTCGTTCACTCACTTCACATCTTCCTTCGGCCTCTCCTTACACTCTCTCCGCTCTCACAGCTCTCCATCATTCGCTCTCCCTCCTCCTCCTGTCTCTGAGAAAGTCATCAGGAAATACGCCGGCACGTTTGCGCCGCTTAAACAAATGCCTTTTGTGCTTGGCAGCAGCGATGCTTCGGTTTGTGTGCGTTAATTTGGAAGAATTATTGAGTTAGTGTTTTATGGGCAAGAGGCATTAAAGCAGGACAAAAAAATAATGGAAGCCACATGGATAGTTTGTTCTTGCAAAACCACCATGCATGAAATAATTAAACATATATAGTGGAGCACAAACACACCAAACAGCACACGCAGACATGTGACTAGATGCATTTACATCCTCTATCTTTTTGCATATTAACTAATCAGACACTTCTTGTGCACACATACACACACAGGTATGCGCACACACTGTGGCTTTAAACATCTGGGAGCCTGCCTGCAAGGGCGGTGCTGCTGTCACACAGCATCGTGATGATTTGTGTGATCTGTAATGTATTTGATAATGTCATTAAAGGCCTGTCGTGAACCAGATGGGGCATATGGAATACATGTTAACTTGGAGAAACTTTTCAGGCGCAAGCATGGAGTAATATCCAGACTTAATTTGTTCCTATTTGTACTTACAGACACTACCAGAGGAAAAGGGGAATGACAGACAGATGGGAAAATGTATTTGTTATTCTTATTGTGAAGCAGCGATTTGCCAAGGTTTAATCGAGAGGTCGTTGAATTTGCATTAGCCACAAAGAGATTTGTACCTGTAACTTTCTGTGTGGCGCGTTGTGCGCACGACAAGTAAGGCAGCAGTTTTCTGCAGCACGAGGCCTCGGCGTGAGAAATTATGTCGTCTCAGTTGCAGTTTTTATCTTTAGGAGCTTGAGAACTTCTCTATATATCTAGATTTGAGCTTGACGTGGGACAAGTGTCATTACGTAGCCCCACAGAATTGCTGCAGGCAGACCTGTCTGTGGCCATTACAGAACTGGACCTCGGCCAAGACCAAAACCTCCTATTCCCACTTTAATCTGTGGGAGGGAGGATGGATGGAGAGAGAGGGATGGAGGATGGAGACGTGGGTAGAATGAGCAGGAGAGAGAGGGATCGTGATGGGAGGAAAGTGTAGAAAAGTTGAAAAAAAAAATCAGGAAAAAAGCAAAAGGTTAGGCTGATAGAGAGAGGAGAGACCGAGCAGGAGGAGGAAGAGAGGTGGGAGCAATGCAGGTTCATAGGGGAACAAGTGAGTGAAGGAAAGAGGCAGGCGGGGGGAAAGAAGTGTTCATAGGGGAATCATGGAGCAAAAGAAACAGGGATAGATGGATGAAGCAGGAGAGGGGGAATAATGAGAATAGCAGACAGGGGTGTTGACCACAAATCCCTCTGGATAGTTCAGAGGTCTCAGCAACACAGCCTGGAAAGATGTCAGGAGAGAGAAGGAAAATAAAGCGACAGAGTAGAGGGAGGTGAGGGAAAAGCAGAAGGGAGGGCCGGGTCAGCGCAGAGCAGGAGAAAAGAGTTTGTGACAAATGAAGAAAGAAAAGCTCGGAGAAAAAGCGAGAAAAGGGACAACAGGGGATATTACGAAGGTGCCGTGTGTCGTTTGGTCTGTGAGATTTGTGCATTGTTCTGCCACACACACACACACACACAGACACACACAGACACACACACACACAGACACACACAGACACACACACACACACACACACACACACACACACACACACACACACACACACACACACACACACACACACACACACGTGCTCAGATTCAGCTGTCAAAGACAGGTTACCTCCCCGAAGTCTCCGTGTGCGCCAGCATGTGCCTGTGTTTGGCCTTCTTTGATGGAACGAGAGGAGATGGGGGGTGTTTTATTATTTTATAACTCAACGCATGCACATGCACACGACGCACACTCGGCACAGACATTTGAATAATTCAGCGCGTCTGTGCCGGCCCTCTCTGGCTGACTGACTGTGGCCTTGCGTGTTCTTTACTTTCCCGTGAGGTGAGCGCACTCGTTTGTCAGTCGCCTTTCCTGTAGTTACTCGCTAGATCTGATTCGCTGCCTTTTGCCTGCAAACCAGAATCTGCTACCCAGAACTCTATTGTTATTCAGCGGAGCAGGTGTGTGTAAATGAAGGAAAAATGGTATTCACTTCATGTCGGCCACCTTTGAGCTTCACTGAGAAATAAAAGTACTATTTGAAGTTTCTCATTATGTTATTTTGTTAAGAGTATTTCTGTTTGCTTTTGTGTGTGTGTGTGTGTGTGTGTGTGTGTGTGTGTGTGTGTGTGTGTGTGTGTGTTGGAGACAGACAAAGGGGGGAGGAGCATCTGTTCACCCTACTCTTTGCCAGTATCAGCTTCCCTTGTCTTCTTACCTTGGTGGAAACATCAGCCCATTTACAAATGCAGACAGACTCTCTCACACACACAAACACAGGCTTAATAACCTGAGCTGGGCTGCAGGTGTAGTCCATTAGCTGATTGTTATTGAAGCCTTTTAGACTGAGACTGTTAACAGTGTATTTAGTTTGGTTTAAGACCTCAGGGACGCTGCGTATCCCCTTACACCTCTCTGTGGAGTCTCGCTGCGGAGCCACGACCTGGGAGCCGTTACGGGAATGCGATATTTTTGTTTGCATGTGTGCGCAAACTCACGTGTGTGTGTCATCTTTGAGATGTTTCATTCTGAAGTGTCCCTGCTCTTAAATTCACTTTATTATGAGACTGATGTGCGGGCAGGCACCCGTCCACACAATCAAAAGTTCACATACTTTGACTTTTAACAAACGTGGCAGCATAAAATATGGCCTACGTGTAGAAAAACATATTAAATTTTTAACAAGCCGGTCAGGTTATAAATATTTATGGGGCTATTTCTTACCAGGAGAGGCGCCTGACAGCTAGAATGGCTGGCCTCTAAGGTCTCCCTGTGTCCGAGCAGGTTAAATCCAGGTGTTCTGGCTTTCTCCTGAATCATCTCCCGCATGATTCTGAACTGATTCTGCAGTGTGCATGGTTTGTGTCTTAACCCTGTGAAGGACGGGCAGCTGTATCCCATATTTTTCCCAATATCAGCCAGGATAGCCTCCAGCTGCCCCGTGACCCTGCAAGTGGTAAAGATATAAGTTCACAGTCCTGATGAAGACAGTGACAGCAGTAGCTCAGCTGCAGCATGCGCAGGTACAAGCTGCAGCACGCGCTGCAGCACGCGCTGCAGCACGCGATGCATCCCTGATGACCCTGAACGAAGCTGGTAACTGAAACAGTAACAGAACCAAGTTCGTGTCAAAGTTCTTGCTCACAGCTCCGCGGAGCCAAACACTGTTTGTGCAAACGTTAAGCTGCAAAAAAAGCTGCAGGTTAGACTTTCACGCAAACATACACGTGTGCAGAAGTATCCACACACACGTAAAAGTGTGTGTGATTGTATATGTGCCCACTGAAAATGTTTCAGTGGGCACCCTGGGAAATCAGAAAGCACCCGCCAGCCCCCAACTCCTCAGAGTGAGACTTCATAATTACACTTTTACACAGTGACACACACACCCTGACACACACACACACACACACACACACACTTGTAATTACAGTCTGCTACCACAATCCCATTAAGTCTTTGGGGCCTGTAGGCATTTTTCCATCATTTAACAGGTCACAGTTTCTAGTATGAATGCTTTTGTAAGGGCGTGAGTTCACAGAGGCCGACTTTGTGCTGTACACCCACTGGGTCACGGGTTCAATTCCCAGCTGGCCTGGTGGCCTGCTTCTGTTCTGTTCCAAGTCACAAACTCCTTTCATCCATATTTTGTCACCCCTGACGAGTCCTGCTGTTCAATGGATTGTAGACAGGAAGAAAAAAGTGATTTTTATCTTTCACACACACACACACACACACACACACACACACACACACACACACACACACACACACACACACACAGACGCTCACACGCACACACCTAAAACAAGGCAAACATCTATAAATGCGTAGCCAAGCAAGTAATTGCAATGCCTTTGGCTCTGTTGAACAAGGCTCACCGCTCTGTGTAATAAACACGCTATGATGTTTTCAGCATTAATGTAACATAATAGAAAGAGTGTTAAGGAAAAAGAGGCTTATTTGCTCCTGTAATGAAACAACAGCATGGATTATCTTCCTTGAATTTACAGCCGTTTATCATCAGCGAGAGACGAGATAGAGACATCGGAGAAAAAGACAGAAACGAAGGGAGAAAAGGAAATGAGAGAGCAGAACCCCAGCTGTTCTGTCCTGCTGGGAGACCAGCGGAGATGGCTGTTGGCGAGAGAGACTGTCAGATAGACAGAGATATAAAGCCTTGATGTCAAAGACAAAAAGGGTCCTTCTAGCTTGCATTCAGTTTCCTTTTATCTGAACTTGTGTGCTCAGAGCTCAGAGGGCACCGTGTGAGAGCAGAGACACATTACATGCATGTGGGGGGACAGTGGTGTCTGCACGCAGTGTGTTAGCGCATGCCGTGTGTGTGTTTGTGCATCGGGGGGTTACGATGTGTTTTTCTTCATGCTGTTTTCCTGCATGTGTGTGTGTGTGGTTGAGTCGAGAGGACGTGAGAAGAGGATGCTCTCCCACATACTTACGCCCGTGATTTATTGCACACTGCATGCCCTCAGAGTGTGTGTGAGTGTGTGAGTGAACCTTTGCACCCCTTCCCTCCTCGGTGAACAGTCACTTTATTAATTTTGTGGCTTTATGTAATCACGTAGAGGAGAAACATTAATCTGCTGCCTTTTCACCTCACATTAAGTTTCATTAAGTGTTGTCTTGAATCACAGCTGTGGACAGAGGCGTAAACTTAACTACAAAGCAAAAGATTATTGTTTTTCATCATGCCACGGTTTAAAGAAACTAGATGGTTGTATCATATGTGTCATCTTTCTACCACTTACAGTCAGGGGAAAAGAAAGTGCTCACACTTTCACTTTTTTTTTTTTTTTTTCCGCCTGTCCCATTTGGTTCTTTAGCCATCAGAATTGTTGTCTGAAGACCAACAAGGATACCCAATGGATTTACTTTGCCAAATGGATCATCGTGGCATTGCCGTATTGGTCCATTTGGTCGATCTTTGTTTTTATTATTTATTATATTTTATTTTCAGATGTTACAGACGGGACAGACATGAGTGAGGGATAGGAAAGGGAGAAAGAAAGAGGAAGGAAAGGAAAAACAGAAGGGGAGAGGGACAGTGAGAAAGGGGGGGAGAAAAAAAATAAAAATCTCCTGGATCACCTGTTGAGAGAAGAATAGAAAACAAGCAGAAAAAAAACAAAGCAACATACTAAACACAACACCATCGCATTAATCTAGCTAAGTGTAAACAGCAGTAAATACTAAATATTCAATGTTGTTGTGCAGCACGCAGGACAGATGTGCTTCGAAGTAGCAGCCAAGAAAGGTGTAATTTGGGTCTACGAGCAGTGAACACCCGTGTGTACACCTGTGTGGATCAGCGCGCTTGTATTCCAAAGGTTTCTCCATGTAATGATCTGCTAGGGAGTGTGTGGGGGGGCCACAGCCCCGTCCTCCGGGGTGTGAAGCGGGTATGGAGGAGATCAAAACTCCAGACATCCAGAGGCCCCTCTGTTGGTCTTCCATGGTCTCACACTTTCACTTCTAAGAGTTTACATATCAGGACACAAATGATCACGTGGTCCTCAGCAGGTCAAGTGCATACAGCATCGGATTAATATCAACAATATTAGATTGTGTCATTATTTATTTAACAGAAATTAACCAAAGAAGAGAAAAAACTCAACTCAAATATCTGTGAGCTGATAAAAGGACAATAATTTCAGTTTATTTGGCCAATGTGTAAAATTAAATTAACAGTTTAAAACATTTGAAGGTTAATCCTGCTGTACAGAATAGCTGGGATTTAAGATAAGATAAGATAAGATAACCTTTATTATTATCATGTGTATGCAGTACTGTGCACGAATATTAAGCCGCCCTCATTTTCTGTATATTTTGCAAACATACATGGAAATACAGCAACAACTGAGTTTGTGCAATTCTAAATAGTCTTCAGGAGTCGTTCTCCAGGCTTCTCGGAGGTCATTCAGAGCTCTTCTTTGGTTGTTTCTGCCTTTTGTACCTTTCTCTGATTCAACACTGCTTCAATGATGTTGATGTCCGAGCTCTGCAGAGACCAGTCCATGACTGATCATGTTCCACTGTGTTTGTTTTCACAGCACTGCCAGAGTATTGGGATCATTGTTGTGCTAAAAAAGGAAGCTGTTGGCATTCAGACACTCTTTACATGGTTTTGCATGTTGGATCAAAATCAGTTTTATCAAGATCTCCAACACCGGTGGCTAAAATGCAGCAGCAAATCACAAAAGAGCCTCCACCGCGCTCGAGAGATGGCTCTCGTAGCGTGCCGAAAGATACGACTTAAAACTAGTTCTTTGCTACATTGCCTCTTCTTGTTCATTCCCTGAAATAGACGACTTTTTCATGTGTCAATGATTCATAGGTCAGGATTAAGCAGCTTAAAAAACAAGCAAAAAAGCATTTCTCTGAAATTGGATCAGGCAAAAGGACGAGACTGAAAATGAGTGAAAAGCAGCCAATGTCCTTCAGGAAGCCGGAGAACTTTGGCTCAAGAGCATTTAAAAAAAAAGACAAAGTCTGGCTCATTGGAAGGAAATAAAAGAGAGATGACTTTTGCACATCGCTGTATGCAGCTCATAGAAGTGTGACTCAGCAATATCGGGCTGTCTCCCATTATCCTTACTGAGCTCCAGTTCTGCAGACGGACTCCAAACGTCGCACTTCTAAATGTTCCTTTCTGTCTGCAGGTTTTCCATGCCAACGCTGACGCCACGGAGGTGGTCCTCAATCGAATCCCACAGCCGGTCCTGGCCCGCTTCGTGCGGATTAAACCTCAGACGTGGAAGAACGGCATTGCGCTGCGGTTCGAGCTCTACGGCTGTCAGATCACGGGTAAGACAGATGGTGCTTTTTTTTCCTGCGGAGTTTCTCAGACTTTCTCGGGACAGGGGTCAACCTCCTCCTGGGATTCCAGCGAAAACACAGAAGTCAGTTTGTCAAGTGCAGGAATATGTGGAAGGTTTTTCTTTATTTGTATAATCTAATAATAAACAGGTTTGTAATTTGTCCATCCATTAACTCCTATTCATAATTCTGTTCATGCCGCCTTCTTGTCTTTTTCTCCTTTTCACATGTGTGCAACACACCCACCCTCGTGTGCACTCTTGCCCTTTCATATACATACACCCCTTCTCTGTCTCCCCCCCACACACACACACACACACACACTCAGCCCTAATAGAATAATACTAGAGTGTGATGTGTGGGTGATAACATCAGAGAGTAACAGGCTCTCAGCTTTCATCTGCAGCCCTGGCAAACAAACACGATTTCAACCAGCATAATCAGCTCAATACTATAAATAGATAAAACTTAATTAGACTGTCTGTGTTTGTGTGTGCGTCTGTGCGTATATGGTAAAAGACAGAGAGTTTCAATCCATTTGAGCATATCTGTGTGCATGTGTGTCCCGCTCCACTGTATCATTATTAGGTTAGGGCCTCTCTCTGCTGCCATCGTAGCGGCCATTGAGAGGGACAGATATGCTCTTATCCAGGAGGGCTATTTCAGCACCCACACAAATCACAATCACACCGAAACAATATGATACTGAGTGTGTGTGTGTGATAGATAGACAGGGATGTGGAATATATCAGGTATCTTGCCTGTGTTTTTATTTTTTTACTCTATTTTAACACCTGAAATTGCATTATATATCACTCTGCCTTTTTCACTGCTTTCAGGAGTGAGAGCATATATAACCCCCGTTTTTTGGGGCATCGCCCTGCCTTTTGCTCATCCCTGCCACCTTGCGATTCCTGTCATCCATCATGAGAAAAACATTGAGTTTATATGCAAAGTCTTGACACTTTCAAGGCTGGTTTTTGTAACGAGGGATGTCAGAGTTTGATATTTCCGAGGCTCGTGGCGAGAAGCAGAAACTGTTCTGCTGCAGTTTCAGGGAAAATGTCCATAACCTGCTGAAAAAGCCCAAACATACCTGCTAATGGCCATGCAGTATCTTTTCTGAGCACACAGACATGCAGGCAAACACACAGTCAAACACACTGCCAGGGGGAATGTGACAATGCCCTACACAAGCCTATAAAGGCAGACATAAAGCAGTCAGTCACTGACATGTCATTAACTTAAATCACACTTTTATGTCTTCTGCTCTACTTTTTCCTCCGTCTCTCTCTCGTCAGTATGTTTTTCTTCCTCTGTCCTTCTTTTACCTTTGCTGACAGCCACCATTCCTTCTTCCAGCATCCCTTCTTTAAATCTTCCCGTCCCTGCTCTTCCTCCCTCCATCGCTTCTCCCTTAATCTCATTTTATTTTAGCACCGCAGCACTTATCAATCATTTATTTTTAGCACCTTTTACTATTTTTCCCAGCAGGGCTTGTGTAGCGTGTGTATTTGTAGAAACTACACACGTGTGCGTCCAGCTGTGCGTATGCATCAGCTAAGTAGCGCCTCGGCGCCGTACTTGTGAGACCCCGTTATCAGAAACGGCACAGTGGGAGTTTGTGTTCACCTGTGTGTGGGCGAAACATCAGAGCATACGTGAGAGGAAGTGGGCTTCTGAGAGACCTTTACTGTCCGACTGCTGTGTGCATGTGCGTGCATTTGAGAGCTGAAACTATTTCTGCTATGCTATCTGTAGAGGTGATATGCTGCACTCCTACGTTAAAGGAGCTGCTAAAATACACTGATGCAGGAAATAAGAAACACAAAATAAATGACACGGGAACAGCGTTTCCTTCTAGCTAATCTGTTTTCATGTCTGCTGTAGAGCTCGAAGGAGCCATCCAGCCTGGCTGGAGCTGTTGTTGTTTATTGTTGATTCATTATTTACCATTCTGAGGCACAAACGTCACGGCATTAAACATTCATCTCCGTGAAGACCTGAAGAATGTCACCATCAATCACCGTCAACCTTCACTGTCAGCCGGCTCTCTCTCTTTCCCACTTGCATCTCCCTCGCTCCCTCTTTCTCACCCTTTCCTATTCACTTGCTGCCTTTTCAGTCCATCTCCCCGTTTGACCTTTTGTCTATCTCTTTATCGTCCCTTTGTCCTCTAACTCCTCCTCCTCACCTTTGTCTTCCTTTCCTCCATCGCTCTTGTCTTCATCCCAGATCAGAACTGGTCACTTTGGTTTTTTTGGTTCCTTTTGTGTTTCGTCATTATTCATGGCAGTACCATATTTTGATGCTTGTCGGACTAAAAACCATTTGTCAGTGTAATAGACAGTATCCCTTTGATCTCCAACATGCTTTCATTAAGTGCTCCCATTTGAGAGTTCTCTGGCTCAATTCCCCATGAAGAATCCCCCTTTGGTAGGCAGGTTAAAATTATGCATCAACTTTGCAGCAGCAGGAAGGCAAAATAATGAAATGGGCTGATGGAAAGCAGCTCAAAGGCACCGCGCCGCGTAACACACAAGTTGTTGTTTGTGTCACAAACACAAGATTTTGCTCCCAGATTAGATCAAACAGTGTCGCCAAAATATTCCAGACCTGAAAGCGACGTTCATTTATGAAGGATTGTTAAAAGACAGATGCTTTGGTGTAGCAGGAGCCTGCAGACGGAGAACAGTTTGGACAGTCCAGCATCGTTTGAAGAATCATGAAAATATCAGATTATGGCCCGTTATGTCCAAATTACTTACCAGATACAGTCCTGTGCAAATGTGTCTTTGTATTTTCTGTCTTTGTTACTTTGTTACTAGCAGCCTGTCCCAAAATTCAACTAAAGAAATGTCTTTAGTTGGCTCAATAAAAAATAACAAAGTTTGACAGACATGAAATTGGATTTTTGCACCAACAAGGTGATTCCCAAAGTGCGATTAGCTGTAAACTTGGCATATCTCAGCCTGGTGTGCAGTGTGTCCTTAAAAATTTAAGAAAACTGGACCAAAGTGGCGGACTGAAGAAGAAGTGGTGTGTCCTGGACTGGACTGACTGTGGCTACAGGTCTGATGGAGCGATGAATGCAAATTGGACATTTCCAGTTCAAGTCGTTGTCAGTATGTACGCAGGAGGTCAGGAGAGCGGTCCAACAGTGAGTGCCAGTGCAGTGAAGGCATATCCTAGCTGAAAAAACACACAGTGGAGCTTCAGTCATGGATGGGTCTCCCCAGGACTCGGACCTCAGCATTACTGAAGCAGTGTAGGATCATCCTGACAGAGGACACAAAGACAGAAACATCCAAAAAGAGCTTTAAATGTCCTTCAGGAAGCCTGGAGAACCGTTCCTGAAGATCCTCAGGGAAATTAGAAGAAAGCCTTTTTAACGAGGAAGGTGGTCGACATGTGCTGTACCTTTATCCCCAACAATACTGCTCCAGATGGCTCAGTAACCCGAGCTCTGGAGGGCCGGAAAATTTGTCTAAAACGATGCATGAGCACTCAGGTATCAGAAACCCAGTGGAGTCCTGGGTGGCATCCGTGTTTGGACGGGTGGATTCAATCTACCTGAGGAACTTAGATGCCATAGAGTGGGCCGAGGAGTGATACAACACGAGGTGTGGTGTCCTTTTGGAATGTCAAAAGAGGGATGTGGAGATACAGAAATTCTTTTATTGCTGCCATATAATCTGCATCATTATAACTGCATTAATAACATTCTTTACAGCATCATTGCATTTAATAATATTTCTTACAGATACTGCATTACAGTTGTTTATTGAAGATGTCCATTTGAGGATCCTTCCATTATGTTAACTTTTATTACAAGTACGGTTAGAAGTATTTTATGCACATTGCATATCTGTGCCTATTTTGAGTTGATGTTCGGTTCATTAAGGGTCTTAAGCTTCACTGCCGTGACTGTCCAGGTGATCCATGCTGAGGGAAACTAGAACATAGAAGGATAACTGCATGCTTACAGTACATATAATACATATAATCTAGGAATAGGCCTGAGCAGAGGCCCAAATGTTTCCAGCTTCTTGTTGCAAACCTGTTGCATTTTATTCTACTTGGTAACAGATGAGCAGAGTCAAGAATTAGCCTCAGAGACCCTGAGGGCTTAAGATTTTCACCTTGTATGGAAGGTGTTATCAAAATGAGAAGTTCTATGTCTGTTTATAGCTATTAAAGATGTACAAGATGTACGATTAACTGTGACTAATGTCAGGAACCTATTTTAATCTGTCATTGACGCCATGGGGGGGGGGCGTGTACCCCACTGCTTTATAAGTGTCCACAACATGTATTTTGGTCAGAAGACATATGTTGATGTTTTCTCCGGGCTGTTAATAAACTCAACGTTTGATTGCACTTTTCTGGGGCCTCCGTGGTTTGTGACACTGCTCTGCATTGATCGATTTTGCGACATACCAAATATTGATTTTCAAGCGTTGTGCAAACTCCGTTGTTGCCCTATAGACTCTATTTCCATGTATGTTTGCATATCGTTCAATAAGTTGCTGCAGTTGTTTCTTACGAGCGACATATAAAGAACCGAGTGCTGTATATTACTCCAGAGGATTTCAGATTTTTAGCTTCCGGGCAGCCTCTAATATTACATAACTAGTTTCATATGCAGCATGAAATTCCCAGCGGTAAACATACAGTGAGCTGTAACAGCAGAGGACAGGAGAGCACATCACTGCATCAAACTTTAAATTCATAAAATCAACCATTTAGCACCAGTGTTGTTGCTGCTTTAATGTTTTTAGCTGCTGACTGATGTTTGAGGCACTGAGTCAGAGGACGGGAATGTTTTCCAAAACGTTCCCAAACTGCTTTTCTTTTATTAACAAAACGAAAAGAAATGAGGGGTATCAATGTTTGTTTTGTGCACTGATTGTAATAAGCTGGCAGAATAAATAGAAATCATCTTTCCTGCCTTAAACTTGATAAAAAATCCTCAGCGGTAGCATTAAGCACTCCTTCCTCTCTGTGTTCTGATCTATCAGATGCCCCCTGCTCAGAGCTGCAGGGCATGTTGTCTGGGTTGCTTCCTGACTCGCAAATCACTGCGTCCTCCATGAGGGACATCCACGGCTCCATGGGGGCCGCCAGGCTGGTGGCCAGTCGATCAGGCTGGTTTCCCAACCCAACGCAACCCATAGTTGGAGAAGAGTGGCTGCAGGTATGTCGCTATAGCCTAGCATCATTCATCTGCTCTGTCTTTTGATTTTTTTAAACTGTGTGTGAGCGGCGAGGGGTGAGCTGTCAATCACAAGGAAGCCACGACGTTGACCAAAACCTGCTTTGTCATAAATTTTACTCTTAATGGCAGCACAGTATAGGAACGCACTTCAGTTTATAACGGAGAACACTTGAAACCAGACACTGAGACCATAAACGTCAGAACATCAGAAAAGGTCGTCTGAAGTGATAAATCAAGCGGGGGTGGGGTCAGTTTCCCAGAGACTTGTTTTTGCAACTAAAGGAGCCATAAAAAAGCATCCACATCTTTTTTTTATAATGTAATCTACGGTTTGGTCAATCAAATACTGCAGGCCGGGCTTTTCCACACCTGCACTGGCGATCACAACATCCACCGAACCCACAAAATTACTGTAAAATGACACACGTGACAACAGCAGGGTCTCTAAACACTGATGGAGTTTTCAGCCATCGTTTAGATTGCATTTGTGAACTGACCTTGGTCATGAACTGCTATTGAATAGAAAGAAGAACCCATTTCCAAAGGCTGAATCTTATTAAAAGTTCCCCAATGGAAAACCAACGTTTGATTGATTATATGCTCGGGAAAGTCACAGTTGCCACAATGGGCAGGGGATCTGGAAATTGATCGGTTCCATGGCGCAGAGGGCGAGCGAGCAATAATAACTTTGTTTAACTTTGTTTTGTGTGCTGCAGGTGGACCTCGGTGTGCCCAAGATGGTGCGTGGCATTATTACCCAAGGTGCACGAGGCCTGGAGGGCAGTGCGGAGAACAGAGCATTTGTCAGGAAGTACAAACTGGCTCACAGCTCGAATGGCAAAGACTGGACCTACATCACTGACAGCAAGACTGGGTTTGCTAAGGTAGAGGAGAACACACACTCTCTCCTTGTTTTTGACACAAACGGGGGCCCCCTCTGTCCTCTGGTCCGCCGTCACTTCTCACTCATTTGCAGTTATTTATAGCCGTCTCTCAGCCGAGCCTTTCCCCCTGTCTCCCTCTCTTTCTCCTCGTCTTTGTCTTTTTCATTCTTGTCATTTTTCGCGAAAACGCCGCTTTATTACAGCCTCGGCTCCGATAATAATTCAATTTAATCACCTCGCTCGTCATTCTTCGTGCTTCTGTGTCTTCCTCTCCCCGAGTCCTGCGCTCTCCCTCTCTTCGTCTTTCATCCTCTATTTGTCTCTCATGGGTGTTAATTAAAAATGTCTTTCCTGCATCACCACTCAGCACTGCTGGCGTCTAACGCACTGCGAGACGGGCACTTTAAACTTTGTTCTGCTTTCTGAGTCTATGTCTTAAAACGCTTTAATAGTACTACTGAGTGCCTGGATTTTCTCCTGATGCTAAAATCCTGTTTTCTCTCATCTGCCTGTCTTTTTAAATGAGCGTCCTGGGAAATTCATCTTACGGTTTTTAAAATTTCAGAAATGGGGAACACAGAGGATACAGTTCAATTAATGAAACCAATAGTACAACTTTCACGGCCCACGTTTTTTGAAAGGATCGCTGTAGTCTTGTCTGTATGAAGCTTGTAATAAATCTTGTGCTTTTGCCAGAGGCTTCTTCTGCCTCAAAGACGATTTGGAAATCAAAGGAAACATCTTCTGTCTGTTGTTTTTTTGACACATGTCGCTCTGGGCGGGGAAACAATGCTAGTTAGTGTCTTATTTATCAAGACTTCCATTTTTTTATTGGTTTCTCATCAGGCGGGATAGTGAAATACCAACACTTGACTGCCTCCACTGGATTTTCTGTTGTTTTAGGAATTTTTTAAAATGGTCAAACAGATTTGGGCACCAGGCAAAAATGTATTGCTGACTGCCTTTGAAACGATGTCAAAGAATTTAGCATCAAATGCAGTGAAACTGTTTCGTGCTCACCTTTCACATTCTTCCTCAGATCTTTGAGGGCAACGGCCACTACGATACTCCCGAGGTGCGGAGGTTTGACGAGATAGTGACTCAGCACATCCGAGTCTTTCCAGAGAGATGGTCGCCCGCCGGGATCGGCATGAGGATGGAGGTTCTCGGCTGTGACCTGCCCGGTAGGAGCGCACACACGTGGATGATAGGACAAACTACACACAGATGAAATAAAGTTGCATGCGTGGATAATGCAGGAATGAAAGTGGAATACATCTGCACATATACGATAAATTAAACGATCATATTTCAAAACCAAACACGTGCTCTTTAAATCAGAGATTTTTGTCTTTGTCCTCGTCGTCTTTTTATCTGCCCTGTGTGTGGCTTTGTGCTCTGATATGTACGCACGCTACAGCGACACAGTTTTCCTGGTGCTGGACTTGGATTTTTTCACTACAATGCCAGAATCTCAGCTTTAATTCAAGGATTCAAGCGTGTCATATGAAACCAGATGTTACATTTTAAATACTTGATGGCACATTCTTTGTCCAGAACCTGTGGACCTGCAAAAATGTGTCAGTTGCTTTCACTGTATTTGTGGGTTATCATCCATCTGTACTGCCTGTCCAGGCAACTTTGCTGTATTTGGTGGAATATGAGCAGGAAGTTTGTCCCTACACTTGAGAATTCATCCCAGTGGTTCTTTCTTCTTATGCATCATCAGTAAAGACTGGTGGCCCATCATTATGAAGGGTGCTTCCAGATGGGGTTTGTCTTGCTTTTGATACTGAACACTGGTTTGCACCTTGTGCTGAGCCTTCTGCATTTCCCTCTTCAAGTCCTCTCTGCATGATGCACTTGGATAATAACACGCTGACCTCCAGGAGAGTACTCTTTACCCGGCAGTGTTTCTTTATCTATCCTGAGATCATTTGCTGAGCTTTACATGTAGCTGAAATGACTATTGAACCCTTTATGTTTCCCAAAGCAGCTCTTAGGCTCTGAAACTCTTAAACTTAATAATAGCTGCACTGTGATCTTTGGTTCTTCCCTCTGTTTGCTTGTGAAGAGCTCTGTGATTTTCAGAGCAACTAAGATAACAAACCTGTGTGTGTGTCCAAACAAACGTACATATATATGAATAACTGTAGTATTTGTGCTTCTGTCATGGATTCTCCAACATATCGGTTAAAGTTAATCATCTTGCTCTGCGGGAGGGTTTTCCACATGTCTGGACAGGGATTAACATGTCTAGGTCATGGGACTTTTACTAATAGTGGCCAGCTGTGGACTATATTGTGTTCCCAGCCCATTATGTTAGCAGCATGTTGCTAGTGTGTCGTGAAGGATTAGGTGAACTTTGGTGTTTTCCTTTTCCTGTTGTGTTTTTTAATATTTTAGCGGAAGCCGTTGTTTATCAGGAGTGCTTCTTAGTGTGCAGTGTGTGTAAAGTGATGAATGTGGACCATTACTCTGTGTGCCACTTTACCGAGCTGTGTAACTACAATTTATTATAATATGCTAGCGTTGCATGGACCTTGTTAGCTGTGGCAAGCATTTTTTTTTCAGCTCGACAATAATTTAAGCATTAAAGCAATCCATTGTACAAACCTGACACTTTTTTTCTTCTGCTTAACTTGAGCAGTAATAATGAGCTGTTTAAATTTCCACTAGATGAAGCAGAGACAATGGATCCAATGTTATTAAAGCTGGGATGTTTGAATGCATGATAATATGATCGTGTCCTTTAGATAGCCAGTTATTACACAGTAATACACAGTAACAGCAGTTGAGTTGTGTTTTCATAACCAGACCTCTATACCTGCTGCTGTTACGACCAGTCCTCTCCTTCCCCGTGCTCTCTGCTTCCAGCGTTTTCAGATTTTACTGCTTCAGTCAGGTTGTGACAGGTGAAGACGAGAACAGGAAATGACACGTACCTGTTCCCAGTGGACACGAAGGGGGTTGTTGCTGCGACCGATGGCTCCAACTCTGTGTCTCTGAGCACGTGTGTGTCCATTTGGGTTTCCAACAGAGAGAGAGGGGGGAACCCGAGGGGAACGTTATATCCCAGATGTGTCAGGCCTAACCAGGAGGCCGGTGATGATGGGGACAGAAGGGCAGCCTCTTCTGTTCTTAATACAGCTTCTAACAAGTGACCGTGGACGGAGAATAATGCAGATTATACAGGAAAATCACGGCGTTTCAGGAGGTGTTGAGTCCTGACATGACACCATCGATGTGCTGTAGCATGTGGTGATTTACGTCTTTGCACTCGATATTTTCAAACTCTTCATGAAGCCTCTTTAAACTTTTAGTCTCTCCTTCAATGAAACAAGAACAGAGATGTCACTGGACATCGTGGGCCACATAAGTGTAAAAAGTTTAACGACACAGTTAATCTCTGACATAATACAACAAAGTGCAAGTTCAACAGTCTCAGTTATTCTGCATGATAAAGAAATGCTGCTGTAGGAAATGAAAGAAACCAGTCAGCACGACTGTTTCAGCTGAAGTGTGAAACTACAGAAAAAGTTCTGGGAGCTCGTTACCCAGACAGTCCTGTGATTATAAAGCACAAAGTTTTTTAAATGCACAGAAAATGTTTTTTCTCTGTGTAAAAAACAACAAAACAAGTGCATTTCTATAGTAGATGGTGAAAACTAGGATTTTTTCTGGCGTTTATTGGTTATCTGTTAGTTAATTACCTTTGTGTAGTATGAAAGGCCATGGGGGACTTTACTGACTCTTTATCAGCAGGGAAAGCTGTGACAATACAATTAAAAGTCTAAAATTTATGGCCTTGGTGGGCCGATTTTGGCTCCCGGGCCTTATGTTTGACTCACCTATACTACATTAAATATGCAGTCAAAGCCATTAAACTCCATCTGCTTATATTTAACAGTTTTTCCAGTTAAACCTTTTGGTTCAAGCGTAACACAAACCTAACAACGAGGACCCGGGGAGGACCCGGGGAGAGCTGCTTTTTCTGGCCATAAGAAAAAGTAAAATATGCATAAACAGAAGTAACGTCTGACACGAGCGCACTGGTTATCCTGTTCATAAACTACGCGTGTGATAATCGTGCACTCCATATCTGCACCACCATCTCCATGACTGTAGTGCAGATGCACATCACTGCGGTTGTGCTTGCCCTGGTTGTCTGCTGGTCTGGCTTTCGATGTGTGCGCGCCAGATGTTTGCCTTCTGGTTGTAATCCGTGCATTACACACGATAACAGTTCACTTCCACTTCACGTGTGCAGCACAGTAACCATCCAAACTACAACACACAACCACACACTAAGATAATTGTACGTCTTTAGTGGCTTAGAGAAAGTGAGCATTATTAAATTTCACTTTGTGCGCGTCTTAAACGGCCTCCATCCTAACTGATGTGAGGATAACGATCCAAAAACGATCCAGTCATTCCGACCTGTTTCCTCCTTGCTCCTGTGTGTTTTTGTTCTACCGGTTGTTGTAAAAGAAGATTAAATATTAAATATTCAACGGTGCATCAAATCAAATCAAATCAAATCACTTTTTATTGTCACATCACATGTGCAGGCACACTGGCACAGCACATGCGAGTGAAATTCTTGTGTGCGAGCCCCACAAGCAACAGAGATGTGCAAACACAACAACACAAACGAGCAAAATACAAGAATGGCCAACCTGAAACTAATAAATATATGTACAATATATAATAGTGTATGCATTTCTGGATGTGTATACTAAATATTTTCCTACGTGTGTGTGTGTGTGTGTGTGTGTGTGTGTGTGTGTGTGTGTGTGTGTGTGTGTGTGTGTGTGTGTGTGTGTGTATACACATTTTTACAAATTAAATAGTAAAAAAATAAAATAAAATAATAATAATAATAAAATATATAAAATATACAGAGTTGAATATGTGCAAAACAAGTGGCATTTATATACAGTGTGGAGTGCATAATGTTGAAGTTCCAGTAGTGAAGCTGAGGTGTCTATGACGTGTTCAGCAGTCTGATGGCCTGATGGAAGAAGCTGTCTCTCAGTCTGCTGGTACGGGACCGGATGCTGCAGAACCTCCTTCCTGATGGAAGCAGTCTGAACAGTTTATGGCTGGGGTGACTGGAGTCCTTGATGATCCTCCCCGCTTTCCTCAGGCAGCGCTTCCTGTAGATGTCTTGGAGGGAGGGAAGCTCACCTCCAATTATCCGTTCAGAGCACCGCACTACTCGCTGGAGAGCTTTGCAGTTGTAGGCGGTGCTGTTGCCATACCAGGTGGTGATGCATCCAGTGAGGATGCTCTCAATGGCACAGCGATAGAAGGTCCTGAGGATGCGGGGGCTCATGCCGAATCTTTTCAGTCTCCTGAGAAAGAAGAGGCGCTGCTGCGCCTTCTTCACTGTTTTGTTTGTGTGTACTGACCACGTAAGATCCTCAGCCAGGTGTACGCCAAGGAACCGGAAGCTGCTCACTCTCTCCACAGCAGCGCCGTTGATGGTGATGGGGGTGTGTACTTCTCTGCACCTCCGGAAGTCCATCAGTTTCAGTCCAGTGAACACAGCTGTTTACACCTAAGTCAGAGAGTCGCAGACATTCACGTTCGTCCTTCTCACCGAGCTGACGTGCACACAGTTACACGTTTTAAAAAAGGATCCTTAATCTTCTTTTGTTTAGCGAAACACGGAGATGCACACTGACATCCTCACACTCCAAAGCTTTGCATTGTTGTGACCTTTTCAGGAACATTTCCACATCAGCAAAACTCTAGATTCAGCAAATATAAACAGAGACAGCTGCACCTATAATTAGGATTCCCCCTTTTTTCTTCACACTTTAGCACAAATAGTCGAATCGCATCCCGCCTGTCTCGCCGCTCAGGAAATAGTGGGCTTGCATTAATGAATTCATTAATAAATAAGCAGCGTATCGCCGTCATACGCTCTCCAACACAGTCGCAAACATTTACACTTATTCCCGGGAACGCATCGATCCAAGCAGCCAGTTTAACATGCAGCTAACACTGTTCTCTTTTTCTGGGGACTGAACTTCGTCTATACTGAGCCTGTTCAAGCTCAGCTCACAGTTTTTTATTGAGTGAATCGAGTTTGCTTCCTGGTAGTTTTTGATATAAATAGAAACTTTTCAGCCTTCGTCCTCACTGAGATGCTTCACAACAGTGCATACAGTGTACTCACAATTACTATAAGACAAAGACAGTGTAACACACTGTCAGTCATAGCAGCAGCTTTAACGAATTTAAAAGGAAACTGCTTTTCCATTACTGCCCCTGCGTTGTTTTCCTTTTACAGTGAAGCACGCTGACCTGGCCACAGGGCTGTAAAACAATTTCCTCACATGAGAGAGACAATCTCAGTGCACAATTGCAATGAAGAAATCCAAAATTACACATCCGAGGCTCTTAGGGGGAACGCAATCATGTCGTTTACCATCTCATTATTGTGCCAAACTTTCGGTGCAAAAACAGAAACAAAAGCCAGAATATTATTGCGGGACTCGTTCTAATCATTCACGCTAGCTACGGAGGCAACGTGTAATTTAGGTCTCGTAACCCCGACTGTTGGATCTGAACTCTGAGCTCGCACGCTGCCAGTTTTGTTCATGTTTTAAATGAGTGAGCTATCAGAACATCTGCTACACTCTCATCTCTTTCACTCCACACCTAGCTGTTGGCAGGCACGTATGTACACACACACACACACACACACACACACACACACACACACACACACACACACACACACACACACACACACACACACACACACACACACACCACCTGTTTGGCACAAAGATGTGAGTTTGGTTTTAGTTGTGTAAATACATGCTTAGTTTCTCATCACATTTGATAACTACATTGTTATGGGCGGGGTGCTTGAGGAAAATAATGGAGACAATGACAAACACAGACACGGAGTGAAAGCGGCCTTTGTCCGGAGCCTCCGAGTGCTTAATAACAGCGTTATTTTTATTCAGCTGCTGCTGCTGCTCTCGGGATCACGGAAGTCTTAAAATACCGCCAACCAGATTGCGACACAAATTATGCTTCCTTATTATTATGTTCCAACAAAACGGCAATGATTAGCACGATAGGAGCCTCACTCGTGGCTGATGAATGCTGCTTTTCACCGCAGACTGTAAATGAAGGATAAGCATGGCTTGCAGCTCTGCAAGAAGAGCCACAAACATGCACTCTTTCTCATGGTCAGCAGGGGGCGACTCATCAGAAGTCAATGGGCTCAGATCTCGATGAGTGTCTGCACAGTGTTCATTTTGCAAATTATGATCCCCATTCGATTAAAAAAGGAGGAAAGAGCAGCGTGTGGCTGATTTGCTGTGACCGTGAACTTCTCCTGCAGTTTCTTGGCCTGATCGCCACCGCCTGCCTATCATGTCACCAAGACGACGACGGCATAAATGGCTTTGCTCGCGGCTTCACAGAATAATGTTACATTGGCCTCATGTATCTTTTATGTACGGTTTATGTCTTTTTATTAAAAATATGGACTCTAAAAGAGTGCTGTGTGAAATTCTGCAGGATGTGGGGAAGTACGTCGAGCAGGGAGGGTTTGACGGACTGTCCAAAGAACAGAGCACGTCGTCCTGAGTGAGAAATCCCGGTGCAAATGTGGATTGAATGTTGGCAAAGCGTACAGCATTAAATTTCCATGTAGGAAGCTTTAACTCTGGCTGTGACTTTATGACGAGTGTTGCAATATGCACAGGCGACTAATGGCCAAGAACTTTTCCTTTGTCAGTCACTGACACGCGGAGAAGTTGGACCAGGAAAACATACGTCAGTCGTTACAGTGGCACCCTGGAGGGGAACGCTGCTGATCGTCCTTGTTAAAGACATTCTGGAGGTGTTTTCCAGCAAGTCATTCAGATTTAGCCAAGTCTGTGTGTGTGTGTGTGTGTGTGTGTGTGTGTGTGTGTGTGTGTGTGTGTGTGTGTGTGTGTGTGTGTGTGTGTGTGCTAGGTCCAGCTTTGCTGATTGCATTCACATGTGGGCCATGGCCTGAGTCCAGACACTTTCATGTGATCTGCAGGATGTGTCCTCAGTTACACCCACTGTTCTCTCTCCCTGCTCCTCTTGCCTTTTCTCATTTCACTGAAGAAATGAAAGTGGTTATGAATGCAATGCCGCTTCCAGTAACAATAACTAGTATGCAGATTGGGTAATTTTATGTTTTAATAGTATTCAGATACTGGGAAAGAGCTGCACACGTCACTGTGATTTTTGTTTTTCTAACCAGGTTGTCCAAAGTCTTTTTTTTTTTATGGAAAAGCAGAAATGGAAAAAAGGTTTGCGAGAGGTTTTGTTCATGTTTGTGGCTTCTGCAGGTTTCACTGTGTCCTGCCAAGGCTCCTGCAACAAGACACAGACACACTCCATCTCTCCAGAGTCCCCACCTTCTCTTCTCTGTTTTTATACTTGTGATTTCTTCCTCTCTCATCTTTAAAAACTCAAACTTGTGTCCATCTAATCAGTGCACAACAGACTCAGGTAGTGCACAACGTCTACAGAAGAACCGGGATGTAAAAATAAACAGCAATCAGTTTTAAGATCCTGCAGGGATAGCTGTTCTAAATGTTTGCACCACACCATGTTCCAGAGTGTCTGATAACACAATGCACCAGGCTGAGCGACAAAAAATCAATTGTCCACCACGGCGGAGAAGCCGAATGCCCTGCAGCTGTGCTCTCGGTTCGGGGTTATGCTTTAGCAGAGACAAAAGGCCAAGTTTGCAGCTCACAGTGATGTTCTACTGTTAAGTGTTGAGCAATCTAAACTATTTTAACCACACAACAGGGATTTGTTTACTTCAGGACAGCTCAGTTTATCTGTTCCTTCCCTTCTCTCTGAGATATCACACATGGAAACACTTAGGATGCGGTCCAGGTTGGTTGCGGATGCCTGTGTGTATATGCAGGTAGGGCTCAGTGTGCAATGAAAGCTCGTCTTTTTCCAATATAAATATTTAAGTTTGGCTCAGCATGCCTTTCAGTGTTCCTCAAATATGCCTTTCTCTTTTTCCCCTCTGTTTCCTCATCCTTCCATCCATCAAACTATGCAAAAGCCCAACTGGAGGGCTACACGAATACTGCCCTCGCTCTCAATCGCTATGCTTAAAAATGATTTCATTTCTTTTTAGCCATAAACCTCTGTGCTCACGTAAGACAACATGTTGCCCTTGTCCCAAACCGTACGTCCAGCCTATCATGTGCCTCACCTGAGGCTTAATCCGACCACGCCCGAGTCTTGGAAGGAGACAACAGCTTATTAGTGCTTGGTGAGCGAGAAAGCTGTCCTTCTCTTCTCCATAGATCCTAATGGCCTACTTAGCTTAATGATTTTTTCCGCACTTAAATTCATTTTCTCTGTAGCTCACCATGTTTCACTGATGTAGTTACACATTCACTGCCAGCAGCTTCTTTTTATCATCTCAGTTGTTGTCGTACTTGTCTTGACACTTAAGGCAACAATTACAGTCGTATACCTTGTGGTGCTTTGTTGCACAATGGGCTAATGAGCAATTTACTGTCTGTAGTTTCCTGACATGAAGAGTGCTTTTGCTTCTCAGCTGCACAGCTCATGGCTCTGCCTTTTAACCAGAAGTTTGATTGTTGGCAGCTCTTTAACCACAGTCATGTGCTCAGTTTTTGCAGAAACTCCCCTTCCCTGTCTACTAATGTGAAACCTTGTGGTCCACTGTAGCACTTATCATTAAAAAATAATTTAAAAATATTATATAATTGGTAGCTTTCTGTACAATTTAGTCTGGAAATCATACGCTGCTGTAAAGACCTCATTTTCCAAACCACTCATTTACAGATGGAGTCATAATGAGCTTAAGTCACATACAGTACAAACAAGCCACAGCTCTGGGTTTAAGAACAGTTGTCTGATTTGGCCTTCAGATGTTTTCCAACATCACCTGAGATGTGATGTCATATTTTAGCATTTAACAGCCCCCTGCTTTAGACTCATTGCACAGCACTAGGATCAGATTTTCTACTTTTATCTGCTTCCAAGTATAATGCTGTCATCACCAAGTGCTTTGAGAAACTGGTTCTGGAGCGCATCAGAACTAGAGATGGACCGATCCGATATTACGTATGGGTATCGGTCCGATACTGACCCAAATTACTGGATCGGATATCGGCGAGAAATAAAAAATGTAATCCGATCCATTAAATATCAAAAAAGCACCTCACAAAACTTGCTACACGGCGTAACTCGGCTCATAACCGTAGCACGTCGCAGCAGTATGCATCACGTGATGGAGCGGCTGTGTGTATTTGTAGCCTCCCAGCATTTCATCTCCGAGGAAGTTATCCCAGAGAGAAGTAAAGCAAGTGTGTAAGTTCATCTCTGAATGTTTGTAAAGCATTCCCACGTAAAGCTTAACAACAGATATATGGAGCGACTGCCTCTCTCTCTCCCTCCTGCTGCTACTTCAATCATGAAACTGATCAATGATCAGCTGATCGGCTCTCTTCTTTGTTTTTGGCCCACTTTGCACCAGAAAGAGGAAACCAGCAGCTGAACAACAGCAGCACGTTTAAGCTTGATTAGCTGTTGTTAGAATGTATTTATTATTACTTTCTACTCCAGGATCTTTTTCTACGTAGCTGACGGCTGGTAACTGTGCAGGGGCGGATCTAGCAAAGTTTAGCCAGGGGGGCCGATAGGGCATGAACAGGGAAAAGGGGGCACAAAGACATACTTTTCTTTCTTATTCTCATTTAAAATGTCGAGCGTTTAATAAATAATTATCTGACTCTTACACCCAAAGTTTTAATCTGATGTAAAATATATAGAAGGCCATTACTGTATATATAACTGTTAAGTCTAATATACCCTACTAAGCTATAGTACTTTTTCCTTTGGGAAGGTACCATCTGTGAATTCTGCAGTTCTGTTGAAGAAAGATGTTGAATCTATTTAATATTTCTTGAAAAATAATTTATTTCTGTGCATTTCCCCCCCTGCATCAAATTAAATTTGATTACATCGATTAAGCATCATGAGGTGGGGGGTGGTTCCCTATTTTCTTTTGCTGGGAGTTTGCAACCCTATTAGTTAGGTTGCTTAATATTTCTGCTAACTACTCTTTAAAATACCAGAATAGGGAGGATGGTGCAGGTTTAAGTTTATTAGATTGACCAGTGTTGCTGAACTATGAAATATTTTGGGCGCAGTGTATTTTTTACATACAGGTATAACAGAATAGCTTTAGTGTTGTTATTTATTTAAACTTGAGTATAAACTTATACAAAATGCAGCAAGATATTAAAAAAACGTTTTATTGATTAAAAAACACACTATATCGGATTCATATCGGTATCAGCAGCTATCCAAATTTATGATATCGGTATCGGTATCGGACATAAAAAAGTGGTATCGTGCCATCTCTAATCAGAACCTGTTTCCCCCCGGCTCTGGACCCACACCAATTTGCATATCGGACTAACAGCATAGGGCGGTCGTGGCTCAAAGAGTTGGCAGTTTGTCGTGTAACCGGAAGGTTGCCGGTTCGAGCCCCGGCTCGGACAGTCTCGGTCGTTGCAAGACACTTCACTTGCCACCTACTTCTGTCAGTCGGCCCCAGGGCAGCTGTGGCTACAACTGTAGCTGCCTCCACCAGTGTATGAATGTGAGAGTGAATGAATAGTGGTATTGTAAAGTGCTTTGAGGGCCCCGAAAAGCACTATATAAATGCAATCCATTATTATTATTATTAACAGATCCACCGAAGACGCCATTGCTCTCCACACAGCTTCTTCCCCAAAGCGATCACCATACTCATAAGTGGCTGATGGGCCCCACAAGTATAGTAGCACGCCAATTTTCTGTCCTCACAAACATGCACACACACACACACACAAACACACACACACACAGGTTAGCAAGTTCCGTCTGTAAGGAAGGCATGCCTTTCAGTCTTTCAGTCATTAAGTGGAGGAAATCCCCTCCATACTTACACACGTGCACCATGTCACCAATAATTGAGTAGCAACAGCTTTCTCTGTCTCTTAGACACACACACACACACACACACACACACACACACACACACACACACACACACACACACACACACAGTGTCAGTAGTCATTATTTAGGCTGACAGAGGTAGATTTATACCCAGAGCTCTTTCCATAATTGAACAGTTTTCGTCTCTGTGTTTCCGCTTTGCCTTGCTCAGTCAGCAGCTTTACAATGAGCCCTTGGGCCTGTGACACCTTCTGTTCTTCAGTTTAGAAAGTGTGCGTCTGTGTGTGGAAAAGATCGAGTCGGAGGGTCTCTGCAGGTTTCTGTAAGTCAGCTCTGGTGGACCCATCTGCAGAATATGTACGTCAGGATTGGTTTTTCTCATGCACGTCAGTTTCAATCTTCCCACGAGTGACTGAACTCTGCCACCTTGTATTTGTCCTGCCATTTATTTCCATTCAGCAAGTAAGAGTTCAAGTTCCTGCAACAACATTTTTAAAAATATTATTAAATTAAGTTGTTTAAATTATTTCTGATCTTTACAGCTGATCCAGAGAGGAACCTGGTGGATTGAAGAAGAGGATGAGGAGTAGGAGGAGTTAAGAAGAGGGGAGGAAAGGAGAGCCAAATTGAATTAGGCAGGTGGAGAGGAGATGGAGATCGAAATAGGAGGCTGACTGGAGCTGTGTGTGGTCACTAATTAGGAAATTGGTGGTGCGAGGTGGAAAGGGTTATGTTCCCTTTTCGGTGTCTCCCTCTCATCTCCTATTCCTCCCTCTCTCCCCTCAACATGGGGGGCTAATTACAGTGGTAAAGGGCACCAAATTAAAACAGCTTAATGTCAGCAGCTGGGAGCTGCTTATTAAATGTTAATATCTAATTTTGAGCGTGCGCGTGTGTCTGTGCTGAAAGAGCAATATGAGTGTTTGGGCTTACATAATAATCGTGCATACTTTGACTGTGAGTGGACTGTGTAAACAACTCAAAGTAACGCACACACACACACATTAGAGTGGATGAACCCCAACACTGCAGTGCACTCAAAGCTATTAGCAGAGGCTTGCAAAGGTTACCAGTTAACACTAAACAAGACACACACACAGAGAAAGATCACCGCGTGAGTCATGGAAATATCTACAACAATTACACTCGAAGCAAATCTGCAGCAGTCTGAGATTCAACTGAATGATTAGAATCTACATCAAATAACAGTGGACAGAGTTACAGCACAGAGAAAAGTGCTGAAAGGTGGAGGAGAGTGAGAAAGAGCAACAGGAAGAGACGAAGAAAGAGCTGCAAAGAGAAATCGAAATATACCTCAGGGAGAGACGACAGAGAGAGAGAGCGAGGGAAAGAGTTATGGAGACGAAAATTGCGGTTGTGGTAAAACAGAAACAAGACTGGGTACGATTTCACTTCTGTGCAGGAGAGTCGAGAGAGAGAGGGAGCATGTGTGTTTATGTGTGTTTAGAGCTTTTTGTGGTGGCAATAGTGGTTTTGCGAAGCAGAGCCGATTCTGGTCCGATTTATTGTGACAAACGAGAGACAGAAGATGGAAAGAAGGAAAGAAATATGAAGGGAGGAAAGAAAGAAAAGCCACGAAACGAACAGAAGAAAAAAGTAGCTTCTGAGAATAATTTGGTGAGAGGTTTGTGGTGTCTGGCTTGTGCCACGCAAGCCAATCTTCTGTTCCCTTACGTCAACACGCAGACACACACTTACTTTCACCAGTGTGTGTGTGTGTGTGCGTGTGAGGGAGAGAGATGGGAAAGCATTCATTGCCATTTAAGGAATCTTAACCAGCAGTAGAAAAACTGCTTATTAAGACCAGAAGGTTTCGGGGTTACACTGTCATACCCGAATGCTGACGTCTTTGCTCTGCAGGTCTGTGAGTGTGTGTGTGTTTGATCTATCATACACTCGATGCACACTGCTGTGCTCCAAGGTCAGTGTGAGTGCAGCATCTATCATCATAGCATTGAGTGAGCGTGCATGCCAGCTTGCAGTGGATAAACAGAGCGGTGTGGCACAGTCCTGAGCTGAGTGCCAGCTCACTGCATCAGCTCGCTCTGTCCCTGCCTGGATCCCGACAAACGTCAGCCCCCGAAAACGGCGAAGAGAATTTAAAGCATCGTCAGTTAGCGCCGTGTCTAAAGCCTGGCTTTGCTCAAACATCACAGCTGCACTGTTAAAATATTACTCTTTTCCACTGTGCAGCGAAGCAGTCGCAGAGCAAACTGTGAATATTTAACAAGACGAGCTCAGATTTAGTTATTCCAAGCCCAGCGTTGTCTCTGCTTATTATGGCCTGTATTTGTATAGCGCTTTACTACTCCCTAAGGACCCCAAAGCGTTTGACTGTCTTGGAGAGAAAACAATAAAACAAATTATCTATTGCCTATTCTATTCTATTCTATTCTATTCTAACCTTTTGTGTTTATTTTTTTGTGTTGATAGAAACCACCACTGTACCTGACACTGTGACCCCCACCACACCTAGAGTGGAACAGACAACCTCTGTGATGAGATCTGGTAAACACACACACACACACACACACACACACACACACACACACACACACACACACACACACACACACACACACACACACACACACACACACACACAGTTTGTGAAACCGTCACAACCTGATCTATTGGTTTGTGTTTCTAGACACAAATTTTCACCTTTTTCGCCTCCTCGACGTGAATTTCTCACCTCTTATTTTCTTAAAAGCGTGTTTTCATCTGTCCGGTGTCACGTCCACTTGTTTGTGCCAGGCACACAAAACTGATGTTTTTCACATATAAAGTATGAAAAATCTGTTATGAAACGGCTGTGTGCAGGCAGGAAAAGGACCCAAAGTGCAGACTCCGGACACAAACGTGAACTTAAACAGCTTTAATGCTGAACTCAAATGGGTAACAAAACTGAGAACACAAAATACGCTTACACAGCAAGATAAGGGTAGATGAGGGTAGATCGCGACACAGAGAAACACAGGGCTTAAATACACAGAGGGGGCAATCAGGGAACGGTAACAGGAGGGAAACACAGTTGGGGCAAATCAGGCGTAAAGAAACAGGGGAAGCAAAACCAGATACATTAACATAAGACATGGACCTTCAAAGTAAAACAGACTGAACTTAAAGACACAGACTCAAAGACTAGAAATGATAAATAATATAATAAACTCAAAACTCAACGACCCAGGCATCCTAACAAAATCCACGTTGGAGGCATTGGTGGTGTGACCGAGTTCACATCATATCGGCACAGGTTCAGGGTCGCAGGGTGGGTGGAGTCTATCCCTGCTGTCATAGGGCAAGATGTAGAGCAGGGGTGGGCAATTCCAGGCCTCGAGGGCCGGTGTCCTGCAGGTTTTAAATCTCACCTTGGATCAACACACCTGAATCACATGATTAGTTCGTTACCAGGCCTCTGGAGAACTTCAGGACATGTTGAGGAGCTAATTTAGCCATTTAAATCAGCTGTGTTGGTTCAAGGACACATCTAAAACCTGCAGGGACACCGGCCCTCGAGGCCTGGAGTTGCCCACCCCTGATGTAGAGGGTCTATTTTAAAACACATTCATAATGTATCATTAAAGGCAAATTAAGAAGATGTACCCACACAAAACAGCTCGGTTTATAAAAAGACCATGCTGTGACTTAAAATGCAGCGGTCGCCACTTCTTTTCAGCTCTGTTTTCTTGGTTGCCGGGGTGAAGTGTCCTCACTCTGGACAGAATATGCGCCACACGTGCTAACTAAAGTTCCTGCTGAAATACGTCAGTTTCAAAGTTCTGCTGACTGTCAGGAAAAAAGTTTTAAATCAACATATGCAAACAAACCGGTTATTTTTCATGACTATTTCACATTTTGCTGTAACACACACACACGCTCAAGCTTTCTTCATTCAAGTGCATGCTATCTGCGCTCTCACATATGCAGATTTCTTGCATGCACGCATGCATTTATTTCTGCTCGTCTCTCATCCGCACACACACACACTTGTGCACACACTCGAGCTCTTAAGGTCAAACTCATGATGTCAGTGTGCACCGTGGGGCCTCTGGGCTTTGAAGTCTGTTAGATTCAATAGTCCCACAGGAAGCTCTGTTTGAGTGAAAATAAGCTCGCACAGCCAGAGGATCTTCATACAAACACAGGCTCACATATTGGGAATATGATTTCACAGCTATAGGTCACCGACTGCCTCACTGGAGTTTATGCAGAGCGTATTGTGATGTAGTTTAAGGAAGCGCCTTTGCTTTTTTGTTTCAGCACAACTGAAGGTAGCAGCTTATTGCAGTCTAATTACAGCATCATTTTTGCTTCTCATTTGTGCTCATCTTATTACTTTCATGTCACCCCTTGAGTTTTGTATCATTCACCTTTTGCTCCGCTGTTTTCTTTCTGTCCATTTTCTGTCTGTGTTTGCTTTCTGTTATCTCTGCTGCAATTACTCTTTCTTTCAGTCTGGCTTTTATTCTCCGTTACTCTAATATTTGTATTCAGTATGATTTTCAAGATGTCATATTGCATTGAGCGCTATTGCAAAACGTCTCAACACAATGCGAATGTCGCTCACGGCACTATCAAAATAAAGACCCTGCCATTACAGGACTGAGTCTCACAAAAGAAAACTGAGAAAAAAAGAATTTGTTTAAATCCAACACAATACTAAAAGCACTCAGAAGAAGCTGTCGGGTGGTAATCAGTAGTATTTTAGCCCAAACAGACACTTTTAAAACCTTTATTTGTAATCTGTTTTTCTTTCTCGATTCACAGCCACCACTCCGCCCCTGTCGGCCGTGTGTGGCTTTGAGCAGAGCCTGTGCGGGTGGTCGGCTGATCCCCAGTCAGGTGTGAGCTGGACCCTGCACACAGCCAGCAGCAGCTCCACTGTGCATGGCGCTCATGGAACAAGGCAGGACCTGGCACTGGGATCAGAAAGTGAGTACGCACGTACTTTGGAGACTGGAGGGGATAAAATGTGTGATTTTTGGAATGTGTTGCTTTAATTCTAACATGAGCCCGTCTCTTAAAGTTTCTCACCACGATGTCCTCTCACTGTATTTCTTGGCTGCTTGACAAAGATTTTGTCTTTTGCCACAAAAAAAAAATTCTGACATTTCCTCAGTGAGACAAAGCAAATTTCACATCATGTGAGAATAACCTCGCTAGCCCATTTAGCTACAAACAACCCATAATGCCTTCCTCTAAACTAAGAGGCACAATCTGTAGAGGACATTTGGTTCTGCAGACACACAAATGTCTAAATCAAAGAACAAATGCTCATTTTTAGACAGAATTTTGAATAAATCTTGAATCTGGTCGGGTTAACCTGAGCATTATGTAAGCTGCTTTAAACCCCAGTCACACAGGTGTGGAGACCGGCGGGAGCCACCGGTTGATAAGGGAAAAACCGAGATTCCTCATCCAGTTGGAAGGTGATGGCAGGAAGTTGCTTTGGTTGGTACGAGACTGTCGTGGTCGATCATAGTTTGCATAGGAGACGCCAACTACTCGCTAGGCGCTAGCAAAATCCAAATTCAAACCTAGTAAAATAAGATATACCCCATGTACACACATGCCCTTCTCTCAGAAGTGCTCCTTCTGAGTTTCCCTTTAGAAACATGCAAGGTTAGCATGGAGCTTACACGTCTTCCATGAAAGCTACAGGCAACCACAGCAGTCTCCTGGCAACCAAACAAGTCGCAATCAGTTTTTTGGTGGAGCGCCGTCTTTACGACTAATTTCACCCAGAAACCCCTCACCAACCGATCGAGGAATACACGTTCAGGCCTGTGTGACTGAGGCCTACATGCTCCTCTGCAAGCCACTTTGCAACCCACCTGTGTGTTGTCACTGATGCCTTCTGTGTTCTGTACTCTTATTGTGATAATGTCATATATCCGTAATCACTTAACAATCTTCACGCGAAAAAATCTGATCTTAAGATTTTCAAAATAAAACTGCTTACAAGTGGAGAATAATAATTAATAGCTACAGCTCTGCTGGCTTTCTCAAGCACACACTGTAGAAATTCACCAAGCAGACCTTCCATCTTCTGAAATCTCCACAGGGTTAGAACCCATTAAAAGGATTTATGGGTGGGCCTCCTCCTCTAATTAAACACTCAAACTTTCTGAAAACTCCACAGGCCCAGCAGAAAAACATTACTTATTATCTGGGCATTTCTCATTTCACAATATCTCTGTTTTTTTAAAGACATAAAAGAAAGCATCGTCACGCTGAAATGTCTGACCTTCCTCAGCACAAAGACTTCTTGAGCTAATTAAGAGCAAAGCGGTCGTCCTGTGGTGGAATATGATGCATCCCAGTGCTGGGAGGAACCACTGACAGCAACCATGATGCAAGGATTTCACTCTTATCTGTAAAAAGTGTGCACAACGTCTTAATTGGAGTTTTAAAAAAACCGTTAGGTTTAACAGTTTCACTTTCCTTACCCTAGTTTGTTACTTTCTCATCCTGTTTGTCGGGTCTTTTCTATTTTTTCTCGTTTTCAGATCTAATCCACGACAGTTCTTCTTCGCTTATCTCTTTTATTTTGTGCTTGAAGCGTCTTTGAATGCTGTAATTATCTGACTTCGGGCTTTGTGTTTCTTCTTTTTCTAATTTCTTTTCCTTTAATCTTTCTTTACAAATGTCTTTTTGTTCTCAATCCTTATTATCTCGTGTTTTCGTCTTCAACATACAGCTGAATTATTCTTTTATTAAAAGTCATTCATTTCCTTTTGAGGTTGATTCATACTGATATATCATATATTCTCGCTGGCTTCACCTCCGTTTCCCTCAGTGGTACTTGCAATTTTCCGTCCATTTTTAACAAGAGAGCAGGAGGACTGTTTTATCAATCGCACACACACTTACTGTACCTACACACCCATAAGGTGCACACACACGGCCCAGAGCGGTCAGATAAGTCAGATGATGGCTTTGACAGAAGTGCTGCCTTAGCTCTTCAGCTCTCCCCGGGGCTCCACACACACACTTACACCCACAACTCAAGGTGGAACTGTCTGTATATTAAACACCCAAGGCATAAGCCCCCCCCAACACACACATACACACACACATACACACACACATATATATATGACCTTGCCATCCACCAACGCTTTCTTTGAATCTGCTGAAACCATCCAGTTCATGGTTGAACGAGCAGCAGCTTTATAAACAGACAGGGCCGTGACATAAGGCAAAACTCTACAGCTCACTAGGATCTCGTGAATGTGCGCACGTATATGTATGCACCCTTATGGGTGTGCGCCTGTGAGTGTATGTAATTGACTTAGCAGCGTCCCTGTCTCCATGTTTGACAGCAACATGACATTAAGTCTTGTTCTACAGCAACATTAGCGTGGCACCCTGTCTGGAAGCTGTCTCGATATGCAAATCAAATCCCCAGCCCTTGTCATTAAGAGCCCATTAAGGTTTTTTTAAGAGAGGAAAATCCAACCAGAACAGAGCTCATAAGTTATTCTTTTGATCTCAGATATGACACGACTGAAATTCTTCACCCTGGAGATTTTCATCGAAAGAGTTGTTGTTGGAGATGGAACAGTTATTGATAAGGAAGGGCTGAATGGAGACAAAAAGAGATAACTGACAAGCGCTGTCTCGCTTTCGTTCTCTTCATAGCGCTGCATCCAATTATCTTGGTGTTTAAATGTGATGGGAAATATATTGATCAGCTGTCTGTGTCCCGTGAAACCTAATCACACACATACAGGCCTATTGTACAAGTGTGAGGATGGCACATGAAGAAACACCACCACAAGAACTCATGCACACACGAGCACAAAGACTCAACACACAGATATAAACAAAGATACCTAAAAGTGAACAAACACTCTTGTAAACAGACTGCAACACACACACACACACACGCACACACACACACACACACACACACACGCACACACACACACACACACACACACGCACACACACACACACTTCCCTCCCTCCCTCAGAGCCAATTCTACATCCCTGTCTATCCCTCCCATGGAGAGTTGTTAATTAATTCCCTCCCCTTGTACGTTCGCCAAGATCAAACGCAGAACGACAGAAAAACACTTCAACTTTTCTCTAACTGTACTTAATGAGCAACGGTAATTTAGCTCTTTTTTTGCATTGCCTCCAAGTGAGGAACTGAGTTACAAATCCATTATTCATTACGATGAACGGCAAAAGCTGTCAAATGTTTTTCTTCCTGTCTTAGCCAACGATGGATGGACGGATGGACGGATGGATGGACGGACGGACGGATGGATGGATGGATAGATGGACAGATGGATAGATGGATAGATGGACAGATGGACGGCTAGATGGATGGATAGATGGACAGATAGATGGATGATGGATGGATGGATGGACAGATGGATGGCTAGATGGATGGATAGATGGACAGATAGATGGATGATGGATGGATAGATGGACAGATGGACGGATAGATGGATGGATAGATGGACAGATAGATGGATGATGGATGGATGGATGGATGGATGGATGGACAGATGGATGGACAGATGGATGGATAGATGGGCAGATAGATAGATATTATTTTAGGGGTTTTACCCTTTTTTCTTCTCCGTCTCTCCTCGAGAAGTGTCACACACAGTGTCGGGCTGTCGATAAAAAGGCTATTTGCAGCTCCACCGAAGCTTTTACTCTCCAGCCATAGTAGACAAACAGCCAAACACAGCAGCAAGCTAATGATTGTGCTTGTGTTCAGAATGGGAGGAAAACACTGTAGTGCAGCCTTTTTTCTCTCACTCTTTGTTATTTTCTTATTCTCTCTTCCCTTCAGCCTCTTTGCTTTCTCCTCGTCTTTCTATCCCGTCTTTGGGTCGAGTGCAGAGAAAGAAGGTGAATTTGAAAAAAAACAAACCCTGAGTGAGTGATTGTGTGTAGAGGAAGCAGTCACACAGGCATCGTGACGGCGTCGGTACGATGGCTGTGCTGACTAAGTGTAGCAAAAACATGGAGAGCAGCAGAATGAGGTGTCAGCATTCAGAATGATTAGGGCTGTTTAGTCTAGAGCTGTGTGCATGTGTGTGTGTGTTCATTTGTATCCATAGCCATTAGCAGCCATGATGAAATGGCAGTCTCATTTGCAGTTAAGCCCCATACCACAGAATGATGGCAGTAATGCCTTAAACTGTAAACAACCACATCCTGCTGCATTACTACACAGCACTGTCACAAATCATAAAATACATTAAACTGGGATCCAGTTAATGAATAAAATGCAAATAGCACGCAGAAAGCCATACATGTGGTGTCATGTTGTGGTAAGAAGAGTAATGATGTGTCAGTTTAAAGGCTGCTAATTTATCTTTTATTACAACCCATTAGTGTGAAATGAATCACAGAGTTTACATCGGTATCATAACCAGCACAACTTTTTGGCCTCTTTCAGATTTTTCAGGGAACTACCTTCATCTCGATGCCGGAAGCCACACCCTGCGCAAGAAAGCCCGGCTGCTGAGCCCCGAAGTGGGGCCAGAGCAAGGCCCGCTCTGCCTCCAGTTCTACTACCAGCTCCAGGGAGAGGCACAGGGCAGCCTGAGGGTCCTGCTGAGGGACAGCGACCAGGGAGAGACCCTGTTATGGGCATTAAAAGGTGACCAAGGCAGTCACTGGAAAGAGGGGCGCACCATCCTTCCTCGAAGCCCCAGAGAATATCAGGTAGATAACCGCTGAGTGTTAGCGTGTTTATGAATCCCTGAATTAAGAAGCTAACACATAAGCTGAGCTGTAATCACCTGTATGTCACTTTCTCTGGTGTAGGTGGTGTTTGAGGGGTTTTTTGAACACCCGACAAGAGGACATATCAGAATAGACAACATCCACATGAGCAGCAGCGCTGACCTGGAGCAGTGTGCACGTAAGTCCCATTCACCTGTTGGCACCTTCATTAATATGCTGGTCAGTGTTTCCGTCTGTCAGCTATCACTCTCTCCCTGCTTCACACCGGAACATTTATTCTGTGTTTTCGCCAGAGAGCGAGAGTGATGGGGGAGAAAAAAAAAATCATAATATTTCTCATTTACACACACACACATCAAAAAAGTGAAGCGCAAAAAAAAGAAAGTAGGTCACAACTGCCCTTTGGGCATGGATCCTTCACTATCTTTTATTATATCTCCCACTATCTCCTAGTCTTTCCCTGTACCACCCCATCCTGCTGTTTCCTTATTTGCTCTCGTTTATCCATCTCCAGCATTATCTTCCATTCAGTCTCTGCAGTCGAGCACTGAAAATAACGTGCGTGCTTGTGCTTGATTACTGGAGAGACTCTCTACTCTGGAGCAGAGAGACAGTAGTTAACCAATGAGGCTGCTATCAGCGACTGCTGTCGGCTCACTTGTAACAATTTGCTTTGCAGAGAAAAAAGGGCAAATTTCCATGCACTCCACACGCTGGGTTAAGTTTGAAGTCCTTCATATTTCCTGATTTCACAAAAATGTATGTGAGTCTTGGTTCAGAAACAACTTTGTTTTTATTGTAAAAAGATTTAAAGGCAGAAATGAGTCGTATTATGGACTTTAGGACCAGTCAGAATATATTTGCCTTTAGTGCTGTAGTGCATTAGTACACCTTTAAGTCAAATGTTTCTGTGAGTCAAAGACGCTAGTTTTCTCACTACCGCTTCTTTATCTGTGCTGTAACTAGTTTTCCCTTCTTTTTTCTGTTCTGTCACTCTTTCTCACTTCCATAAAAGATGCCACGTCCTCCAGCAAATAATAAACAGCAGTAAAATTCAGTCCGTCTTCCCACGACCCCTTAACTTACCTCCACCCTTCCTCTTCATTCCTCAATTTCCCTTCTCGTCACTCTGCCCCTCACCCTTTTCACCCTGTTTTCCGTCTGTCTTTTTCTTCTGCCGTTAAAATCCCAAAGGAAAGAAAGAGGATGAAAACGCTGTAGAAAAAAACTTTTAAAAAAAGCGCAATCGGGGAGAGAGGGAGAATGACAAAGCAAAGAGAAGGTGAGAAATGACAGACATAACAAGAGCCACTTTCCCTCTTCCCTCCCTCTTGTCTGGCTCTCTTTATTTTCTTTCCATTTTGTAAAAATAACTGTCATCCTGGAGGATATATGGGCCTTTGGAGTCTTAAACTACCTCTGAACTCGACAAAGCTTTATTGAGTTACAAACGCCTTAACCAGGACTGCGGTGCAATTTTGCAACTCTATTAAAAAACATTTGTGTTGACATTCATTAAAACTATCAGCACCATATAAATGTAATCATCTATAATATAAGCTGAGGACATCTGTTGTTATTTTATTGCATTTCATATTGTGAAGGAAGCTTCCAACGCCATGGGCGACACATATCCTTTCACATTTACTCTTGCTCCTCGTCTAACTTAGCTTCACTAACATTTGTTTTTCCTTTCTTTTCCAGAGCCTTTGCATGCTTTACTTCCTGGCCTGAAAAGTAAGTTCTACTTCACGTGCATTTGTACTTCCTGTGCCAACATGTCTGTGCTTCCTGCTTTGTTGCTTAGCTCAGCTTGCAGCACTGCAAACCCTGTTAGTGCCTTATTACCATACAGGCTTCCACAGCACACACTGTTAACTAGATAGGGGGTAAAGGTATTACTGTGCATCACTGCACATGTGCAGTACTTCTTGTAGTAGCACATGTACAAAACCAGAGTGGAGTGGGCTTTGTGAGGGGACAGGTTTGCAGGATGGATCCACTGCATTTTTCTGGCACGACTCCTTGCATGCTGGGCTGAAACACTTGATTTTGTAGTTTTTTTTGAGTAAAAATAGATTTTTTTGCCTTCACACAAACAAACACGCACATGAATACATACTGCAACAGTAACACTTGACTAGCAACAATGTGCAGCTGTAACAGAGGGTGTTTCAAATATGAGCAGTGCACTGAACCATATTTGTTACAGTTTTTAATTCTTACTCAGGTTGTGTTTCATTTTATACCATAAACAATTTCTCAGATGATGTAGGGATGAAGGTTAAATCACAGGGTCAGGGTTAAATTGCTGCTTCTGGTCTGTTTCTTTGGTGTCAGTGAAATTGCAGAGCTTTTTATCAGTCCATCCATATTTGTCTTTATAATCAGTCTTTCCCATCATAGTTTCCTTTATCCTGATTCAATTTCAACAGCTTAGCATCCTCTTTCCCTGCACATCCAGCTGCTCCTGGTCCACACTCATTTACGCCTCATTTTGTCTTTCCTTCTCCTTTCCCTGGCGTCCCCTCTCCTCTGGTCCCTGATCCCCCTTACATGAAATGCAGAGCACATCACACCCAACTTTCCTTTTTTCTCTCTCATTCATCCAGAAATAGGCTAGTCTGAAAAACGATAAAAAGTCTTAGAGCGATTGTGCTACTGGATCTCTTGTTTTCGAAGTCTGGGTTGGGACCTAAACCACGAGCTGTTTGTGCTTTTGTTTAGACGCCCACAAAATACACATACTGGTCTCTTTGAAGACTTGCATATAGAAACTGGACTTCAGATTCTACCTCATGCTAACAAAACTTTTGACCACTTGGAGAATATAAAGGCTTTTTGGTGATTTGGTTCATGGAAGGCTGAGGCTTAAACCAGAGGACTCTGCTTTTATTTTGCTAGTTTCCTCAAATATTTCTGTTTGTGTGTGCGTGCGTGTGCGTGTGTGAAAACTATGAACACATAGTGTGAACTCTCAGAAGCACTTCTTATTGTCCGGCACATTAAGCTGAATGAAAACACAAAGCCATCCAAGCACCAGTGAAACCCAGGAGACAAGTTCAGAAAACTCACATCACCTGACTCATACCCCGAGTATTTGACCTAATCCTCGCTTTATCTTAAACTGTCATGTGACTCCCAGCACGACAACGCTGCTGGTTCTGACAAACACCATATTTCTTGATCCTGACCCCCAGAAAGAAGGATTAAATTTCTCCTTTTAAGAAGTGATCTCAGCCCCTTTAGGGTTTCTCTCTGGGTGAGCAGATAAAGTTACACCTCAGGTGTTGTTTATTCTTCTTAGTGTCTCGATGTGAGACAAACAAAGCGTAGTTGTTTTTGACAGTTTTAAAGTTGACCGTGAGAAATATTCATGCTGTCACAGAAAGCTTCTGTTAAAAGGAAGCAGTGACGAAGGCTTAATCTGAATTTCTAAATTGATTTTAAGGAAAACAGGAAACCCCGGCACAACCAAAATGATTGCACTATATGAACTTACAGTCTTGTTACCTTCGAAACTGTTGCAGCTCTGAGACCACCAGCAGTCAGATGCCATCTTCAAAGAAACTTTGGTGCATGGAGATGGTGAAAAAACGATAATAAGACTGAGTCGGCAATTACATTAAAGCTGTTTGTGATAATACAGATGATCACAGTGATTACCTGTGACGACATAAGCTGTTGTTGTTTACATATACAGCATCCAGACAGAAACTCAAAAACAGAAATTCCTCCATGCGCAGTGGCGTAGTTGCTGCAGGGCGGCATCGGCAACCTTTTAAAAAGATATACAAGTAGAATAAAACCAGATGGCAGCCAGTGGAGTCGAGTCCCTAATGCAAAGACACAAACTGCAGACAACTTGTGCTCATCAGTGGAGGCTGACCTGGATTGCAATGTGTTGGCAATATGTCTGCACTCATAAATAAGACAGCAAATATCAGCAAACATTTACCAGTCATTCGCAGAGTGACTGCAGTCGCTACAAGTCAGTGATTGTTTGATTGGTTGCCCCCTGCCAGGTGACCTGTGGGTACTGCTGCAAGCAGTCGCCAGATGCAAAAACACTCAGTGCACTCATAAGCAACCAGCCATTTTCCTAAACGCCTCAGTCAGCTCCGTGAAGGCGACGCCGCGGTGTCAGGCGCTGTCAGGCGCTGTCAGGCGCTGTCAGGTTGTCCATCTGTGCCAGTCCGGTGATTTGATACCTCAAATTTGTGTCTTGAACTCAAAGGTTAACTGATTATATGTTGGTGGTCAAAGGTCAAGATCACCTTACAAACCAAGCTTTTGGCCATGACTTCAGAGGTCACACGCTAATTATTACAAAATGTCACACAAAGGTCTAATGGGATAAAATGACAAAGTGGCGATACTTTATATCCAAAAGGACAAAGGTCAGCTTCACTGCGACATCATAATGTTGTGCAAAAACACTTTTGTGGTCATTACATGGCAACCATAACTCAGGAACAGAAGGGGAGATGGTGACAAATCGCATTTGGTCAGACGCTGATTTGGCAGCACTCATATTTAATTCGTAGAGCGTTCACTACACATTATAGTCCAGACAGACGGCAAGTTTTTTACTATAAAATCTTCCCGGTGGATTAAAATGTACAGTAAAAATATACATACATATATTTAGAAAAAGTTTGATGTTAAGAAGACGCTCGCAGAAACATTTGAAAGTGTCTGTTGGAAGCTATCGGTTGATTATTGCACACACACTCGTGCGTCTACACAGAGAAAAGGGGCTTACTCTGGTTTTCTGTTTTGTTTGTGAAGTGAGAGGCCGGCTTTGATGCTAATTAAGTGATTCAGAAGCTGTAGTTACCAAGCATCCCTTGAAAGCTACACGTTTTAGCTTTAGCAGCCGTTCCCCTTTGCTACCTCAAAAAGCAAAGTAACGGTCAACTTTTTCAGCCCTGGAAATTATTTGTCAGTTAATCCACCGGTGGGAAGACTCTCCGTGCAGCGCAGCTTTACAATCACAGCCAATTTTAAACCCTTAAAGAGTGCGTCTGAACTTCAAAAAAAGACTAAATTAAGCTTACTGGTTCCGTGAGGTTTTGTATCCTGCTTTGCAACTCTCCTCCATCTCTTATTTCAGCTCTTTTTTTCTCCTTCTCTCTCATCCCATCTAGTCCTCGCTCGCCTCAGTTCTATTTCCTCTTTTTTCCTTCCTGTCTTTCTTGCTCATGCACCGTCTTTCCTTTATTCTCCCCCTTTCCTTTCTCTCTCTCTCTTCTATAACCTCTCTCTCAGCGGGTTTCTTTCACTGCGAGTTGACAGAGTATTGAACTTTCAGACAAACCCTTTAATGCAGGATTAAAGATATCATGGCAGGATTAGCGCCCTGCCTTCTCTTCCCCACCCTTGCACCCTCTCTCCTTTCACTTTCTACCACCCCTCTCTATTTCACTCCATTCTTTCCTCCAATAATGCCTTCTTTCTTATCCTTTCTCTGCCCCTGTAATTTCCCCCTCTCCCTCTCCATCTCTTTCTCTCCGCACTCAACTTCGGTCTGATCTTGCCCCGATAAAAATGCCGCATCCCAGCAAATACACCCACTTAACACTCCCCGCCCTTTGTTCAAGTCGCCCAAGCACTGCATAATCAAGGCTTTGCATTCTCTGATCCAATCTGAACGCATGGCATGGGCCTTTGCGTGTCAATGTGCAGCTAATGCTTGTGATGTTTGCATAAATCAAAAAAAGAGAGAGAAGAGTTACAGTAAGTTAAATATTTTATAAGAAATTAAGCCTTTAATTGGTTGTTTAAATATTAACACACAGCAAAATGTTAAAGCTAAAGTGGTTTTTGCCTGATTTATTTTCTTACCTTTAAATAGCGGCGAGCACGAGAGTTTCGGCACACTGCCCTGTAGAGTAAATGACCCCTGCTTCTGTTGTTAGGTCTGTCAAGCTCTTTGTTCTCTCCAAGTTTACAATGATTTTAGGCAAACGCTATAATAAATTAGCTCTAATTAAAGCTGAATAAGCAAAAATGTTCTGCTTCTGTCCTCAGAAGACTTTGAACGCTCCTAGTTTTCGTAATGAATTCTTTTAAAGTGCTGCAAAACACATTTTAAATATGGATATAATAAGCTAAATTTCCCCTTACAAACAGTCTGGATTCTCACACCTTAATTATAGATGTGAAAGATGTGCAAATAAAGAAGATATCAAATGCTGCCATCTTTTTTAAGAAGGTATTTCGGCCACATTCAGAAGCCTTTTCAGGCTCCAGGTGGAAAATTCTGTCCAAGTAGAATTAGGAACGAAACCACAAATTAGAGTCCAACTAAACAGTCATTCTAGTTTTAATATTGTTAATTATGATAAGGAGGCTTTTCTAACATAAACGACTATTAGCATACGTGAGCTGATAGCCAAACTAATATATTTAGTTTATTACCAGAACAAAGTGTGTTTGCCTTAAATAAAACTCATTATTATTAATAGGAAAGTTAGCCAAGCATGTTAGTGTTGCAGTTTGAAGTTATAATGTTTGAAAAAGTGTCACTTTTACTGCAGCAGCATGCTTCAGTGTGTGGAGATGCTCAGAGTTTGACAGACCTGCCATGCTCACTCACACTCTGACAGGGGTGAAGTGAACATAGATCTCTAAATCTGAACTCTTTAATGCAGTCTGCATGCCTGCCTTGCTCATCTACTGAGCCAACCAGTAATGTGTCCTCCTGCCCTCCAGGGGGTGCCATATCTGGAATGGAGCCCACAGTAGACACAGTGGTGGTGCAGCCAGTCCCTGCCTTCTGGTACTATGTGTTGGCGGGAGGCGGTGCCCTCTTGGTGCTGGTCAGTATAACCGTGCTGGTGATACTGTGCTGCCACCGGTACCACTGGGCGACCAAGAAGACCAGCAGTAGTCATCATCATTCGGTGACGTACCGCAACAACCAACTGCCATATCAGCAAGGTCGCCAAAACTGGTACCAGAGCCAAAACCCAGGCTGTAATCTGATCCATAGCCCTAACCAAAACAACCTGAACCCAAGCACCGGGCCGAGTCTGGAACCCATGCTCACCATATCACTGGAGAAAGAGGACAGCTACGATTCCCAGTGTTGAAAAGGCCCATCTGATTTAATAGTATGTTTTTTAAATGAAGCGATCAAGGGGTGTGAAAAGAAGCCGTATTCAGCATAATCACTGCTCTTCACTGATGAGGATCTGCACAGAGGCACTCCAGTGCACGTTGCTGACGGCTGATCTAATTAACTGATCGGCGTACACTAAACTGGTAGAAAGAAGTCCTGACATTAAACTGTACCCCTGAAGAGCAGATGACAGAGCTTCGGTTGTATTTCTGATGGCTGAAGAGGGCCTGATAACGACACTGTGGGGCAATTTTTTTTATGTCGAGCGTAGACTGGCTTCTATACCTGAACCCTGAAAGCGAGCTGGATTATGACCACAGTAAATCACAGTAAAGGTAGTATGAATAACAGGCTGTGGATGACACACACTGCATTTACATGCAGCGTACAATGTCAGGGTTGTAACAGCATATCCCCCACCTTCAGTAAATGTCAGAGCAGGATCTGTCTGTCTGCCCCGCTCTGATCTGCAGCTTGGACATTGCCTGTCTCCAGATACCCGTCAGACAGAGGAAGGATTTACACACAGGTAGAAAAGACACGCTGTGTTTGTGTGCAGCATTAAGAGTGATGGCTGCTTCTCCGGGACTGAATGAAGCCCAATTTTATTTGCCCACGTGTGTTTGCGAGACTGAGATAGTGACAGAGACAGATTAATAACAAAAAAACAGGAAGAATTAGTGTTGCCGGTCCAGCTGTGACAGATAGACAGCTGCACATGCACCCTGCAGCTCTGAGACGGCTCACGTCGCATCACATCAGCTGAAACACGCGCACCAATATATGCACGGACACTTCTGAGATTTTCAAGTCTCACATGTTACTTTGAGTGTTTTTCATTACATTCTGGATATGCCTTTTTAAAAAACGTGCTTTAAACCTATAACCTCCGATATGAGGTAGTGCCTCTGTGTCCAGTAAGAGTCTGAATGGATGCAGTTTGACTCTACAGTTTGTTGCCTGGATCTTGTGGATAATCTGATGCCTGTGTCTGTCAATGTTCAAACTAAACACCCGTGTATGTCTTGCACACATTAGGTTGGGTGAATGAAACAAAAAGAAAAGAAGTACTATCGTGCATCATTTGAATGTGGAATATTGTTTTTCTTAAATCTCTGCAAATACAACAATCTACAAACAGTCTTTACTTTCTGCACATAATTGCCAAGGCCTTTTTTGTTTCTAACACATCCAACACTGGTATCCAGTCCGATAAATGAGACCAAACTTGCTTTGATAAAGAGCATTTTACAACTGAAGCCTTTTGGAAAATCATTTATCTGCTTAAAGACTGCCGACTGATTCTAGAGCAGCAACAATGTAACTTTTTCTTTATGTATTTTCTGTTAGGGGTGTAACGATTCTCCAGATCCACGGTACAGTCCATGTTTCTTTTGAATTAACGAGAAAAAGCAGCAAACAGGTTTTTGACACGATTACCTACCTTCACAGGACATCACTGGATGGGAGGATTAGGGCCACTGAGGAAAATATTTTTGAGTCGTCACTTTTTCATCTTCAGTGGCCCTAATCCTCTCCTGTAGGCAACAGCTGCCTTTAATCAGCTCCACATGACCAGCTATCATAAGCAATACAAAGTCATGTCTATTTAGCACATCATTACAGGACGCAAAATCTGTCTGTCAGCTGCTAATATTCATCCCATATTTGCAAACGCATGCTGTTTATACTAACACAAAAATGCTCCAGTAAACAGACGCTCATTTAAACTGGATTTTACAGCAAAGCTTGGCTAATGTACCAGACGTGACCCTGCAGTTAGTCTGCCATGGCTGTCACGTATGGTCTGTCTGTATTTACAGTCTTGCACTGAGTTGATGCACTTAACTTTTACATCATCTCCATATCGTATCAATAACAAGATGAGAGCGCAGCGGCGGTGAGGTCTAACGAACGAGGCCGTGGATGTATCGCAAATTTAGTGTCTGCTTCTGAACTGTTACACCCCTAATCGGCATCTGTCACTCACTGCAATGATGGTCTGTGTAGTGGATAGAAAAAGTCGACACACCTGTTAAAATGTCAGGTTTTATTGAGACCGAGATAAATAATTTCCAACATTTTCCATCTTTAATGTGACCGACAGTTTATCCTGTACAGTTCACATGGAAAACAAACTAAAATCCTTAAAAGGAGGGAAATCTCACATTTAAAGTAAGCTGGTTGCATTACACAGCATTTTGGAGGTAGTACTCTGTCAGCATGGCACATCGTAAATTAACATTAGTGACCCTCTCCAAACTGGTTGTGAGGGTGTCGCCTGTGCACAGCCCTCCTCAGGTCACCCCACAGGTTTTCTTTTGGGTTCAGCTTTTCTGGTGATGATATTTTTGATGACTTGGTGAAATTCATATCGATCTAGAACTTTCTAGCAGACACCTGAAGGTTTTGCACCAACGTTGGTTGGTATTTGAGACTTGTTCCCTGCACCTTGACTACTATTTATTTAAGTTCCCCAGTGCCAGCTGAAGAAAAACAGCTCCAAACCATGATGCTGCCATCACCGTGCTTCACAGTGGGTCTGGTGGTGTTTTGGTGATGGGCACTTTCTGGACTGTGGCCACAGAATTCAGACCGTAGAACATTTTCCCACATGCTTATGAAAGAAGTGAAGGATGCAGAAATTGTTGTCACGTGTGGTTAACGTCGCGGTCAGCCTCTTGGCAACCTCCCTGACCACTTTGGAGGGGCACCCGGTCTCTTTTAGTCAGTAACAAAGTGTTAACTAAGCAAGTGTCAGAAAAGTCGTGTTAGACCAGCTGAACTTTATTTGATTGTAGTCAGAATCTCTTTAACCGATGGCAGGTGTGTGCTGACTACTGTTTGGCATGATTTTGAATGTCATTGGTTAATTTTCTATGCAAACCAGTTATAAAAGGACGTGCAACCACATTATTTCATTATTTCATTATTTATTTATTCCCTCCGAAACGTTAACAGTTTGTTTTTAAATTGAACTATACAAGTTACAAGTCATATTAAAGAAAGCTCTCACCCCCCAACCGGTCACGGCAGATGGCCCCGCCCCTCCCCGAGCCTGGTTCTGCCGGAGGTAACTTCCTGTTAAAAGGGAGTTTTTCCTTCCCATTGTCGCCAGGTGCTTGGTTATAAGGGGTGTCTGATTGTTGGGGTTTTCTCTGTAGGTCTTTATTTTTGACTATAAAGACCTTGATGTGACTATTGTTTGAATACTAACAACATTGAAATGAATTGAATGTTTCGTCTTGGTCTTACTTGGCATTTTAACAGGACTGCTTTCATAAGTTTGATTGTGTATTTAATCAGCAAGTGTAACATGATGCATTTCTGATTAGCGGGTTCATATTTTTGCAGTGTAGAGAACATGAGCACTTTTCTTCTTAATTTACTTACATCTACTGTGAATCTTTTCATAAATTGATTAATGTTCTTTCTGTCTTTCTGTGTTGCTGGTGCACACTAGTCACACTATAGTTGTTTTTATACTTGCTGACTAAAAATTATATTGATTCTGCACACTGGGATGAAAAAAACTATTCGGTGTCATTTAGTGTTTTGAAAGCTTTGAAAGCTCTTTTAAAGCTTCTAGTTTGAATAAGATAGGAGCTCATAATAAAGCAAATCTAAAGTGTTAACGTGTTTTATGAAGAATGCTCACATGATGTCAGAAAAAATCTATCTAGATTGTGAAGCTGACGGTGTATCAGAGTGGACTTCACAGCATCTCTACCCCCTACATCATTTTGTTCATGCCCAAATCCCTGAGCCTTTTTATCAAAACCCACTTGTTCCTGTTCTTCTCCTTCCCTTCATTGCAAATCCTCCCAGTGAAAAACACAGGAGAGAAAATGAGAGGCAGAAATGGAGGGGAGCAAAATCTCTCAGAGGAGAAGGGCCCATTAAGCGAGCCCCCTTTTTCTCCAATGAATGTGCCCAGAGATGGAGGGAGATGAAAGAAGTAAAAGGAAAAAAATGCTCTCTATACTTTCTAAAGATAGATCTTTCTTTTACTCTAAGAGGGAGGCTAACAGGGAGGCAGGTTGTGGTTTGGATTGAAGGAAAGAGAGAATAGATGGAGGAGGGCAGGTTGTTTCAAACACAAAAGCAGATGAAAGAAGTCTTTTGGCAGAATAGACAGCGTGATGAAGCCTCACTGCACTGCACACACACACAGACGAGCAAACGCCATCTAACCACCGCAGACCTCTATTAGCCAAGAACCCAGATTTGCAGCAAGCTCTCAAAACACCGTTATCAAAATCATTGTTTCAGGCATTTTTTCCACACTGCAGATATTCCCCATATTGGCTTATTTCATCATGCTGCATCTTATAAAATGCTGTTTTGTGCCTTAGTCAACAAGTATTTTAGTTATTTTGTGCTTGCATATCCATTTTCAGTGTGCCGAGCCCCTCTCCCTTCCATATCAATCGACTCGCGTATGATTTACACATTATATGACTCATTCTAGCAGCCTTGTGCCATAACCCAATCAATGTGGGGCTGGATTCAAATAGAGGAGTGATATACGGGTGTATTTATGTTGTGCTACCCGTGCACTTTTCCCCTGCACTCTCTCTCACTCTCTATCGAACTTTTGCAAGTTTCTGGCGTCTTTTCATGCGGCCCTTATAAATCAGCCTCCCTCCCTCCCTCTCCCTTCTCCATCACAGACTACTTTGAAGCCTTTTAATAATTCTAATTAGATAATGGAGCTGATTGCATTCATAAAGCCCTGCGGTAAGCATTTCTAGCCCTGAGGCCATCTCTATTTTTTCTCTCTTTCCTCCTCCTCCTGTGGAAATATTATCGTACAAGCACTCTAACAGGTCCTCGGGCCCCTCTGGAACAGCGAATGGTGCCAAAGAGCCATCCCTGTCTCTTCCTGAATAAAAAAGATCCTTTTTTATTTTTCTCTTTACTAATTGGAGAAGGGAGATAAAATGGGGCTACGGGGAGTTTTAATCTCCTTTCAGATCCATGCGATGATTCTTCTCAGGATCCTCGCCCGAGGGCTTTCAGCCAGGATCATTAGAAAGCGTTCAGCAGTCATCCAAAGAGCGTCCAAACCTCTGGTTTTTATCCTGATTTTTTTCTTCTTATCTTTCTTTAAGTGATTTAATGTTTTGTCAATGCTTGCAGTGAAAAAGGAGAATTTAGAGCGTGGAGGGTCTGTAGTCAGGCAGCAGATTTACAGACGTGTCGTCTTTTGCATTTCAGTAGGAACCTTTAAAACATAATTACAGCACGGCTACCAGGTTCATTAACTTCTGAATAACTGCACTGTTTTTACATCTAATTACACGAGAGTATTAATTCATTAAAGTCTGCTGCTGACGCTCTCTTTAATCACTTTTTAGTTTTGCAACCTTTCATGCTTTCAGCTTGATTGTAAATTTAGATACAACCACGCGTTGAGATTTTATCTTACTTTAGCGTATAGCTTTGTTTTTTATTTCTTAATGAATTAAATGTTTCTTCTGTAAATCTGTTGGAAGCAGAGAGGCTTGATGATTTTGAAACACGGCCTCAGATGAAGCTGAGTTTAGTTCACTCGCTCCGCCTGAGTAAAATCAGCCTTGAGGCTGTAAACTTCTTCATCCCCAGCCACATTGCTGTTATATTGCTTTTGTGCACTTTCTCTGCCTCTGTCAAGATTTGATGGTTGTCTTTCAATGTCATGCACTTTGAGGACATTAAATATTGATGTCAGTCAAATAACTACATTTAGAAACGCTCCACTGTTTGCTTAATTGAATGCACTCAATTAGCATAGGATTTGTTTGTCGTTTTAATATTTGAAATGAAATTAAAATTTGGTTAATTCCTTTAGTTTGTTCTCTAATTGGGTTTGAAAATCAATTTTTAGAAAACAGTCTTTCATTTAAACTCAGTTCTACGACATTCATGAGCGAATAGTGCAGCAGGTGTCATTTAAAGGAATTCATCTGTAAGCTTTGAAGAAAATATGCAAAGTTTGTAAATGCAGTTTATTGAAGGTGTAATCGCAAGATGCCAAAACTGTCTCACAGACGAACAACTTTATCTAATTGAGGAAATGAAGCTTTTTTCATATGTTCTAAATGAGTTTTTCACCTTTTATCTTCTGAATATCTATTACAGTTTCACTTCATAATGTGTTTTTGATTCCTCTGCTCTGGCAGTAAATGATTATCAGCTGCTCAGATATTGCTCCATTTATTTCTGGGGACTGTAACGTCAATTTCCTTGAATAAAACTGAAGAAGAATCGAGCCCTCAAAACCTCCAAAGCCTTGCACTCTGGCCTGCCTCGAACATTTAAAGTGGTATTTTAGCTTGTTGAATTTCACGGTCTTGGAATAAAAAGAAAATAAACTGTGGTGAATGTGAAGGTAATAAAGGTAATATTTTTCTATGAAACTGTTTTGTGTGCTTTCATTTTTTTAAATTCAGCCTCCACTCGCGTCTTTCTTTTCATTTCTAAGCAAATAAAAAAAGAGCACTGATGCTTATCACATAATGGAAGTTGCTGGCTTTACGCAGGTAGTCTGGGAGAAGAGTTCAGTAAGACTGGATGTTGTTTTTCGCCGATAGACCGAGCGCGGAACAAAACAGTTTGGAGGAGCTTTCTTCCCTGATCTCTTCAGAAAGTTTAAACTCTTTGAGCTGTTTGATACCCATCTACAAATGCAGCGTAGACACGGAGCGACGTTATCGCGGCGGGACTCTCGAGTAGCTCCAGACGGTTTAGATTAATACTGTTATTCTTTCTGTCTCTTTAACAGATCCCAGGCCAATAGATTTTGAAAAAGATCCTGTTTTCAACCACAAGCCCCCCATCAACGAAGGTGAGGTTATCCTCCTCTCTCCTCGCAGCCTCGGGCTATACTGGCTGTTTTACAAGTCTCACCCAAAGACAAGTGAAATTGCTCTTTAAGGACAGGCGTGCCTATGGCTCCTCCAGAAAAGAGCCCGTGGCAACGGTGACAGACAATCTCTGCTGTGTGCAAAGAAAGGAGACGAGTGTGAGCGAGCTGGCAAAAGCGCATGTCTGCGTGTGCATACGGTGTGCGTTCTTCCTCGTCCTCCTCCTCTTTCATGTTCCACGGCAGACAAAGTGAGACAGACAGCTTCCTTCTGGGCACCGAGAAAAACATCTGTCTGTAACAATCACAGATTACATGTGTGTGTGTGCCCACTGCTCCTTGTTTCTTTCAGCCCCTTGACAGAAACAAGACGAGAGTACTCAGCTTTTAGCTCGCTAAACAAGTCTGTTTACTGTCTGTTTACAGCTTTCCTGCTTGTCTGCAGTGTGTGCTTCCATAAAACACTCCAAATGCAGCACTTAATTGTGGATTGGCTCGTTTGTGTGTACACATTCATTATTCGGATTAGCCCGATTGCCTTACTAAGTAGGAGTGCACACTTCAGCCCTCACCACATGCACCAGATCGTACCTTTAGAGTAATTAATTGCATTACGTTTTCCAAAGTTGCTAATCAATAACAACTGTGGTCTTGAATACATCAGCTTGCTAAGATTTCCTATTTTCTCTCCAGACTATGTGTTCCCAGGGTGGCCATCCTCCTTCTCCACCCCCTCCTCCAACATGGACCCCCCCTCCGTCACCTTGGTGTCAGAGAAGGACAAGGACAACGCCTGGCTGTACACGCTCGACCCGATCCTCCTCACCATCATCGTGATGAGCTCGTTAGGCGTCCTGCTGGGAGCGGTGTGCGCGGGATTCCTCCTCTACTGCACGTGCTCCTACAGCGGGCTCTCCTCGCGCTCCTCCACGACACTGGAGAACTACAACTTTGAGCTGTACGACGGGATCAAGCATAAAGTTAAGATGAACCAGCAGAGGTGCTGCTCAGAGGCATGAGAACTCAGAGGGGAACTCTGGAGAGTGATGGTGGGGGAAGACGCGAGCCCCCGCAAGTCATCTTGTTCTCAGACAATTTGAAAACGAAGCACTATCTGTAATCTCGACCCCCGTGTCCCCTACCTAATGCCCCGCTAACCCCTTGCTCTGATGTCTAACGGGGTGAACCCGGAGTTTCCCCGATTGTCTATGTGCCAGTGGGAACTTGTGATCTTTATCTCCCCTACATGCTACGAGGCCTAAACTAGGGGAACATGTGACCCCCGTCTCCCCCCGCCTATAGTCCATTTTCTCCTCTGCCTGCAGGAGACAGCCTGCTCGATTCTAAAAGCCTGTGATTGAATGAAGGAATGAAAAAAAAAGAGTATTAATGATTGATCTACCATTGAATATTACCCACGAGCCACTGGGATGACATCGAGAAGAATGGACTACAGCACCTGTGACAGTCTGGACATTTGGACTACAAATGGCAGCACAGTCTGGGCTAAAATGTTGGGATTCTTGATGAAGAAAGGAATTTGATGATCCGCCCTCGTGACTGACGCAGACGTGAAACTTCAGCGCGAACAGCAGAAGCATGTTCCACAGGGCACCAGTGGGTGGGTTCAGTGGGTCATTTTTGACTGAAATCAACACATATCAAGTGAATGCCTAACCCCCCCCCCCCTCCAAAAAAAGTTAAAAAAGATATTGAACCACACAACTCAAATGATCTAGATTTCTAATGGCAAAGAAGGAAAGGAGTATGAAAAAGGACATTTTCTTTTTTTTGGTTTGTTTCTGAAAGTGTTGGATATGAGTTCTGTGAGTTTTTAACGTCCATTAGCCTGCCATGTGGCGCTCGCTCGCTCCTTTGTCTGCCCCGGTCTGCGCTTCGTGAAACCAGTGGCATAGAAGAGTAATGGTGACTGTTTTTGTTCTGTTTTAGACTTGTGTCTCTTTGGGAAAAAAAGGTAAAGAAAAGCCAGCTTCAGTTCGTAGCCGCCCTGTAGAGCTCTTATGCCATTTTTTTAGCCTTTTATTTTAGCATTGTGTTGGACTCCACGGTCTTACGTGTTCTTTCAGTCCTTTACTAGCTATTTTGGCCTATTTTCCATTACAGATTATGAGTCTTTACAAAGAGTAGAGGAAAGATAAAGTAAGGCAGAAAATCAGAGGTTTATCAAAATCTAACATGCTGTTATGGAGTCGTGCTTTAGATTCAGTATTCTAGAGTTTGTTTTTGGTATATATCTCTATTTTTTTGCTTTCCAAACTGTACGATGCCCAAATGATGGACAGACACTGTGTGAAGAAAATGTCAGTGATTGTTTTATTGCAACCTATGGATTGCCAAAGAGCCTTGTATGTGCACGGTAGGGCTGCGGGGATTAAGAGCGATGAGTCGTCACGCCGCTTATCCACCACTTTACCCTTCTAAACAAAGGCCGCTCAAAGATGAAAGGCGAAAGAAAGACTACAGGAGGAGAACGGAAATCGCACTGTCGACTTTTTTGGACACACAATCGAGCCTTAAGCTAACTACAGTATACGCTGTATCGGAGGACAGCCATCGAGGAGGGCCAGTGCTGCTGGAGAGACTGATAAACAGGAGGAGGCACACACACACACACACACACAGGTAGAGAGGAAGACAGAGGCAAAGACAAATAAATGGTTGTGTTTACATGCAAGTGCCAAATGTGTTATTCAAAAAAAATACCAAGCAATCGATCATTTAGCCTAAACTGAGCCTTTACCTTTCTTAAAGGTATCTTCGACAGCTGATAGCATCCCAGGTGTGTTTCTGCTGTTGTGTTTCTATTTTGTTTGTATTTCATGCACGCAATTGAGTCACAAAATAAAGAAATGTTATTGGTGGCAAAACATTTAGTGAGACTGCAAAAGAAAAAGCAGGTAAACGTGCAAATTTGACAAAAAACACAGGTTTTACTTTGTGATGCAACACGTGAAAAGCAGGATAAAGATGCAGCTTCTATCACAGGTTTAATCATTTATGAAAGTGCTGCAAATGAATATCTAACCGAATCAACGCCCAGTAATTTGTTTGACATTTCTAAAAAGAAACCATGTTTGGTTGGAGTCCTGCCGACTCGAGGTCGGCTTTAATATTCCCCGAAGTGCTCTAACAAAAAAACACTGATGTTAAAAATATCTGCAAACCTTGTGTTCTGACAGAGAAAAGTTTGGGGAAATATAGATTTTTCTAATGCAAACTTCACTTGTGTTATTTAAGAAATTACTGAGCATAATTAATATTTTTTAATAGAAGAAAATCCATCCAAAAAGTTTCAACTGGGAACATTAAATCAACTTTGATCAAATTAATATCCAATCCAGTTATTCTGTGCATGTGAGCGTATCCAAAGACTGCGAAAGTAAAGAGCAAACAAAATAAAAGATAGAAGATGAGCGTGAGGAGGACAGGTGGACGATGAGAGACACACACGACTTCAGACTGGAGGACTAAACGTTGAACTCCGCCTCTTTCTTTTACAGATGAAACCTTAATCCTAGGAAGTAGGTTTTGATTTTATTTTGAACCTGTGAAATATCACGTTGTTATCTTCTACGGTGTAAACTCAAAGAGCAGAGGAAACGGGGGGAATTTGGAGGAGAACGTGTCGCGCTCGGTGCATCTTTGCCTGCAGCCCCCGTTCTTTCTCTCTGTCTTCCTCTCTCCTCTTTCAAGGGCACGCATCGATATAGCCAGGAGGCCTATTAAGGAAACAAAGAAGATGAAGGGAATAGTAAAAGGTGTTGAAAGAGAGATGAAGGAAGGGAACAATGGAGGGAGACGGAGAGTTTTCTGTCCATCTAACTGTGTTTTCATTGGACTGTTTTCCAAGTGCCTTGGAGCTCTCATTATGTCTCTCTTGCTTGCTCTCTCTCACTCTTTCTCTCTCCCAACTGATATCTTACTCTCTCTGTCTCACACACACACACACACACACACACACACACACACACTGTAAACATGACTAGAGAATATATTGCAACAGTTCTATAGAAACAATGAGACACACACACTCATGAAGTTGTCTCTCCTCCTGCGTGACTTTACTCACTCATTCCTTCTGGAAGTCCACATAGTATTACCTCTTCTGTCTCGATGGACACACACACACACTAATGACAGACACACATATGTACACTACATCAACACAAACCTACGGCACTGGCCAGATTATTCAAACTGTTGTTTGTAGACTTTGTACAGAAAAATTTCTTTTTTTAATGTTATTATTATTATTATGATTATTATTATTATTATTTAATAAAGGCTAAACAACATGTAGTCTGGTGTTTTGTGTTTATTTATATTCATATGTATACATTCATATATACATACATACATAAAAGAAATTTCCATCACATGTGCAAAAGTCTTGAGCCAGCGTCTCTATATTCTCTGTATTTTGCTTTTTCCAAGGATGCAGACTCATTTAAACTGGTCTTGATGGTCCAGGCTCTCTGGAGGGCTGTTAAAGTTTTTCTGTGGGCACTGGCTTTCCCCCCACTCATGTTTAGTCTAGTCCTCCTGCCTGAGCATTTTCAAAAGAATGTCTACTTGCTTGTTAAGACAATTAACTCTGGACTATGAATCATTCAGGGATTTAAAAAACACACCTACGAGATGGGATGAACTGGTGTTTTGTCTACACATAAAACCCAGAAATCTTAGCAAAGAACAAATTTGAAATCATATTTTCAGGCACCTAAAAACCTAAAAGTCACGTCCTTAAGAAGCAGGAAAAAACCAGCAAGGACCTGAGATCTGCATTTGGACCTTCAGCTGATCCATCTGCTGTTCACTGAAGCCTCATCAGAAATCATCTGAGCGGAAAGGCAGCTGTCAAGAAGCCAAGTTACACAAAAACTGAACTCAACTAGTTTGTCATGATTTGCTGGGCAGCTAGTTTTATATTACAAGATCATTCAGAGATTATTAGCATTGCAGCTGACGGCCTGGCTCTCCATCCTTCTCTCCAAATGTAGTTACTCCTGGTGTAAAAACAATAATAATAATGTCTCTATTTTGACATTATTAAAGCTTAATTTTGCATATTATGCTAACATTTGTTCATTGTTATTAGGCCCAGCTGCAGCTGATAGGACGTTCACTAGCTCACATGCATTTTATTATTGGGTATTACATCACTGAGGGGTCTCCATGAACAGATCAGAGCTATGCTGGCTGTATGAACACCTCCACTTGTTGGACATGTGCTGCAGCAGGATGAGTGGAACAAAAGCAGGGCTGAGCTTCACCAAATGTAACTGAGCTGCTGAGAAGTGAAGAGGACGCAGAGGTCAGAAGGTGTTATGAACCACAGACGTCTGTGAGCACGTGAACGAGCCAGCAGACAGAGAAACCAGCGCTGCCTCTCCTGGTTCCTACGCTCCCTCTCTCCTTCACCTCCACTCGCTCCTCCACCCTCACACTTTGTGTCCTAAGGCTGTTTTGGAGTTTGTACCCGTGAGAGGGCAAAGAAGGAACGATCAAAGATTCTCTTCATTTAATCGAGTCGTGAAAGCTTGCTCCTAATTAACACGCACCCATGAAAACACACCAAAGCACACACGCCTGATGGAGACTAGCTGGAAGATCACAGCAGGAAATTTGTCACCCACTCAAATAATTTATCTTAACAGTGAGAGTACTGATGGGCCCAAAGTGACAACAGTTTTGGATAACTGCCTTACAGTTGGGCACGGCATGCATTGTGTGCAATTACAAGAGTGTGTGTGTGTGTGTGCATCATAAAGCACCAGATTTAAGACGGAGGCAGCACACCAGCAGTTTATATGAAACCACAGTGAGAGAAGGTCCAATATAGGAAAACCATTTCTCCTGCACTGCTCCTGCACTATACTGTTTTTAATTGGCTGTAACTCTGTGCAGTACGACTGAAGTTTGCTCTTAGCCTCGTGTAATTAGCTCAGAGAGCCGTTACCACTGACCTGTCGGCATCAGCATTTCTTTCTCTTCTTTCTTCTCATCGCTCCTGCCCTCATTTATTCATCACTCCATCGTTTCACTGTTTTTCTTCTTCTCGGGAGACCGACCTGGTTCTCACGCTTTCTGCTGACATAAAAACACACAACAGCACACGCATGAACACAAGTCAAAGTTTCTGCACGAGCACTGAGCCAACGCTCTTGAACAGAGGCTCATGCAAACTCAAGTGTACCAGTGTGAACGTCTGCAAGCCTGTAGATTCACACACACACACTTTGTACTCACACTTCAGGCGTGTCTCTTGTGGTTGGCATTTGCTGAGAGTGTAACCTACTAACACAGATTTTAACTCTGCTCAGAAGCACGAATCACTGATCACACACACAGGACATATTCCATGTTTCATCGTTTTGTTTCTCTTGATCAAAACCAAAAGTTTCTGGATGGAACTGGAGCTGTTCTGGTGATTGATAGCAAGGCAATAAATCAGACAAAGAAATGGGGAACAAAGAATGTTTTAAATAGTAATAATATGTTCATATGATATTGTTTGATAGTGCTGAAATTGTTTTCTAAAAAATAAAGAAAAAAGCCAATTTGTCTTGGACTAATTGGACCTTTACAATAGATGCTTTTTTAAAGTTTGGTGCTATTACCGAGTAAAGCTCAGTCTGGATGTCCTTCTCTGGCTTTGATAAGTTTGCATTTAGATATCATGGAGGCAGATGCCCCACAACTGGTACCTAACTTCTACTTTTTTCTCCTCTGTGCTGAATAGCGTGCATCAGCAACTGGCAGCCCTGTGCATACAGTAAGTCTGTGTTTTTACTAGAAGACAGTAAAACCGAGCTGCTAGGTGAACCGACTCTGCATTGCATAAAACTGTTCCAGCTGTTGGCTCGGGTTGCTTACGTGCATAAATCCATACTCAAGGATCAAATGGACGAGCAGAAATCCAGCGGCTTTGGGAACATTTTTCTTTAACCCAACACGGCAGCAACAACCCCAATAAACAAAATCATATCAGTAAAAGGAAGGTGCATTAAATAGTTCAATTTTTGGCCGTATTACGACCTCACACATCACCCCGTGAGCTTGCATTCTTATGTGTGTGCAGAGCAGCGATGTGCACTGTGCAGAAGGACATTTATCCTTTTCAGCTTTGTTGGAAGTGTAGATAAAAACATGTATTATAACTGTTCCCTTAATAGCCTACAATAACTTCTCATTTATAGACATAATCATTTCCATTGCACTTTATATGATTATCATATCGACTGAATAAAGCTGCAATGATATTTTAGAGGAGTGGACAGAACAGAAAAGGATATTTAAAACAATGCAGTAGAAATCTGATTTGCGTGCTTTAGTCTCTCTTGCTAAATCAGATTTTGGCATTTTGTAGTGGACAGAAAGGAAGTTAAGTGCAAAATATTTTCTTTACCATATAAAATCAATTCCTCCCCACCTGGGTGGGCGCCTGGTGAGACGGTCTTGGCAGCTTCCAGCACCCTGCTCTGCTAATGTCCCAAACTCACTGGCTGCACGCTGCTAAATCAAATTATGTTTCATCAGACAAAAGCTTTTCTTTTTTTTCCTCGCTACACATGTCCAAATAAGATTGCTGTAAATCTAATCACAGCATAAGGTTTATTGCTTTCTGATTTCTGGCTTTTTATTTGTTTGGCCTCCTGCCAGGTGCTGGCAAGTGTGCCTGAAAAAGTAGCCAAATTAAAAAGTTGCAGTAAACTGAGGGACTCACCTGAGTGAATTGTTGTGTGAAATAAAATGGTTTTTGTCTTTATGTCTCTTTGATAACAAAAACTAAGCCAAATTGCAGAAGCAGTGAGTCAAAAACAAAGTACACCTGGACTGCAACCAGGTGATGCTATTCACATGCACTAATTAATCATCATCAGTAAGTGTGGGCACCTGGATGAAAGCAGATGTTTTGGCAGTTTGGAAAGACATCTGAGAGAAGCAACTGTTGCTGTTCATCAAGCTTATCAGGGTTATAAGGTCATTTATAAACCGTTAAAGTCCATCGTTGTGCAGTAAGAAAGATTATTGCCAAGTGGAAACCATTCAAAACAGCTGCTAATCCGGTCTTTAAGTGATGACGTGTGAACTCTGCTTTCTGGTCCAAATAGGGTTGCCAACCGTCCCTTAAAAAACGGAATCGTCCCGTATTTAGAAACAAAAGTACACGTCCCGTGTTGAGCTAATAAGGGACGCACTTTGTCCCGTAATACAGTGAGAATCAAAAGTAGTCTATAACTTTTAATGGAATTAACGCTTTGTTTGAAAGCATAACTCCCAGCCCCTCTCCTGCTTTGTGACCAATGAGCTGACAGCACACTTATGACAATTCGAGTATGACAATTCAGATTACCGCTCATCTCATTGGTCGAGGAAAGGTCGCTTACGGAGAAAATACCGGAAGACAACAGATGACCACAACAAGAAGCATGGCCAACAGGGAAACAAACGCCGACACTGCGGTGCAAGTCTCGGACGACAGTACACCTAAAGCTGGGCAGACACTGTGCGATTTTTTTCAGTCACGTTATTCAGCTCCTGCTCAAACTGCACGATTGACTCACAGGGGTTAGAAGTTCATAGGTCACGATGCAGGTCTCACACTATACGGCCCGATGCTCTGATGCGACCTGAGTGCTCACACTGTGCCTCCATAACATGAAGGTTATAACAGAAAATCTGTCGCTCCCTCTGTCTTTCACTCACACAGACACACACACCACCACCATCAACTTTGCTAAATTGCTAATGAAAAACATTGATCAGGCAGCTGTGATTGAGCAGCAGTGTAGATCCAACTATTTTCACGGTTGTTGTGGTCGTGATAATTTTGTGATGCCACATCGAAAATGCTCGGATGAGCTTTCCAAAGTTCTACAAGTTGTGCCTCCATCGCTTGTGTCCAGATCACACGCTGCACAGCCGTGCTGCTCCGTCTTTTTCACCGACGTTTACGTGTTTGCGCGCGAGCAGTGTGAGCGGCTCACGAGCGATTGATGATCGGGAGCTGCTCGAGGTGTTAATCGCTTCTCATTACCCCACGTATACTACACGACGCACGATGAAGGCCAAAATTGGGCCGATCACCAAATCGGTCGCACGACTCAAAAATCGTCTCAAAATGGGCCAGAAATCGCACAGTGTGAGCCCAGCATTAGAGCAGCAATGTTTGTTCGCTCAGAGAAAGAAAAAAAGGCTGCAAAAGTACAGGGAGGAATGGGAAAAGGGAAACACCTGGCTGGAAAAGGTCACCATAACACCTATAAAGCGCACTGCACTGTGTGCCGGCGCACTTTTTCCATAGGCATGCTTCTAATGGTGGGCACATGAAGAACATGAGGGGCGTGAAAGCTCAGGGAACCCTTAACCAATTTCTTGTCCACCAGGTCACGGCAGAAGCAGATATGGTATGTAAACACTGGTTTGTTTTTTAAACCCTCTGGTTAAGGTTAATATGGGCATGTGCAGTGAATATCAGCGCTATGTGGCCAGAAGTGTAATAATATAATTTATTTTGTGTAATAAACAACTGCAAGGATAGATGATTACAACAAATAGATGACTAATACATAAAAGTAATACATAGATGAATAATGATGATGAGTTATGATGCATAATCATGGGAACAAGCGGGTTTACAAACAGGAGCAGCTGATTAGCATTAGAAAAGCTGAAATAATACCTCAACTGAAGCCAGTTGTACTAAATGCACTAAATGTGCACAGTTACAAGAATATTTTTCGTTCTATTGCTTTCTATTAATTTATATAATTTTAAGTTAAGCAGGACAGAGTTCTTTTAAAGAAAGATTTACTTATATTCTCAAAAGTTAAGCATGACAGGCTTCTGTTTAAGAAAGAGACCTGTTTTACTGTGTTAATGTTGTCATTTTGAGCTAAAAATAAATGGCTAAATGATCATTTGTTTCCTATATGGTCATATCACAAAGAATATGCATCTGCTTAAATCAAATTCAAGTCAAATGGTTAAAAAATAATTTCACACACACAAAAATGAGCTACCACACTGGGAAGGGTGAAGACAACTAGGTTGCCCGGCCCTGGCCACGAGGTGTCCCTTATTTATTTTTCAGGGAGTTGGCAACCCTAGGTCCAAACTACAAGGCTGTTGTTTTTTTAACATGTTTTAATGTTTTGTGTTTAATCTGAACAAGCCCCTAAAAACAGTCAGTGATCACTGTCGGCCTCTCTCAGTTTTTATTACCACTGTTCATTTTAAAGCTCAGTTTTTAAACCCTTACAATGAAACTACAGCCCAGCCCATGCAGCAGTATATTAATGACTAACCTTGTATTGTGGATGGATTATCTCAGTGTTCTCCTGACTGAAGTTTGGTACGTTTACAGCAGCGGTCCCCAACCTTTTTTGCGCCATATGTCCGACAATATTTTCACAGACCGGCCTTTAAGGTGTCGCGGATGAATACAAAAAAATAAACCCACTCACAAAATGACTCACGGACCTGCCCGGGTGTTGGTGACCGCTGGTTTACAGCATCCTGCCATGCAACTGCATTTGTCCCTAACCATTGGGAACCCTCACGTTAACTTTTATCAAGTGGAAAAAAGTTAGCATTCGTCCTCCAGCTTCACTGTGTTTATGCTATGCTAACATAGCTGTGTAGCTAGCCACCACGTAGCACATAATTATATACCAGCTAGCCCAACTTCAGCAACCCTACAAACGTCACTGCTGTTTAGTTTTCTGTCTTCATCTATGTTGGAAGTGATAGCAGAGCTGTACGTTTGAATTTTTCAGAAATCTCTCAGTCAAAACATGCTATATCATGTTTAGGTGGAAGCTAGCGAGCTAACTTCCTGCTAACTTCTAACTCTGTTAAACTTCATAAATTCTGTTTTCATGGATGTTAAACTTAATAGTTAAACCTAGTAAAGCAGCAACGCTGATCATTTTATTAAAGATGAAAGAATTTAGACAGTTTTTAACTCTCAGTGATGCCACAGTGTTTGTTTGACTTTGGGACCTGAAGCGGAGTTTGGTCCCGGAAACAGCTAATGACGTCAGACTTAAAGATCCCAGGATTGGACGTCCCATCCAATTCAGCCGGAAGTCACACCGTGCACTGCTCAGAGAAACTGAGAAAAAACCCCAGAGCTCCATCTCAGACTCTACAGACCTCAGTTAGCATGTTAAAGGTCAAAGACAGCACAAGTAAAAAAAAGACTGAACTTGTTTAGAAGGGCTTCCAGTTGACCAATAAACTGTTTCATCAAAACAAGATGATAACTAAACAAAAACTAACGCACGAGGACAGAAAACTATGATGAAATGTGCACACACTTTCATTAACAAATGAAAATGAGATGAAAATACTCTGGAGCGATAAGTCCAATCAGAAGTAGCCTCCTTGTGCAGAAAAGTCAGATGCGCACATTCGATGAATTAGATCCCCGTTTCTCACGACAGCATGACAGAGCGTCAGTGCTTGGGAGAAAGAAAGAGCAGACACATTGACACATTTCATAAATGCTCTCAAGAAAACTTTGCAGACTGTGTGGAGCGCCACACTGGTAAAAACACGACAGTCTGAGTTTATATTTAGTCTACTATGATCTCATGATATTTAGTCAACTAAAACTAAAATACTTAGAAGCCCAAATCATGACTAACACCATGATTCGCTGTTAAAATGAAGCCTCTGCTCTTTGTGTAATTTCTTGTCTCCGTGACTGCAGATCGCATCATTCATTGCATCATTCTTCTTCTTCCTTTACCACCTGTGCTTTTTCCCCAACATGTCTTCTCTCTTACTGTAAATCATCTCAAACATGCCTCCCTCGTTCCTGCATCGCTTCTCTTATGAAACATTTTATCACAAGTGTCTTCTTCACCTGCTGCTTCCATATTTCATTTTTTACCCCTCTTGATTAATTCGTGAACGTGCCATCAGTCACCATTACAGCAAGCACATTCTGCTGCGATGATATCAGTCTTTCCGTTCAGTAGCCTTCGGCTTATCTTAAACTGCTGCTCAGCCACAAACACTTGTGCTTTTAGAGGCAGTTGTTGACATTAAGACTCTTCAGCAATCCGAGGCTGTGGTTTCTCCCCTCGGAGGACTGTGTGTGTGTCTGTGTGTGTGTTTACTTAATAATGAAGCTCAAGCCTCAGTATGATTGCAGCAGGAGTCACTCGCACACATTCTCTTCAGATATGGAACATACTCCAATGCCTGCGAAATAACATGCTGTACAATGCACACAGGCCTGCCTGCTGACTCCTTATCCCAGAAATAGCAGCAGTAACCCTCAAGAGGGCCGCGCAGTGGTCTGCCACAGAGCCAACTCTTTCATCTGGGTAGGTGGCACAAGTGTGAGCGCACACGTGTGTGTGTCTGTGTTTCTGTGTGTGCGTTTCAGGGGGTGTTGTTGGCACCAGCAGCCTGTGTTTTGTACTTCCTCTCCTAACCCACACAACCAACTTTACCTCACTGCAAAGGCTCGTACCCACACATACCTGTCAATATGTGTTGGATCAAACTCGATCTGCCTACTGAGCAGCCTCGCACTGCGTGTTCGCTTCAATGTTGCACAAAATTAGACTCCGGTTTAGCTCTGGCTCTCAGTATCGTGGGGAAGGGTGCCCCCACTGGACACTCACCTGTTTGTCTCTGATTATGTTTGTTAAAATAAACACTTGGAGGAAGTCTGCACAGCTCTATGTATGGAAAACTGCATAGAAACAGTATATAATTTCACTGATGTGAGGCAAAAAGCTCTCGAGGTTATGCTTAAGTAATGTGCAGAGACGGATGTTTAAGTATGTCATCCATTAAATCTGTTATTGAGCTTTCATGCTCAGATTTAAAATGATGTACAGAAAAAACACAAACCATTCTCTGCCTTTAGACATAACTTATCCTACAAAGCTTTAATTCTAGAGTATCGACATATAAACCGGAGACAGAGTTTGCAGGAAATGTAGCGACCTGTTTTCAAGGCACCAAATGTAATTGGACAGTGATCAAAAGCTGCTTCATGGACAGGTGTGGGCTATTTATTCATCAATAAAGCAGCTAAACTGTCTCGAAACCATTCCAAGTTTGGCATCTGCATTTGGAAGCTGTTGCTGTCACAACGTGTGGTCAAATAAGATCCCAGCACACAAAAAACACCAAAAAACAGGAAAGGCAGGCCATCCTTAGGCTGCAGAAACAAAACAATAATTTGGTGAGATAACAGGGAACATTAAGGGTGGCCAAAAATATTCAAACAATTACTGCACCGGGGAGTTCTGCAGCACAAACACAAACGTGTCTGAAACACGATGATATGTGATCACAGCATCATAAAGAAGACCACTTCACAACATCCAGTCACATGAAGAGCACTCTCCATGAGGCAGACATATAATTCATTACAACAAGGTCCAGCCAATCATCAGTGTCAATAACAGACTGAATGTATGAGGAGCTTAGATACAAAAACCTCAGTCCAGCATTTTTTTTATCAGGTTCCTAATATTCAGGTTCAGTAAGTTCACTTTAACTGCAATAAAAACGTTTTACACTGAATGACGTGTTTGGATTTTAAAATGTAACTTATTGTTTATTCAAAATTAAACACTTGACAAACTGATCTGCAGTTAACACCACAAAGATGCAAAATTACACCAAATTTTATCGCTAAATAATAATTCAATTCAATTTTATTTATACAGCGCCAAATCACAACAACAGTTTCCTCAAGGTGCTTTATATTGTAAGGTAGACCCTACAATAATACATACAGAGACCAACCCAACAATCACATGAAAAACTCCCTTTTAACAGGAAGAAACCTCCAGCAGAACCAGGGAGGGGCGGGGCCATCTGCTGCGACCGGTTGGGGTGAGAGAAGGAAGATGCGATAAAGACATGCTGTGGAAGAGAGACAGAGGTTAATAATAATTAATGGTTAAGTGCAGAGAGGTCTATTAACACACAGTGACTGAAGAAGAAAGACTCAGTGCATCATGGGAGTCCCCCAGCAGCCTACACCTATTGCAGCATAACTAAGGGAGGATTCAGGGTCACCTGGTCCAGCCCTAACTATATGCTTTAGCAAAAAGGAAAGTTTGAAGCCTAATCTTGAAAGTAGAGATAGTGTCTGTCTCCTGAATCCAAACTGGAAGCTGGTTCCACAGAAGAGGGGCCTGAAAACTGAAGGCTCTGCCTCCCATTCTACTTTTAAATACTCTAGGAACAACAAGTAGGCCTGCAGAGCGAGAGCGAAGTGCTCTAATAGGGTGATATGGTACTACAAGGTCATTAAGATGAGATGGGGCCTGATTATTTAAGACCTTGTATGTGAGGAGCAGGATTTTAAATTCAATAACACCATTAAGAAAATACACAGAGATTATGTGTGAGCTTTCACTCATTCTTTCATTTTCTGTCAGATTTAGAGCTCTTCATTCAGTTTCCAGTACAGATGGAGAATAACCCAAAGAGACACAGTGAGAGGGGAAACCTGGGCATTTGTCAAATATTTTGCAACTGTTCACAGAAATTTCACTTCCTAAAGAGAAAGCTAAAGGGGAAAACAAACAGCTGAACACAGCTGCAGTGGAGGCTTGCCAAAGGAGGAAACCCATTCTTTACTCACATCCATCAGTTTCAGGCTTTAGATGTTTGTTGCTTGCAAAGGACTTTCTAACAAAGGGTTTTTAAAAAAGGCATTTAATGTATCCAGTTACTACACACTCATCCCTGTGGTACGCAGTTTGAATGGTATGATTATTAGTAAATGATAGTAGGGATTAAGGAAGCTTGAATGTTGTCCAAGAGGAAATAAAACCAATATAAGTCGGGTCAGGGACAATTTGTTCAGCTGGAATGATTACAGACATATTACAGGAAGATCTACAAATGTGTTCCTGATGGACTCTGCAAGTTATTGTGATCAATTTGCATACAGGCCTGAAACTACTGTTACCACCTGCCAGCAACAATGTGATTTAATAGCTGCCTTTGTTCTCTTTGCAGCATTTCGTGTCATTCTTTAGAGGGAAAAGAGGCTTCCGGTGCTCTGTGATGTTTTTTAATGAAAAATGTCACATAATGATGCCAAAGGAAAGAAAAATAATGATGTATGATGTAGGCCAGTTCTGTCTTCACCAGGCTTCCTTTGTGTGCGTGTTTCCTTTTACCTCTCAAGGGGATGAAAGTCCACTATCAATAATTTCATAATAATGCCCCCATGGCTTCACATGTATACAGAGCCTCGAAGCATCAATCATGACTCACAGTGTGTGTGTACAGTATGTGGGGTTTTGTCTATGTGTGTGATGCAGGGTTATTTGTTCTTGTGTGGTTTTCTTTGTGTGTTTGAGAAAGTTTTTGTGTTTCACTGTGTTGTGCATTTATCAGCAGCTCAGGGAAGCGTGTGCTTATTGGACTGCTGAACGATGGGTGTATTATTCACTGCTTGATGGAGAGTGACAGATGAATGCCTTTAAGAGCGCATGTATGTGTATCGACATGTTTGGATGTGTGGTTTTATTTTATTTTGTGGTACCTTTGTGCGCCTGTGTGCATTTGTACAAGGTACAAAAACAGAGGATGTTACTGTGGTTGAGTGAAAGGAGCTCCAATGCAAAAGAGACTAAAAATGTGCCTTAATATATGTGACTGTTAATCCATAAAAATGCAACAACATCATCTGTGTTGATATAAGTAAGATATCCAGTGAGCCACATAAGGAAAATGTTGATAGGCAGTCTATTTTATCTGTATTCCTGCTAACGGCTGGTCTTAGAAACTGAAGCAAGATGAACTTTTTCTGTTTAAGGTTAGAAGAAGATCATAACCTTGGTTAAATATTAAAAAAAAAAAAAAGTCAAAGACTTTATTAAAGTTTTAATCAAAGCTTGATCTTTTCTCAGTCTTTACTCAAAGCACCTTTATTTTCACACCCGTCCACAGATCAGAACCTGGATGCAAACACCGGTGTTTGGGGTCACGGTGCTACCCGTGCCTTTTCATCGCAGGGAGTCAAATACTGCCATTTTCTCCAAAGCCAGAGGCAGCCACCGGAGTTTAATGATGTCTTTTAAATGTTAAACAGACGACTGATCGTGAGGTCTTTTTTTAAATCCAGGAGGCTGTAGTTACTTTATCTTTTTCACTCACGTTTTCTTTTGCTTGGAGAAAAATCTGGGGATTTTTACAGGATGGCGTGTTGGAGGATCAGGTTATAAAAGAAGGCAACTGTCTGCTTTTTATTTCCAGAAAATAAAAGTTAGTAAGTAAGTTTTTTTCAATCATGACGATAATTGTTTTGTAAACCTTAACCATGTGTTAATTAGCGTAACCATGACAACAAACCTCCCTCACCTTATCAAAGTACTTATTTAACTGAAAACATTTTCTTTGCCTAGAGCTGACCCGGCGATGAGCACTGATTGTTGATGATTGGTCCTCTCGGGTGCCTTGTCACACAGGCTGAGGAGCATTTTCTCTGATGTGAACACAACAACCAACTAAAGTCTGCACTATGAGACAGATGGAGCGCCTGATGGCACATTCACATGACTGCCAACCAGACAAGTCTGAGTAATGAGATTATTTTTACACCAAAACTGCACGGTTAGCCTTAGACAACAAAACTACTTGTTTAGGTTTAATCACTAAAATTTCGGGAAATACATGGTTTTGGTTAAAATTCACCCTTTTACCACAGAGCACTGTGACACTCAGTCCCACAGCGTCTATGTCAGATGTTAAGAGACTCATGCTGAACTTTATTAGACTACTTTCTTGAAAATGGCACTCATGGGGCTCTAGATCCCGACCAAACATCGGTATCCGATGGAGCAAGGAGCGAGACCGTGCCGGTGCATGAGAACGGAAAACTTCAGATGTCCACTTTTGGTTTAAAATTAATTTCATGCCTGATTAATAATGCATAGAGGTTTAAGATTTCCATAATTTTAACATTTGTGTTAAGGTGAACCACCTCAGGTGATGATGCTGCACTGTGTGAGATCAGGCTTGAGAGGATGAGAACCTCTGCGATTCAGGGAGTTGGGGGACAAGTCCATTCTTCACAATGTCTTATTTTGAAATGTTCGTGCTTACTGTATTTTTCGGACCATAAGGTGCACCAGATTATAAGGCGCATTAAGCGAAACAAAACAGTTAGATAGGTCAAACTTTACTCAACTCGTTCTTCTTGCTTCCTCCACTTCCGTACCATTGATTCATTACTGTTGAATTCTCTCACAGCTGCTCTATTCCCATGTTGTTGCAGTATATTAATGACTAGCTTCATATTGTGGATGGATTATCTCAGTTGTTCTTCTGACTGAAGTTTGGTCTGTTTACAGCATCCTGCCATGCGATTGCATTTGTCCCTGACCATCAGGAACCCTCAAGTTAACTTTTATTAAGTGGAAAAAAGTTAGCGTTCATCCTCCAGCTTCACTATGTGTATGTTATGCTAACAAGCTGTGTTGCTGGCGATCACTCTTTGGTATATAATGATGATCATATCATCATCATATACCAGCTAGTCCAACTTCAGTAACCCTACAAACGTCACTTCTGTCTAGTTTTCTGTCTTCATTTATGGTGGAAGTGATAGCAGAGCTGTACGTTTGAATTTTTAACAAATCTCTCAGTCAGAACGTGCTATATCATGTTTAGGTGGAAACTAGCGAGCTAATTTCCTGCTAACTTCCTGCTAACTTCTAACTCCGTTAAATGTAATAAATTCTGTTTTCATGGATGCCTGGATGTTAAACTTAATTGTTACACCTGGTAAAGCAGCAACACTGATCATTTTATTAAAGATGAAAGACTTTAGACAGTTTTTAACTCTCAGTGATGCCGCAGTGTTTGTTTGACTTTGGGACCTGAATCAGACGGAGTTTAGGACCCAGATTACTCCGCCAGGCCCCTTGACTACAGTTGCCGTAGTCAAGGGGCCTGACAACTCTCTGACAATCCATCAAGCGGTGCAGCTTCGTAGCTTACCAAAGTCGGACTAAAGCATTTTTGACAGGGTCGTGTACCACATAAAATCGGTTCGAGGTCAGTAAGCACAACCAGAATTCATACATAAGACGCACTGTCGATTTTTGAGAAAATTAAAGGATTTTAAGTGCGCCTTATAGTGCGGAAAATACGGTATGTTTACATGGGATTCATTGTTACTGCTTTAGTTTGTATAAGAGAAATAAATCTTCAGTCATAATGCAAGTGGAAGATATTTCTTCCTCCTCCTTTTTTCACATTGTTTGTTGGAAATTACCCTACCTATTTGTTGTTTATTTGAAACAACCGAGAGCTCCCGATGTGGCTGGAAATGAGAAGTACTGAAGGCCATAAAGGCACAAGCATGTTGCACAGATGGTAATGGTACAGCTCCTTTCTAGCACTCAGCCACAGCCCTCATTCACTCAATCATACAGCACTGTTTTCTATCCCTTAAAGCACTTTTCTAATCAGCACACACTCACACTCTGACGGATGCACTTGGGGCAGTTTGGGATTCAGTACCTTCCCCGAGGACTCTTCAACATGTGGACACTGGAGTATCCAGAACCTTGGTGCACAATTCACTCTACCTCCTGAGTCAAAGTCACCCTGCACGAGTACATAAAAAATTGTGAAATGCCATTAGAAAGAAATCAAACACAGCAGAGTAGAGGCAGTAATCTGGGTAGCTCCTAATACATTTACAGTATTGATCCTTGCACAGGTTGTTCTCCACATAAGACCAGTTTGAGCCATTTATCAACTTGCTAAAGTGAAGAAAGAGAGCAAGAATGGAGGAGGTTCTTCTGCTTCCTGCTGAGTTAAGAGAAGGTTACCAGACCCAGAACAACCCCTGCACAGCATGGTGCATGAGTACATGTGTGACAAATAATGCAATTTGTGTGCTTTCACTTGTGTGCCTTTGTGTGTCCTTCCCTGGTCTCCTCTCAGCGTGTTGTGAGTGACAGCTGGTGATTTTGAGCAACAACCGCTCAGACCCGAGAAACCCCGGCGTGAAGCTGTAAATAAGTGCTCGTTCCTGATTTAAGCAGCGGCTTCCTAATACCTTGTGTCATGCTCTGCAGGCATATGTTTTTAGTGAGGAAGCTTTGATAAGCCCACTGTGTGCTACCTGCCCAGCACCAAACAACAGACAAAGTTTAGCAACAACCCGAGCTGCTGAACATGCAGCATGTCACTCAGGTGGTCTGATCTGTGGATTTAAAAGAAATGTTGGCTTTTATGTTGCATCTTAGACCAGCAAACCTGCACACATTCATGCAAACTGCTGAATGTTACCAGAGCTGCTAACACCTAAATGTAACTAGACGGACCAGGATAAACCTTCCAAACACTCGTGTTTTTGAAACGTTCCATCTTCCACTTTATATTCTGTTCACTGGTGTTGTGCTCCACTTCTACATTTCCAGTCTCGCCAACATCTAACACAGAGCAGTCTCAGATTTTCCTCTTTGTTTCATTTTTTGTGTTAGGCATCTAATGCAAACTGACAAACTACATGAAAGCTTTGATTTTTCACCAAAGTCAGCAAACTCTTTCCAACTCGACAAAAAGACTAAAATCAGAGGATGTGCAAAAGATAAGTCAGTGTGCAGGAGACAGAAGCTTAATGCAAAAACGGCATCTTTACACTCCAGCATGCATAACGACATGGGCTGCGTTCTTTCAGGAAATGGACATCGTTCCTCATCTAAATGCTTTTGGATGACCGTGAACCCCTGTGGGGATCTGTGTGTGCGTGTCATTACTGGTGAAAGCAGAGCCACCTGTGTTTCCCTAAGTAGTCTGGACACTGCAGCTAACACTGTGTGTGTGTGTGTGTGTGTGTGTGTGTGTGTGTGTGTGTGTGTGTGTGTGTGTGTGTGTGTGTGTGTGTGTGTGTGTGTGTGTGTGTGTGTGTGTAATGAAGAGGCAAAGAATCGGACACACACACACAGAGCACACAGGTCACGTACGTCTGTTTCTTTAACTTGGTGTTTGCTGATGGTTCAAAGACGATGAACGTTTTTTGTTTCCCTCACATCTTATCGCTAAAGCCACTTCCTCCTTGATCCAATAAAACCTCCAAAATTCTCTTATCCTCCCGGATCAAAGGGAAGACACCGATCCCACTAATTTCTTTCTAATTTGATTTGTTCTGTCTCAGATCAAACCTTTATTGTCCTTTGTTGTTGTTCTCTTTTCATGTTTTATTCTCTCTATATGTTGAATACTTTCACCCACCTGAAGAACAAAAGGCTTTTAAAAAGAGGAATCACAGGTTTGGTTTGTTTTGGTGATCCTGACTCTTTATGTTGTTTTTGTTCATAATTTCTGATAAGAATTTCATTATATCTCAAAATTAGACCTTAATGTTGTGTTGTAGTATAAAGGAGTGTTGGGAAGGTTAGTTTTAAAATGTATTCCACTACAGATTACAGAATACGTGCCCCAAACTGTAGTAGTTTGTAACGTATTCTGAACACTTTGGATTACTTGATATATTGTCATGCTTTTTACAGCTACGTGAATGTAGTATTACTGTGTGATTTATTATTATTACTGAAGGCTACTCGCCACTGAGCTAACATTATTAGCTGGCGTTAGCTGAGGTTAGTTCTGTTAGACTTGATGTATAGCATTAACAACCTGCTAGCTGCAAATAATCATGTGCAGTTCTGAAGGCAATACCAACTAGATTATTAAATCTTAATATAAAATGAGTAACAGTAGGGTGCACATTAGGTCAGGCTGCACTTTTTGCAGTGATTTCGTGTAGAAAACTATTTCTGTAACAGTAATATGTTTTCTTTCTCTCTGCTTTCAACTGTACATGATTATTCGTAATGCAGCCTTCAGTAATCGTGATGAATCACACTGCAATACTCCATCAAAGATACTGAAGTGACACCTAACCCAGGTAGCTACTACAACTAAAACAAGGTACCCGCAGTAGGCTAACGTTAGTTTTTTTTTTAAAAAAGAACTTATTTCCAGATGTTTCTTTAGGGGGGAGTCTTTTGATGCTGAGAGCAGCTTGGTTGGTTGCAAACAGGTGTTTGCATTGCACGATCAGATTTCGCCCCTTTCTTCTTCTTCCAGGTAAGAAATGCATTGCTGCCCGTGCACTGCTGGCTCGGTTGTGCTGGCTCTGGGTCCATTGTGTAACTGACACCACCAACATTAACAGGATGCTTACATTAGAGCACAGGTGTCGAACTCCAGGCCTCGAGGGCCGGTGTCCTGCAGGTTTTAGATGTGTCCTTGATCCAACACAGCTGATTTAAATGTCTAAATTACCTCCTCAACATGTCTTGAAGTTCTCCAGAGGCCTGGTAATGAACTGATCACTTGATTCAGGTGTGTTGACCCAGGGTGAGATTTAAAACCTGCAGGACACCGGCCCTCGAGGCCTGGAGTTCGACACCCCTGCATTAGAGCCTCTTAATGCGTGTTTTGTTTGGGTTTCCAGCAATGCGTGGAATTACCAAAAACAGAGAGAGCATAGCCTAACATATGAAACAGGAAAAGACTGCCATGTAATCCATTTATTTCAACAAAGTAACTGTATTCTAATTATCACCTATTTAAGCAGTAACTGTAACAGAATACAGTTACTTATATTTTGTATCTTAAATATGCAACACCGGTACATGTATTCCGTTATTCCCCAAGTATAGTTTAGGAAAATATACTACAGTATAAGAATACTCTATAAGAAGAGTACTCTTCCTTTACTCTCTCGCAAGGTGCTGCATGAACACATATAGGTAAGTCTTTAAATTATCTGACAAAGACTTCTGCAGTTTTCTCACTGTGGATTTCCAACAATCAATATGCCACACAAAAGATGCCTTTATGAGTGCAAATACAACAAGCACAAACCACTGGTTACACTTTGATTGGCAGAAGGCTTCTAAATATGTGTGCATTAGTCTGAAAAAGATGTTTGTGCAGATGAAACCAACATGAAGTTGCAGCAGAATAATCGGAGGAGAGAAACAGCTCGTGATCCGAAGAACACCACGCCATCTATCAAGCACGGTGGAGGTAATGTTGATGAGGCAGGTACTCGTGCCTGATTTGTCCTCTACAAAGATGGATGCTTGGGCATCTTCTCCTGTCTTGTTCTGATTAATTGCCCTAGCATCTGCAGTGTGCTTGATCTCCACCAGCATAGCAATATGGCCACCCTTCAACTAGAGATGGACCGATCCGATATTACGTATCGGTATCGGTCCGATACTGACCTAAATTACTGGATCGGATATCGGAGAAAAATAAAAAATGTAATCCGATCCATTAAATATCACGAAAGCACCTCACAAAACTTGCAACACGCCGTAACTCACCTCAGAACGTTAGCATGTCGAGCAGTATGCATCACGTGATAGAGCGGCTGTGGCATGCGGGACCTGTCGGTGGTCTGGATAGCATGTGGAGCTTCGCTAGCAACCCGGCATTTCATCTCCGACAAAGTTATCCCCGAGAGAAGTAAAGCAAGTGTGTAAGTCCATCTCTGAATGTTTGTAAAGCATTCCTGCGTTAAGCTTAACAAGCGATATATGGAGCGACTGCCTCTTCTTGCTGCTACTTCAATCATGAAACTGCTTAACGATCAGCTGATCGGCTTTTCTGTCGGGAGTCCGTCTCTCTAGTTTGCTTTTGGCCCACTTTGCACCAGAAAGAGGAAACCAGCGGCTGAACAACAGCAGCACGTTTAAGCTTGATCAGCTGTTGTTAGAATTTATTTATTATTACTTTCTACTCGAGGATCTTTTTCTACGTAGCTGACGGCTGGTAACTGTGCAGGGGCGGATCTAGCAAAGTTTAGCCAGGGGGGCCGATAGGGCATTAACAGGGAAAAGGGGGCACAAAGACATACTTTTCTTTCTTATTCTCATTTAAAATGTCTAGCGTTTAATAAATAATTATCCGAATCTTACACCCAAAGTTTTAATTTGATGTAAAATGAATAGAAGTCAATTACTGTATATAGTGACTATTAAGTCTAATATATATACCCTAGTAAGCTATAGTACTTTTTCCTTTGAGAAGGTACCATCTGTGCAGTCTGCAATTTTGTTGAAGAAAGATGTTGAATCTATTTAATATTTCTTGAAAAATAATTGATTTCTGTGCATTTTTTTTTCACACTGCATCAAATTAAGGTTGATTATGTTGATTAAGCATCATGAGGTGGCGCGTGAGGGGTGGTTCCCTATTTTTTATTTATTTTTGTTGTTGCTGGGAGTTGGAACCCTATTAGTTAGGTTGCTTAATATTTACGCTAAGTACTCTTTAAAATACCAGAATAGGGAGGATGGTGCAGGTTTAAGTTTATTAGATTGATCAGTATTGCTGAACTATGAAATATTTTTTTTTTGCATATAGGTATAACAGAATAGCTTTAGTGTAGTTGTTGTTTTAAACTTGAGTATGAACTTATACAAAATGCAGCAAGATATTTTTAAAAAAACAGTTTTGTTGATTAAAAAACACTATATCGGATTCATATCGGTATCGGCAGATATCCAAATTTATGATATCGGTATCGGTATCGGACATAAAAAAGTGGTATCGTGCCATCTCTACCTTCAACATGAGTTTCATTCTGGAGGAGAAGACGAAGGTCTCCCTCTGATGTCTCAGGAAGCTACAGTAGAGCAGTGCATTTACTATCTGACCCTGAGTGATCATTTCAGAGTGAAAGCTGAGAAGAAGCATCCTCCTGACCTTGTCCTTTCCTCATGTGGCACCTTTATCTTGGAGCCTGCAGATTCTTTGACTTTGAACTGCTCTTTGGTCTTTCAGTCACAGCCAGCGACCCCGTTCCCGTCACAAGCCACGAGTACAACAGGACTTCCAAGGACTAATGGAAAAATAGAGCTGTACTCAATAAGATGCATTGAGAGACATGCATGAAAGGTGGGAAACCTCAATTTAAACCACTTCTTATGAGCAGAGTCATGAAACTATATTTATTGAGACACTTCATGTTGCAAAGTGAAACCCCGTCTTTAACCGTCAGCTTGATAAAATTAAAAGTGTTTATCATAGAGGAGTCCTGCTCTGTAAGAAGGAGCACATGAAATGTTCACTTTAGGTGTTTCATGCTCTTCAATTTTTCTGCCCTAAGCGTTTCTGTATATATGTAAGTAATAACTGATTTTGCATTGTAGAATAGACTATACCTCTTTCATTAGCCAGGGCACCTAAATCATTCACGACCACAGTTACCAGTGCGCTGTATTTGTGCCAGTCACCCTTGCTTTTTTACTCTCTCTTGCTCTGTATATATTATTTCAGTCTTGCTCGTCTCTTCCTCATTTCTGCTCCTCTTTCTCTTTTGCTCTCACGTACATCTGTCTGCTCTCCCTCCTCCCTGTATTTCTCTCCCTACAGGCTACGCGAGCCTTTCTCTTATGAGAACCCTAGATCTCAGTCGCAGCTTTACAGTGGCTCAATATTGTATCATCTATCACTCTGCATAGGGCTGCAGGCAGCATCAGCCTCAGAGAACGGGGAACAAGATTTACTACAGAGGACGACGCCCTGCGTAGGTGGTGGGAGGATAGACGGAGGGAGATGGAGATGCTTTTGGACGGAAATAGAGACTGAAATGTGACACAGAGATACAGAGGGGGAGAAACGATGGGGAATATTTAACGGAAAGAGTAAAAAAAAAAGGAGGGAGAGGTGTGTTTGGCAGAAAAAAGTGCAGGGAAGAGATGGAAGCGAAGAGAAATGAATGTAAGAGGGAAGGAAATAAGCAGAAAGACAGATGAAGTGAAAGAGAGGGCTAATGAGCTTCGGTGATTGAGAGCATAGTGTGTGTGTGCATGATAGACGTAGTGCTTAAAGGCCAATGCCTAGCTGCGTGTCCATTAGGTGTTTAGTAATGACTGAGGTTGTGTGCGCGTGTGCACGTGTGTGTTCGGTAATCATCTGTGTCAGCGTGATTGATGACTGACCGCAGTCGCTGTTTAAACATTTAAAATCTTCGAGGACGGAGAAGCACAGAGGAGATACTTTTTGAAAAAAGAAGGGTAGAAGCGGAGCGTCTTAATCATCAAATTTAACGTTACATAAACAGGACAAAATTGCACATCAACGCCATTGCTGTCAAACCTTTCTTTCATCCCACATGTATCCATCCTTAAAGTGCTATGTTAGTTATATTCTGGGTTATATTATGAGTCACCACGATGAAAAGTAGGAAAGGCTCTGATAAAAGGCACTTTAAACTAGCTGGTGCATGTTCTAACTCCCGGTGTTTTAAATCGCCGTCCCCTTTTTGCTGAAAGAAAGATGTGATATTATAATGTGGGCGTATGAAAAGCCGTCGCCACACGGTTTGGAATCTGAATAAAACTGTTTTTACAGCGCGAAACTTCAGTTCATGAAACCGGACACATGGTGCTCACAGGGTTGTCATGTTGAAGGGTAGCTTTCTTTTTCTTTTCGTGTCTCCTTCCACGATTGCTTTCTGTTCTTTTCCCTCCTTTGTGATCATCTTGCTCCGCCCTAACCTGTCATTGATTGCTTTCACCTGGACTTTGGCTCCTCCCGTGTCCTTCAATCAAACCTCTGTATGTATATGCACATGTATACAGACATGGGTCGGCTGGCATATTGAATCTAGACAACGTCCAAGTTTGATGTATAACTGGTGACCCAGTGTTTATGTTTTTGATTATATTCTGTGAGTTAGTGGTTTTCTCATGGTTTAGTCTTTTGTATTTTCTAGCTTTCTAAGTTTTTCAGTGTTTTGCGATTTGTAGTTCTTATATTTTGTTCCTGTGCCTCCCATGCTTAGTGTGTCACGTCTCTAGTGTAGGTTTAGTTCTGTCTCCATGTTTAATCATCTGTCTTCCCTGATAGCCATGTCTTCTTAAGTCTGCATCTCCGTGTCTGTCTTATAGTTAATGTTTTACTTTGACTTGATGGTATCCTGTGTTCAGTGTTTTCAGTTTTGCTTCCTCCTGCCTTGTTATGTCAGATTAGTCCCAGCTGTTTCCCTCCTGGGGCCCGTTCTTCGTACCTCGCTAAGTAAGTTAGCCGGATTTGAATGTTGACGATTTCGCGTGATCTTGGATCGTTCGGTTCTTCAAAGCACATCTGGGACTTGCTGTCATAGCAACAGAGCCGTAAGCGTAAACCTGCTGGGGAGCAGGTTTACTTTATGTAAACAGGATTAGATCGCGGCCACTCAGGTATGTCCGCTTCATTTATACGAAAGCAACAGCGATATTCCACCACTGTTTCACCATAAATAAATATTATCAATGTAACTAAAGATAATGCAGCACTTGATCCTTTTATTGATTTCACACAGATACATACAGGTCATTTCCTAAAAAAGGGAAATGTACTATTAACATTCTATTACATGTATGTGATTATTTCAGATGTCATTCATATTTCAGAGTAGTAATTGCAAATTACTTCGTGTAATCAAGATGAGAGACCACGGCTATAAAAGCGAAGGTGGATTTGGGAAGTCTGTCGCAGTCATATCCTGTCCGTATACGCGAGCAACCCATTGCGGAAGGTGCAAGATTGATAAGGAGAGTCCTCAGAATCCAGTGTATATTGCGGGATAGACAGAATCCTTTAGCTCAGCACGACAGTGTGCTCATTGCGAGATATCGATTTTCCCGTGAGGGTATTATTCACTTAACCAACTTGTTGACGAGGGAGTGCAGGACCACCACCTGTCTTTTTTTGCTCTGCCCTTTTCTTGGTTGCTGTTATGAACAAACAGATTATTCCAGGGTCTCTTTCCAAGAGACGAAAAGCAATATAAGTGATAAATATTACCATTCTGTAGAACATTCTTATATTTCACTTTTACTTGTTCCCATGTTCTAGTGGGTCCTGTTGTGGCTCTAATGTGTAAGGGGATATGATATAATATAACATATTATAATATAATATAATGCCATATAATATTGGACAATATAGTGTCATATGATAGATCTACCCTACCGCCTACTGGTGTTGGCCAGAGGGGCCGATGGCGCGATATGGCAGCCTGGCTTCTGTCAGTCTGCCCCAGGGCAGCTGTGGCTACAACCGTAGCTGCCTCCACCAGTGTGTGAATGTGAGAGTGAATGAATAGTGGCATTGTAAAGCGCTTTGGGTGCCTTGAAAAGCGCTATATAAATCCACTCCATTATTATTTTTATTATTAACTTACTTACGAGTTTAATTTGTCAGCAACTTTCTGCCAGCCCTCTCTCCTTGCTTTTGCAGCCTTTGCAGTGTTCCCTTGCGTTTTAATTAAACTCTGAAACTCCTGAAATCCCTCACTCAAGAGTTCTTGCTCTGCTGCCGGAAAATACCGAGCGCGCTCCTTCGACATTTTCGCCGACCAATCAGCGGGTTGCCGATCAATGTTTCTACTATCGATGCGTAGCCCCTTTTACGACACCCAGTGATGTCACATTACTGCGTCCAGCTGTACTAATCGTCAACGGAAGGTGTGTTCGGAGAACCGGATTAGCGAGCTCACGGTTAGGGCGATGATTTGATCTTGGATGTGTCATTTGATCTTGGATGTAGTGAGCGACGTACGAAGAACGGGCCCCTGTTTCCCATTCCCTCGTTACTCCTGTGTGTATTTAATCTCTGTCCATTTTCACGTTGTACACCCTCTTTGCTGAGCTCCTGATAATGTCTTAGTTCTACATTTCCTACCTTGGTTTTTCTAGCTTCCTACGTTTCCTAGTTTGAGTTCTGTGTTCCTAGTTTCTGAGGTTTTTGTATGAGTTCTTTGATACAGGAATAAAGCTGACTCCCTTGATTCATTGCTTTGTTTTTGAGACCTGCATTTGGGTCCAACTTCCTGCCTCCCACAGCAACACACATGGCACCCCGGCAAGGATTCGATCTATTGTTGGCAGTCTTATTGCTACACTATCCAGCTGCTGGTAATAGAAGCATAAAGAGAAAAAACACTGAAAAAAGCCAAACAGTAATATTTTTAAGTTATCTAAGTGACTTATATATCATGTTTAACCCGAGTAACGAAAGACCGCGGGGGTCTGAAAATGATGTGCAGGGAGTTCGCTGTTATCACCCCGCTTTGGGGTCCTTAGGGACTAGTAAGGCGCTATATAAATACAGGCCATTTAATAGGAGTAATATTAAAACTTAATAGCGGCCGCCATTGTTGGAAAGTGAAATTGGCTCGCTATGAATTCTGGGATATGATGGATCACGTAGGACACACTCGACCCCAATGTTCCCTCTAAGCTGTGCGTGTGCGCAATTGCGCACTGCTGGCACGGTCTCTGCACACAGAAAATCTGTGTTGTGCACAAAAAATAATCTAACCTGAATTGAAATTAAAATTTAAACTTTAACAATTCTGTTTTGTAGTGTTAGTCAGTGAGTGACTGGCTGCTCCAGTATGGGATTAGAACGATGCCACCTTATCCCATAGTCCAGCCAATAATGCGATTCACATTCGTATATACGCAGCTAATCAATGTCATTGACAGGCTATGACAGCGTCCTTATGTGCCGACACCGGTGTTTTAGCGAGCAAAGCGGCTGATGTGGAGTGAAGCCACGTTAATGACAACCTGTACAACCATTGGAGATGTGAGCAGGACAGACGGAACAATTGACATAAAAAGTGTGGACTTTATACCAGTTTTTAAATTGTGTTGATCGGCCACGTAAAACCAGAGTTATGATAAAATATCTGCAATGTTTGGTTTCCTTCCTGAATACCGTCGTTGTTTATATTTACTGCGGGAAGAAACGGTAAAAACGGCGTTTTATAAGGAAAACGCTCGAAAGCCTGTGAACAAAAACAACACCAAAAAAACCCCACCCTTTCCTATTGGTGGAAAAATGTACCATGTCGACCAATCAAAAAATGATATGGCAACATGGCCTTTAGTTGTTTAGGAAGGGGGAAGTTTTAGGAGTGACGGCGGTGTTTTGAGATGTGAGAGATTTGAGATGTTTAGCGCAAATCTTGTGTAGTTAGTGTGTAGTTAGCGTGTAGTTAGTGTGTAGTTAGTGTGTAGTCAGTGTGTAGTGTAGTCAATAGTTTTGTTGTGTGTCAGAACAATGAGGCGCCTGCTGAGTGTTACAGGTGTTACAGCAGTGATACATCTGCTGCTGTCAGGCCTGCAGGTATCAGGCTGTTGTTCTCCTTCATCTCATAGTGGACAGAAGTTATTTTTGGAGTGGCACAAATAATTTGTGTGGCATCAGATTTGATGCAGAACAGCTGATTGTTCTGTAAATAGTTTGAAATGTTTATTTTAAAAAATGCCTTGGCTGCATTAAAAAAAAATAGCTGCAAAAAACGTTGTTGTTTGCCAAACTCAGTTACTTTTTTTGAAGAAGAGCTTATATTATATTTTTACATGCTGTAGTGCCATTTTTGGGAGCATTTCAAGTTGATATACATCAATACAACCATTATAGCCCAAATTTTAATAATATGTATGCATTACGTCCATAGTCATTACATAAAAATTGAAAATCTTTAACATATATTTCTAGTTAGAGAAATTTAAGAGGCATATCCCTCAAAACTGTAAATACAAAAAAGTTGCACAAAATAGTTTCCCACCACAGGAAATTTATTTTGAGTGTCTTCATAGTTTTATTTTTGAAATACACCAATTTTTATACACTGCGGGAAAAATGAAAATAAATATTATAATGCAAATTTGCAAAAAAGCAGCATATGCATCAAAATAAACTATTTCCAGCAGTGCAATTTTAGTTCTAAGCATCCCAGAAACGACACAGAAAGTCATGAAGTCAAACATAACTTTTAAAACCACCAGTATAGGCTCATGAGGCCCTGATGGTAAAAAAAAAAAAACTACATTTCTGCGAAAATGACGTCACTTCCGGTTTCGGGCAGGACATGGCGGACATGCGATAGTTCGCGCTGATGGACGTAGGAAGTGTTACAAACAGCTGATCGGATCGGCAAACTGTTTCTGGAATATTATGTTTTTGTTGCTGCAAGCGCTTTTTATGCAATTTTTGCAAAGCTATATGTGGAAGGAAATCGTGACCTAGGACAAGATGATGGCATAAGATGTAAGTACAACTCCTCCAGTTTCATATGCAAAAAAAATTATTGCGCTAGCTCACGTGGTTGCAGTTCTACAGGGATTTAAAAATAGTTACACAAAACGGAGCGTGCTGCTCCGACCGGTTTTAAAGGGTTAATAAACCATGTAACTTGGATGGATTCGATGCTGCCGTGACCACATTGCACATGTCTGCTGTTGCTCACAGTGGTCCGAGGGACCGCTCAGGGAGTTTGTGTGTTCGCTCAGACACATGAAAAATTAGCGGGAACATTGCCCGACCCATCCTTCAAATTCGGGGAAAAAGAGGACGCATTTGTCGGCTGCATTCGGAGGAGTGTCACTGTGAAGTAATCAGTCTACAAATGCGGCCTCAGGAGGATGCATCCCATGAATTTGGACACCGCCATTGTCAGAGAACCCAAGCTTGAACATCGCACACATTTTAAACATTGACGGCTGGTGGTAAAAATCTGGGGGGGGGGGAACAGCAGACAAAGGCATTGCTCACCCCACATCCAGTTAGCCATCTCTGCTTGTCGTATATCGTGCTAGAGAAGGTCCGTGCATATGCTGTCCCACGATCCGTGGACTGTTGGATCCAAGCTCTGTAATTCTTTTTTCTTCAACCGATTACCTTGTAAATAAGCCACTGAGTTTAACTTTACTGTTGCAGCAGTACTTGAAGTCAGCATCCTCAGTCACGAGTGAGCTAACGAATGAGTGCTGGGACGACGGGTGAATGGTGTCAAACTGTCCAATCAAAATCCTAAATGAGGCAGGTAATCTAAGCTGATTGGTCAGGGACGCACAAAATTGCATCCCGAGGGCTGAATTCTGAGCTCCAGTTGAAACTCGGCGTCAGACCCTCGTGACTGAAAAACCTACGGTCTGTCCACAGATCAAAGTTGGCCGGCATCCACACAAGGATACATAATGATATCATTCGTAATTTAAGGATTTTTTTCCTCGCAGTGTTTTCACTGGGGCAGCGCCCTCTATTGATGAGCCTGCACAGACACCACGCGTTAGCAGGTAAAAGGGAGATTTAAAAAAATAAAATAAAATCTGCTCTTGCCATTTGTCAGATTATCTGCTTGTTTACCGCAGCTTGTCTAGCTCTTCGTTTCATTCCCTGCTCGTTTGTTTCCTTACACCTCATTTTCGTTTAGCTCTTTGTGCTGGATTACCCAATTCTCTTGTGCGGTGCTTTCTGTTTACATGTTGTTAGTAATAAAGTTCGTTTTTTGTATCCACAACATCCTGTATTTGGTTGCTGCCAGATGGTTAAACAGTTTTTGGCTCATCCAAATGAACAAATGTCACTCGTAGATGCAATCCTCAGTTTTTACAGCTAAAAAAAACTGCAGTGATTCAATCAGGCCCGTCACAGACTGAAGATACACCACTGAGGCGCAGAGCAGAGGCCAATACAGCTTGCATTAACTCAGAGTACAGAGAAAATTGGAGGAGCAGCAGATAATAAGTCTTCAACAGGTCACACATTTCTAGTTCTTCACATTAAAGAACACTTGGTAGGAAATCTCTCCAGTTACTGAATAAAGTGAAAATGTTGTTCCTTCTGGAACAAACAGAACAATTATTTATATTATATTTTACATGTTTAACATACTTTGTTGACGAGCACAAGAAAAATAATCAGCATGAACTGAAATGAGGCCTAACCCTCCTACGACAGCTCAGAGGTTACAAACATTAAGCATGTACAGAATGACTGCTGTCCTGAATTACCCTGATGACCGTTACGCTCCATCTTTGATTAAGATGTATTTGCTCGATGTGTAAACTTCTCTGTGTGTAACTAATATATATGTCGTATGAAGCCCACCCTCAAAGTGAGTTTGGTCTTTTTAGGTTTAGGTTTCTTTTTTCTTATCAATCACCATCGCTGGTGGCGATATAATAGCACCTTCATCAAAAAGAGATAAAGGCACAAAACCTTTAGCTGCAAGCCAGAATTTCGTCTTCCTTCCTTAAACACAAAAGTGGAGCTTCTGAAAATCAGTTTTCAGGAACTTAAAGAGCGTTTACGTGAGACGAACACACAAACCGAGTCTTTCTTCAGTTCCTGAAACTGGCTTCGTGTAGACAAACTGTCGGATAGCTGCTCGCTGTGATGCACTCGGTTTGTTCACAGTTGCTTGTAAAGTGCAGAGTATGGCTCTGCAGGTAAAGTATTAGTAAAGTGCAAAAGATTTCAGACAAGCGCAGAGAAAAATCACTCCAATCCCTTCTTGTTGCAGATTCACACACTGATACTGGGAATACATTTAGATCACATTTACATTTACAAGCCTCATATTTATTCAGATATTTCTTTTTTCCTTTGAGAGTTTTTCCAGTCATCTAATAGATGAAATCACCATTGGCCAGCATGTTGGGATGGTGTGTTGATCGCGTTTCTTTGGCATTTATTTGACTAAAAAGTATGAATAGATAGGGGCTCTTTGTTTCACTGCACCGAATTTCCCAGAGGAACCCACCCGAGGGATTAATAAAGTTCTATCTTATCTTATCTTATCTTATCTTATATGGGAGTGAAAGTCTTTTGAGAAAAGGTAATAAATCTGTTAAGCCAAATCATTGCTGATGTGATTCCACTTGATCCCAAAATATGTATTTTAAATATATATCCGAACAATTTTGACCTGCTGCAAACATCAGAGCTCTGTTAACGATCGGACTTTTGGAAGCCAAGCAATGTCTTGCTAAGTGTTGGAAAGATCAAAAAAATATGTGGCTTAATGGACTGACGTCTATACTAACTCTGGAGAAAATAACTTATGTATTAAGAAACCAACTGGACAAGTTTTGGGCCACATGGTCAAAATTCTCCAACTTTTTGGAGAACTGCAACGTACACACTGTGGACTTGACGGCTTGAAGTGCTAATTTGATGTCTGTCTGCCCTTCCCTCCCCTTCTGTTATGGTTTGCACTATTTTTGTTTCTATTATTATGTCTTTTGTCATTATTTTATCTTATGTTCACTGTGTTTTATGTAAAACCTGTTAAAACCAATAAACAAATGTGTGTGTGTTTTTTTAAAGTATGAATATACCAAAATATGGATGCACCAAATGTTCCTTAAAAGCTGTCACAATCTGTAAACCATCAAACTTCAGTTTTAAGACTGAAAAAGAAGGAGGGATCTTTTCTGAGACTGATAGTCGTGTGTGGACTAAAATAACAAGAAGAGAAATTTCACATGTTTCTATCAGTCTGCAAGGACACTGAGCAATGCCCAAGTATCACTAAAACATGCTCTTTCATGGGGACTTGGACACAGGTGTTACAGCTGCAAAGGTAAAAAAAAACAAGAGACGATTGAAACCAATTCCTTAAACGTTCATGGCACAGAAAACAGGAATAGGTACATGCTGGCATTTCACAAAATCCCCGGCATTTTCACTGGGACCAGCTGGTGGTAGGAAGTAAGAAAAAGAATACGGTGTGGGTAAAATGCTCTTCGGCAAACTGTTTGGATTTTTGGATTTCTTAGCTGATGTTAGCCAGCACTAGGTGATTTCACGCAACACGTGGAAAGCCAAGTGTGTGCTGCAGGATCAGGGGGTGTTTTTAGCCGACGTTGGTGGAAAACACTGGAGGTTACACAGAAAACTAACAGGTGTGAAACACCAAGGTTTAAGCAGTGGGAGGACAGGAGGAAGAGAAGTCACAAATAAAAGAATAAAGGAAGCTAAAGTTGGCGTGGATGACAGATGGGATTAAAAAAATCAGCGTTTTAAAAAGAACAGGCATGAAGGACAGAGGCATGAAGACGGGGAAACGGAAAGAGGACAGACAAGCATATTGTGTGTGTGTGTGTGTGTGTGTGTGTGTGTGTGTGTGTGTGTGTGTGTGTGTGTGTGTGTGTGTGTGTGTGGGGGAGTATGCCAGCCTCAGACAGACAGTCATCCCACTCCAGCAGTCTGGATGCTGAACTGTTCTCAGGGTTTCCAATATAATTCACCCGTTCCGCCATGTCAAGTTCCCCATCGTGGCCCTGTAGGGCTCGCCACGCCTCCCTTTCTCCTCGCTTCCTAATATGGGCATCTCGTCCCCCCATGGCGCTCAAAGGGATTATTATGTTTATGTCTGCGCTGCTCCAGTGACCCTGTGACAGAAAAGAAGAGAGATTGTTCATGCTATTTTCACAATGCTTTCTGCGCTGGCAAAGCGTCTCCAGGACGTCGGACAGATGTGTGTGTGCGTGTTCCTATTATTATGTCACAGTGGGGATTGAATGCACTTGTATCCATGGGGACTTTTACTGTGAAGCCAAAGATGGAGGTGCTCACAGTTAGACTGCTTTTTCAGGATTTAACAGGATTTAACATTTGGTTTTAGTGTTAGAATCAGGTTTAGGTTAGGATTAGTGTCAAGATTAAGCTGCTTGTTTGGCTGAGAGGAAAGAAGGACTGTGGGATTTAACCAATGAAAAGGCTCAGTTGCATGCAGGTCAAAAAAGCCACGGGACTTATTATATATTTATCCATTAATACTCACGCAATGTGGACCAAAACTGTTAACATATCCATAATATGCGAACTTTACAAAAACAACTCATAGATTTAATTTAAATCTTTGGACCTGTTTTAAGACTTGAGGTTTTTTTTTTTTATTTGACCTCTGTAAAGCACCACAGTGGATTTTAAATGAGACGAACAACATGTGGCTGAAGTGCAGACTTCCAGGTTTCATTCAAGGGGTTTTACAAAAGTAGACCAAAGAAGACAACTGAAGCAGATGATCGCAGAATTCTTGCTTTGATTAAAACTTTCAAAACATTTAATCATGACATGGTGGAGTGTTTGAACCAGGCTGCAGGTGTTTACTGATGTGACTGCTAGCAAAAGGAGCAGGAAGGTGGCTGCAATAAAAGCCCAGAGATCATCTCAAGGGCGGAAACACAGCCCATTCACCACAAAGGATCTTCATCCAAGTACTAGAAACAATCCTTATATTTAAAATTATATTTGTTTGTCCAATTACTTTTGAGATCCTGAAAATGGGTCATTATTCAAAAACCTTATGTACCCATGTGTCACTGAACGTAGCATCCTCTGAATATAAAGTAAATATGTGATGCGGGAAAGCTAGCTTAACTCTTCACACGTTGGAAAAAAAAAAAAACCAGATTCGCTGCAGTTTTACGAGCAGACGGATAAACTCACGAGTCTTCCAACGAAACAATCGTATGTTCTGTGAAATCTCCTGAGAGGACACCAGGCTGTCACTGAACTAAAAGAGCTAAAAATGAGTCTGCGTTAGGAGGCAGGTGGTGTGGTTGTGCATGTGAAGTTTCCACATTAACATGTTGACTATAAGACATAATAACAGCTTACACATATAACAAACAGGGAGAGGAGTCAGGAAGTTAGGCAGTTACTGCCTACACCAAGTAATAAAGTAAATATACATCATGATAATCAGAGAGCCTGAGGCGTGCTGGTAGGCAGGTTTCGCCTCTAGCCTCACGTTCACCACACTGATAGGATCAGTTATCAGTTTTCCAATCAAAATAGAAACACACTTTAGCCAAAACATTAAACTTGAAAATCCGCCAAATCTTTTCCTTTTCAGTAGCTTGTTTTTAAATCAAGTTAAATCTAAAGTTGAATTGTGGTAAATGGTTCAGAGTGCTTTTATGACCGACCGAAGAAAGGGAGGCTGAGCAGGAGGGGAAGAAACAGAGAGAGAAGACCGGGCGGGGGGAGGCGGAGGGGAGGCAGGAAAAACCCACAACAGGGTCTTTAAATGAGTTTATAGAAAAGCGTCCTGGCATTGGAACAGACACGCCCCATCACACAACGGTCGAGACATTAACTTCTCCGCTCTGTGTTTCCCTCTCTGCCATCACTCTCTCTCCCTCCCTCTCCTCCTTCTCTCCATCTGCTCTGACGCTGCACCTGGCCTCTTCACTTTCTCTCACTCCATTTCCTCCCTTTTACTCCTTTTCTCTCTCCTCTCTCATCATTTCTCTTTCTTCTCACTTTGCCAGATCTCACCCTCGTCCTCTTCCTCTCTCTCCTTTTTTGCAGATGAATAGTTCTTTTTCTTTTGTGCGTCTTCCTCAATCTGTCTCTTCTCCCGACAGCGTTTGCGTCTCTGCTATTGGAGCCTTTTACGTCTCCGTTTCCTCCCTCTCCTTCCGTTTGATTTTTCTTTTAATGGCTTCAAAGATAATGCAGGGATCTGTTTTGTTCAGTCTATAATATCCATTTCTCATCCCTCCAAGTACTATTTCTTCCTTTCCTTTATACAGCAGTTTTTCTGTTTCCACCCTCCCCCCTTTCCTCCCATCCAGGGGGCTCGCTGTCACTCTGTCTTGGCCTAGCATGAGTGGACCACGTCTGGGCACAGAGAGTCGGGGCTCTCCTAAATATTCCTGGAGTGGTCTGACAGAGTGGCCATATGGCAGAGCACGGAGCTAAAAGCTCCAAAGACAGAGAGGGACAGCACAGACTCCAACAGGCGCCCACAGTGTGAAGGAATGGATTGTGTCCCCCTGTGACCAGTGGGCATGTCCACCACTCATTAGTTTCCCATGGAGAATTGATATTATTCTCAAATCTGCTCAGTTTGCCACAGAGCACAGCCCTGACCTCATGAATATGTGAATGACATGTGTTTGGGCAGAGAGGTAGGAGGAGGTTTTGGTGAAGCACTTGCAAATCTGATGTCAGTCTCTTAAAGGCACAATTGTACAGACTTGGGCATCACAAAAACAACTAAAATGGACCCTTAAATTCAATTTTACTGCCATGAATAAAGAATAAAGTACACGAGGTAAGAGATTTGTGTAACGGTGCAGTTGTGAAACAGAAAAAGAGACAAGAAAGCAAAACAGTGATGCTAGCTGCTTTGTGAGGCTCACTTGGCTTTCACGTGGTCCTCAGATGGTCCCGTTTCCTGAGTTGGGTAACAGCTTTTCAGACTTTGATTTGTTTGTGTGCTGTAAAGTCAAACTGTGGAAACAACACAAAGCATAAACACCTCTCTGATAAATGTTACTGCTAATAAAAGCTTTTCTGCATAACTTCACAGTCATGTGAAAAACTATGTGCTCCCTTACTGCTTCCATAGGAATAAAAGTGTCAGCCAGGTATCGCTAATCACTTGATTAGCTGATTATCAGCAAGTGTGACCACGTCTATGAAAGCAGAAGTCCTGGCGGTTTGCTAGTCTGGAGCAAATGGCAAATGTGAGAGACTGATGTAGTCCTACAGAAAATAATTCCTTCAGGATTCTGCTGCTAAATTTTCCTACTCAGTTGTATATAGTATTTGTATTTCTATTTTATTCTATTGTATATAGTATTTTATTTTATTGCATTCCAGTGTTTTCTAATTTCTGCTACATAACTTTGCACTTTTGCTGTAACAAAACAAATTTCCCACCTGTGGGACTAATAAAGGTCATCTTATCTTATCTTAAATCACGGGGTGCACTTTTTCCACAGGACTGCAAAGATTTTTCACGATTGTACAACCTGATGCCATGCTATGATTTACCTGTTAACAAAAAAGTTTGTCATGTCTATTTGTACTGAAAAAAATAAAATAAAATAAAATAAATGTGAGCTAAAAATGTAATCTTTTCTGCCACTTTTCTTCTCGCATGACCTCGACAGCTTGGTAAACTGTGTGCTAAATTTTTGTTGACTTTCCAAAGATTTTCAGGAGAATTTTCATGTATTAGACATTACATGGTGTTTTAGCTAGATGGATGAAGTTTCATGCTAACAAGCTAACACTGTTTTGGTTTTTCAGGGAATATATAATCAATATTATTGTAAACACAGTACAAAGGTATTTGGTTTTTAACAGACATTACAGGGTAATGCAAACAAAAACTGGGTAAAAAGTTTAAGACCGTACAACCTCTTGGTTTAGCATATTAGCATATTAGCTATAACGAAAACAGCTAAAACTTAGGAGCCATTATATTTGCAGGTATTTGGTTAGAAAATAGTATTTGGACTAATGGACAGGTGCAATAAAGCCACTGGTCTTATACTTAGATCCTGATTGTATTTCGGGCAGATGTAAGAATCAGAGTTTTTAATCTATATCTGAAGCTAACTGACTAGCTGAGTTTATAGCAAAACCTGACTAAGATGTCTACTTGGTCCTCCTACACAGCCTCCAATACTCAAGCTTTACTTTTAGGTTTTGCTGCTGGTCTCTGTCACCTTTGCTTGTCTAACAGTGGGACCCACATTCTTAGAGTTTCCACAGCATTTCCAGCTGTTTCACTTCCGACAACTTCAGCTCCCGGGAAAAACAAAAAAGTGTTATTATTAGTGAAGGCAAACCGACTTAAACACTGATAACATCATTATTCCACCGCCTCTGCACTGCGCAGTTGACATCTATTTCATAATAAGTTAAAAGAGAAAACTTGCCTATTGTCTGTTTTACTCCGAACTTCAGTGAACATCTGTCTTAACTATTTATGATTCGATTTTGTGGAAAGATGAAACAAACGCGAGCGAGGCTAGATTCATTTTATTGACATAGATGCTGCGCTGTGTCTCATTGTAATAGTTTTTCTTTGATGCAATGTGTGCGATGCAGATTTTTCAAACACAGCCGGCGCCGTTACTTATTTCCACAGCAACAAATGATGCTCTATTATGCATGTATACATGTACGTGTATGCAATCGTAACAGCTTTGAATGTCACTGAAAATATACATCATTATGTCGGAGTACTGGAAACGTAGTGATTTCCCTTACATTGCCTTTTTTCTCTAATAAGATAATCATTTTTATCCATTCCACTGATTCTGCCCTATTCAGTGTGTTCCTCGCCATTACACACACACTGACTAAATTAAAAAGATTACTCACTTTTGACAATTTCAGTGTTCCTGTTTTACGGCTGGCCCATCACAGTCACAGTTCATGTAAATGAAAATGTCTGCAACCAACAGAAACCTTGTTTATCTTTGTGTTTTTGTTTTATTTTTCTTTATTGTGCTGCAACTGACAGCCGGCGCAGGCGACTGATGAAAGAAGCATCGTGACATGGGAGACTGAAACAGTGACGCAGCACAGTGCGAACATTTAAACTGCACTTTATCCCGATTATCATGGGGTCAGAGGGCTGTGGTTGCCCTGCAACACGTTATCTTGTGCATGATGTTCTCTACTGTCAATCAGAGCATCGGTATTTTAATTAATGCAAAACAATCCATCGCTCTCATGTTAAGACAAGGTTGCCCGTTCTTTAGAAAACAGAATAATTATTCAAAATGCACAGACTCCCAACATCAGCTCAGTTTGAAATCTTATTCAAGGGAGTGCATTTCTTCACCATGCCTATTGCCTTTGGTGAATCAAGTAACCCTGAAATCCCTGACTAGTGCTGTGCATGCATATTTGCATTTGTCAAATTTGTGTGTGTGCAGGCGTTGTTATGAGACTTGAAGGCTCGCACTAGTTTGAGGAACAAAGCGCTGAGTTTTAACTGGGGCACCTGAACACAAAGACAAACGCATGACAAGGACAACAACACCGTGTTCAAAAAACAAGCAAACTCCACATTTCAACTTCCTGTTCTGTGCTGAACCATCAAAGCGCAGCGCTTCTATTTCGTGAGTAGAGACAGAGCGAAATGGCAATAAACCAAAGTTCAGACTGAATCATCCCACATCTGTCTGTAGCTCTCTCCAGCGATCTAATGAGTAATAGCCTCTGCTCTACTCTCTGCTGTTCTATGAAAGCCTCTGAGCTTTTTCAAATAACAGAAATGTTTTGCAAATATGTTGCCAGCGTGCATGTCTGCACAGTACGGATGATTGGTTCTTTGCTTTTCTGAACGATCTTCCATTTCCTGCCTCGACTTTGTGTTCCTCTCTTTCTCTCAAGGTCAGTGTTTCACAGAGCTGCAGGACCCTGAATACACTGTGCTTTCTCAGTCAACATATACTTTATGATCACCTGCCTAAAACTGTGTTGGTCCCACTTTTGCTGCCAAAACAGCCCTGACCCATTGAGGCATGGACTCCACTAGACCCTTGAAGCTGTGCTGTATCTGCACCAAGATGTTAACAACAGTCCACGGAGGTGAGGCCTCCATGGATCAGACCCACAGATGCCTGATTAGATTGAGATCTGGAGAATATGGAGGCCAAGTCAACTTCTCAAATCATTCCTGAACCATTTCTGATTTGTTGCAGGCTGCATTATCCTGCGGAAAGAGGCCACAGCCATCGGGGAGTTCTGTTTCCATGAAAGTATATATCCGGTCTGCAACAATGCTTAAGTAGATGGTATGTGTCAAAGTAACATCCCCACGTGGATGCAGCACCAGGTTTCCCAGCAGAACATCACCCAAACCATCACACTTCCTTTACCAGCTCGCCTTTTTTACATGGTGCATCCTGGTATCAGGTGTTCCCCCAGGTAAGCAACGGACCCACCCACCCGAACCCTGCCATCCACATGATGTAAAAGGAAGCGGGATTCATCAGACTAAGACTTCTTCAGACTTCTTCTGTGGTCCAGTTCTGATGCTCACGTGTCTATAGTTGGTGCCTTTGGCGAAACACAACAGACTGTGACCCTCTGTGTATTCTGAGACCTTTCTACCAGGACCAGCATGAACTTTTTCAGCAATTTAAGCTACAGCATCTCGTCTGTTGGATTGGACCATATGGGCCGGCTTTCGCTCATCAGTGAGTCTTGGCGGCCCATGACCCTGTACACCGCACAATCTTGATATCGTCGTGTTGGTTTTGTTCCCACATCATCATAATAACTGTTGTTCCAGGTTCAACATTGCAAGTGACCAATCACATTGTTGTGACGTCATACTTTTGCGACTTCGGAAAAAAACGCCGTAAAAAAAATCTACTTAACTTGCGAGAAATCGCCTCTGTCCGCCGATCCAGCAATTTGAATTCTTTGCATTCCAGGATGCTGTTCTTTAATAAACGGTAAGCATTATACATATTGTCCTTGCAACATTCATAAATGAACAAATCACTTGGCTTGCAAAAGTATTACGTCACAACAATGTGATTGGTCACTTGCAATGTGCACCTGGAACAACATTTATTATGATGATGTGGGAACAACACCAACACGACGATATCAGATCATCCCTGTACACCATAGTTCATTCCTTGGACCACTTTTGATGGATGCTGACCCCTGCAGGGCAGGAACGCCCCAGAAGAGCTGCAAATCTGAAGGTGCTCTGCCCAAATCGTTGTCACAGTTTGGCCCTTTGTCAGACTCGTTCAAATTCTTACACTTTCCTATTTTTCTTGCTTCTAACATCAACTTTAAGGTGAAAATGTTCGCTCCTGTTCACAGTGCCACGAATAAAAGGTTACCAGTGCTTAGTGGTCAGACCAATGAAGATTCTCATCATTTCTGACGACAGACTGTAAAAAATGTTGAAACCTTTGTGTCTTAAAATTAAAGTCAGTCTGCACTGTTTAGAATGGCCTACAGGGGGCGCCTTCTCTGGTGGCAAAAAGACAACAACTCTCTCACTGTTGCACCTGTGGGCTTAGTTCTAGGTGGAAGTCTTATTGTTCATTATGTCCATTTTATAAATGAGGATCATTATAAAGTCAGAGCAGGATGAGTATCAAGGATATACGTACAGTAAGGTTCAACTACAGGAGAGTTTTCTTCTGAGGTCTGTTGTCTTCATTATTTATGCTGCATCTCTAATTTCTCTAAGCAGCCCATGTTCCAGAAAACAGATGTTTGAGAACCATTGCCTCCTGACCAGTCATTTCTCTGGGGATAGTGAGAGGCTCTGCTGTTTTTATAGACCGTCTAAATCCTTTGGTTTTCCCTGACGATCATCAATAAGAGATACAGATTCTGAGCAGAGGGAAATTTATTCCCCAGTTTATGTTTTTCCTGCTGGCGGTAAGCAGTTTCAAAGCCATTTCAGCGTTCTGTAGGCATTTGTGTAGCAACATAATCCTGAGAAAAGTGAGCTGTTAGACCTCGTTGTCTGCTTGTTGACCTCATATTAGCAAAGCCTACTTACTGGCTCTCCACTTGCTCCCGAGAGCCCCTCCACCCAAGATGAATACATTAAAGTGACACACAAATCTAACTGTGATTGTCAGATCTACCTCTGTCTTAATGATGGTGCATAAGAAGGACTGGTCAGTTGTGCTCTTTCACCAGCTCTCCTTCTAACTTTGGCTGCACTTTATTAGGTACACCTTGCTCTTACACAGAGCTTCATTCCGTGTTTCATGTTTCATGTTGAGATGGAGCATCACACAGCTGCTGATGAGTTGTTGGCTGCACATCGACGATGCTAATCTCCGTTCCACTGCATCCCAATGGTGCTCTGCCGGACTGAGATCTGGTGACCTGGAGGACGTTTGAGTACAGTGAACTCATCGTCATGTCTGAGATGACTGGAGCTCTGTGATCAGATGAAACCAAAGAACATATCCCACCCACCAGCCTGAACCACTGATCCAAGGTAAGCCTGTCAAAAACCATAGGATCCCTGCCACATGATGATGAGATATTCATATTAAATTAAAAATTTGAAGCCATTTTAAACCAACTCAAGACAGAATTGAGCTTCTTTGGGTTAGGTGGTGTAGGTTAAGCTCCCTTCATGCTACGACGTTCATTCTCCTGTGCTTTATTTGAACTGCTGACGTTCTCTGAGCTCCGTCACTGAGCTGTTGCTGCACTTGAACCCTAAAGCCTTGTTTCTTCATTGGCAAAACGAATACAGCATCATGCAGTCGTCTCAGCAGATGTTATCTCTATGGCACAGCCACACAGATGGAGAGAGACCCTGAGTGACAGAATTACAGTTCGCTAATTACCTTGAATAGAGGCCTGATACTCTATCCAGACAGCATGTGTGAGAGAGTGAGGAGGAAGAAGAAGAAGAGCGATGGAAATAGACATGGTAATGAGTGAGTGATCATTATTTTCTGTTTGAATCTGTGGAATAATAACATCTTAAGTTAAGCAAATGTGACCGATGCCGTCACTGAAATATTTATGAGTGTGTGTTTGCGGCGTTTGCGTGGACAGTATGTGTGTCCGTGTGCATCGTTCCCTTCTGAGTTAGCTGACACTCTACAAAGGCTGCGGTTGCCTATCTCAATAATGGTTGTTATGGAAACGTTGTTTGGTGTGACAGATGCGTTTGTGGCAATTAGGATACGGCAAACCACAAGGGATGCTGACGGATTTGGAGGAAGTGCTGGCGAATAAATAGCCCAACAATATAAAGAATCAAAACACAATACAAACACATCACAATGGACTCGGTGGATGAACGCTTTCATCGAATGAAAAGGGGTTTGCTAAATGCCAACAAACTGGAATGAAGGCGTCAATCTGCAGTAGTATTCCACCTGATTAAAGACTTAAAGACTTAATTAAGGGTAAATATTATGAATCATATCATTACCAAGTACAATGAGCGACAAATTCAAGCATAAAAAAAGATTTATCTCCTGTCATTGTAATAACTTGGTGGCATTTAGCTGAGATGTGCAAATAAACATAAATAAAAAGGACTTTTTATTCAGTACTTTTGGACAACGCCTCCATCAAATAGCACGTGAATAAAAACAACAACTGGCAATTCATTTCAAAGTTTTTCTTACTGCTGCTTTTATCACTGAGTTAAACAAAAAGAGTCGGTAATTAATCTAATACACTAAAGAACAATACACTTTATGAATGGACAATCTGAAGTTTGGCTTAATTGTATTTTAAACAAGCAGACTTCAGTAAGATTGAAGATTTACAGCAAGTAAAAGCTAAACTTTGAACTCTCTCTAAACTCGTTGACTGTGCATGATAGTCATAGTGTCATGACTGGACCAGGTGAAGCCGAGGCAGAGGCGGAGGCTGGACCAGGCGTGGGTGAAGACACGGAGGCTGGACCCACGCAGCTTCACCCACCCACTCTGTTCAAAGATGGTCGCTCACAGTGGACATAGATGTCTTCTTTCACTCCTCTTTCAAACCATCTGTCCTCTCTGTCCAAAATGTGAACATTGGCATCCCCAAAGAGTGACCTTTGACCTTTAGATGCTGAGTCTTGTCCCATCGAGGTGGCTCGTCTATGTTGTGCCATGCGTTTATGAAGTGGCTGTTTGGTCTCTCCGATGTAGAGGTCTGACCAGTGGGTGGGAGCACAGATGCTGCCTCCATCTTTTCTGCTCCCTGTGTTTCAGATCTGACCTGGCATGTTTCCCCATATTCAACCATGTTTGAGATGCTAACTGTTCCACTGTGAAAAGGCCAGTCACCCTGCACGACACACGTTTTCTATTTCAAAGGTAATAATTTAACACATATGAACACTAAACAGCGCTACAGTGTGAGTAAAATCTGATGATGTTAGCTGGGAGCACACGTTAGCGTGTCAGGCTGTGCTCATGCTAAATTCCTCCTGCTAGCACAAACTTGGCTGCTCGTTCCTCCTCTTCTCCTCAGGAAGCTAAGGCATTGTGGGTAACCGACACCATCGCACACTCTCATGTAGCTGTACAGCTCCAGGTAACATGTAGTTTCTCTCATTTTTAGTTAAAGGTTTGCTCCTCAGTTTGGCTTACAGTGGGTTTACTACCTTCCTGTTGTCTGACTGAGGTCATCTGTCCCTCATTACCTTCCCCCCTCTGTGTATATTTAGTGTCTTCCGTATAGCCCGAATCCCACTCGGGGTACCTGCACCGTGGCCACTGGAGCTGATCCACCACTCAAGCTAATAAGTGCTTTGAAAGCTTCAGAAGCTTCACAAGTTTCAGAAGCTAAAAATATGCAGGATGAAGAGCACAGAGCAAAGTGATGTGGTGCAGGCCCTCAGGTTGCTTTGAAGCCAGCAGAAGGATGGAATAAAATCAGAACGTGGCGTGGCGGAGCTGCACGCGGGCTCGTCTTTGTTGCATCATGGAGCCGTCCTCCTGTTTCTGCGCTTGCTCTCCTGGCTCCTGCTGCTCCCTGTTTGCTTTCTGTGTCGTTCTCTTTGGACTTTTCCTTATTTCACTGTAGATGACCTGCTTCCTTATTGCAGAACCTTTCTGTAACCATGTACATTTTTTAAATTTAACTCCTTATTTTCACTACCTGCCCTCCGGCTCCTGAGTGGGTCCACGTCAGAACTTTTCTGTGTGACAAATATTATAAAAAAGAAATTTTAAGTCGCCACAGTACCTGCAGTCAAAGTCTTTACATGTTTCCAGCACGCTGACACACACTTCAGCTTCAGCTTCAGGCCTTTTCTTACTGCCACCCTGTTGTGCATCCACATACGAATATAGTTCTGAAATTGTCTCAGTGAAGAAGAAAGTGTGGCATTAGCCCACAGAACAACGTATGGGTGGATTTGTAAGTCAGTAAAGGGCCCTGTATGTTTGTGTGTCTGTGTGTAGAGGCTGTGCATGGAGGGGGTGTCCCACCCTCATCTTTGCTTGTGAGTGACACCTGCTCCCAGTGTGCACAGGCGTAATGACAGCAACTAAGAGTGACGGGCGAGAGCACGCAGCCTGTTGTGTGTGTGTGCATGCAGATGACGCTGCAGACCCAGGTGTTTGTGCATGCGTGTGTGTGTTTGTGTGTCTTTGTGGTCTGGCTGATGGGTTGATGTGAGGTCCCGTTGGCATGTGGGATGATTGGCAGCACCCGTCTGGGCATTGTTGATAACACACAGGAGGGTGACTGCCACAGATGAGCTCTGTCAAGCTGTCTGCCCGTCAGCCACCCACACACAGACACACACACACCTACAACTCAATTTCTTTCTTTCACAATGACTCTTGTTTGTGTTTAACACACAGAATTCGTCTCTGCTCTCAAGCACACACTTGCCGTATAGGCCCAATATCCCCTCTATCCTGCCTCTGCGCGCACACACACACACAACCTGTCACAGCCCTGCCAATGGCCAGCCACTGAACCTGCTATACTGATAACAGCAGCCCTCTCCTCTGCAGGGTGAGGCTGTCTCATTCATATGCATCTTCTGATGTGTCGGGGAATCTCTGTCACTGTGTTTGTCACCGTGGATTGTTTCAAAAGACCGGGCTGACATTTGGAGAGAGAGATTTCACTACAGAGGTTCAGAGCTGCAGAGGGAAGCAGTGCTTGAGCTCAGCTGTGGACTCTGAGCCGCACTCAAACATGAACATTTCCAGGATTTACTCAGTAGAACTGAATGTCCAACACAGTCACATGGAGCATCAGCTGTTCTCTGACATGCACACACCTGCTTAGTATGAAGCTCGGATAATATCAGATTGCATCGTTGTGCATGCAGCACATCTAACTGCCTGACTCAGACCGTTTCGTGCATGTGAGAAAGAGCAAATGTGGAAAATATCCTGAATTAGAAATTTCCCAAGATATGGTGGGAAAATGACTCGCTGTAACGTCTCTTTACATAAAAACTGAACACAGTCCTCGGTGGTTAGCTGCGTTATTGCAGAGCTGGCTGGTCCTGGAGACAACCATGCACTGCATAGAAGATGGGCGACGCCATCAACCGTAGTTTAGGATGAAATCCTGGTATTGTGGCTGCCTCATGTTTGTTTTTCAGGATCAGACAGAAGCCACGCCCCTAACGCCATCATCCAAGCAGATGAGTTATAAAGAAACCCCCCAGACTTGACTTGCTTTTGGAACCGGCCCCAAGTGATCATTGAGTGAACTGCAGTTTTCAGCTTTACCTTCTGTTTTCAGGTCCAGGGAACGCTGCTCGGTTACAGCCTGGGCCAGAACAAGACCCTCCTGTGTGGAGCTTGAAGATTTTCCATGTGCCTGCAAGAGTTTCCTCTGGGACTTCTCCCACCGTCAGACACTCGCAGGGTTAATTCTCCCGTCACTCTGCCCTCGTGGCTTACAACTAGAGCTGGTCCCTGGGTGCTTCACCGTGGTTGCTCACTGCTCCTAATGTCTCAGATGGATTAAAAGCAGCGAATGAGTTTCTTTAGAGGAAAATACAGGGTATCTTTAAGCAGAACAGCATTGTTCTGGAGGGTCTCACTATTACACTGAGCAGGTTTATTATTATTATGCCCAACCTTTGTCCCTAATCAGGCTACAAACACAATATAGACTTAAAAAAAAGTTTTCTTTTAAATCAATAAATCACTTTAACACATTGATAATCTGGTTACAGTGCAGTGAGTTCTTACATCAGGTCCATCAGCAGGAGGCTGCGTCCCACCAAGTCTGATCAGGAACAACAATAAAGACCCGAGTTTTACTAAAATGATGCTGTTATTGGCATCTACCACCACACCAAATTTGAAACTGTGGACAATGGACTGCTAACAGACAAACAGAACCGATTGCAAACTGCTAATAATAATAATTAGAAACAATAATATATAGTTAGTTATATATGTTCAAGACACAGGCTGGCTTTAAGACAGCATGTGACAAGGGGCCACTCGGCTCAAAGTTCACGGTGGTCAGACGAGCAGGCGGTACAGCGAGAGTCACAGAGGAGGAAGATCTCAGAGCGGTGATGTGCAGAAGGTCAGAGAGAGGTGGAGGTGTGACATTATGGGCTCTTCCACCCAGGATCTGACTAAGGCACAGAGTCTGTGTCAGGTTTGAGCTCGTGGACTCGGGAATCAGACTCAACAAGCCGACAGCAGTTTTACAGCATTTATTATAAAGTAGGCACGAGTTAGCGGAGAGCAGGGAGGTGCCTCGAGAGAGCGATCTGTCAGCAGGAACACAACCCGAGGCACTGAAAGGGAAGAGAGATGGAGTTCAAAATTCAACAGGATCCTGCAAAACGTATGCTCAGTTTCAGCTGCCTTAGTCTTTCTGTCTCTCGTACAGCTGCTGGAGGGGTAAACGGCGGGCAGGTCGGTGAGTGGCGGTGAAGAGCGGGCAGGCAGGCAACTGGATTATTGATAATTAATTTCCTGTGAAGGGGATGATATCAGCTGGCAGTGTTTGCAAAATTACTGAGGAAAACAGGGACTTCAAACAGGGAAATGGGAAGCAGGCGGGAACAAGCACACAAAAAGCACCATGAACAGGGATCAAAGAGGGACTGATTCCCACCATATTAGCCTGAACAATCTGGAAGGAACGGCAGCAGCATCCAGCCTTTAGATACTATGAACTTACCGAACCAACACAGAGCAGGTGCGAGAACGGCAGCCCAAACAGGAAGAGACATTCCCACAGGAAAGACGGGAAAAAACCACTGGAATAGTCGTCAGACGTCTTTAAACACCTCACTGTGCATCAATAAACTCAGGAGAGGTCATCACATGTCGGCTTTATGGAGGAAAGAGTTCATACGTCATTCTCGACTTACCCCGTTCACAAAGTTGGGTGTCTGTGCCGCTCACCTGGCTGCCCGACAGCGTGACAATAACACCCCATCGGCCTTCTCTTACAGCTGAGGGGTAAAACGTGGACATTTAGGAAGAACGAGTGCACCGCAAGTCGAGCTCCGATCAGGTGTTTGCCTTCCTGGAAGCGGTGTAGCAGAAACCTGAAACGATCCAAGCGCACAGACACGACACACGGTGCGTGTCTACAAACACACACTGATATCCAGCCTGCTGGACTCGAGCAGACACAACACAATACTCAACACATGACAGATAAATAATAAGCTTTTCCTAAAGAGAGACAAACTGCTGACATGAATATTGCCAATTAAAATGACTGTCCGTGTGTGTGTCCTTTCTTGTGTGACTAATGAGGCTTTTTACTGACTCTGGCACATCACTATCTCACCTGGCACACACACACACACACACACACTTGCTGGCACAATGCAGCCCTCTAGGGATCAATTACTGCTCACTCACGTCTTTTTCATTTCAGAGCTTTAACTATGAATACCTTTCTACACTGACCAGACATGTACAAACTCTGTGACACACACACACACACACACACACACACCAAGGATGTAAACCTGTTCCGATATCGGAGATGTGTAAGCTTATTATCAAAACGCTCCGACACAGGAATCCGTCTCCTGCAAACACGCTTGCCAGAAAAAACAAAACACGGGTCTTTATTGTTTTGATGGACTGAGTCTCGTTTGTGTCTGTGTAACAGAGACACTCTGGCTTTTCCCTGTCGTGGAGATTAACTGTTGAATTTCCCCGACATCTGGATGCCAATCAAACATGTACGCAAACACACACAGTCAAAAGCAGCACTATCTTTAGTTCTCCCTTTCTCCACCCGTCCAGATGCTCCACCATTTGCTCATCTTTGCGGCGGGGATTTTTCCCCCGCCAAGGTCAGTTTATTCTGCAGAAACAGGAAACTTCATCAGGATCTGACAATCACAAGAAAGAACGCCACGCAGACAGATGTGGGGCCAGGAATAGAGGACATTTCATCAGCATCTGGATTGCACCAAGCAAATGAAAGTATGTTTTAATTTGCAAAACAAATAAAGCCTGTGAGGTGCAGGTCTGATTAGAAACATTTGATTTTACATCTCTGAAAAACATCCTTTTTTCTCTCAAACTCTATGGACACAACTCAGGTTTGCTTGGAGAGGAAGTTTAAATGAAGTGGTGGAGAGCTGCCACTCCATCCATGAATCCATAAACTTTTTCCTGTTTCTCTTTGAGCCGCACCATTGAAAACACTCTGTTGTGAAATCTTACCTGGATCTTACTGTGACATGTAACAGACAGCAGAAACATTGCTACGGACCTTGCACAACCACCCATCGATGGCTGAGCTGCTGGCCTCCCTGTCTCGTGACACAAGACGTTGCAAAAACTTTTATGGATTAGCTTGAAAGAAGATGGCAAAAAGCAGGGGGCTCATCAGCATGTGCAGATGAGGACAGAGTTATTAGCCCCCCTGTGAAAATTCAATTTCAAATTTCATAAAAAGTATTTCCCAAGTGTCGTTAAACAGTCGGAATTTTTGTTACAGCTTTCCCCCAAATCCTGGTTTTATTTTGGATGCTTACATAATTTTACTTTACACACAGAAACAAAATTATTTCACAAAAACTTCAGGGCTCAAAATTATTAGTCGACTGATGCTAACAGCTGCAGTCGACTGCTGTAGTTTCCAACACGTCTCGCATGCGTCTCCTGAGGAATCCCGGCTCAGACTTCTTCGGAGAATCTCGCGCTCCTCCAGATTTGATGGTTTCCAGCATGGACCTTGGTCTTCAGTTCACTTCAGATTTTGAGTGGGATTCTAGTCAGGACGTTACCGACTCTGTAGCAGGAGAGTCGGTCACTTTGGTTTCTTGAGGTCGTTGTCATGTTGCAAGGCAACGCGATGACCCCGACTCTGATTTTTCTGTTGACTGCTTGAGGTTTTCTTTTAAAATCTTCACGTCTTCTTTCCACCTCGTCGGGATTCCGACGTCCAGACACATAATACTGCCACCACCGTGCTTCACCGTGGGGACGGTGGCTTTGGGCTGTATGCCTCGCCCTTCTTTCTCCAAACATACGCATCATTTCTGTGGCCAAAGAGCTCTGGTTTCATGTCATCTGCTTCCAGTCTGCATCATCTTTCTCCAGGTTGTCCTCAGCATGCTACAGGCTGGCTTGAAGGTGTCTCTTCTGCAGAAGTGGAGTTTTTCTTGGTCTGCAGCCTCGTAGTCCAGTCTGTGCAGCGTTCTAGTGTTGGGCTTCTTTGAGTGATTGGCAGTTGTTTGGGGTTGTTGGGGTCCAGGTTTCTTTCCAGTTTTTGAAATCTTTTGCTCCGACCTGTGCCAGGCTTGTTTTGCACTGTGTGACTGATGAGTCTTCTCACTCCAGTTCTTGACACTTGGAAACTCTGTGATAACTTGTACATCCATCTCCTGCTTTGTGAGCATCAACAGTTCTTCTTCTCAAGTCTTTTTTTAAACATTTTTAACAAAGGAACAATAGCTTAAGACAAAGGCTTACAAAATAACAGGACAGGCTGTAAATGACAGGAGAGACAGTTGGTTAATGAGATGCAGTCAAAAGAAAAGGAAAAGGGACAAACATTATCCTGATATACATGTTAATCTGCGCACATACAAACACAAACATAATTCTTTTGTGTACAAATAAAAATAATATGAAATGTTGAAAATCTCGTCCTCTGTGAAGATTTTGACAAATACAGTTTCATAAATTTGTCCAACATTGGTTTACAAGTGTCTGAGAAATACCCGTGATGGCGAGTTTCTCTTGGTTTTCATTTCTTTCGGCGCATCAGCCACTGCCGACGTTTTTGTCGCCATGACTCGTGATGCTCGATCTAAAACTCATATTTTTTTGACATGAGTCAGATATTCGTATCAAGCTTAAGATTTGAACAGATGTTGTTGCTCCGTCTTCAAACGGTCATCAGAAAACTAAAATATATAAAAATCCAAAGTAGCTTCCACAAAGTGTTGATATTAAAAGAAAAAAGTGACAGGTCACATTTTGGAGCCTCTTTCTGTCACAAATCACTTCCTCTTTCTAGCACCTCTTCTTGTGGAAGTGAATAACAAATAACTTACTATAACAAACACCTGACATTTTACTTTTTTGGTTATTTTTTGTGAAGAACTATGCAGTTATGTCCTCTAAACCTGGCTCTAACACATCCTTATCAGACCAAAACCCAAACTCTAAACAAGGCTGAGTTTCTAAATGCATTTGGTATTCACCCAACAGTTCTGATAGCCGGCCTCAAAGACCATTAAAATTTAAGAGAAGCCATGTAATGTCTGCTTGGTGACATCAGGGCACGGGCTGTTAGCCAAATCTGCATGAATCAACCCAGAGCTTTGAGCATGCTTAAGCAATCATGACCTGGCATAAGGTCCGTGTACGTAATCAATTATTCATTTGGAAGGTGTGGAAAGTCGGCCCATCTGCTGAGGGGAGCAGTCCTGGCTGAGTTATTGAGCTGTAGGCCGCTCTGCCTCTTCATAATGATCCAACTATGTGTTGCTCTGCAGCCAGACCAGTCACCAATGTAAACCAATATGGCTATTCGCAAATATCAGCAGGCTCTGCTTTCATTTTAACACTCGCTGAAGACTTTTCATTTTTATTTTACTTTGCATTAAATGTTTGGCTAAAGCCACCGAGCACGGCTCCAGAATAAGCACGCTGCAGCTTGTTTATCGTGCCTTGAAGGATGTTGATGTTTTGTTTCTGATAATGAAGCAACTGGAGAGGTGATGCACCACTTCATCAAAAAGGGACGACTTCTACTTCTAGGGGGGGAAAGGAGCTCACTCCTGATACAAGCACACTGTCACAAATGACTCCTGTGTTCCTCATACAGACATCACTCATATGAAATCTGATTAACAGCAAATCAAACACTAATCTTGAACACAGAGATGTGATTTATAGACATGGCAGAGTATATCCAGGGGGCGAGATCCACTGGAATCCCAGTTTCAGTCTCTGATCACTCTGTTCAGATTCTTTAAATATTTTTATTACTACACATCAGATGGAATTATAACTCCATGTGTTGATTAAAAACCACCGAGTTCCCTGGATCTTCGTTGGAGCTACACTGCGCCCTAGAGGTTAACAGTAGTAAAGAGCAGTCAACAGGTCCACCCTCTGCTACTACTGGACCTACTGGCCTGTGTTAAGACTCTGAAAGAGGATAAAAAAGGAGAAAACATCGACTTTTAAAGACAAAATACGCCCTCAGCAGAAAAGGCAGAGACTCATCAGACCAGGCTGTCAAGACTCGACCTCTTTGGCATACCTTGATTGTAATGAGTGCTTATTAGAAACTAAACTAAAGCGATGGTTGTGTTGAAAAATGCCAAGAGATCCACAGTTTCTGAAAAACTCAGACCAGCAACCACCACGCCTCGTCCAAATTCAGCTTTCCTCCTTATTCTGATGCTCGGTTTGGCGTTCAGCAGGTCTTCCTGGTCATGTCTACATGCTGAAATGCATCGAGAGCCTGCCCTGCAATTGGCCTATTTGATATTTGCATGAATAGGTAGATGAACAGGTACAAGTTATTTCATTTAAAGCAGGGGTGCCCAATCCCGGTCCTCGAGAGCTACCGTCCTGCAGCTTTTAGATGCATCCCTACTCCAACACAGCTGAATCAAATGGTTTGATTACCTCTTCAGCATGCCATCGTGTTTGGCAAAGGCCTGATAACAAGCCATTCATTTGATTCAGCTGTGTTGGAGTAGGGATGCATCTAAAAGCTGCAGGACGGTAGCTCTCGAGGACCGGGATTGGGCACCCCTGATTTAAAGTATACTAAATAAAGGTTTCAGTGTTATAAGCTAAAGTCAGTGCTTTGCGTGCCATGGCTGTCATTTCAGATAGACCGTGTTGGCTGAAATAGATCATTATGTGCCAGGATGCAGTCTTTTTTCTTTTGCCTTGTTCACGCTCAGAGACGAGGACTCAAATGCAGGCTCAGCTCTTTAATGACTTCATGAGTTTGATATTTGCAGTTCTGCATGAAGCCATCTGTGAAGTGATGGAAGGTGGAGCTCTGCTCAACGCTGGACTGCATCGAGAGTAACAACGGTACTCGTCTGCCATCTAGTGGTAGAAAACATGGACTACATTACTGACGGCGCTGTTGCAGCTCTGGTTATGAAACGGACCGCTTCATTCACCTACGTCAACTTTGCCATTTGACTAGTGGACTTTATTAAATAGTTAATTTGACAGTCGGTACAAACGTAATTCCCCTGTAATAACATGCAATTTCAATGTATTTGAAATTTCAGCGCAATTATATTTTACTACAAATACTTAAAGGTAGGTACACTAGAATACGAGGGTAGGGAGTCGGGTTTTTACAGGAAACAAAAAGAATACATACATATTAATTATAATTCACGTGAACGTAAGTAATTTTAAGTGGTACACAGCAAAATCTCCAGCGTTAAATTAACACTGGAGAGTATTTATATGAGTGCACACCTCTGAGTGTTAAATACAACACTGTTGAGTGTTAAATTAACACTTTGACAGTGTTATATGTTTAAAAGTAACCTAGTCAGTTTTGAAGATTAACAAAGACTAACACTGAGCAGTGCTGATTTTCTAACACTGGAAAATAACTCAAAATGTTAGAAATATTCCAGTGTTAGAAAATCAGCACTGCTCAGTGTTAGTCTTTGTTAATCTTCAAAACTGACTAGGTTACTTTTAAACATATAACACTGTCAAAAGTGTTAATTTAACACTCAGAGGTGTGCACTGGGCTCAAAATCCCAAACAAACAGTGTCCCACATTCTTCATTTTTAGTTCTTATGATGACTTATTACTCCTGAAACTTTGGAGGTTTTAGCTCTTTAAACAGTAAACTTACAGGAGGATCTTGGCTCAACAACGTTAAAGCGAAAGTAACGAGTTTTGAAAATGTAATGTGCAGGAATTAGATATTTGTTTAAACATGCAGGGAGTAAAAGTAAAAAGTAGGAAAAGAATTACATAATAAGTGTATTTCAAAAGGAACATAAGCGTGTGATGTGATTATTACACTCACCGCAGTTTTAAAATGAATGAGAGACAACGACTCCTACTGTGGCAAAACTTTACTGAATCATGATCAGGTGTTCCAGAAAAATACGAGTTTATATAAAAATGAGACTTCACAGTCTGATCTGTAATACTTCCTCTGTAATTAGAAAACACCTCAAGTCTCCTCAGAGTAGTAACTATACTGCCAAGGTAGTCTTAAAAAATATACGTCTACTTCATATCAACAGCAGCTGAAGCAGTTACAGTGAAAACGTTAAACCTGTATGCTACAACATGTAATATCTGAACAATGACACTGAGCTGAGGTGTAAACGCTGCTAAGACGACATCGAAGAACAGCCGGCTTCCCTTGTTGAAGACATAATGAGAAGTACTACAGAGCCACAACCTGAGTGAGTGGCCAGACGTGGTGGTTACAGTAACAGTGAGATACTACAACTCTACCATTCGAGGGTCAAAGTAAGATATTTAATAACTCCCACGGTGCCGACGTAGGCCTCACCTCGCTCTCATACAAAACCAGCTTTCAGGATATTTCACAGGTTAAACGATTCCAGCAAAGGTGACGTGCGAGTGGCATCTCCAGCATTTCCCCATCAGACACGTAGAGCACATTCATGTACATAAGGCAAAGTAACAGCTACGACATGTTGGAGAGTCCAATCCAGTCAGATACCCGGACACATCTCCCACCACGCAGTCCAGCGATCACAGGAGCTAAAAGTTTAATGATGAGTGAGCAGGAACGAGAGTGGGGTAAAAGTGTGGATTCAAATTTACATTATAAGATGTGATCGGAATCAAAACAGGAAGTCCTCATGATGGTGGTGGTGGTGGTGGTGGTGGGGGGGGGGGGCATTTAAAAGCATCGACAGCTACAAAGAGCAGGAACAGGATCATAAAATAAAAAAATCAGCTGAAAAACTAAAAACATCATCATCATCATCTAATGTGGGAAAAAATAAAAATCAGCTGAAGGTCCAGTGTTTGAAGGTAATCCAGTGACGTTTCCAGATCCAGTGGCTACATCATGTAGCGTTAGCGGGTTTAAACGCGCTGCACTGCGTGATCTCTTATATTCGAACACTTCAAGCTCTTCATATCTCGTGCGTCCATCATCCAGTGTCGTTCAGCAGCTTCCCAGAGGAAAGCTCAGAGATCCAGCGGTTTGCACTGCCGGTGCTTAAACTCAGAACCAGGGCGAGAGCTTCCACCAGAGTCTCAAAGCAGGCAGAGATGCTGCCGACAGCGCTTTGGGTGACTGGATGGACTCTGTAATGGCAGGTTACTAACGTGGTGCACAAACAGGAGATTAAAAATAAGGTTTTCTTAATACTGAGGCTAAAATGTTTGTATACACCATCTTACAAAGACTAAGCTCGACGCCATGAGATCATTAAAAAAAATAAAGTACTTCATATTGCTGATCTGTGTAGCTACGGTTGTGGTCGCGGCGGTTTGCAAGCTGCCTCTTCTTTTGCGTTTTCAGACTCGGCCGGCCTGCGTGCGGGTGGGTGAGCGGGTGAAGCGGGAAACCAGGCGGGAAGATGAAGAGCGTGATGGCGGCCGCTCGTTTCTTCATCAGAGCTCAGTGGTCAAGAGACCTCTGGGTTTGGCTCCATCCTCTGAGGCTGGCGGCTGAGCCACAGTGCTGTGGACGAAGGAGTGGAAGAGACGGTCAAATTACTGCCTCAGAAAAGAGAAAACGTTTGTGCGCAGGAACCAGTTTTAAGAGTCGTAAGTTTGAAAGAAATTGCTAAAATGCGAACACGCTGCAGTCTGACAACCTGCGACAACTTAATAATAGCTTTATAATTTTACCTCGTTCGATCAACAGTAAAATAAAATGTTATGCACTGAATTTACATTGTTGTGTGTCCAAAATGGCCGAGAAGTTAAGGTCACATGGTTAGCAGTCAGGCTTCTATAAACCGTCCATATCTCACACTTACGACCTCGTAGGAGCTTCGAAACACTGGAGAAAAAAAAGTGACATTGAAAGCCCAGATTTGATGGTAAATGGCCTGTATTTGTACAGCGCTTTACTCGTCCCTAAGGGCCCCAAAGCGCTTTACACATCCAGTCATCCAGACATTCACACACTGGTGATGGCAGCTACATTGTAGCCACAGCCGCCCTGGGGCGCACTGACAGAGGCGAGGCTGCCGGACACTGGCGCCACCGGGCCCTCTGACCACCACCAGTAGGCAACGGGTGAAGTGTCTCGCCCAAGGACACAACGACGAGACTGTCCGAGCCGGGGCTCGAACCTGTATGTATAAACCTATGAATCAGAAATGACTTCCTGTATGGAAAACAAAATGCAAGGCTCCAATACATATATTTAAGCTACTGTACACACAAAACAAAAGAAAGAAAATAAAAATCACTCGTCCTTTTATTTGTATGGAAAAAAACGTCTTTTTTCTTCTTCGTTTCCAGAATTGAAGTCAGAATTCTGACTTTTTCTCAGAATTCTGCAACAGAATTTTCGGTGGCACTAATCCTCTTCCGTATATTTGCCTTCTGTGGGTTTTTTGGGTTTTTCTGACTGCAGCTTTTATTTTTCAATAAATTTCTCATTCGACCTGCATGAAAACACTAAAACGTCCACCCGTGTTTTTAGAGTCTGACAAAGTGAAACCAGCTCCATCGCTATTTACAGGTGACAAAGCACAAATGTGATCTTGAGCTCAGTTTGGTGATTTAAAAATCTGGCTCGATGTAAGGAAAACATAAAAGAACCAGACACACCGTCACATTACGAGGTTAAAGAGTCGTATCCTTCAGACTCTTCTAATCACAACTTTTGAAGAACTGAGGCGTGAATGAGACGTCTGCTTGAACTCAGAGATCCTCACAGAAAGTTTGATTTGTGATGTTCTGACTTGCTGTCACTGAAACACCTGCTTTCAGCTCAAGCATGTGTTCAAGTTCTGCTGTTCAGTATTGTTTTTCATTTCTGATTGTTTAATACTGATTCATTCACAAACAAAATCATAAAAAACTAAGAAAAAGCTGTGCATAAAGGACCTGAAAAATAACTAATTTGCTTTGCTGTCTCTTCCTCCACAAACAAAATGCTCTTAACGATTCCTGTTAAACTCTCAGGGATGTTCTCTTCTGAAACTTCAGGCTCAGTGAAGTGAGGAGGAGACGTTTCGTGCTCTTCAGCGACGGCTGCGATGTAAAAAACAAACTTTGGGTTCAAAATGCAAACACTTTTACCTGGTGGAGAGGGTGGAGACGGCGTTACGTGTGTGAGTGAGGTGAGGGAGGGCTGAGGTGAGGGATGCTCCCCCATCTGAAGGGAGAAGAGGGTTGACCTTAGGCGGGGGGTCAAGGTCGAGCAGGCCGTTAGTAAAGGCGCCGGGAGGCTGCGTGAGAAGGGGGTGAAGGAGAAGGTCGGAGGTCAGTGTCTACAGCGCCTCTACATTAGCCAAACTGCACAGCGACTATGGAAGTGCAGAGAAGTCCAAAGCCTCGTGGTTCAGAACAATGAATGCAGTTAAAACAGCTTCTAAAACATTTTAACATTTCACAGCCAAACCTGGAAAAAACATAAACAGGTGAACTTTTAAAAAGTGAGGCTGATAAACTCACAGCGGTTGTGGGGACGATCCAGCGCGGTGTGATGAGAGGTTTGGTCGGCTGCACCGGTGGGAGCTACAACAACATCAGAAGAATGTTAGCATCCACGCTAAAGGTCTACTTTAACCCACACACATGCAGTGGGAGTTTCACTGCAGATTATTCAGGACACAGTGCAGTAATTCTTACCACAGGAGCTGGATCAGTGAAGTCAATAAGGTTGTCAGAAAGTGGGGCGGCGCTTTGCAGGTCGACCTCCTCTGCTTTAACCTGCAGCGTGATGCAAACACTCTTTATTAGCACACGCAGGCACTAAAGAAACCGTCTACTTCCTGTGTTAGTCACACGCAAACACCGGGCTGCGTAGGCACAGATTGAAGGGTAAATAAACTCTACTCACGCAAAGTGTTTTATTCACACATTCACAATCAGATGAATGCATCTCAGAACAACTCGCTTCAGTTTCTTGCTCAAGGATACTTTGGCATCAGACTGGAGCAGTCCGGGATCAAGTGGACGACCTGCTATTGTTACCAATTACATCACACTGAAGACTGAACCTACTTTCACAGAGTAATCAATATGCACTCACAACCCACCTCACCTGCTTGTTAATGAAAATATCTAATGAACCAATCAGATGGCAGCAACTTTATGCATTTGGGCATGTAGATGAGAAAGACGACCTGCTGAGGTTCAAAATGAGCATCGGGAGGTGATGTAAGTGACTCTGAACGTAGCTGAAATTTTTCCCACACAGCCATTTGCAGAGTTTATGCAGAACACAGCAGATTAAAGCCTGAAGCAGAATGGGGTGCCATGCTAGTCAGCTAAGAACAGCAAACTCAGGCTACATATGCTAAATGTAGCTTGCCTGGTCTGGCAGGTTTCCATTTATGATATTTAGATGGTAGGATCAGAATTTGGTGCATCCAACACGTTCAGGCTGTTGGTTGTGTGATGGTGGTGGTGGGGGCTCAGTATGCTGACCGCATCCATCCCCACATGACCACAGCGTGTCAGCAGGACAACGCACAACACCACAAAAGTTTCAGACTGACTTCATGAACCTGATGACGAGTTCACTGAACTCAAATCCCCCAGTCTGATACTAGCAAGCTGTGCCTAAAGAAGTGGCTGGTGAGTGTAAAGCACAACAGTAGTCATTACCTGTGAGCGTGCAGTCACGTTACCTTTGGTGCCGGGGCTTCACTGGTCGACTCGGAGGACTTTTTGGGAACAGAAGCTTTTAAATCTTCAGCCAATCTCTCAGCGCTGAAAACAGGAGAAGAAATGGTATCACACAAGCATGTGACCGCGTACTTTTAACAACTTTTAACACTGCGAGTCACCAAAACCAGCAAAGACAGTTTCGCCACTTTTAAACTCAAATTTTAAGAGCACAAACTCACACAGCACAGCTAACTGTGCGTCTGCTTTTATGTGTCACTCTCTGCAGAGACGGCAGCAGTATCCAGGCAGAACTCAAGTCATGTGATTTAACACACCCGGGCCGACACACAGACACACACATGCACGAATGCATTACTCAAACACACCAGCAGATGTCAGCAAACACTATAAGGACTTTAATCTGCCCCATTAATGTTTCACTGCCTGTTTGGCTGATGCAGGACTTTACATGCATCTCTGTTAACATTATTTTAAACCATTTGATCTAAATGTGCAACATGTTTTGTGTTAAGCTTACCTTAACACATTCTTGAAAACAAATCACCTTTTGCTAACTATGAAAAATCAAACTCTTTACCTTAACTTCAATCAACCTACAAAGCCAGGACACTTTGTCACTGGTCTTTGTCAAGGCCTTAACTATGACGTGTGAGAGATCTGATGCAACGAAGTACAAACCACAGTAATGTTTTGTTTTTCTAAACAAAGGCTCACCTGGCGCCTGCAGATGAGACCAGGGAGGATGGTGGCTTCAGCAGGTCCCAGGTGTCCTGGACGTCAGGGCGGCTGCTAACACAAAGAGACGAGTTACTGCACCTTCAACCTGGCAGAGAGACACACATAACGCTTATTCCTGCATAAAACATTCACTGTGGTTACCACAGAAAGACAGGAGGTCAAACTTCTCCGACTACATGAGTAAACAAATTACTTTTAAACAGGTTTCATTATTATGAGTTTCAGTAGAAATGCTTTTAGAACAACATGCAAACGGGAAACATTTGCTAAAACCGTCAACAACAGAATCTGCCAAATCCAACGTTGTTTATTCTCCAGCGTGAGTCGCTTGCTGCTTCGGTTACGAGCCGTCGTGGACTCGTTTGTCATTCTGTGGAGCGCTGCCGAGCTGCGGCTGACGTAACGTTGTGAGCTATGCTAATAATCCTTATAAATATTCAAGAGGTTAATCAGCTCGAGCAGCAGCGAGCGCTGTGATTGGCTGGGATGAAGCACTGACAGTTGGCATGACTCAGTAAGATGAAGGAACGAAGGCCGAGTTTCAAGACAATGAGGCGCGGTGACAGTGTGCCCTGTGCCGATAGCACGGTGCGCTCTGAAGAGCTGCTTAATGCAAAGATCCTAAAGGGTTAAATAACAGTCTGAGTGGAAACGTGATTCTATTTTCTTTGATTCTGAAGCTGAACATAAGAAGTTATCATATTCCTGAAAGTGCAGGTGAGTGAAAACGTACCTCGCAGAAGCCTCCTGCAGGTTACAGTTTTTATCTCCGAGCATCACAGCGTGTTCCTCCAAAGCCCCCTGCACAGAGCAAACAGGCGTTTATGAGGAGAGGGCTCACACACATGAATCAAAACGTCACTTTAGCTGTTTTGATTTAAATGTGTTTAAAAACAAAAGGCTACAAAATACTGAAGGCTTAGCTAAAGACCGCTCAGCTGATGAGGCTTTCACTCTGATGGATAAGCAGAATCAGAGTACATCGGAGGGCCCTCTTTTTCACCCCCCGGTCTGTTGCGCACCTTGAGCGCGGCCGCCTCGGCTTGAGCCTTCAGGATGTTACTCTTCAGATCCTCCGGGGTGCGCAGCGGAGTCACGCATGGACTGCTGCCCGCACTGTTCAGCCCGCACTTCTCTGTGAGCTTCACCACATCGTCCTGTTGGGTCAGATGTCACAGAGGCTTCATCACGCTGTGCCGCACATGTGTTTGTTTATGCTGAACTGCCAGTGAACTACACAGAAGTGCTGCTGGTCTCCATCAAAGCAAGCAGAGTCTGATTTTAGAGGAAATAACAAACACTCGCCTGGTTGTTCATGGCCACGTTGACGTTCATGTTATTTCTCGGCGCAGCGAGAAGCGGACTGCTCTCCAACTCCAGCTGCTTCAGACGAGCTGCTGCTTCTGAGTCGCCGCACATGAACACAGAAAGACAAACAAACAGAGTTATCTTCACTTTATTTATATAGTTAGCAAGTGATCGTCTCGTCTCAGGACACTGATGTTTATTAACAGTCAGCTCTGGGTCTTTTTCATAACGGTGTTGGCTGAGTGTAACTATTGCTTGCATTAACAGAAAAATATAAGTGACTCAATGGTCAGTAAGGTCGCACCAGGCGGCAGCCGTCACGGTGAAAAATGAGGCTATAGAGTCAAAAACTGCAGTTATGTCAGTCTCTTAAAACAGACATTTATTGTTTTACAGCAGTTTTCTTTAAAGCCTGGCTTCTAAGGAGAGTTTTTAAATATTGGCCAGTTCGCTGTAGCCTTACCAGCGAGACTCAGCGCATCTTCTGCAGGGACGCTAGCACCGGCATAGGCAGCGGCTTGTACGGGCTCCTCGATAGCTGTGACTGCAGGGACAACGGGACCTCTGAGGACATCGTCGACACACGTCTCCATTAGGTCAGCAACCACTGGCAAACTAGAGACATACAAGAAGAGAAAGCATGGCAGATTCAGCCTGAGTTGTGGATGGAAGGGTTAATGATAAATACATTCAAAGAGAAAACAGAGAATAGAGGCTGTTTTATGGGTTTTTAACACAAACTGGAAGAAAAGGATTGTGATTCATACAGCTTACCTCGACAACGTATGTACAGACTCTGCAGTGATGACAGAACTGATCCGCGCTGATACAGCAGAAGGTGTTTAAGAGCAACACACCAACATCCAATAATATGTCAAATAATTATTATTAAAACCAAAAGAAAAGCATAAAGTACTTGTACTTGTAATCCATAGTCATTAACCGTTAGCATCATCACCAACGTTAACTTACAGGGTCACGTTGCCGACATGTGATAAAACGATTGTATTTTACAACATAAGTATGAAACCACGTTTGAGTCCACTCAAAAATGTCTCCGGAGGTAAAAACACTGCCCACAAAATAACTTCAGCAGGAAATAATGTGGTGTAATATTCTCAGAATTAGAGGTGCTTGAAGCAGAACATTTAACACACGGATCTTAGCAGAAGCTCTTCCAGCAGCTCTGTAATTACCTCATATTTCTGTAGCCTGAAGACACAGCAAAACATAACAAATGTTGTATATTACAACATACTGCCTGGAGAGTACAGGGGTTAAAGAACAACACACAAAAAGATGTGAAGAAAAGTGCGATTCTTTGTACGTGGGCTCAAAAATCCAATAAATATGTTAAAAGATCCACCGTGAGGAGAATCGAGCCGTCGCGTGGGGAATAAGACACGAAGGCAAGTATGACAGATGCATGTACCACCGAGGAGACGCACACCGACTGGAACTGAAACCGGCAACCGGTTACTCCCTAGTCTTTATTCAGTCCTCCACAACAGAAGCAGCGTTTTTAAATATCTGTTTGCACACGTTTATCCGATACAAGATCACTGAAAAATCCTACATCGTAATCCAGTAACCCGGTACGACTCACATATATCGACATAATTATACAATCACCAGGATTTGACTGAATATTACAGCGTGACAAATGTAAGTATCAAAGTATCATGTAAAGTATCAAACTGGGCCGAAGACTTACAATGAGGAGCTTTTTGGGTGATGATAAGTAGGGCTGCCACAAACGATTATTTTGATAGTCGACTAGTCACCGATTATTTTTGCGATTAGTCGACTAATCAGATCATCATCCATCGGACATAAAACGTACAGTTTATTGCACCAGCAGCATCTGCTCTTATATAACTATCATTAGCTTACAGCTTTAAGTGTTTAAGGTCTGTGCTAACTAAAAATAAAGACAAGATGATAGTTTATTAAATTTTAATGAAATTTGCAGATTGTTTCGGTGGAGTTTAATAAACTCCTTGCTATCTAAAATATAAAAGGACACCGGAGTAAATTCTCCAGCATCTAGGGTTGCCAACCGTCCCTTAAAATACGGAATCGTCCCGTATTTAGAAACAAAAGCACACGTCCCGTATTGAGCTAATAAGGGACGCACTTTGTCCCGTAATACAGTGAGAATCAAAAGTAGTCTATAACTTTTAATGGAATTAACGCTTTGTTTGAAAACATAATTCCCAGCCCCTCTCCTGCTTTGTGACCAATGAGCTGACAGCACACTTATGACAATTCGAGTATGACAATTCAGATTACCGCTCATCTCATTGGTCGAGGAAAGGTCGCTTGCGGAGAAAATACCGGAAGACAACAGATGACCACAACAAGAAGCATGGCCAACAGGGGAACAAACGCCGACACTGCGGTGCAAGTCTCGGACGACAGTACACCTAAAGCTGGGCAGACACTGTGCGATTTTTTCAGTCACGTTATTCAGCTCCTGCTCAAACTGCACGATTGACTCGCAGGGGTTAGAAGTTGGTAGGTCACGATGCAGGTCTCACACTATACCGCCCGATGCTCTGATGCCTGACCTGAGTGCTCACACTGTGCCTCCATAAAATGAAGTTTATAACAGAAAATCTGTCGCTCGCTCTCTGTCTTTCACTCACACAGACACACCACCACCATCAACTTTGCTAAATTGCTAATGAAAAACATGATCAGGCAGCTGTGATTGAGCAGCAGTGTAGATCCAACTATTTTCACGGTTGTTGTGGTCGTGATAATTTTGTGATGCCACATCGAAAAGGCTCGGATGAGCTTGCCAAAGTTCTACAAGTTGTGCCTCCATCGCTTGTGTCCAGATCACACGCTGCACTGCCGTGCTGCTCCATCTTTTTCACCGACGTTTACGTGTTTGCGCGTGAGCAGTGTGAGCGCCTGTGGTGAGACCCTCACGAGCGATTGATGATCGGGAGCTGGTCGTGAGGTGTTAATCACTTCTCTTTACCCCACGTATACTACACGACGCACGATGAAGGCCAAAATCGGTCCGATCACTCAAAAATCGGCTCAAAATGGGCCTAAAACCGCACAGTGTAAGCCCAGCATTAGAGCAGCAATGTTTGTTCCCCTCAGAGAAAGGGAAGAATGGGAAAAGGAAAACACCTGGCTGGAAAACGTTAATATGGGCATGTGCAGTGAATATCAGCGCTATGTGGCCAGAAGTGTGATAATATAATTTATTTTGTGTAATAAACAACTGCAAGGATAGATGATTACAACAAATAGATGACTAATACATAAAAGTAATACATATTTTAATAATGATGATGAGTTATGATGTGTAATCATGGGAACAAGCGGGTTTACAAACAGGAGCAGCTGATTAGAAAAGCTGAAATAATACCTCAACTGAAGCCAATTGTACTAAATGCACTAAATGTGCACTGTTACAAGAATATTTTTCTTTCTATTGTTTTCTATTATTTTAAGTTAAGCAGGACAGAGTTCTTTTAAAGAAAGATTTACTTATATTCTCAAAAGTTAAGCATGACAGGCTTCTGTTTAAGAAGGAGACCTGTTTTATTGTGTTAATGTTGTCATTTTGAGCTAAAAATAAATGGCTAAATGATCATTTGTTTCACATGTGTTCATATCACAAAGAATAGAATATGCATCTACTTAAATCAACTTCAAGTCAAATGGTTAAAAAAATAATTTCACACACAAAAAAAGAGCTAGAAAGTTCACTAAACTGGGAAGGGTGAAGACAACTGGGTCGCCCGGCCCTGGCCACGAGGTGTCCCTTATTTTTCAGGGAGTTGGCAACCCTACCAGCATCTCACACTTCTGATAATCAGCTGTCTGCTTGAAGTTTATTCAGCTGTGTAAAAACTATAACTTTAATCTCAGACAAACTGATTTACTCAGGAACAAATAAAACACTGAAAAAAAGGCAAACAACATTTTTAAGTTATCTAAGTGACTTATATATCATGTTTAACCTGAGAAGTGAAAGACGGCGGTGGGTTTGAAAACGATTTGCCGGGAGTCCGGTGTTCTCATGGCGCTAGTGACCTAGCCCCCGGCTAGCTATCGAGCTAGTGGGTAACAGACGTCTCCGAAAACGTCGGAGCGCTTTTGAAAATATGTGGTGTCCTGATAAACTGAGCAGATATTTGAGGTTTACACAGCTACATTCTCGCCTGAAAATATGCTAACCGTTTTTGTGACCCAGAAAGAATAATAAGAGTAATATTAAGACTAACTAGCTGCCGCCATTGTTGGAAACTGAGCAGGGCCGCGCTATGAATTCTGGGACACAGCTGCTTCTTCGTCGGGGTTTAACGGCAGCTGGCATCCTTGTACATGCAGTGCTGCCATCTTCTGTTTATGTCCGTTATTACACTCTTAAATCCTACTACTTATTCCTGCGTCTTTTGGGATCTTACAAAGCTTCAAACGACGTGTCGACTATTAAATCAGTCGTCGACGATTTTGATAGTCGACGTAATCGTGACTAGTCGACTAATCGTGGCAGCACTAATGATAAGTTGATTTGTTCCAAACCGAAAACACAAACTTTATCACATTACAGACAAAATATTCTTTGCACTATATTCTAAAGCAAAGGTGAGAACGTAAATGTACGACTTACTTCCAATGTGTATTTATTAGCTTTTTTAATTGGCTTAAAACAATTGAACATAGAATGACAAAGTTGTGACCGTGTTAAATAAAATATTTCTAACAAACATCCAAAGTTGGAGCCTTTTCTGATTTCATCATTTCAAAATAAGACTGATCTGAAATACAACTAACTTTATTTAAACTATCCTGCTTTGATTTAAAATCGAACACAGTTTCTAAAGACAAACGCTTTGGTCATGTTGTAAACAATTAACTACGTAATATTACATATTTATCTTCATTTGGTTGAGATGTGCAATAAACAGTGTAATTACCATGTAAGATCAGTGCATTTGAATTATTTACGTGATTATTCAGCATTTAACTGTGGCATGCTCGCAGGTAGACGTTACTGTACTGCAGCACGTTTCAATGCATTATTCTAGCTCGATCTCTTGCTAGAAGTTGAATGGGGAGGCAGCATCGGGTTCATTTCAGAAGCTTTCACAGAAGCTCAACATAAAATATGATTAGACAACAATAAAACCTTCAAACAGAATTTAACTAATCCAGACATTATTTGGAAATAGACATGGTGAACCGTTAGCTTCATTTTTCACCTACAGCTAAAACCCTTTCAGACTAATCTGCCTACAGGTGAACGACACCCACCCTCTTATCCAACTCCCTTTTAAACAGAGCAGCAGAAATGCAAGAACAGATTCACTTTAAAAAAAAAAAAAAATCGAATTCATTTCATTTATAAAAATGTTTAACTGAATTTAAACACAGCAGTAGTGTGTGAAATATTACAAACACAGGAAATTGTTTCTGAGACTGAGGGGGGGAAAGGAGCAGAAGAGGACCAGCCTAAATCCCCCAGAACCTCTGACCTGCTGTTTCCTCACAGAGTCAAGACTGGAATTGAATTCACAAAACTGAGCCTGATACCATCTCACCCCTGCCTGCCAGCCTCCCCCCTGAGGTTTGGCATGAAGGTCAGGAGGAGGGAAAAAAAGAGGGGGGAGGAGGACAGAAAGGAGAGGCCAAGGAAGCAGAGGGAAAGCAGCAATGGGAAGTTATCTTTTCAAAACTGTCACTGAGCCAAAGGTCAAGGAGCAGAGGCATGAGGTGCAGAGATGGACTGAAGGGAAAGGGGGGGATGTGGGTAGTGTTAGACTTCTGCTGAGGAACGCTTCACTTAATCACAAATCTGTACATTCGCACTAGGCGAGGCGAGTCACTTCACTGCTGAGCCTTTCCCATTCATTAGCGTGCAGACCAGTTCGCGCCGGTACAGCTGGTGAGACGGCGGCCAGCTGGTCGGATCTGTCCCGCTCCGTTTGGGGAACCTTGATGAAAAAGAGCGGGGAGGATGGAGGAAAGAGGACACCTGAGGACAACAGGGTGGCAGTGAAAGAGTGACAAAGGGAAGCTGATGAGGTAGTGAAGATACAGGGTGTGTGAGGTGAAGTAAAGAGTGAGACTGGGAGGAAAGCAATTATTGTGCAGAAGAAGAAGATTGTTAAAAGAAAAGAAAGGGAATAAAGAAGGCAGCAGGAGGCTGATAACATGAACGTAGGAGAGTGTGTAATAACTGTGACAAGTTGTGTAAATATGTTACCATTTATTCAGTGACAAAAGCAGCTGCTCTGATGGGCATAAATCATTCTGGATAAACGAGTAAGACGCGGGTTTGCGTGACGAGCTCTGCGGTGTCAGGAGTATGCCATCCAGCTTATTGCAACACGTCTGCCAGCGTGCACTGAAGTGTGGTGTGACATGTGCTGTCACATAAACACTTAAGTGAAGTGACTGGACGTCTCTGGGGCATCGGTGACCCGGCGTTGCACCTCTAGGGGCTGATGTTTGATAGCTCATGTCAAATCCATGTTCATACTGTTTATATATTCCTGAGCAGAAGCTTTTATCCGCGACGGGTCTCCTGGGAGTTTGAGTCCAAACTGGGACTGACTTGATGGTACGGGATGATAAGTGGGTGAACTTCCAATGACCTTTAGGTTTTGCGTGCAGTGTTTAGCAACAGATTTGATTTGTATTTTTCATTTTATGTTTTTTAAATCGTTACATTGTTTCCAAAGAGACTGAGCTGAGACCGACCCACTAACACTTACGATAACGTTCAGAGAAGTAAAACAGCTTACAGGACTGAATAAGGGTCAGGGAGGGGGCAACCTTTAAAGACACATGGCAGTATGGGACACTGATGATGTCACCGTGGGCTCATTAACGCCTTTTTTTAAAAGTTTGTAGAAATTTCAGTCGTTATTTTTAAATTAGTATTTCTCACATTTTAATTTCACTTTGTTTTTTGCTGTTACGCTCGCCTGAAATACTCCCCAATGTTTCCACTCTCACCATAACATCAAGGCTTTTCTAATCTGCTGCCACTGATGATTAGTCTTATTTATTTTATATACATGTCACAGAGATGATCATAGCGTATGTATGCATGTTAATGAATCTGGATGACACCATATAAACTGCCCAAGATATCAAAACTGTCGGCATCTATAAAGCATTTGGGGATTTTTATAACACTCGAATCCTTACAAATAATATGTGTTATGTGTTTTTATGCTGAACGTCGATGTTATGTGTGCGTTGTTGTTCTGAATAAAGTTGGTTTTAGAAGTTCTGCCTGTTATATATAATCTAGACTATAATGTCTGTATCACAGTTTAAAATCAACTTATTTCTCTGTTGACTGTTCATGTTATCAGGCGGGTTAATGGGGGGTGGGGTGGGGTCCATGCAAAAACCCAAAACCCCATTGATTTCAAAGCGAGAGAGAAAGCAGAGCTGGAGAGGAGAAAGGAAAGAGCACGGGGGATTAGTCGAAAGCATTAGTGATGTAACAATGTCACTGTCAAAGCATCCTCCTCGTGTCCACTCAGTCGGTTATAAACAGACTGAGGTCATCTCGGTTTAAGATCTTAGGCTGATGAAACATTTTTAATGAAGTCCCTGAAGGCTCGACAGCATCGCCTCAAGAACACAGCATCGCCGGCCCGTACGTGTCGCTGAAACAACATCAGACGTAAACGTAATCTTTCCTAAAAGCTCTAAAACTACTGGAGGCAGTCGGTGCTCTACCTCAGCCCCTCAGTACAGGGGCTTACGGTATCACAATCCTACGTCGCCTCATTCTCGAGTTATCACATTCACAAACTTGGGCGTCCACGCCGCCCGGCCAGTGGGTGACGCCAATACCCGATCAGCCTTTTATGGCTGAGGGGTAAAAACAGGAAATGTGTAACAGCAGCATTTTAATCTATGTGAGAGCAGGAATGCTGAGATTTTTATGAAAAATCGAGTGAATGAATAAATGATTACATAAACTCATTTCAGGTATTTGCAGTCTGCAGACTGAGGCCATGTAAATGCTTTGGCCTGATTTAAGATAGTCTTATGTCAATTTAAAGGACAATTAAGTTTTTTTCCTACTGGGCATCATTTACCACAATGGTAAACTAATTGGTAAACTGCTCTGAATCTCTTTAGCCGAGGGTACAAATGACTCATTAAGCCACATTCACAGGACGTGAGCCAGGATTATTGTTTAAGTCTAAAAACAAAAATCAGCCAGTGCACCACAGACGTGACAGGAAGCTGAGCAGAAATGGTTTCAGCCCGAGCTGCAAATCCAAATGAGCGCGTGAATGTTTCTGACCCGCGTTCGGGTCAGAAACATTCACGTTTATGCTGGGAAATCCTCGTATAAAAGCCGAGGTCTCTTCTGGGGATACGATATGATATATCTGACAGATCATCTGTAAATAAACACCGATTCACGCACAGCTGTGGTTCTGATACTTTCCTTAAAGTTTTCCAGTATGAGGTTGGTGGTTCACAGGATGCTCAGAATGACATCAGTAGAAAAAAAAGCAAGGATACCTACACACTACAAAGCACCAACAGTATCAAAGAGAATAGATCCAAAGCTGAAATCACATCGCCGATTCCCGCACAGCAGCCAAATCACAACACCATTCCCAGCACCGATTTGCTGCATTCCATGCTGATCAAAAGGGAACAAACAGCAAAAGGCGGCGAATTGCTGTCTGTTCGGAGCAAGAAAACCCATTTCCAAAGCCGCAGTCTCAAAGCCGATAGTGCACAGCGAATGATTGGTTAAAGCGAGAGCATGTTCAGTCTGACTGTACCTACCAGCGTGCTGCCAGACAATTATCCTCAGTACATAATCATACTGGAACACACAAGGAAACACGGGAGGTTTATAACAAAGCTGGATGCTTACATACATTCATGCAAATGCACATTTGTGTTCAGTCACACACACACGCACAAAATTAATCCATAAATAACAGATCAAATCAGAAAAAAGCCTGAAATTATTTACACATCACTCAGAGGCTGAATGACGGGATTAAAAAAAATACAGTAGAAAGATAAAAACTGAATATCCACGTCCTGTCCACTCCGGGGTCGTTCCATACTCGCGGTCTCACATGAAAAAACTATTCTCACACAAAGGGACTCGCAGCACGATGAGGCCAGTATCATGGCCTGTTTTTTATCCAATCAACAATCAGGAAACAGTCAAAACATTTAAAAGGAATCGGGTGGCCTTCCCTTATTTTTAACCCAAATCTTTTTGCTGTGTGTCTTCCTGCATCTTTCTTTCATACAGCAATGAGCAGCTGTAAGTCGTCAGCGACATTCAAAAATAAGGAATCAACTTTAAAATCCTGATTCACTTTTCTAAAATGCTCGTCAGGGAGAAAGACGAGCTCAAAAAATTAAAGATCTAGAGGAGTCTTTAAATGTGCAGGCACCAACCTTCTTTTTTCTCCCCCAGGACTCCTGGGCAGAGCCTCGATCTCAATCGGTCCACAGGCAGAAGCAGCGACCGGGCTGACCACGGGCATGGCTGCCCATGCACTCCTGCTGGGGGTCACCTGGAGGAGCACAGAGCAAACAAGTTAAAGCTACACATCCACAGATATGGCTGAACGGATGATTAAACCTGACTTCATTTGTTCTCTCAGTGATAACATCTAAACCTGATGCTGTGTTTCACTGCTCTTCTCTTTCCCCAGATAACAGTGGAGAAATTAAACAGCAGCTTTTCTCCTCACCTTTCTGTCTTTGCTGGAATTGACTCCGTTGCCTGAGGAAAGAGCCCTAAGAGAAAGAAACAGATTTTATTTGAAGAGCAAACAGCTCTGCTCAAGCATTCTTAATACAGGTTATTTGGTTTTACACTGCAAGTAACTGAAATGACAGACAAAAACAAAAAACGCTAAGAACATTTAAGAAATAAGAATAAAGTTTTCAAGTCTTGCAAATTTGGGTGAGCGACCATCATTGGTGGCAAAGTGTTCGTGGAGCTTCGAGCCTGCAGGCCAGGACACATGCGGCACATTTTGGAACAATGAAAACATAAAAGTTGTCTTAAATTATGACAAAGTTTTAATTTAACGTCTGCCCTGAGGCAATTTGAAAACCCTCATACATAATTAAGACAGCAAGTCTTGGACACAGCTTTAAAAAAAAGTGCAGTCTAATGAGCTGTAATGTAGTCTCATTTATCATAAATGCTTTGACTCAGCAGCTCAGTTCCCACGACAGCTTAAAGCTACAGCTGACATCACGTCTTAGCCCCCACACACACACACACACACACACACACACACACACACACACACACACACCTGTAACAAAAGGCTCTGTATCGAGATCATAGCTCAACCTGATGATTAACCCGAAAACAGTGAAAATACTCGGATAAATTTATATCATGTGACCCAGTATGGATGTTCAGAACGAAAGCCCCCGTACAATCAATAAATGAGACATAACATTTACATAAATTAATGTGAAAATGGTCACAAAAAAGACAAATAAAGTATCTTAAATGTACAAGAACACATTTATACATCTCTGTACTCACTCTGGTGGGTTGAACGGTCCTGGAAAAGCAAAGAAAACACATTAAGAACTGTGTCCACATGAATAATGCTGTTTGTTTACAGCAGACGTGACTGTTTTTACTCTTGTTCATGCTGAACCAACATTTAGACCCTGAAGTCATTTCTTTGCAGAAGCGTCTTTGAGTTTAACACAAGTAAAGCTACAGTGTAGGCTGCACGAAGGGTCGAGGCTATGTCCAGCATTTACACTGGTGCATGGTGTGCCTGTGTTATAGTTTAGGGAGGGGCTCGTGAGGTTACAGCAGGTTACTTATGTTCTGTAAGATCCCCCTTAAAGGTGAGCTACTCTGTACTCTGGGCAGCTTTTCTTCAAGGACCTCTCCTTCCTCCAGTACGAACCGGTTTTTCCTGACCCTGCAACACAAAGGCCCCCTGGCATGATGCTCATCTTGGAGACTACGTTAGCCTTCACATAGCTAATCCAGGGGGCACTGCTCGGGTGATGAGGAGTGCTCGTAGCTCTGCCTAAGTGGGGCAAGCAGGTCATCGTATGCTTTTTACACAAGGAGTAGAGGATTTCTAAAGCTCTGTTCATTTGTGCCCCAAGCGTACAGTGTTCCTGACTGCACGGCTCAGCACGCAGTGCACATAGGGGGACCTTGTGTGCACAGGTGCAAGCCTTCCCAGCTACTTCAGCTCTTATTCATTCAACTCACAGGTGAAATCCTTTGTGGCCAATCAGTCAGTGTTTTTAATTTTCAGAAGTTAAACTGACAGGAAAAACGTCACAAGAATACTTTCTACTATAAAATATTTTCCCCTGATGTTGTGATGCATGCTTCCATGAATATTTGTTCCCGTGAGTGTTAATGCTGACTGTCACGTTTCAGGCTCACCTCTGCTGTGCATGGTTCTTCTCGAGTAGCGTCTGCTCGGTCTCCTCTCAAATGATGCCGAGCGCCTTGCTTTGCTGGCCTTTGTTGTCTGGTATTCAGTCTTGCCGCTGATCGTGCAAACACAAGAATTTCTTTACAGTTGCAAACTGTTCCCAACAAACATTTCTTTCTTAACGATGCTCTGTGGCAAAAACAGGCGCAGCAATGACCCCTGCTGAACCCTGAAAGCATCCAGGCGATAACCTTTCATTAACAACAAACCCCTTCAACCCCCGTGTTAAATCAACATTACTGCAGAGCTTATCCAACTGGGTAATGTTTAAACACACAGTTGGGAAGCAGCTTGCTACTGCAGCATGTTGATACCGAGTGCCTGTCAGTACCACTGCAAGTATCTGTGTGTACACACATGGGCTACTTGGCATGTATAGAGAGTGATTAAGCACTGTTTGTCAATCTGAGACGGTCTTCTTGGCGCACAATGACAAACACACACATCTAATTTGTGACATATTAATCTCGAGCAGTCTGCCACAATCCCCAGTTTACGTTTGAGTCTCCCACCACAACCATATTTCTCAGAGCTAAAATCCTAATTTTATCCTGTGATTTCCTTTTTAAAAAAGCTTGGGAATTATATTTTTTATGATCTGGGATGTAAGGTTACGTAAAACTGACTAAGACCACATACACACAAAGACTCTGAACAACCACAGCCCTGGCTGTGCATCTCTCACCTGTATCTGAAGCGTGAGCCCATGCGTATGAATCCAGAGCGTGCAGAGTTCTTCTCCACAGGTCCTCTCAGCCTAAAGAAAGCGTGGTGCTCCACAGCACACTTCCAGAGATGCTTACAGGCCTTGGGGTGGTCCATCCTGAAGACAAAGGTGTGCTCCTGCTCTTTACCCTGAGGAGAATCGGGACAGGGTTGGACTCGATTAAAGCGGTTTGACATCATTAGAGCAAATTGTGAACTTCTGCAGCTGGAGTAGAACTTGAAAGTGCAGCAGTGATCTAGCAGGTAAAAAGGACTCAAACAAGCCAGTGATGTCTTTATTTTTTATTTACAATTTTTATGATGAATCTAATATTTTAAGTATAGTTTAAAATCCCTGCATTTTACCAGAAAAACTAGTTGGGGCAGGAAAAACTGCATAACAAGTTTTGATTATTTTTTCCACGTCTGCATTACATGCCCCAACTACGCATGTACTTTAGCCATGCATAGACTTACTGAAGTGTAATAGGAATGACTGCTTGGTCATCGAACCTCCAGCTTTTTGCGTCTGCGATGGAGTACAGTCAGAGCTTTCCTTACTGAAGGGGCCTGATATGCGAGGAATGAACGGCTGTACCACCAGCGCAGGTGCTGCCTCATTAATTTGATTTCTCAGAGAGGCGTGGATGAAAGCCCGCCTGGCACTGCAGCCAGTTACAAGACCTGGAGCCGGTCCAGTGCCAGTCACACTGTTCCTGCATTTCCATCTATTCTCAGGTGTACTTCTGGTATTTCACACATGCATGAAGCTACACCCCAACCTCCCACTCCAAGGGGGAAAAACACAACATCCTTTACACAACAGGGGTTTCAGCAAAAAACAGTCACGTGAGTTAACAGACTGGCCAGCTGTTAGAAAAAAAATGGTCTGAAATTTAGAGTGACAGATGAGGGGAAGTGACTGCTTCACTTCCTCCACCCGAGCAGACGGGTTTACTGTCAAAGTGTGTGTGTGTGTGCGCATCACATTACTACAGCATACATTTGTTAAAGGACAGAGTTAGGAGGTGAAAACTGTGTGTGTACCTGTTTAGACGTCTTTATAAGGACCAGAAACTGGCATTCCACTATACTTGTGAGGACACACACGCTGATCCTCACAAGCTTTTTGATGCTCAAAATGTGGTTTTAATGTCAGGGTTACGATTAGGTTTAGGGTCAGGCATTGCATTATGTCAATTACATGTCCTTGCTAAGACAACAAAACGAGAATGTGTGTGTGTTGGGAGGTTTGGGGGGCGCATACCAGAAATACCAGAGGGGGCAGGCTCCTTTATTAACCTCAGTCAAAGACCCGAGGGACGGACACACACACACACACACACACACACACACACCTCCCTGTTATAATATGGATTGGGAACAACATCAAACAAAGTTTTTTGGGGGGATTTTTCTTTGATAAGAAACAACAAAAAATGTTGTTTGTTGGAATTTTCTGAAAGGTCTTAGAAAATGATTTTACACTGTAAGATGAACTTTTCTCAAAATGCTGAAATTCATCCTGATTTGTGTTTCTTTGTGGAAGCTGACACATTAGATGTGTTCAGTGAGTTTCATGAGATCGAACAGTGTAGAGTTACAGCTGCAAAGTTTAGCTTTTATAGCGTCTGGTATTTTCTAATTTACTTCAACCAGACCAGCTGAGAAAAATGATAAAAGCTCATTCAAACAGGAGCAAACGTGCAGCAACTAGAGTTAATACAAGGTTTGAATTTTGTTAAATTAGCTTTTATTCTTATTTCATTTTGATTTTTTTTTCACTTCTGTTTAGTTTCATTAAAGGTTTTTTTTTTAATTCGGTTTTATTTGAGTTTATTATGACTCAGAGTGAAAAACTCAGAACAGCCACTGTAATGGAGACTTTGCAGCCTAACGCACACACAAAAACACCTGCTCGCACCTGATGTGCTGAATAATGTGATCACACTGCAGGTGTTAAAGACATTTTATCTATATTTTGAATTTAATTTAGTCTTCTTTTTTTTTTTACACCTGGTTTTACTTTGTTTCTATTAACATTAAGAAGATACTGCCCGTCTACTCCGTATTCTCCACGGTCTGCTGCCCGTCATGTGTGCATCGTGTGTGTGCGCTCGTGATCACCTGATCATCATCCTCCACGACCACAAGCGTCAGTTTGCTCTTCTTGAAATCCAGACGAGTGATCTTGGGCCTAAGACAGTCACACAGGAAGGCAGGACAAAATATTATGTCTATAAAGCATGGAAAGAAAAAAAAAAAAAAAAGTGAATTAGGTCCGAATGAAACGTACCAGAAGAAAAGGCCGATCTTAGTTTGTCCTTCAAACACCAGAACTCCAGTGGGTGTCAGGCCCAGGCTGTACTCGTTACCATCTCGAGCCTGCAGGGCAGAAGTGATGAAAAGACAGGAAGGGAGAAGAAAGAAGACACATCAAAGAGCTCACATTATGATCTTATCATATGCTAATGTTGCGATGCACATTCCTTTCTCTTCCTGTCTTTCATCAAGGGCACTTCCTGTTTGGGATCCTACGTGTGCTTGATGTGTGTGTAAACGGTACAGAAAGACCGTGTCACTTACCTTCACCATATGCATGTCCACCCCGTACATTTCGAGCCACTTTGCTTTATTCAGGTAGTTGATCTCAGCCTGGGCTGGTGTCTGACCTCTGAAAAAGGTGAGGAGGAAACGCATGCATCAGACTACACTCCCCTCCTTCCCTGCCACCGCTTCATGTGCTTTCCCTTTGCCTCCTCATCCCCCAAACCAGCTGTGGACTCATCTGGTTGTTGGGGATCTCTTTAATCGTCGGGTCTTTACCTTCGGTTGTGATTTAAAACAACTTTGTGCGAATAAAAAAAATGAAAGTGCAGTCCTAAGATGTTTGGCGTATATGGCAGCGTGGCCATTACATGACTTTCTACCTGTGCTCATAAACACACTACCTCAGTAACAACGAAACACTTACCTGCACTCCTTCCATGTGTTATATATAGCCAGCTCCATCTCCTCTGTCTGCTCAGGCATGAAGCGAAACTCTGACACGAGATCCAAATTGTGTTCTAATGGATCACAGTCGCCCAACTCGGCTGCAAACACACAGACGCATCTTTACAGTTAATGATGGAATACCCCCCCCCCCCTTCAGCATTTTACCAAACATTTCAAGTTGCTATACATCAATACAACCATTACATCCCAAATTTTAATAATATGTATGCATGAAGTCCATAGTAACTACATAAAAACATGTTTTTGTAAACGCACATTTCTAGTTACAGAAATTTCAGGTTTATCCATCAAAACTGTAAATGCAAAAAAGTTGCCCAAAATAGTTTCCAGCCACAGGAAATGTATTTTGAGTTAGAGCTGGGCGATAGAACGATAACGATATGTATCGCGATATAACTTTTACTCGATAGAGAAATTAAGCTATCGTGATAGACCTCGCCGCTCTTGTCCTCTTTAAAAAAAAAAAAAAAAAAAAAAAAAAAGGTCAGCCAATCCAAATTAAGTAGCGCAGAGCCGAACCAATCACAGCCGCAGCGTCACGTCGCGTGACTTGTTACGTGCAGCACAAGTGCCAAGCCGCACGTGTGTTTGTTTGGGAAGCAGCCAGCGGGTAATGGAGGAAATGAGTGTGCCGACTAGAAAAATCAACCGAGCGTGACCGAAGAGAAAACAGATGATGGTTCCAACGCCGGAGAGATTGTCGAACGGAAGAGCCATAGAAGTTCCGTAGTGTGAAGGTATTTCGGCTATTTCAAGTCTGACAAAAAACAGAGTAGCGTGCACTGTAAATTGTGCCGAAAGCAAGTCTGGAAATACAATAAACTGGTGCATGCGTCACACTGTGCGCCACGTTATTGTTTCGGTGAAATGAATTTCTACAATACTGTTAATTCTACTCTCTGCAGTGTTTAAATGCTTACATATACACACAGTTACTGTCCCTCCACACATACGACTCGGTTCTGCTTCTATGCCCCAGCCTTGTTTACTTTTTCCCACCGAGGCTTCTAGACTTCTGATTGGCCAACATTTCTGCACGGTTAGGAATATATCGCCACCTGCTGCTTTGGCATGTTCATAGCAGCGTTTTCCTTCATTTCTGCCTTTATGTGTGGACGGGATTATTTTTTAAAACGAAAACGGAAAATCTCAGTTTTCAAAAATACCCGTGTACGTGTGGACGTAGCCTCAGTCTCTGACTGGAAGCGCTAATTCGGCTTTTGTCAGACTAAAGTAACTGTTAAAACTGTTTGAAAAGCTCAGCTACACAACAAGGAGAGATTGAGAATTTCCTTTTAGTTCTCAGTTTATTTGATATTGACAAAAGTTAGTCAGTTTTGTCTGTTCTTCTGTAAAACAAACTAAGATTTATTTTTAGAATTAATATTTTGTTTCTAAGTGGAATTGACAATTTAGTCTGTTTCGTTTGTTCTATTTTGAAACTTAAACGCTTTAGCGGCTGCCTTTTGTGTAGTTTGCAATATTTGCCTTTATTTATCTGAAAAAGTCTCATGTTCCTTAAGTACATCTACCCTGTTGAACTTATTATGGGAAATAAATATTTAAAAACAAGCTGCTGATTATTTCACATTTTACTTGTGAGCAACGGCACATTTAAATCTTACAAATATAGTTATTTGGCTCATATCGTGATAGATATCGTTATCGCCTGAAATGAAAAAAACATATCGTGATATGAAAAAATCTCATATCGCCCAGCTCTATTTTGAGTGTTTTCATAGTTTCATTTTTGAGATACACCAATTTTTATAAACTGCAGGAAAAACAAAATAAATATAATAATAGCATGTTCATCAAAATAAACTATTTCCACCAGTGGAATTAAGCCTCTCAGAAACTATACAAAAAGCCATAAAGTCAAGCATGACTTTCAAAAACACCAGTTAACCTTTGAAAGGCCCTGTAATGGAAAAAAAAAAAAAACTTTCCCATGAAAAATGACATCACTTCCAGTTATGGCAGGTAATGGCGGACATGCGATAGTTCGCCCTGATATTTATTCCGACGTAGGGAGTGCTATCGGATCGGCAAAGCGTGTTTGTGGAGTGTGTTTTTGTTGTTGCCAGCACTTTTTACACAATTTTTGGAAAGCCATATGTGGAAGGAAACTGCCACCTGGGACAAGTTGATTGCATGATATGCAAGTGCAACTCCTCTGGTTTCATATGCAAAAGAAATTATAGCGCTAGCTTATGTGGTTGCACTTCTACTGGGAATTAAAAATAGTTACACAAATAAGAGCGTGCACGCTCCGATGGGCTTAGAAGGGTTAAAAATTAAATAATTACATGAATTAATAAAAATAAATCTGTTCTTTATATTTTTCTAGAAAAATAGGAAATGGGTACAACAATTTATAGACTGTGCAAACATACATGGAAACACAGTATTTAAGGCATGAAGAGAGTTTGCACAATTGCTTGATCGCCCACTGAAACCATTTCCGTACATGGATCAGATGAAGCTCCAGATGCATCTCTCAGGTCCTGTGTCCTTAAGAACTTGACTTTCACATACTGTTCACGTCATCTTCTGTTTGCTGCCACGTTTTCAGCAAACAGCTCTCTGGAAATCACATTGACGGTGCAAAAGTACTGTTTTATGCCAGTCTGTGTTATCTTTACCATTTTCTTAAACTCGAGAATAAATGCCGAGTTTCTGTGGCCGGCTGCTTGTAACAAAGACAATAATCAAATTTAAAATTGGTTCTTTGCTATGTTTCCTCTTATGTGTAGGCACAACACTGAGTTAGGGGTCTTTGAGTGCCTGGATGATTTAGAGGTCAGTTACGCGGCTTAAACAAAAGCATTTCCCTGAAAACGGTCGGGTACAAGGATTGGACTGAAAGCGAGAGGAAAAAGCAGCCATCGTCCAAAGAAAGAGCACTTTGAAAATTACAGGAAAGTCTGGCTCCATGGAAGCAAAACATAAAGAAATGAGGGGTTGCTCGAGACTTCTGAACACTACTGTGTGCATGAATTCCTCAGATTTAACTGGTTTTATACTGAATCACCCACCTAAAAGTCTCCAATGAGGTAACGGGTATTTCCAGCTGCCAGCATAAGAAATAAACCATCACACAGAAAAATTGAGAGAAGGGAAAGAAAGAGTCGTGATTACGGCTTCAGTGTTTGGATACACAGAAGCAGCTCAGGTTTGTGATCTTCATTGTTTAGCTAGTCCAGCTGTGAGCTAAGCCTCGGGATAAAGGGGGAGAAAATATAACTTTAGCCTATCCCTAAACGTGGACCAACAACAGAAATGTGAAAAAGTTGAAGATAAAGCTAGAAAGCTCAGCTGAGGGGCAGGGAGAAGGCAGAAAGGGTGCTGGATTAGGGGGCCACAGAAGAGGATCGAGCACTAATGAGCTGGCATTTACCCACAATGACCATGTGTAAGTGTGAGCACACAAGGGTTGGTGCACGCAAGCCCATTCCATAAATGTCTCCAGCGACTCAGTCTTTGCTCCTCTGCAGCACCTCTGAAATGGCTCATTGCAGGTAAACACTGGACTTATGAAACAGCTACTGCAGGTGTGTGAAGGTAGGAGCTCAGAGTGTAAGTCAAAGACTGCCATGACTGGTTCCAGATACGCATCTGTGATGTGAGAGCCTCGTTGGCACACAACCTCACCAAGAACACCAAGTTAGCATTTGAGGCTACAGCTCTGCAGCCTCGTTTAGTTTGCATGGACTAAAGTTCTCCAGCTGCTGTAAGATCTGGCTGCACTGACTTTCTAAGCCGAATCTCCAGACCAGAACAATCACCAGCTACATAAAACATAAGCTGTGTGTGAAACACTGATGTGCTTACCCTGTAGTGAGAAGGCAGCCAACTCCACCGCTGTGTCAAACGGACATTCGAGCCTAAAAACACAGACGTGCAAAAATGAATCGTAGTGAAACCCATGAAGCTCAAGCCTGCAGGTTCCCTTCCACAAAGAGGAAATCAGAATTCCATATTTTAATCTCTATTTAATGACTGAATGAAGGCATCTACACTCCAATGACCAGCAGGTCAATATATAATCCTGTAGGACTCTGAAGGTTAGAGGGCAAAGAAAACCAACACAAAGGATTCACATTTAAACACATTAGCCAGAGTTCAACAGTCGAGTGTCTCCTCAGATCTGTGTAAACTATAGAGATTTGTAGACGTTCCCCCCACGCTGCCAACATCTCTCTTACTCAGTGAATTTACTTGTTTGACGAGCTGTTGTTAATAACAAACTCCTCGGTAACCCAACGTTAAGCTTACAAGGTAAAAACTGCAAACCCAACATTTATAAAAGGATCACATCTGAGCAGGACAAGTTCATTTTAACTAGTCAGAGTTTAGAAACTATGACTGAGGACAGTCTGCAGAGCACACTGAGCGTTTTTTTGAAGCAGAAGTAAAAACCTAACGTAGTTTGACCTTTAAATAAATGCAGCTAAGTCCTATGTAAATGTCTCCGTGTCCTTTCAGTAAGCCAAACGTTCCAACTTTCATTCCTGACTGAAAAGCTGTCCACGCCTTGGTAACTAATAAAGCTTCTTACTTAAATTCAAAGGCTACAGTGCAGGATTGTTTAGTTACCAAACAGTTACAGCACAGCTGTATTAACAGCTGTCAGGGAAGTGTTCCCACGTGAATGAGACATGTTGTATAAAAATGCTTTGAGAGCTCGAGCAGAGAGGCTGAAAAATGCTGATCATTTTCTGCTCTGAACAAGCAGAAGAAACCTCAGAATGTAAAGAACAAATATGGGAACAGGCATCATTCTTAACACCTGACAACTTAAAACATGCCAACGCTTAAAAGTGTGCGCAAGAAACAGAAGTTACATACTTGCTACTGAGGAGGTCTTGTTTCAGCTGCAACACAAAAAGATATCTGAAAGAAAGCAGAAGGAAATTATCAGATATTTCACCCTTCTGAGTGGTGCGTGGCAAAACTTCCTTTAAAGTTCACTACAGTGGGATTTTAAAATGAGAGGAAAGAAATGCAGGTGTGGGTGTCTAAGCCCACCTGGTGAGCTCCTCGTGCAGGTTGTTCGGCTCTGAGGAGTAGAACTTGACTCTCATGTGAAGGCAGTAAGGAGGGCCAACTAAATGGAAAAATTTAAAAAAGATATTTATGAAATTTAATAACACAATAGCGTGTAATGTGTGCCTCGTGTTATTCACATGAACACAGTCGTATTGGCCTCTAACATTTCAAAGAAATCCATTTGTGATGTCGGCTGGAGAATCCCAGCTGGTGAGTTTCTCTTCCAAAAACGTAAACATGCTCTTCACACAGGGATCAATGTGTTTGGGCTGCAATACTCACTTTTCACTTGTTTCTTGATACTTTTTGTGACATCGAGCCAATGCTGAAAGAATACAAAGCAACAACAATTAAATCAACACAGCAAGGTTTAGCAAAACTAACATGAAAGCCAACAGCAACATTACTATACATGCGCCTTTATTGAACATAGAAACAAAGCACTGGTGTGGTCAACTGATACAAAGCGACCACTTGAGTTAATTGGTTAATAAGTGCGCTGTTCTTCGAGGTTTCTTCTTAGAAGTTCAGGCTCTGCGAGGCATGAACTATGTTAGAGAGAGAGGGAGGCGTCTGTGTCCATGTCAGAGACAGAGATAGATAACAGAGGAACAGCACTCTCTCATCTCTCTCCCCCACATTCCTTATTGCAGCCCTCCCTCTCCCAGCGCTCTAAACCTGCCTCCTGTTTGCCTGCCTTTGAGTTTCCCAGTGAAGGAACAGAGTCCCCGAGAGACCGATGACTTCAAACTGTTTGTGTAAGAGGACAGCCCGACTCCCAGAGTGGACCGAGCCTTTAAGCCCTGAAAGTGAAAGTCTGTGTCTCAACCTTTCCTGGGAGAGCAGTAATGTGGGATATGTGGCTAAAACACAACTGTCAGAGACACTTGGTATCATATCAAATAAAAGCATGACACAGAATTATACGGCAGCGACATACAGATAAAGAACAGATATTTAAATTTTTGATATTTACTATAATACAGTCATAAATTAAAATGAACTCCTTACCCAACAAATACAATAAGATGTATATTTCTCCATAACATAAGTGCTAAAAGTTAGAAAAGTAAACAAACAGTGTGTAAACATTTACTTTTTATGCATCAATCCAATATCTGTAATGGGGGAAAAATGTTAACTTTAAGTATTAACAGGAAGTCTGCAGATTTAGTCAGGCATTAAATTTTTTTATTAATAAATAAACAAAAAACAACCAGTACAGAGTCACAAGACACCCTCCATGCTTACTGGAACTTGTGCCGAGTCCATGAAGCGTATTCCAAAGTAGTCTTTCTCAACAATGTCCAGATGGTACATGATCTGTTCAAACAGCTCCTCGCCTTTGGCTTTTTTCTGTAGAGGCAAACACATGAAAGAGAAGACTTCAGTGCTCTTGTTTCAGCACATTAATGAAAGTTAGGGTTGCCTCGGCCTCCAAGAAGTTTATAAATGATAAAACTGATTATTTGATCAGTCTTTGCAATGCCTGCAGCTCTGGAAAATTTTTTATGGGAAATAATATAATTCCCTGGAATACATTCTGACTTGTGTGGAAGAGATTAGAGAAAATGTTAAGCTGTCAGAAGCTGAATAGGTGTTGCCCTCTCTGACGAGGCCGTACCAGTCACTGCCTGCGTTCACGTTGGGACTGGGAAATATCTCAAATATACACCGCTCTCCTCTCAGTCTCACATTTCCATGAGGAGCAGTCACATCTCATGACAGAAGCTTTGTGTGCATCCGAGATCAATCTGCAGCTCCACAGTTCTCATAGTCCTCTAGTGTTCAGGAGTTTAGAATCAGCCTATAAAATCGGTACCAATCGGTCACCACTGCCTGATCGAGCTGGCAGCGTCTGTTCGTCCATAATAAGAAAGTAGGAATTATTTGATCAAACAGGTGCAGTTTCAGCTGTTTACCAGGTTTCACCACCCCCGGTTACTGGAGCACAAGCCTTTTTAGTTAAAACGTTCCCTGGATGCCACAGTACTTTTCCATGTGCCAGGTAACATTGTTTCTAACATACTAGGCCTAGAGTTTCCAATTTATCTCACTTCATGCAACCAAACCAGTTACATGACATTCTTTCTGAGGCTATAACGGCACAACTATGTGCAAAATGTTATTTCCAGAAATGGGTGAAGTGTTTAAGAACTAAGTAAAAAGCTTAAGCAGGATTGCCTCGATCTCTCTCACACACACACACACACACACAGATCCCAAGAGAGCTCCTGGGCAGCACAGGGGGCTGGCCCCATGCTAGCTGGCATAGCTGACGAGGCATACCGCACCCCTACAGTACCCTGGGAGAGGGAGCACAAAGGACTCATTGTGTGTGTGTGTGTGTGTGTGTGTGTGTGTGTGTGTGTGTGTGTGTGTGTGTAGCATTGTTAGAGTCTTTGCAGTCTTTCTGCCTCCCTGTGAGCACACAGTTCTCCCTCTGAGACGCTCAGATTGTTTAATGACAACAAAAGTCTTTAACCAATATCAACTACTGCAGTACGAGTCCAACCAAGCAGCCGGGGGAGCGATGTGTCCATAAAAAGGAAACAATATCTAAGATGAGTAGAAGGGTTACGGGGTTATTTTAGAAAGAAAAACACGATTCGAGCGTTTGCATGCATGTAAATTTAGTCTACTCTTAAATACTCCATTCAAAAAGCATCCATGGGCTTGACCTTTTCTCTGGTGCTACACACAAAAGAAGGTCAGTGTAGGTGATAGGGTGGGGTAACTGGTGGCAGTGGTGTAAACAAAACAGAAGGGAATAAACGTCCAAAAGGGAAGGATCCTTTGGCCTGGGGTGGTCTTACATATAAGAACCAGAGATGGTAAACCTGTGAGGTGTGGATCCTATTCAGGGTGTATTTCCAGCCACTCGGACGTCTCACAAGAATAAAGGAAACCAGGAAGCATTGAGAAGGGACACACAGCATTTCCTAAGTTACTGTATGTCTAAGCTGACACCTGGTGCCAGATGTTTATACCACTGGTTCCCAGTTGATGTGTTAAAACACACTATAGTGATCTGAGATTTTTTTTTTTTTTTACTGTGAGTCGAAGGGCACCTCTGTCCACTGAGCCAATCCACACTGCTCAGGTGGTAGAAATGTTAGTCTGCTTTAGCTTAAGTCTGACTTGGGATGCGAATATGTCACCAAGCAAACTAGACCGACACTGAAACACCACCATGAGAGAGATGTAGAGAACTTCAAAGGAGGACTGGGTCTGAACCTAAAGCCACGTTAAGGTGATGCATGGAGGGCATACGCTAGCAGAGAGGAGAAGAAGGGACTAATATGAATACAGGTTTAGCTTTATTTTTGGTTTCCCTTTGTTACACCTTAAGCTCAAAATGTTAAAAAAAAAAAATCACTGTTTTATACAATGCAAATGAATGTGTGACGCACAGACACTTGACAGCAGGAGCACAGAGAGCCTCTTACAAACAGCTGTGAGTGAAATACAGAGCAGATTAAAATTAGAGATGCAAAGAAGGGATTTTTTGCTAGTTTTCTAATATAAACGTTCATTTACAAGCATCGTAAAATCATACGATTATGAGTGATGAAGCCGTTTACAATCCAGCCCGCTCTTTGTCCAAAGGTCTTCTGTCATTATTATCCTCAGCTGTGAAGTAGGGCTGCTCAATTATAGCAAAATTGGTCAGCTTTAGACTCTACCATAGAGCCTTCACTGTGAGAAGTCTGCAAAGGCAGACCGGGACGAAGAGAGGGCCAGGAGGCAGCGGAGCTGCTGCTTCGATGGCCGGCACAGTATAAATGCAGAGAGCAACAACAGCTAACCAACACTCCTGTCACACAAACCTGAAAGCTGACCGAGTGGTTAAAAGGGCAGCTGCAGGTTCTGTTAATGAGGCCTCTGCAGCAGGGCGGGCAGTTCATTTTCCCCAAGAGTCCACATGACAAACTGGGACTGTTGTGTGCACGTGCATGCTTTGTAAAATTTCAAAGGCTTTTTTAATACAAAGTGCTATTGCTGTCTTGCTTCTTGTTACTTACTTCAGCTACTTCCCTTTTAGTTCTCACTCAGTGAGAGAAATCTGGTCTGTTTTGGGCTTTAAGTGCATGAAAGTCAGGTTCAGTGCGGTCACTGGGAGAGTTTGTGTATCTGGGTTTGTTAGACTTCATCACTGAGAATGTGATGATGGTAGATCCAAAGACGGCCAACACTTTCTGAGCACGTGTGCTTATGAGTGTAAAGTTCTCCTCTTTGAGAGTAAAAACTCCAAAGTGAAAAACTGTCTGTGATTCAGCCACTTCTTAAGTTAACCATTAAAGTTACAACACCAACAACATGGTTAATTTTTAGCGCTTACACAACACCTCCTGGTGCTAAATTCCCAATTTCAGATCTCGATTCATTTCAGAACTTAAGTTTTACTGAACCATAAAACTCCAGAAACGAATCTTGAACTGTGTAACATGCGTATTATTAACAGTGTCTGAAATGCAGACATCTGGAGGCCGAAAGCTGAAGCGTTTGCTCCTAAACCTCGCTCTGCTTCACTCTGTGCGCTCACACTGTTGGTATGAAATATAATGAAAGTCCAGCTCCCTGTGCTGCTGGCAGCGTAGGAGAAACAGTTCAAACAGCATAGAACAACAAAGGAAAACAACAGCCTCTCCAAACCATCAAGGCTTCCCAAAGCGACAGGAAACAAGTTTTCTTTAAGTTCTTTTAACTAAACATTGTGCCAACACTTCCCAGTAGGGCTCTGCTGCAAGGCGGGAAAATTCTCTTTCATCTTGATCTCGTCAAATTAAAACTGATAAATAAACTCTGCATTCACACACACACACACAGCTTCTGGCAAATACAAAAAGGTCCTCTCTGAACATCACAACGTTTTAATTGTGCTTCCGTAACCCCTTAAAATACACTTTTGTATTCTTAGTAACTTTCATTATTATTCAGTTTTTCATACACAGTACATTGGGCATCCCCCAACGAGGCTTTAGTCAGAGTCAAAATAAAATTACCAGCACTGTAATGAAATTATTTTTAATTTTATTGGGGAGTAATGAGCTCCAACGTAGCGGATATTTGTGTGATCCAAATGATCAAAAATCACAGGACTCGAGTTCAGTCACAGAAGGTAACACAGACTGTGTCTCAAACTGATTAATTGGAAAATCCCTGTTATTCCAAATCTTTACTAATCTTTCTGATGACTACACTTAGAAAAACTGCATAACTTTGTAGTGACAAACCCACCGGTGAGACACAGCTTATTATGAGGTTATCAGAAAGACCCCCAGTTTCAGCAGCACCTCAGCGTCTGTCAACAGGTACTGCTCTACACTAGGCAGGCTTTAAAGTAGTGAAGGGCAGGGACCACTGACAGAGCACAGAGGGGAGACGTCTATGACATCTAATTAAAGCAGGATGAGATATGAAGCAGACACGAAAGAAAAGACTGCTGGGACTAACACACTGATAGCCTGCGTCTGTGCTTGCTTTGTAAACAAATGTTCCAACTTCAATGATAAAAATTGATGATTAAAAAAAAAAATTGACTCTGAAAATTAATCATCAGCAGATCTGTGTCACGAGTACCACAGAAGGCTAAGCTGGATTGCTAGCAAAGCTGCCAGAGTCATCCACTACAGCTGTGACCAGACGTTTACAGAGGCTACAATCATTTCTTTTAACTGTTCATTCTCTGGGTGAAATTATTGTACAGCATACATCTTAAATAAACAAAACACAAAGATTTTTATTTTTCTGTATTCCACAATAATGTATATTAATAAGCAGTGCTGAACTTTCTACAGTGTTTTTAAGTTGATGAGAAGTTAATATTGTGACTGACGACAACTGGCAGCTTCTCTTTGTCAACATAATGAAGAGGATTTGTTTGACAGCACTTACTGGACTGACCAATCCGATGAGTGTGGTCATTAGATTGACCTTGGACCTTCCCGAACAACAGGAAAGTCTAAGGAACTCTAAGGCTACATTCACACTGCAGGCGAAAGCGCTTCAAATCCAACTTTTCTGACCCATATCCGATCATGCTATGACAGTTTGAACGGCATAAATCCGGTATTTTCAAATCCGATCTGGGCCACTTTCGTATGTGGTCCTGAATCTGATACATATCTGATGTTTTATAAAGCGGCTGCTGTTTGATGGTCAGGTCGCATTAAATCCGTCTTTTACGTCACTGACACAAGACAGACGCCAACTATCAGCGCCGGAGAAGACGACGTGAACGCTTCCTGTCCATCCAGTGAAACTGTTGAGAAGACGACGTTGGAGAAACGTGAACATTTTCTTTGTACTGTATAATCTGCAGATTCTGACAGAAATCTGCAGCTATCCTTTGAAGCAGCGCTCCTCTAAAACAGCAACAAGGGTCATTATTAGGCCAAATGTAAATAACAAAATAACTTTATAACTTAAAGCAAAATTGGGAAACGTAAAGTCCGAAACAAGTCTTTATATTAAGGTGCATCAGTCACACTGTTGTTCTGGGTCTAAACTGAGCGCGTTGTGTGTGACGTCTTCTTTTGCGCATGCGCCGCTTTGAGCGTTCACACTAGAGCGCGTTTGCTGTCGCATTTTATTTGTAGTGTGAACGAGCAGACAAAAAAATAAAAAAATCTGAATTGAGCATCAAGACCTGCAGAGTGAACGTAGCCTAAAATCTAAGGATGAGAATTGTGCATTTACACATTGGGAAGATCCCTTGAAGCCATTTCTGCACAACTGCAGATTCCACGATCATCAGTTCAAACAACTGCACTTAACTACAAGTTTATTTGGATGTGTGACCACAAAGTCTGGAGGAAGACCCAAACAATCACCCTCAGATGACAGGAAAGGGATTAGGATGTTCAAGAAGAACACAGCATGAGTCAAACGCCTTCTGGAGAAAAGTTTGACAGTCAAACAAGACCAAGATTGAGCTGCTTGTTTTGAAAAACAACTATTTCAGCTAACTGGGGACATTATCGTAACTGCAAACTGAAGTTAAACGAGTGAGGAGAGTACTGAGTAAGGCTGTTAACAAGTGTGTGTCTGCTGCTGCCCAATCATTGAGAGTGCGCCAAGATAAGGTGGGAGTGTTTGCAGAAGCTACATACAAGCATATCTTGGGGAGGGGAAAAACAAAGAGTCCCAACATAAAGAAAAAGGTCCTGCTGGAATGCATTTGTAGAAGCTTTCCACACACACCAAACGTCTGAGTTTCTAGATGTATGAATGCAAGCACAGGCTGGAGTAGTAACATTCCTGTAATCATCAATTCCCCAGCAGAAACAAGAGGCCAAGAGAGCGCGTCCAAGCAGATAACATTCCTCTAAGGGACCGAGTAAGAAAACAATGGCACTCTCTCTTCATGTGCACAATACTGAGCTGGTAGGAGGGATTACACGTTAAGGATTTGGCAGGTCAGGCTGAGGACGGGCTCAGATGTGTGACATCACCTGTGAGATATGCTGAGTAAAACACATTCCTGCTCGCAAATGAGAAATTCCTGTAATGAGGTCTGCACTGCTGCTGGCAGCAGGCAGTTTGAGCCACAACATCTACAACGGGGAGAGCGAAATCAGGCAGTAACAGTGAGGAGGATTTCTCCCGAGCACATTTTCCTTGGAATTTATACAAGACAGCTTTCAAGATAAGCTTCAGGCTTCACTGGAGTTTTGGCTCACGGGAGGAAGAACATGAAGTGACAGGAAAATAATAATCACACGAGGGGGAAACTGTCCTAGAAGTGCAATCACTATCACTGTGCAGCAAGGCGCTCGTCTGTGAGGCAATAAAGTGAAACGAATAAAGAGAAAAAAGGGGAGGAGTGAGTTCTGGAGTGGTGACCAGCATGTCATGTGACCGAGCGTGTTCTCCAGAGAGGATCATGGAATTACAGGTGATCAGGAGCACGAGAGCACGCGCTTCATAGGATTAACAGGACTGCTCCACTGACACAGGCACACTGTGGTCACTGGTACACTGCTTTCACTTTCCAGCTCATAACCACATAAGAACACCGTTTATGTCAAGAGCCCATCTGAAGGCAATTAGTCACAAAGAATGATTCACTCAGATGCTATTATTAACAAGGTGTCGATTTCAAGGATGAGCAAGGATCATGACGCGTCCAAAAACAAGACTCTCTCACATGCGCGCTGGTTAATGGGTCATTCTTTATTTTTGTAACGTGCTATTCAGCCTTGCTAAGTACATTTTTAGAGCGCTGATATCAACCTAAATATCTGTCCTATCACAGACGCACACTTATCTTCAACAGTGTACAACAACATAGTGACCAGTGTTGTTAGTTCAGGACAGTTTTATTTTGTTCTGTCACATCTGTAAAAGTTGGTTGGTTTTATAACATTGTTTCTAATATTTCTTATGAGTCAATAATCCGAGAAGATCAAAGTTTTATGAATTTCTATACGACTCAATATCAAAAATTAAATATTACTTGACTTAATTAAAAAAATTAATAATAATAGGACCACTTATTTTCAGAGTTCTTTTTTTGGTAAATTTGCTCTTTTCCCCCAGGAAATTTGTCTATTTTCTCTTGTAAGCTGCCAGTTTTCCTCATCCCTGAAGAATAATGCAGAAAAATATACTTTTGGTAATTTAGAAATGGTGTTATATTATAGTTTGTCCAGCAGAATAGCTCTCAGTCTGTTTTATAATATACTCAGCACTGTATGCAGCACATGTAGCAGAGCAGCAAGTTTTCCTGTATCTAAACAGTTAAGTTGTTAATTACTTTGTAAGGATTTGCATTGGTGCATAATTTTTTTTGTTTTTTTTAAACCATATTTTTATTGATCATAAAGGTCAGAAATAACAGGAACCTGCATGAACAAATCAGGACTCTGTACCTGAACTAGTCCACAAACTGGGAGCCGGTCTGGAGCCCAGAGAAGGCCTGCATATGTTCCCAAAACTTAACATCCACCAGTTTCTGATAGTTTCACAGAAGACTGAGCGCAGAGCGAGCGAAATTCTCTAAGACGTAAAGGCTCTAATGAGGATCATAATTATAAAAGAGAGTGCGATGTGGAGCTGACAGACTTTTCCTGGCACAATGGGAAGTATCTTTAAAAACTCCTTACCGGTAAATCAACACTGACATCTGTCCCATCCAGCAGAGACACACGGCAGGTGATGATAGACGTTGCATCCCCAGCTGCAGGGATGTGCGTTGTGGCCCGCTGGGCTTCTCGTAGCCGGGCTTTCTCTGCATGTTTCCGGATGGAGCGTCGCCCCAGCGTCCTGCGCAGGAAACTTAACATGACGGGGGGAGAGGAAGGGCACCTGTACGCACCTGAAATCAAAGAGTGTATAGATTTTTTTTTTTTAATAATTAAGGTAAAAATGTATTAGTTTTGTGTGCAGTTGGTCTGTAGTCGAGCCATGGCCGTCAGCCTAACCACGGTGGCGTGCCCACTCTCAACCTACGTTCGTACACCTCACCCTAAGGCCACAACTTCCAGTAGCTGTTGAAAGAATGAGATGGCAGGTAGAATCAGTGGAAATGAGCTTCCTCTGAACGGTGCTTGGGCTCTCCCGTAGAGATCGGGTGAGGAACTCTGTCACTTCAGGGTTGGGAGGAGCTCAAAGTAGAATGACTGCTCTTCCAACCTGAAAGGAGTCAGCTGAGGTGTTTCAGACATCTGACTAGGATGCCTCCTGAGTGGTTTTTAGCTGTGACTGAACAGGTGTGTCCTCTGGTTAGGGTGTACAGCTGCACAGGTGACACATTTTATGCTAAGCTGTCAAAAATCTGATATTCAAATACAGCTTATGTCACTTTGTATGAAGTTATGCTGCTCATTTAGTCAAGAAAACAGAACTGATAAGGTGGGGCTGTAATTACTGACGGCAGGTAACCGTGTACCTGGTGTCAAACAGATGATTTTCTTTCCATCTAACAGAATCCCCAAATAGATTATAAAGACTGATGGGAGGATTTCATCGATAAGGCTTTTTTTAATATAACAATAAATCTAGAAAATAAATATGTGCGATGTTATTTGACATCAAGAAGGCAAAGTAACGTTAAACACGACAAAACAAAGTTAGAGTTTACGTTTTAACTTAGTCTGAAACAGCTGCTAACGGTAATCGACCTTAAGTGTGCGTATTTTTAATTATTTTATTTTTTCCTGTGACTTCAGGTCACCCGGTAAACCAAAGTTCCTAAAAAAAAAAAGTCCGAAACAGACCTAAAATAATTTAAAAAATCCATTGGATCAACATTAATCAAATTAGCCCTAGCTTTATCGGTAACCTTACCCAGTTAAGGCCCCAAGTACCTGGTGTAAGCAAAAGCAACAGGTGTGCGTTCGTTATACCGCGCGGGCTAACCGTTAGCCACCAACGCGCTTAAGAAGTACGACTCCGACCGGGCAGGCGCGCCCCGCACAGCAAAACGAACGCCGCGTTTAGCGCCCAGAGCCGACGTACACTTGCTCCAGCAGACACTTGTGGATCCGAGGACGTCTGAATGATGGGCTACTTACAAAAACCTCCTCGCGGGAATTCACGGTGAAAGGACGCCCGCCTGCATCGCAGTCGGCTAAACAGAAGCCTCGGACATTTCCGCACTTTGTGACTTCTGGTTTTCTAATCTTCCTTTTCCTTGTTTTATTCCGCCTCGGTGCCTCTGCGGGATAATTTTCTCTCCCAGGTCCCAACAAAAAGTAGGAGGCAAGCGCTCCTCAGGAAGTGACGTCACGACAAATCCCGAAGAAAGGGACTCGATTAGCATTTTTAAAGCGACACACCTTTTCTTTTTTTAAACTTTTCTACTCACTTGGAACGAACGAACAAACAAACAAAAAATGTCATTAAGCGGTCATTTTCTTTGCAATTTATATTTACTTTATTTCAGTTTCTACTTCATTTATTTATGAGAGAAGAGAAAGGGGCTGCTGAGCTGGTACACGTAAAATCAAATATGTGTAAACGTGTAACTCGCAACAGCTTGCATGCTTTTGGAAAGCTGCAGCGCTTAAGGATTTAACCACTCATTTAATTTTTCTGAACTCGAATTATAAAGTATGGCCACTGTTTAACAGCATCACCCCCTACTGGTTGCTGTAGGAACTGCTGGTTCATTTAAGGGAATTGGTGTGCCCAAACATTATTACTATATCTAGACAGAAAGTAATGAACGCTGTGGAAAAACGGGAAATGACCTTTTTAAGAAAAAGAAAACTATCACGAGAAATTACTCTGGAAGTAAATAGGTTTAACTTTCTTGGCCCCTAGACCTAAAGAGGCACTTGGAAAGCAAACATCTCCTCTGAGAAACTGATGCTGTTTCATTTGAAATTAGTTTTGTTTCCTGCACATATGAATACAGCTGTGCCTTTAAATTTAGCCCATCTTTGAGGTTTTGTGGCCAGGTACACAGGCAGACTTCTGTCAAAAGGCCTTTAAAATGCTAAAACAATGCCTTATCCTGATTCATTTCTATATTATTGTGATTAAGATCTGAAAAGATTCAGCTGTCTTCAGATTTTTGCACATTAATGTTCAAAGTTTTACAGCTTTGCCACTCAAATCCGATTCCCCTGCACGTTAAAAATGGGTGAATATCACTAAACTAAGTGCATATGCACCATGTGTGCCTTTGAAATTGTGCACATGCACTGCTGCACTGCATCCTAATGCAGCACACTGACCACATGTTTGCATCTGGAACCCAAACAGATTTTTATACCCCAGAAAACTGTGAGTGACAGAAGTGGATTGGTGGCAGCGAGAGTGAAAGAGAAAGCAGCGAGATCGGCAGTGATGCAGGCGAGGAGGCAAAGATGAAGATGCTAAGACCTTCTGTTGGATAAGAAATGAGTACAGATGGTCAGGGCACGTGCAGAGGAGGGACAGTGGATATGTTGGACAAAGGATGATGAAGATGGAGCTGCCAGGCAGGAGGAAGAGAGAAAGACCTCAGAGAAGATTTGTGGATGTAGTGAAAGAGGACATGCAGAGGGTTGGTGTGACAGAGGAGGATGCTGGGATAGGAGGAGATTGAGGCAGGTGCTATACCCCAGAAAGTCTATCTATATGAACACTGTGTGCATTTGGGGTCCAACATCATTTTCTCCAGCTACAACTAACAGCATCAGCACTGTGTCTCCCTTGTGTGACTGATGGCTTCACTCTACGCTTAAAACGGCACCAAATAATTCTAGTCGAGATCTTCAGCCTCCAGTCGCTCTAACGTTGCCCAACCTCACTTTTACAGTGTGGAAAAGCAAGGTGATCCGAAGCCACGTCTCCATGCTTTGACAGACAAGCTTTAATTGTTCATAATCAAGCTTATAGACATGTCCAAAGCACTGTAAAAACCAAGATACCAGAGAGGAACAAGCAACTGAGGACAAAGGATTTTATGACACAGGTAGAAGTTAACCAAGGGTATAATACGGTAAAACATTTCTCATGACGTTGTGGTTCATTATATATAACACTCGCTGTTATAGATTACCTTTCAAATAAAATGAGAAAGAAAAAAAAAGTTGGAAAGGGCATTGTTGAAATACACACCATTTGTGTCACATTTGAATCATCCAAAGGAGAGAAAAAAATAAAAATAGAAACAAAATCTTTCTGCTCACAAATGATTTTCCCTTTTATTTTAAAGTTTTTTTTTCATATACAACATTATATTTACATGTTCTAGTACTATTTACACAAAATTAGCAAGTGGCACTGTGTAGTTAGTTCTTTTTTATTCTTGATCCCTACAGGTGTCTTATTTTCAAACAAAATTTAAAAAAGATAAATTAAAAAGAAGAACATCTGAACAATGCTTTATGCCTCATCTTTCTCTCTCAGTAGGACTACCCGCCAATCAGCCTTCTACAAAGTGCTGTCTCTTCTTCGTTATCTTTACAAAAATACACCCCGAGCCCTCCCCGCGCCCCTCCACACTACTTCAGCTCAGTAACCTTGGATACACAGACAGTACCGATTACGTGTCAACAAAAACACGTCGAACACAGACGGCTCGAATCCTCCGTCATCGACCTCTCACCGCACGTTTTCTCGTCTCATGACGAGTTTTTTGTATTTTTTTTGGTGGCACTTTTAATTCTGCTGCCAAAAACAAAAGCTTCACTTCTTCCAGAGTGCACACTCACAGATGTGGGCCTGCGGCGCGTTTGTCAATAAAAGCAAAAGTTTAAAAAAATCGCCGGCCCTCCCATGACTAGCCTCAGTTTGTCCTTCTGTGGAAAACAGGCTGTTTGATACTGTACCCACGGTATTCTGCACGGATGTGTCACTCGCCTCCAGGCCGTGCAGAGAGTGGGATCCATGTATAATGATCCAAAAAGAGAGGCAGCTGGGGAAAACAATGAGGAGAGAACTGTGGATGTTGCGTGGGCTCTGCAGAAATGACTGAAGTGTGTTAGGCCAATTTTGGGAGAGGGATGCAACACGGGAGAGATTAAGGAGGAGGAGGGAAGAAAGAAAAGAGTGAAGAGGAAAGCAGTTTCCAGGCTCTTCTTAATCCCACCTCTACATGTGGCCAAGGATGATTCAGCTGTTTGAAAAGGAGGCATGAGCACAAAGTGAATTGTTTCACAGGCGAAGATTCAACCAGTTTCTTTTTTAAACCACACTTCAGGAAGGCTCCCTTTCTATTTCTTATTTTGTTTCTTTTGTCTTGTTTTTTCCAGAAACTTGAGATCAGGTTCGAGCAGGTCTGCGGCTTCACGGCTCAACCTTTCATTCCAGTTTACAGGCAAGCAGGCTGAGAGCAGACAGCTGCCAAAGTACATGTTAGAGATGGCTGAGGAACAGAGAGGGAGAGGTAACGGAGGACGAAAACCGAAAACACACATTCGTATTTTTCTCACACACACACACACACACACACACACACAGCGGTATTTGTTTCCAGCAGAATCCGCTGCGAGAGCCGAGATGAAACTCATCGCCACACTCGAGCGCAGCAGCATCACCGGGTTTTACAAATAAAACCGACTACCTGGGTTCTGTGAAATGAAAATACGAAAATTGTTTAGTCTCACCTATAATCTAAACATGTCTTACAAAGATGAGGTATCGTTTAGGGAAAAGAGAACCAACAAAAAGGGAAATATCGGCTGAATGTTGTGTTTGTGCTGCTTCTGTAAACAACTCTCACGCACAGGCTGCTGTCAGACCTCTCACAGCGAGTTTTTCTCAGGTTAACGCTGAATCGCGTGACTGCTCAGAGTAACCACACTTCCACCTGGACTGTCAGCATGTACCCGGGTTTGCTCCGGTCTGGGCTGAAAAAACAAAAAGACTAAACGCGGGGAGATCGATGGAGGGAGCGATTAAAGTTTGCTACTATTGTGCAAACGCTGTGGGGGGTGAAAAACAATACTGATTGCACAAAACTTGTAGCAGCTTTCACCCACAGATGTCTGACCCTCTACCTGTTCCTTTAAACATTAAAGACCTGTGCAAAGAAAGCAAGAACTATCTGAGTTGCATAAAGAAGACCAGTATTTCCAGCCTGAGGAAGCAAGGTCAACATATCCAGGCTTTCTTTCTCCAGGATCTCTGCTTCAGGCGCACATAAAGCATACAGACATATAGTCTGACTCTTCTTTTGCAAAATAAAATGGACCAATTAACTCAAATGACTATATTTGATTAAGAATTTGATGTGGCCAGAGATTAGAGGTGTGAAACGTGAGAGGATACTGCAGGAGACGTGGGAATCACTTTCATTTCGTGGCCAATCGAACATTCCTGAAGAATTTTCTAATCGTCTTCACTTCCCGCAGTGTAATTAAATAAAACCTTAATCACCAAATGAACACATTCAAATTCATTGCAGCAGAGTTTATGTTGCTGTAGCTTCACATCTGTAACTGGGCTCTACAGGTTGCATATATAAAACATGAATGGCGTTTTCAGGTAGACAGTGAGGAAAATGTGGCGCTTCCTGATGATTTTAAGCCAAAACACTGACATGACCTGCTCGGACCGGGTTCAGCAGAAGGTACCGCCCGGCGGGATCCAGCTCGGTTAAAAGAAACCATCTTTGCCACGATGAAGACTTCAGGCTCCACATTAATCCTAATCCACGGTGCGCCCCTCTGGTCGGAGGGACGCTGTCCGGCTCGAGGACACCGCGGTTTTTAGCGAGAAGCGAATCGATGCAGGAGCGTGAAAGTGAGTGAAAGCGGACGGGAGCTGTGGTGACGAGGATCAAAAACCCCGCCAAACAACGTCCACGTGTGCGTCTGTGGGCTCAAACACACCGCTCACAGAAGGATCGAGTACCAAACTCCCCCCAGCGCCGAACGAGAGGCGAGACGAGAAAGATCAAAGCAAGTACAATAAATTAAATCACTGTTGTTGTTTTTGCCCCCCCAAACCACAAAAATCAAAAGAAATAATGAAGTAGTTCGAAGAAGAGGAATCACACTACTTTACTACCTAAGATTTAATCAGGAAAGCATGAAGCTCTAGACTTGTACAAACAAAACATACAGCGTTTTTTTGTTCAGTGGACAGGGTTTGACACAAACTAAAACACAATAAATACTCTGAGGAACAAAAGATAAGGTTTTTCTCTTTATCTGCTAAAAGGACACTAAAAAAAAAAAAAAAAAAAAGGCAGGTCCGTCTGGCAGACTCACTCCGAAGGGGACAGGGCAACCCTTTGGGATTTAAAAAAACTAAAATAATAAGAGAGAGAGCGGAGGGGAGGCTTTCCATCCACAGTGGCCGCCCTTCCCCTTCGTACTTATGGCACTACAGCAACTCCCCATCCACGTTTTATCATCTCGTTCATTCTTTGATTCTTCTTTTCGTTACCCTGAACATTAACTCCCCCTAAAGGTACCTGTTCGACACAGCTGGGTTTTTTAACTCATCACGTCCAAAGGTTTTCATGTCAGTTTGTCTGTTCGTTTCATTTTTTGTCAGCTTAAAGTGCAACAGTGCTTTTGTTCTCTCGTCCGGCCTCCTCCCGGTGAGCCCCGCCCACCCACGTCACGGGTTAGCGGGATCGGGGTTCGCGCTGGTCTCGCTCGTCACGCTGGTGGCACTGGCGACGCTCGGCTCCTCCACTTCCTCCTCCTCCTCTTCTTCCTCTTCCTCCCCCTCTTCTGTCACTTCTCCCACATCCAGCACCTCGACTTCGTCGTCATCCTCTCCGTCCAGCTCTTCTTCCAGCATCTCCACCTTGGCCGCCTCCCCTTTCTCTGCCGTCGCCGCCTCGTCTCGCTCCTCTCCCGCTTTCTGCTGCTCTTTCCGCTCCTCCTTCTCGTCAGCCGCCTTCTCTCTCTGCTGGTAGAGGGCCGTCTTCAGCGGCTTGAACAGGTCTTCCTCGTAGACCTTGAGGATGGCCTCGCACACGAAGCGGTACTGGCTCTGAAAAGAAAAGCGGAGGCAGAGTTTAAGCTTTTAAAGTTTACAGCGTCGGAGAGCAAGCGGACGGTGCTGCGTACGCACAGGTGTCTGTATCATCATGGCCCGCTGATCTCTCATGGTCTTGACAATTTCTAGAGGATACACCGGCTGACCGCACTCCATCAGACACAGCGCCGTCTCCATGGTGATCAGAACGCCCGTCCGACCAATCCCAGCGCTGGAAAAAAATCAAGAAAGATCATTTGATTGTTAATAACACACACTAATTATTTAACGAAGTAACAAAAATCTCTGTAAGGAGCAAATAAGCTAAATTCCAACAATTCTGAGACTTTATGGATATCATTTGTGTGCTATATTGTCACGGTACTGCCCACGCTGTGAAGGAGGCGGGACTTAAGGTATAACAAATTGCCCTGAAGGAAGTAATGAGGAGCAGGTGAGAGGTGTTCAAACATTTGAGACCTGGGAAAGGAGAGAAATCATTTTCTGGTAACGGAAACTGGAACTTTTCTTGGAAGTAAACCTGTTTGGAAGAGTCACTCGTTTCACTACATCCATCGTTTCCAGCTCAGACAGGTTAACTTTTATCCTGTAATCTTTGGCTTGCCATGGTCACATGGTTCACACAGAATGGCCGTACCTGCAGTGCACCACCATTGGCTGGTCCTGTCCAGCCCGTTTGGTCCGTACGAGAGCCACAAAGTCCAGGAAATCAGTGGAGTCGTCGGGAACGCCGTGGTCGGGCCAAGCCACGTACTGAATCTGAGTGATTTCCCTCTTTTGCTCGCTCTGAACACACACACACACACACACACACACACACGCACACGCACACACACACGCACACGCACACGCACACGCGCACACACAGAAAATAAAGGTCATCAGTGGACGAGCAGTGCTGGATTCTGGAGATGCAGATACAGTAAAGATGTTTGAGATGTGCACACGCTGATGAGTAATGGGATCAGAATTCCTGACAGGCAGTGAAAATTGTGCCGTGGGCCCGCTCTGCAAACTCAGACCTACGGTGTAACGTCAGTCTGATCCACAGAGCTTCAGCCTTTCGACCTACAGGACCCGAGGCTACCCTCCCAACACCAGACGCCACCGGACACTCCCAAGGTCCTGCATCCAGGATTCTCCGGCTGGCTGGAGCAACGGTGTAAATACAACACGTTTAAAAGGGGAAGTTAGACACGGCTCGACTCCGCAGCAGTGACGCTGCTCTGCTGCATGTGCTGCAGACCGCGAGCGTTACAGACGACATCAGATCTGCTCTGCTGAACAAACACCGATGATACAGTCGTCTGATTACCCCGGGGCTCATTTTTCTGCAACGTCTTTACACCAATACATCAACAGCCAGCCGATACTAGCCCGACTACAAATGCTCCTTTATGTTTTTATGTAATCTTTTACACAAAGACTTCTTCTTCATGATGGAGGGCACTGAAGACCAACTGAGGGTATTCACCCTGACCTCAGTGAAGACCTAAAGCTCACAAAGAATTCCTCACTTTCAAATGTCAACCACACTCACGCCAAAACAAGGAATTGTATTTTATGTGGGAGACCGCTAAGCATGTTTCACTGAGCTCTGCATCCTGGGGGTACACAACACAGAACCCTGTTTGTGTAATTATGTTATGAAACGGGTAGAGCGAAGAAGTAACAGCAGTTTAATTCTTTTTACTCTGCTGGACACATTTGGTAAATCACATCTTATGAAAACATTTTTTAGTGTCTCTATTAGACACTGAATAAACACAAGAGATCTTCTCTCTTTTATCGATTCATCAGGGACAAGAAAAATACAAAAAAAGGTCCAACCATGATGGAAAAATCGAAGTTGGTAGGATTTAAACCCCACGGGATCACCGTGACACACAAACACACACCCTGCAGAAGAAACCAAGCACTGACCACCGTTTCTTGTGCGAATCAGAGCCGCTGTGTTCCTCTTTAATACTGCCTCGCCGTATCGCCATGGTAACACATCTATCTCCATAGCAACAATCACAGGCAGAGGAGAATGCTAATTGGCTCCTCTTATAGCCGTATACTTTAAAGGTCACGCTGCGCGGACCGCACGCAGGAAAGCGATCGGGAAAAACAGACAGCTGATCCGGCACGAAAGCTCGCCGTTTGGACGCTACGTTTACACATCACACATGTTACACGCAGCAAACAAACAAAAGCCTTCGGTTTACTTATTCATACCAACTTTATATATCAACTCCCCGAACAGTGCCCATTTAACAGGAGACAATACAGCAGCATGTGGTTTACTAAAGGGGATCCATCATCCTTTTTTTACCGTTTCCATGGCGAATGCTCATATTAAACAATCGGTGAGGTCACACAAATAATGCCTGTGAGCCAAAAGTTTCATTTCTTGCAGGTTTTTCTGTTCTTGGGTCTGTATGACGTCACCGAGAGTGGACGTCCAGGCGCAGAAGCCCCGCCCACCTCCCATGTGTGTGTGTCGCTGCACTTAAAAAGCCTGGGCTCATGCTTCACTCTGCATCTCTGGCACATTCAGAGGCACCTCCTTCAAAAAGAGGCACACGAACAGCTGGGTCAGCTGATTTGTAGCACTGAATACCCCAAACTGGCCTCCCCCTCCTCTTCCTCACAGGGAGATCAAGGCGGGATCTGCTGTGCTCATTTCCAGAAAGATATCTGTTTACTTGGAGTCAGAGGAGCTTTGGAGAAATCCGTTGGTTCGTGTTCCTCATTCTTTTCAAACCATCCTCCTTAAGATTAAAAGATAAGAACAGAGGAGTAGGTGGAGCCAGAGCGGGGTGTGGATGACCATATTAAGAATATCTATGCTCTCTGACATCATCAGAGTGATGAAAACAAACCCACAAACCTGCCAGAGGCGAGGCTGCCGGACACTGGCGCCACCGGGCCCTCTGACCAGCACCAGCAGACACAGGTGAAGTGTCTCGCCCAAGGACACAACGACCGAGACTTATTTGTTCTAGTATTCGTTTTATTTGTTTTTTGAAATGACCATAAAAAATATAATAAATGAAAGTATCAAACAAAGAATCTAGTTAAAGGGGGTGGTTCTGTTTTGCTCTCAGGCCGCCGTGGCTCGTTCTGGCGCCCGTGCTGTACTCTGGCTGTGTGTGGTTTAAAAGCATGAAAGAACTAAAAGTGCGCCGCAGCACGCCGCAGCACGCCGAAGGCTTCGACGCCACGATCGAACCGAACTTACGTCCCCGTTCTTCAAACCATCCTCATCCCACTCTCTGTTCCTCTGCTCTCCGTCTTTCTCCTTTTCTGCAATGTGGCCGACTGGAGTGTTTGGGTTGTCGTGGCAACCAGATCCCAATATGTGGCCCGCGTGCTGCAGCGGGAGCCAGAAAAAGAACAGCCCACACTGGTCACTATGGCAACACACCTCCTCGGGGTCCTTCGACAGCTCATCCTTCCTGAGACGCGGTTCCCTCTCTGAGATTGGACCCGGAGTCTTCCTCTGGGGCGCCCTCGCCCGCCCGGGTCATCGGCTTTACTTTCTGATGTGATCTGGCTGTGTGTGTGTGTGTGTGTGTGTGTGTGTGTGTGTGTGTGTGTGTGTGAGAGAGAGTTTACCGGTGTGTGTGTGTGTGAGAGAGTGTGTGAGTTTACCGGTGTGTGTGTGAGGGTCATCTCCCGGACCAGGAAGGCAGAGTTGCCCTCTTCATTGTGGCACGTGATTTTAAAGTCTCCGTATGTGGCGCTGTTGTCAGGGTTGGGCCAGTACTGGTGACACTTCACCTGTAAACACATCAAACACCTTATGACTCTCAGCATCTACCCATCGCGTCCTCGCCGTTACATTTCAAACCATTAAACATGTCCAGTTTCTCCAATTTCTCATCCCTGGATGTAAACTGTAGATCGAGTCCAGAGATTTTTTATCTGCACCGTGTCTGGAAGCTTCGTTGTTACGTAATGTTGTGTTAAGGATTACTTCTTTCCAAAACTAACAACGGCTTGAGCTGCAGAGAAGTCTGCAGCGTGTGAGACTTTGCAGACTTTTGTAAATAATTAAATATACTGAGGCATTACGACGCAGCTCGACCAGACGCCTCAGCGTCGTAAGCTGTGCCGCTTACCGGCGAAACGTTAAATTCAAACGGCTCTTTCTAACAGTACATTTTCAGTTTCCTGCCCTCGTCCTTGAAGAGATCTTTTACATACCCGCCCCCTCTCGACCTGGGTGGTCAGCATGACCACCATGGATGAGCCCTGCTCCCACGTCATCTGCCAGAAGTCGGGGCAGGTGTTGGGCAGCGGGCCCTGGCACGCGATGTAGCGGTTTATCAGGCTGGACGCAGGAATCTCCATCTACACAGGACGACACACACACACACATCAGAGGTTCAGGTTAAAGAAGCAGAGACTGCATTAGATTTGCATCTTACTCCAACTTATTTTGTTGTTTTTTTGGATCAGCGCTTGTCCCAATACAACATGTCATTAACTACACTTTCTAGCTAACAGAGAATAAATGAATGGTCATTTTCCATGAGCGTCCTAACTCTATCAAATCAAATAACAGTCAAATTATCCCAGGTCTTTATCAGATTACCTACAGCCCCTGAATTAATAATGACACTGATGAGAAGCTGGATTTGTTCATGCTGATTAGACGGCGAGGAAGCAGGGCCTGTGTCCTTCACGCCGAACAACTACCGATCACAGAGTGAACAAGGCTTTAAAATGCCGCCCTTCACACTGAAACACTGTTTGCAAAGGTTGTCGTGTTTGCTGCAGGGAACAAACCTCCAGTAGGTCTGAGAAGGCATGACATGAACAGACAGAGCCACCCACAGGAAGGAGATTCAATTCATTAAAATATTACGCTCTTATATTAAATTCTTACCAAGAAGCACCTGTTCTCTGTTTGTAACCCTCTTCTACACGCAAGCTGCCGTTAGCTTTGAAAAATAAAGGCCTGGCGGGCCGATACCACAGCCTGCCATGTGGCAGAGCCAGCCCAAGAAGTCTGCGCTCCAGTTTCAGTTACTTAGCATAACTACCAGATGATGGGTGCAGCTTTCCAGGATTCACTGACAAACTAGCACTCAAGCCCCTCGTCCAAATATGGCCACAAGGACCCAAACTCACGGCTCCGAAACTGGAGCAGCGTGTGATATGATAGTCCTGTTCAAATGCACCGGCTGCGATTCAGCATCAGTGTAACAGAGCATCACGCAAGCAAAACTGCAGACATTAAAGATAACTCACATTGATGTAATTTGCATTGATGTAATCATCTGTGCTTTTCAGAATGACGCGGGTGGCATCATCTGTCGGGAGAGACGAACAAGAGAAGGGGGTCAGATTAGGCAAAGAAAAACAGCAACAAGTCCAAACTGTGTCTTTAATGCATGTTTGCATTTAAGGAGGATTTTATCCTTTGTTCTCGGGTCGTTACTTTGTTACTTCTGTTAAAAGTTGTTGGAAAAAGTCAGAAAATAGAAGTCGAGGGAAAATGATGAGAAAAAGGAGAAAGTTAGCGAGCATAGCGCTGTGGGGTCACGTACAGGGAGAGATGTCTCTGTAGCGATTTTTGGAAACGTTCTGAGGTAATTTGGCACACAGCATCGTCATCCCCGGCCTCTTCCTGTACAGTTGCTGCAAGACAAGGAACACAAATATCAGCATTTGTCTTTGTTTTGTGCGTTTTTATGTATTATAAATTTTAAAAGCGCATAAATCAGGAACGTGGAGGAAAGAATTAATCAACAAAATATTTTAAAATAAATGACAAACCACCGACTCGAGCCTGCAGTTTCACGTGTGCGTGAGCGTGTGAACTTTTTTCGTGTCCTTCTTACATCAAACTGTGCCAGTATGGCTCCGCCGCCCAGGCCTTCCTTCAGTGCGACCATAGAGTCTCTCAAAGCATGCTGGTCTAGCTGGGCCGGGTCCTGAGGGGATTTCTCAGGGATGTACTGAAAATCTGGCTCTGGATCCACCTTCTCCTCCACCACGTCATAGATGGCTGAGCAGGAGAGGAGAGGAAAACAAACTGTGACAGGAATCTATGAGCTTTTCCATCTGACACATATACAGATCACCGCTGCTAAGATTAAACAAAGTTCACAATAATGAGCTCAGCTTACATCCCTGTAAGGCAAAGGCTCTAATCTTGGATCCGCATGAAAGTGGTTGTGTCGAGCATGCGGCTCAAACCACGAGCTGCTCAAATCTGTCCTTTGCAGGAAGCAGCCAATCAGGAATGAGGAAGAGGAGTCCAAACAGCTCGTTTAAGACAGTAGATAAAGGACTTACAGAGGACACGTTAACGCTCAACTGTAAGTCGTGCAAAGCTACACTAGTAGAGCCCAAGAATAAAAACATGGAGTTAAACAACAAACTTTTAAATACAACAAAACTCGAGCACAAAGAGAACACGTGTCCTCTGTGTGTAAATACTTACAGTCCAACATTTCAACAGCAAAACTGAATAACGTAAAGACTTCGATGGACTCTTCTATCTGCTTTGATCTGTTTCTGACCCACACACCAAACAGTTTCTCTGTTTCATCATCTTTAAGAGCACTTCTCCCCGCTTCGCTGATTAAAGGAGACGCTTCAGCACGAGTCTATGTGGTGAACACACATACGGCCGAGACGTACGGATACCACCACGTGCGGCTTCGCAGATCTCGTTTCTGACCACATTTCATTTTCAGGAGTGTGCTGCACCATGTGTTAATACGTTAAACTCAGCCTGTAAAACACTTCATTCGAATGTTTACGGTCCTTAAATTAAAACCGGCCGCACCGCACAAACTGCAAGTCTCATCAGGAGCAAATATTCAAACCCAGGAAGTGGCAGAAGAAGCTCACTAGCATACAAAGACACTCTGAAGGTTAAAGCCTGAAGAAAATATATGAGCTACTCACATACCTACAGTACTAGTGTTCGAGAGTACTTACAGTTTATACGTGTACAAATATCCTCTAAAAATCTGATCTTTCATTACTTTCTGTAAAGGCCTAAGTACCAGAAGTTTGCCTGTCGGTGTAAACGATCAGACATGACATCATGACCACCTGCCTGATATTGTGCTGGTTCCCATTTTGCTGTGGTAACCGCACCAAGATGTTAGCAACAGATACCTGTGAGGCCTGTGAGCTGTGAGGTGGGATTCATCAGACCAGGACACCTCCTTGCATTGCTCTGTGGTTCATTTCTGACGCTCACATGTCCGTTGCTGGCGTTTCCGGTGGTGAACAGGGGTCAGCATGGGCACCCCGACTGGTCTGGAGCTCAGCACACAGCAAACTCTGATGCTCGGTGTATTCTAACACCTTTCTATCAGAACCAGCATCAACTTTTTCTGCTGTTTGATCGAACCACACGGGTCAGCCTTTGCTCATCCGTGACCGTTGGCCACTCATGACCCTGTCGCTGATGCACACTGACCCCTGGGGGACACCCTGGGAATACCCCACAGGAGCTGAGGTTCTGGAGATGCTCTGACCCAGTTTGGCCTTTTGTCAAATCCTTACACTCGACCATTTTTCCTCCTAACATCAACTTTGAGGACAAAATATTCACTTCCTCCCTGATATATCCCGCCCACTAGCAGATGGCATGATGAAGAGATAGGTGTTATTCACCTCAGCTGTCAGCGGTCAGGATGTTACACCTGATCAGTGTTTAATGCACTGGGCACTCTAACAACCACTCACCATTAGGTCTGACCAATAGGATGAGCTCCCCGGAGTGGTTCTCACAGCTGGCCTTGATGAACATGACTACCTGGTCATGGGTGTGGTCAGAGATGTCCCGCCCATTAATCAGGACTACCTGGTCGCCCTCGTTAAGGCGAGGCACACAGAGGTCAGCCTGAAGAGGAGAAAGAGAAGAAAAAAATAAGATAGCTGAAGTTTTGTGTTTCTGGACGTTTTATACTAAAGTCAGCATCAATCTGACTCCACCACGGAGACCTCAGAGAGTTTGGCGGCTGAAGACGTGTTTTTATGAGTGAGAGGAAAAAATGTGCAACTCACTAGAGTGTAAAGACAAATGAGGTTCTTGTTGACTTACTGAGGTTCCCGGAGCCACTCTAGACACAATGATGGGCATTTTCTGGTCAGCTCCACCCTGCAGACACACACACACACGTTAACAGCGTCTTACACAAACGTCCTTTTTATATTTAGGGTCGAGTTAACATTTGGGAAAGCAGTGCGGATGTGTCCGCGTGCTTACAGATGACGTGCCCACGGGCAAAGGTTTACACCAGGCATAGAAATAAGCTAGAAAAACACAAGTCAGACTGAGCGGCTGCAGGAGAGATAAAAGGTGGCGAGGGGCGTTTTCACTCCCGTCTCCTCAGCTCTCACCTTGACATTGAAGCCGAAGCGTCCGTGTTCATCCGGTCTCATCTTGATCAGGACCAAGTTATCGTGAGGGACTACTCCGTTCAGCTGAAAGAACACAAGTCATCACGTCAACATCACGGATCAGCACATTGTCAAACAACAGCTCCGAGCGCTCAGACTTTAACAGCGGCCGATCCTGTAAGCTTAATAGATTCATTCTCTTTCCTGTTACACGAGTACAACTGCAAATACATTACAATACAGACGGCTATAAATGCACCACAGTACACCAGAATAAAGTGGTTCACTTCAGCCCAACTTTTCTTGCATTTTTAGCACAAACGTCACTTTTTAAAAATGTAACCAGTAAATTCAAGTCTGAAACACATAAAAAGAATGAAACAGAATGAGAAACTTCAACAGGTGTCATAATATTTGCAGGTATATGTCACCGTTTCCAAATCATTTAAAACCACCTCTAAGGTTTAGTCCCTTTTACACATACGTCCAAGCAGAGCGTGCCGCCTTCTTTCATCCTCATTTTGCCAGATTTAGAGACTCATAGAAGAAATAAGTCTTGGGACCAAAGACAGCAACGACCCCGCCTTTTTAATATGATGCCGGTAGATGCTTAACAGCCAAAACAATGAGCTAAAAGACTCTAAACAGCTTAGAAAGATTATATAAAAACGGCACAAATATAAAATACTCGGGGATTTCTCTTCATCTATTCAGATATTCAAACATCTAGAATCAGACGACTTCTGAAGCTAACACAGTTTCCATTTACTTGTACAGAAACTGTTGCAGTTTTTTTTTATGACGCCTTCGTACTGACCGTGGTCTTGTCGGCATTGACGGGAACGTCATACATCTCATTGAGGTGATTGTCCAGCAGGCTTTGCTGGGAGTGGGCCTGGATGATCTGGCTCAGGGTCTTCCTGCTCAGCTGCTTGGGCGGGAGAGCTGGAGGCTGGCCATCCACCCCATCTGGAGACCTGAGGGAGGCAAACGGCGGGAGGAAGAAGAAGAAAGCAGCAATAAAGCAAAAATGAAGGCGAGATGACAGCGAGAAACACGTTTCAAAGTCCTTTGTGTCGCCATTTGTTATGATACCGTTAGTAACACAGGATTTGTGAAGCCTGTGAAGCTGCTGTGAGCGCTCGAGGACGGACAGCAAAGCCACAAACATGCATTCATGATAACTACACAACAATGGTCTTCCTCTTTGTTAAAGAGGTGGAGTGAAGACAAATGGAGAAAAGCAGGCGAGGAGACCGTGAGAGACAGGGAGGCTTAATAGCACTGTGTTAGTCACAATGCATTAACCTCGATAAAAGGGCTGCTGGAGGAAGGAAAACATCCCCCCTCCATCATCCCGACAATAAAGAAGCAGTCGGCGTGTACGGCGAATCAGCAGCCAGGTGAGGCTTGTCTGCATCCACGCGTGTGCACTGCTGCGTACGGGTGCTCCTCGGGGGCAGAAGCACAAGTCAAAGAGCATTGCCTTTGTTTTGGCTTCTGCTACCACTGTCACTTTGTCTCTTAAACACACGAATGCAAACTAACATTTATTATGGGTCAAAACCAGGTCAGGCTTTCAGAGAGAGAGAGGGCAGCGCGCAGCAGGCCTGAGCCGAGGCTGCACATCATCCTGCATTATGCATCTGCTCGGCGCGACAGCCACAACCTTAGGCCAGCCCCGGGATGAGGACACGGCTAAGCCCTGCTTTTTAGCTTTCCTTCTATCAAATACTTCCATACTGGATCTATGTTTATCGCTCGATAAATTTTTGAAAGCACGGTGTAAGAGGGAACCAAATGAGTGTGCAGTGACAGAAAAATCATATGCGGGTACACGAGAGGGCTAAAAGGAGCTGCAATAAAGAAAAATGTTGCTTTAGAAACCACAAAAAGACAAATTTAAGACCTGTTTCAGTGCACACCCAGTTTTTATTTTCCAACTAAATAATTCACCAAAGCCTGCCTTTGCTTTGAATTCAGAGAAAAGAGTTTGATTACAGCACAGAAAATAATTTATTATGACAACTTTCATTTAGATGCACCAGCACATAATTTGGGTGCACGCGAAAACAACGCCACGCCTTCTGGCACTGCAGCGAGAAGTCTGCGTGTGCAGCGCCGCGCTGTTGTAAAGAGGATGACCCAATCGACGTTTAATCCGACAATAACAAACGAAAGAAAATCCACCGTGTCATAAACTCCCAGCTCCGGCCAAAGGCATAATCACGCCAGGCTTTTTCCCTGACGCTGTCAAGGAAATAAAGACACTGCAATTAAAAATAAGGATCCCTCCAGTGTACTGTGGTTAGCTAAACAGATCATTTTCAACTTCACGCCACTAGAAAACAGAACATTGGGGCTTTTTTTTAAAGGGCGTGATGACAAAAAGCAGAATCTCCTTTTAGTTTAACTGGAGGAAAATCTCCAACGCGTAATGCCGAGGAGTGATCCACCTGAAAACACGCAAGCAATGCTGCAAATATTCACTCGAAAAGGCAGAATTTATTTGATAAATTATATCAAAGCCAAACCACAGCGGTTCCAACCAGCGGCTGATATCAAAAAGTGATTCATGGTTGAGGTTCATAACCACTGAAGCTGAAAGACGTACTTAAAAACATTTCTTCTAATGGTTAGCGTCCCAATTCTCTTCTGCACAGTTGCAGAAAACATTCACAGCAAAAGGAACGTGGCTAATACTAAGTATAGCGCTGTGATTAAAACTGATAGATGTGCTTCTGAACAACTGTAGCTGAAAATAGAACAGATTTTAAAACAACGCTAACGCTTTGTAATAATTCGACCTTCAACTGAGCGTGCAACGTCACAGCAATTTTTGAAATGATATTTACCTATATGGACTCAAAGCTGGGTAGACTAACACTAACAACCGTTACAGGAAACAAAGGAATTGTACTGGAAGCTCATTTAAGTAGAACCTCGTGTATGTTACATTGTAACTAAATTTAAATAATGCATTCAAATAATTCCAAATACTTCACAGGCAGCATTATAAAGTGTAATCAAAATAATTCACCAGGTTTAATATTATCAGTGAATTCATAGCTTTTATATATTCTCTAAACCGTGATGTGTTTTGCTTTTAACCTGAACAGGTAACATGGATCATGAATGTCTCTTACTCACGGACCTGAGGTGCTTTGACACTAAATGTGAAGACTTGTTTTCATCAGGAAAGACTAAAGTCTGAAGGGTTAAACATGCAAACTCCAAAATAAAGCATCTGAGGTTCACCTCATAAAACGCTGTTTTGGCCTGTTTTTATTTCCACTACCACGATGGACGAAGCACACAATAACAGAGAGGGAGGAAGGGAGAGCAGGTGATTATGTCATGTTCTGGCTCCGTAACAGAGCGATGAGCCACTGACTTGGCGTGTTCGTCTGCGTGTGCAGCTTTGTAGGCAGAGGAACTACCACTTAAATGTTACTTAACCATCCTGACGTCCAACTGAGACATCCATCTCTCCTACCAGCTCGATGCAAGATTTCAGACGCCGAAGCAGCCGTGTGGAACTTTATTAAACGACTCGACGAATATTTCACAGTGTGAGAGCATTTTAAGGAGATCCAGAAAGCACAGATACACGCGCACACAGACACACACGCGCGTGCTAATTCCTAGTTCAGCCCTGTTGCACAAGCGCTCCGCCCTGCTATGCACTATAAACACATTTTACGGGCTGTTTTTCAAAGGGTTCATCTTTCCACTGGGGCCAGCTAAGTGACACTGGGAGGGTGTGAACTGTCGGGAGAAGCCACAGACACCGACAGGCAGACTAAAAACAAAAGCTGCCAACTCAGCAGTACTCTCAGACTAAATCTGATGAGTAAAATGTAAATTAAAGGGTGTCTGTGTTCGGGGGACGCTCTATTTACGAAGCAGTCAAATTATGATCCAACCACCGCTCTGCCACCGAGTCCAAAGCTGATGTTTGCTGCCCAAATACAAAGAGCTTGAAGAAACGTGAGTGGGACGTGCGTTAAAGGAGAAGGAGACGACTTACGGTGTGGAGTCCAGGCTGATGCTGTTAGCCTGCGTGGACGACGCCGACTTGTGATTGGAGGAGAAGACGGGCAGGCTGGGTGAAGCGTGGATCACGTGATCCACCAGGTGGCCGACCGACGACGGCCGTAGTCGCGTGCCTTCTTGGACAAACAGCGAGTTCCTGACAAACAAACAGACGCAGACACACAGTGTTCAAGGGCAGCGATGGAAACGTGACCCCAAACGCATCATTCGTTTATTTACCAGCAAGACGTTCAGATTTAAAGCTCGTGATCTTTACAATTTAACTCTTTTTACATTCGCGTCTGGATTTATGTCAGCTGTAAGGCTGCAAGGAGGCATTGCTTATTAAAACATCCAGATTTGACACTTTAATGACGCTCTGCCTTCATCTGATTCATAACAGATGCTGAACAACTGGAAGATTATTCACCTGCTCTCTGTCATCTTTAAGCCTGCCTTACGATTTCTCCTCATGTAAGGCTGAAAGCCATAAATGGCCATTATGGTCGAGGAGATCCCAGCAGTGCTGCTCAGACTGAAGTCGATGTTTCTCTGGCTGAATACTGAGTTAACAAACGTTGTGGTAAAAGAGGCGGAGCCACTCAGAACCAGCAACGACTCTTGAAAAACTCGTTATCACCCACCAATTAATTCTTGACAAGTTCAATAGAAACACAAACAGGTGTCCAAAAGGAGAGAAAGAAAGCAGAAGTTGGACCAGAGCCTGGTCTGTTCTCTCCACAGTGAAGCAGACTTTTACCTGCAGAAATACAGCAGTTTTATTTACTTTATAAGCTTCTCGTTAATCTATAATAACAGAGCACAAGCTGACCTGAAAATAAACACAGCCTCAGCCCTGTGAGAGAGGAGTGGACGGGAAATATCCGATATATCCTGACGAAGGAGAAACTCCTCATCAGTGAACGTGCACTTTAACATTTAGTTTTCTTTACAGGTGAAACTACGCAGTGATCTTGAATATTGTTTAGGGAAAGGGTGGGGGAGCTGCAGGTTTTAGATGTGCTGGGATGAACACACCAGACTATTTTCTTTTCCCACATCGGCACAATCTGACATGGACTTTGCACCAGCAGCTGGCAGGTGAACATTTGGGCTATCACATCTCTGCTGTCTGAATCCCAGATAAGTCCAGGTCTGCGGGACATAGGTGAAGAGTTACGGAGACAGCTGAAGTGTACTCAGAACTCACTGATTGGGCGTGCCGGGCGGGGAGCGAGTGGGCAGGCTCTGGGTCTCCAATCTCTCGTCCGATAGGCTGTTCCTGCTGACCGACTCCCAGTCGGTTCCACTCACCAACTTCCTGGCCAGCGGCTTGCTGGGTGACCTGCTCAGACAGACGCACTAACTCAGCGTTGCACAAAATCAACATGAATCATCAGCTGACCATCAAGAACCCGAGAATTACCTGGCAAACACTCTGTCCTTGATGCCTTTCTCCTTCCCGTACTGCACAGACTGCACCTCCGTCCGCCCGCTGAAGACGACAAAAACAACTCTTAAGTTTAGGACAGTTTCAAAAAGCAGCTATCGAAGGTTTTCTGTGACAAATGTGATAAATCCATAAATGCATATCGATTTTATTTAACACAACAAGACCGTGCTGCCTTATTCTAATAACGAGAGGCACTTCAGTGAATTAGCTCCTCCGATCTTTAAGAAATCTAAACACCATGAGCTGCCTGCCAACCAGTAACAAGCACAGCATATTTCATCTTCTGAAACAAAGTTAATAAGATTTTTAACAGCACAAATTCACAATTCAGGTCTGTGCTTATTGAAAAGTCAGTCAATATCTCAACCACTCGCACTCAGCGGAGCCAAACATCAGACGAGCCTAGCTCACGTTGCATCACTGCTGCTCAATAATGCATCACAAGACCTCCAGCTCTCAGTTCAGCTCTCGCTCACATTTCATAGAAAAAGGAAACGAAAAACATGGCGCCAGTGAAGTGAAACAAAGTTGACACAGTGCAATGTCATAAAGCAGCGAGGAGAAAACCTCATTTTATTTTATGTTTCGGTGTCGGTTCCAACTTGAAGTAAAAAACAAAAAACTATCAAACCAAACGGGAAGGAATGCTCTGTCTGAAAGGAGGAGGGCGGCGGCAGCGTGACGGAAAATGAAATGAAATGCACGGCTGGCTCTCACGTGGACACAAACACTTCCCGCAAAACTTGAAAGACAACGGTCGGAAGGCCAAACACGAATTCGGTTACTTTGTTTCAGGCAAACCATGAATAATTAAGCCGTGCTTTTCAGGGGCAAGGTAGTGCGAGAAGGTTCAAAGGCAAACGGCGGCCACTTTCAGCCTCGCAAACTGACGCGAAGGAGGAGGGCCAGACAAAGCATCCACCCACATATCTGTGTGTGTGCTGGACATGTGAGACCCTGGATGCTCAGAGGCTCTCCGGTGCTTCTCTGACAGCTCGTGTTTGTGGCCTGCGGTTCTCACCAGTATCTGAACTTGGAGCCCAGGGTGAAGTAGTAGGCGAAGAAGTTCTTCTGCGGCGGGATGGGCCGCTCCAGCCTGAAGAAGGTGTGGTGCTCCACGCAGGCTTTCCACAGGTTCTTACAGGCCCGGTAGTTGACCATGTTGAAGCCGAGCAGCGTCTCACGAGACTCGGTCTGTGTGCAGCGAGGAGAGGACGGGGTTAGTTCGTGACCTGCTCCGATCATCCAAAACTGTTAGCTACAGTAACAAACTGTTGCACATGTTTGCCGCCCTGCTATTACTTTTTATTCTCTACTTTGAGCGATTTCAGACAGGTTCTTTTCTCCTGAATCACAAAGGGCCTTCAGGGGGTGATAACTGTGCAAGAAAGAAACATCGTGTGGCTCAGAGAGCAGCAAAAATCCAGGAAAAGCCCCGTCACACTTCATTACTTTGAGATAAGCTTGTCTTTAGTACTCTGAGTCTATTTCAAACATTTAGCTTGTTAACACTTTTGGTCCGGAGCCAAAAAACAGAAATAAATAAACAAGAAGCGCTCAGAGAGCACAAACTCCACCAAGGCAGCTTTTAAGAAAACTGTTTTTATTTTCTAGGCAAGGCAAGGCAAATTTATTTGTATAGCACAGGGGTGCTCAATACGTCGATCGGTAGTATTGGTAGATCGCATGGCATTAAAAAAATAGATGCCAGCCTATCATCCATCCCGTCACTTGATTGATACAGGGAAGCCAGTCAGATGACAGCAGATTTTTTCTGACGCTTAGGTCGCTGCGCATGCGCAAACAGCGGCGCGAAGTGTAGTAAAACTGACAAGCTAGTCAGCGAGTTAACTCCAATTTTTAGCTCTCGGTTTTTTCTCTTAAACCTGGCCGTCAGCAGCTACTGTCCGGACTATGCATCCCTGGCTGATTCAATTCAGTGCAAGTCATCAGAGTAAACTCAGGTAATGACAAAAAATTTACATAGTTAATTGTGTTGTGAAATATTGGATATTGCGGTTATGCATGTATATACATTGTAGATATAAAGAATCCTCAATATATTTATAAATAAGTATATGTTTTGGATTTTTGTAGTGGGTAGATCATTTTGACTTGGTCATTTTATAAGTAGCTCACATGCGGAAAAAGTGTGAGCACCCCTGGTATAGCACAATTCAACAACAAGGTGATTCAAAGTGCTTTACAGAGACATTAGAAACAAAAACAAATAAAAAGCATGATTTAAAATTGATTAAAACAAGCAAACAAACTAACTAACTAAACACACACATTTCACACCTGTTCGCGCGATCTGAACCCTTATCGTAAGGGGAGCTACCAGTCCTCCTGTGGACGAGCTACTTTCTATTTTAAATTCCCTGAATTTAAAATACTCTCTAGACCCAGTCTATATTTAGTTTTCTTTTTAAACGTAAAAGTGCGAGCTTTTGTTATCTGCACTGCTGAGTATAATTATTATTGATGTGGATATAGTGCATTCATTAAAAATACAAACATACTAAACTAACATTACTATGACTTTCAAAGTCAGATCAACCAGACTGAACTTGTTGGAGAGGTCAGAGGTCAAATCTGACCTGATATGTGATCATGTCCTTATGTTGAGAATCCACAGCTCGCGTGTTAGAACCACGGTTTCTAAGCTCGAAGGCTTTTTGTCCATCTTCCAATAATAACTCATGAAGCTGATCTTGAAGACCTTGGTGGGTGGAAGGCAAATTTAAACGGCTCGTTAAGATGAGCCCACTCGACACCCCTACAAGATTTATTAGAATTAAGTTTTTAAACTATTGTGTTTACAGACAGAATAATGCACACACAACCAACACCAGAAACATGAGCTTAACTTCAGACGGGCCATGAAACCAAGCTGTTTAGCAACTCACCTACACCCGAGCTCCACCTTCTACCTGACTCAGTGTCTCTGACCTGCGCTGGTCTCATGCTGGCAAATACAAATACTCGTCCTGTGTGCGCTCTCACATGATCAACACTCAAACTTTCCTGTGTATTATAATTTGTATTGTCATCAATAATAACAACTAATCTCCTGAACTATGATCTGAAACACCTGGAATGAAATGTGTTGATACAGCAACAACAACACACTGAAAAATGAGGAAGCTTAACGTCGAATCTTGAGAACGATGCTTGAGAACGGGAGTTGCCAGCGGCTGTAATTGTTTGCTTTGTAATAACGCTGAGCTTAAGATATTACGTCGGGTTTAAGAGGGCTAAATGAGGACAGGAGAGTAAATATTTGTGGTGGAGACAAACATGCTGTTTGTTGTGTTGAAAGCAGAAACACATTCAAGGGTGAAACAACACAAAAGGGAGGGATTACAACAGAGACGCCCAGGACACAGACAGCAGGGGGTTAATCTGATGCTGTCACACACACACACACACACACAGAGGTTAACAGGTGTGTGTGTGTGTGTGTGTGTGTGTGTGTGTGTGTGTGTGTGTGTGTGTGTGTGTGTGTGTGTGTGTGTGTGTACTTACTGCCTCTCTTCTCAGCTGGATGAAGAATTGTTTGCACTTGAAGGAGATTTTCACTATTTTCAACCTGGAAGCAGAAAAGCGGAGTTAAATCTTCAGTCCTGAGACGCTGACGTTCCACTTTCAAACAACGCGACACACTCTCCTCTTTTCCACTCGTCACACATTTTCACGCTGCACAACATTTAGCCTCCTCTCTGCTGTCACGTCTGCCTCGTCATCTCTTCTCATTTCCACCCATCCAGCCAAATCTCTGACTTAATTAGTCTGGTGTTGTATGACTGGCCATGAGGGAGGTCTTTATCTTTATCAGCAGGAAAAGCTGGAAAACTTCCTAATGCAGTTAAAAGTCCAAAATTTATCCCCTCATCCACATTTCCAGATTCAAGTCTTTGCCGGGCTAATTCTGGGCCCCCAGCCTTATGTTTGACACCCCTGTCTTAGAGGATACCATTAAGGCTTAAAATTAAGAGCACTGCAGGAAAAAGTACCACAGAACCTAATTTTACTGATGTATGCAGACACTGAAATTATGACCGAGTCCAGAAACCAATACGTGACCACACGGCAGCTACAAGCGCTCAATGAAAGCAAAGCAGGTGAGCCGCGAAAGCTTATTTACAATCAGTGCATCTTTAAACAGACAGCAGTCACAGCTCGTAGACTTGCGTGATGAGATCTGAGTGTACAGATAAAATCCTTTGGGATTGGTCCCACAGTCAGGTGATTTTTAGGGTTTAGTCAAGTTTAGTTTTAAACTGTTGTGGAATATTTACATTTTAAGAAGAAACTGAATTAATTAAATTAATTTGGAGCTGATTCTGGTTCTCATACAGTGCTTTTGTACTCCTGCTTCCTTCTCCACCACAATCTTCTGTAAGTCTGACCCGAGCTCTGAAAAGCAAATCTCTCATTTCTTCTCAGCTGGCTGACTCACGTGTCCTATCAACTGTTCATTTAACCTCTGACCTCCTGCCAGAGCTTGAAGGCGTGGGCTAAAAGACCGTGCCAACACCAGAGAGTCCGAGGCTTTAACCACGCCGATATTACCTCATCAATGTGTGCATTACCTGAAACGCACACGCTATAAAAATGACTCAGAAACCGCACACGCGTGACCACAGTAAGAAAGTCTGCTGATGAGCGGCAGGAGCAGAGTAACCTAATCCCTTCCTCTAGTTTTGTTGCTGCTGTGACTCATCGCTGCTTGCTAAATATATTTTACATACTTGCTCGCACACACACGTGCATGAACACACACACACACCCAGAGCGTGAGTCATGCCCCATCTAAGTGTGGCTCATTTGTCAGGCTGCTGTGAACAGAAATAAGAAAGAGGCAGAAATCTAAATGTCTCTCTTGACCCCTCCTCATCTGACAGATCGATCTGCGATAAGGCAAAAGGGGAGGCGGCGTGAGGTGTGACGGGAGGGAACCGGACGCAGAAACGGCGAGCTTCTGTTAAAGGAGGGCAGAAAGAAGAGGAACGGGAAGAAAAATTGGCGAGCGTAGGCCGAGAGATGCTGTTGACTATAATGTTTCTGCTCCGCTCCCTCCCTCTCTCACACATGGTAGTCAGCAGCTGTTGGGGACACCGCTGTTGGGCTCTAAATTTAGCTCAACAGACTGGATGCACACGCACACTTCCTTTAGCCTATTTTTCCTCCACTCAGGACGACTTTGCATCAGCTTCTCTCGCTTAAGCGCTCATTCCACGGAGACTTATCCGTAGTCGCTCAAACCGGAAACAGAGTCTTAACCCTACGATTTCATGGTTTGGCTTTCCTGTGGCCCAAATGGAAAGACCTCAGATTTATGAATATAGGCCTCGCAATGTCTGTAATACAAAATCCTTCCATCGAATCAAACTCATCTTAGAAAACCCCCCAAAGATGCACCTACACACACACCAGCCGCTGTGTGAGTGTGTTCAGGATGTATTAAGCCTACACATCTTCCAGCGTTACAGAGGTTTGAGTAGTTCATCTCCCACCCTCAGCACCCATTAACATTTAACCACCCACAATGCTACGGCAGAGAATGGGAGACTTCCAAGAACTGATGCTTCACAGAGAGACCGAGAGCAAAAGGCGATGAGATTAAGTGACTTGGACACAGAAAGAGAGAGAGAAGCAAAAGCAGGACAAAGAGAGAACGACAGAGAGCAGATTTGACGCCTGTAATATTTTCAGGAAACCTAGTTTCACACAAACCCCCTCCCCCCACTTCCCAGAAAAATCTGGTGAAATCATCTGTATAATTCTAGAAAAGCTCAACAGGGGCTTAAACATTAATATGCCATGTCAATAATCACCATGTGAGGGGTTTCCAAAATATTATGCAGCTCGTTTCTCAGCAAAAAGGGTTCCTGGAAGCAGTACAAGAGGAACTGCAGACCGACAGGCGCAGAGGTGGATTTGTGACAAGAACATCCACCGTTTGATTTCCCAGTTCGGGGCAAATTTGGCAGGAGGAAATGACAGAGTATGAAAATATCAGTGAAGTACGCTTTCTTTCTTTCCCCCAGCAGTGCACCGTTTTTCATCCACATCGGATACGTGCCAGGTTCTCCGCTGGCTGCAGAGCTGCTTTCAAACAACCTTGATCTTTGGCTCCGAGCAGGTGAAACTGCAGCCTCAGATCATAAGCGTCTTTTGGGTTTTTTGATACTCCGAAAATAATAAGTGGAATACACGATGTTTACAGGAATACATACATGTTTCGAAAAGCATATGTAGTTTCTACGTTTTTTAATCTATCCGATTTCCTGGGTGTGCCGAGGCAAAGATTCTCCCCCCTGTGGTGTCCCTCGGGGTTTAGTACCCTTTAGTCCTCTCCTGTTCATCTTGTATATTCTCATTCATCATCAAATTCACTGATAATGCAAGTCATTCCACCCTGACCAACCACTTTACTGAAAGTACACGATGGAGAGGAGTCACCTGTGAATCCCATATGCCACAGGTCCACACAGCCTCAGATTCAGAGTCGTATTTGGACACGTTCTGACCAGAGGAACCTCGTCACATTTTTAAACATATCATGGAGGAAGTCCTCCTTTTATGTAAGTCTACACATGAATTATTAAAGAACTGGAAACTAAAAGTTCTTATTTCCCTGTTGTGTGGGGGGTGATATTAAGCAATACTACCGGGTAAACAGGTACTAAAGAGGCATCTTTGAGTGACGCCAATCCACGAGGAACAGTCTAGACCAGTGGCGTCAAAAGGCTGGCCCCAAAGGATCTGATCTGCCTGCGCAGAGGAACCTCCCCGGCACTTTCTCTCAATTTGTAAAGCTATCGAGACCGAAAATGACACTGAAACTCGATTTCAACCACAACGGCTCAGAGGTGTCAGATGCTGTCCTTTGCCACAGACTGGCATAGTCTGGTAAGGAGAGCACAGAGGGTTCATCGGCTGGGTATTTGCTGGTGCCCACTCTAAAACCAGTTGGATCCAGTAACATTAAAGGATTTGTGAAGGGTAAGAAATAAACCAGTCAAGTTCAGAAATCACACCAACATCTGCTAGCAATGGGAAAAGCTCCGTCCAAGCTCAGTGCTCCTTGTATTCTTACCAGAGGTGGGACCAAGTCATTGTTTTGCAAGTCTCAAGTAAGTCTCAAGTCTTTATCCTCAAGTCTCAAGTCAAGTCTCAAGTAATGTCAGGCAAGTCAGAGTCGAGTCTCAAGTCACTGGTGTAAAAGTCCGAGTCAAGTCACAAGTCTGAAACTTTGAATTTCAAGTCCTTTCGAGTCTTTAAAAAAAAAAAAATGAAAAAATAATGTTGCAGTTATGCTAAATGTAAATATTAGACCATGTAATTTTTAAATCTGTGTTTTTCTCAACACATGACAAAATAGTGAACTTAGAAAATATACACAAATTGTGAAATTGCACCTCTTTAAAATGCAGCTCAATTAAACCTAGCTCCAAGAATAATTTTCACCGACAGTTCTGAGATAAGCTGCATGTTATTCTTGGATGCGGTTGTAGGACCAGCTTTAAAATCGCATGACAAAAATATCATACACATTAAAAAAAAACTGTATCACCAACGTAGCCTGGACAACATTTGCTAGTTAGATGAAGTCAGCTATCTCATCGTAGCATATTTATATGCATATTTATAATCATACGGTTCTTGGAGTGAGTGCACACACTCATGAAGTTTAGTAACTTCAGGTCACTGCAACAAGCCCAGGTACAGTTTACCGACGGATGGGTGCAGGACCTTGAAATGCACCGTGTAGAACGAAAGACCATCGTACGTATCATAAGTTTACCAGTCTCACAAATCGTCGTCATAAATACACATTCCTTAACCGTTTATTAATAGGACCTTTGAGCTCAACGGTAATTAATTAGTAGTGGAAATAATTTCTGGTAGCATCACAGAAATGTAGCAGTGACAATAATACTGTATGCTGTAATCGTACTGGGCAATTAGTGATACAAAACAACTGTTTTATCCTGTGAATAAAAGTATATGTTTTTGTCAATGTACCATAATAACAGAAGCGAAACGCAATATTGTGTCAGGACAATTCACTATTTATGCACAATAAATAAAGGAGCATAGCGCCACAATTTCTGTTCAGCACCAGACTTGCTTGTAACCTATATCACCAATTATGTTATGAAAATGACGTATTAACTACAACAGCAGACTGACCTTTGTGTAAATGCTTGGAGCAGACTAACCTGTGAGCTGGAGTGTTCTGGGACGTTATATTTGGTCTTTGAATGGCTGCAATCCAGTCGCGTCTTTGTTACTTCGGAAACATGGCTCGAACAATTTCTCTTCAACGACGTAATCCGATAACAACCGATCTCTTTACCCGTCGGCTTCCCGTGGCTGTCATGTGACCGGCTATTGCAGTTAATAATACAACAGCTTCTTGACATTTTTGTGTTTCTTTTTATCGCTGTATAACTGATTTTAATTGAAAGCCTGCGTGCGCTACTACCGCTTGCCACGAGTTCCCAGAATCCTTTGCGGTTCTACCCGTGAATGACGTCACATTTTCAATCTCTATATAATATGCATGTTAAATTTTATATTTGGGGTAAAATATCAAGTCTTTTCAAGTAAACCGGTTCAAGTCCAATTCAAGTCCCAAGTCATTGGTATAAAAGTCCAAGTCAAGTCACAAGTCTTAGAACATTTTTTCAAGTCAAGTCTAAAGTCATAAAATTAATGACTCGAGTCTGACTCGAGTCCAAGTCATGTGACTCGAGTCCACACCTCTGATTCTTACTACTTACAAGTCACTTGTAATGTTATGCTATACGACTTAAAACAGGATAAAACAGGTTCTTCCAACCACACAACTCACATTTCAAGTGTTATCACAAAACCCATGACACACAACCACCACTCAACTCTGAACTCTGTTTCCTCCAACTTGTTGTGGTTGTAGTCTGGCTGCCAGCTGGAAGCTATGCTCACAGAGCATCATACTGGCATTCCTGTTACCACCGGAAAGGCAAACACCCTGGAAGTCACACAGAACTCAGGGGAGCATCCCAGTCATCCTCAGGGATTCCCCAGAGCTCCCTTTGAAACCTCGCTTTAAAAAAAACCATGTAAATCCAGTCATAGCACTACCTCTGTCACTTCTGCTTTTCACGTGTTTCTTACTTTGTGTTGTTGTATTTTAAAGGACACAGGAAAGTACAGAAACTGAGCCCACATACACAGTGATGTCTGTGATCCTCTCTTCTTGACGTGTGGGTCACTCACCATGGGAAATAGTTGATCCGTACCCTGTTCTTGTAAATCACAATTCCAGCAGACATCACCCCGAGGAGAATCTCTGTGTTACTCTGGTCCTGAGGAGAGGAGAGTGGGACAGGTGAAGGAGGGCGTGGTAAAGGTGGAGGCAGGTGGGAGGGAGGAGAGTAAAACTGGCTTCCTCACTGATGTAAACCAAGTATGTGTTCCTAAATCTGACACAGAGTCACAGTTTTAAACTGAGCTTCATGATTATAGCTCTCATACGCATTTCATACTTTGCCCGTCACATTTAATCCACGCTCGAGTCCCGTTTGTACATCCCATAATAACACACCTGAAAAATCACTGCTCTCATTTCCTTCAGCAGCTGGAGCGCCACTCTCTACTGCCTCAGCTAGAAATTACAACAGGCTAGAGCAGCTCTTAAGTTAGCATGGGAGTGTTTTAGCTCGCTGCTGTGAAGTGAAACTACATGAATCTAACAGAATGCAGATGAATTAGTCAGGAAGCTCGTGGATAAAAAGAACTGCATCGCAAATACGGATTAAATGCTGGTTTTCCTGCTCTGCTTCTATGTGTTGGTGTCATGATGAGAGCTGAATGCCAATGTGTGGCATTTCTGCAGGGTGTGGGCAACAACGTCAGCTGTACACGCTGCAGCTCCACAGACCTGATCTCAGTCCCAGCACAGACGTGATTGGCTCTGTGAAAACAGTGTACGAACCACGTTGTGACAGCGGGAAAGAGGGTAACCTTTTACAGATTAAGACGTTGTGATATCAGTTTTGAGCACAACGGCTGAGGGTGGGTCCGGACTCTGGATTATCACCTAACTGCTCGCGGTTGCTGTGGGGGGGAGGGGAAGGAAGCAAGACGGCTAGAGTGAGATCGCAGACGCTGGACATGTCTGACAGGCCTCCGAGCTTTGGTGGAATTAAAAAAGAAATAAAAATGTTGCAGGTGATGAACCGTAATGCTCCAGAAGCAAGGACAAACTCTTCGTAACACAGTCTTTAACACACAGGCGTTAACAGACTTACCCTTGCATAGTGCAGCTCTACCCCATAGAGCTCCAGCGTGCGTGCTGTGTTCAGATAATTAAACTCTGACTCGGCCGGAGATAGACCGCTGAGAGAGAGGGGAAAAAATAAACAGAGTGAGAGAGGGTGAAGCAGCCGTCGGGAGGCCATGCGGAGCAGCGACGACGACGCAGTGTGTGTTAGACATATGGAGGCGGAAAATACACAAAGAAAAGCAGCAAACAAACGAGCCAGGCAGAAGGAAAAGGTCATTAAACCTGCAGCATGTGAGCCATATGTGTGCTTTTATACAGGGACAGTAATCAGTCTTTCATATTTCTACTGTATTTGGTAACACCTTATAATAAGGGTCCATAACTAACAATGTAACACCCCTGTAATCAAATTACAAGTAATTAAATTTACCTGCAAACGCTCAAAGGTTGTCGTAACCGGTCAGGGTTTGACAGGAAACAAAGAAATAATGATACTGCAAGTCTGCTGAGGGATGCATGAGTAATTTTAAACATTGCATAACTCCAGGTATTTTATAGAAACCAATTATGATGCAAGTGATTTTAAGTATTGCATCATTTCTTGATAATGTTGCAGAGGAACAAACAATATTTCCCCATCTTTCATCATGACTGAATTCTAAGGTTCAGTGTTATGGATTACCCTTTGCTTAACCTCGCCTAACTTCCAGGTACATTACAGGGAAGCAGAAACTCCTTTCTGTACACTCCTTTTGTCAGTTTAGTTTGAGCAGCGATCATGAAAGAAAAATAAATTAAGCTCCAAAGGTTGATTCTGTTCATCTGGACGAAGCGTTTACAGTGGGAGAAACGTTTCGTCACTCATCCAAGTGCCCAGCCCACTGAGGAAACAATGGGCTGGTTTCAGTCATTCGACTGTACCTACATTTAAGTGTTTGCAGGTAAATATAAATAACAATTAAATCTGATTTAATTACACGGGAACCACGCCCTTAGTCGTGGCCCGTAATATACAGTATGATGGTGTAGGTGCTGAAAATCAACATAAAGAACCAATTTTCGATTTTCCGCCTCCACATGCAGGAAACTGTACCAAATCACAGGTGTGTTGTAGCGTGTCTCAGCGTACCTGTGCTGCTGGTGATGTTTGGCGACCTCTTTGTGAAAGTCTTGAGGGGGGTTTGGGATAAAGGAGTATTCAGACAGATAGCCCGGACTATGCTCTGCTTCACTGTAGTCCCCCAACTCAGCTAGAAAGAGAAGAGAGACGCACGTTAGGCTTCAGGATGTTCAGTTTTTCCCCATTCTTGGCTCAGACATATCCATCTGTGGGAGTGGATATAACCGTCTATTGTCAACTAGCCCCACCCAACTGCTGTTCAAACCTTTTGATTGAGAGGGGCAGCCAATCAGGAACAAGTTGGCAAAAGAGTTTGTTTTAAGACGAATAAGGATTATTTTGAACACTTAATCATGCAAAGCTACTTTGGTGGAGTCACTAACTCTAAGTACTAACTGTGCACTTAGTTTTACAACACATCAGGAGGATGTTTGTTAATAACATCAAATGACCTCATCATTCGACACGTAAAATATCTTAAAGCGACCTTTTCTGTTATATACACTGTCACAATTGGGGTTTCACACTAAACACATTAAACTAAGTGTGTGAAGAACTTTTGCTCTGCCTCTGAGCCCAGAAACCCCGCCCACCAGATGTTTCAATATTCTGTCAGGAGGGGCAGCCAATCAGAAGAGCAGTGAGAGAGTCATTAAAGGGAGAGGAGCTAAATCTGCTAGTTTCAGACAGAGGCCGAACTAAAATACTGCAATAAGCCCCAGTAAAAAGCAAATGTGAAACATCACAGAGTTGGAAATGGGAATAGCTGGCATCCTTCAAAAACAAAACATTAGTAACAGATGAGTGCAATGATAACTGTCAGATCTCTGATAGCTTTCAAAGCGCTCTAAGATGAAGAGCTCAAAGTGAATCCAGCGAGCTCACTAGGCTAAAACCATCAATTCACTCAAGCAGTCTCTCGACTAACCTACAAACCTGGTGGCCAGAGCATATTGACCAACCAATCAATTCTAGCTCTCCCTTTTATTGATGTGTACTTAAACTACTGTTTCATACAGTAGTTTAAGGTTAGTTTTATTTTAAGCTGCAGTTCTTTCTTTACCAAGGTTCAGCGCGAAGGTCAATGAACCTCAAAGACTCGTCAACCTGATCTTTCTTTGTGGATCCATCTCTTGATGTGAAATCCATACTCAGCTGCCGATTGGCTCAAAGTGGGAGATACTAGCTTGAGCTCAAGGGTCTTATAATGATGCTACTGATGATTTTACTCACGTTGCAGGTAATTTAATAGAAGTGTGTATATGTCAATGTGGATACTTGTGTTGGTACAAGTTGCGGTAAGATTAGGATGATATTCAAATTCTTTTGAACTTTTTGGCTTTCAGGCAGTCATTTTCTGCCTTTTTTTCTTTCAGAGCTTTGGAGTTGGATTTAGAGCTGTGAGTACAGCATTTGGGCTGAGCTAACTGAATTAGCAGCATAACAGCTGCTACGAACAGTTTTTCCCCAAAAGTGAACATGTATCTTCATAATCTATGCTGGCACTGAGTGACGTGACGACACGGACCTCGCTACACTCTGTATCTGTGTGTGCGCGCGTGTGTGTAAAAGCAGTAGCAGTGTGATTCAGCTAGACTAGGCCAAATCTGCTCTGTGACCTACATACTGAAGCTGAGGATATTCCCAGCAAAACATGTGATAGAGGAAGAGCGCTGAAAGGAAGAGGGAGGCAGAGTGGAACGAGGTAAGAGAGGGGGTTTATGAGCGCATAAATCGGTGGAGGAGGGGCTGAACATCGACTGCAATGGCCTAGTCTGCAGGTCTGCATAGTAATGAACAGGTTGCAGTCAGTGGGTTTTACAGTTATAGTGGTTAAATGAGGCTCCAGAACAGCTAAAGTAAGGCACAAGGTGATCACATCAAGCCAAGTGCAGAAGTGGATTTAACAGATCTGATTAGACAGAGAAACTTGATTATTATTTAATTTTTTATATCAAATTCCCTTGAGAACGGCTGGATTTGAAATGCTGTTAGTGACCGAGTCGTATGTGCTTTATTGCATAAAGCTTGATTTACACTTGTGTGCTGAACCTCTGCTTTGCTGTTGGCAGCAGAGCATCTGCACTGCTCTGCCATCACCAGTGAAACTGAGCTAACTGTGTTGAGCCTGAAGCTAATAAATATTGAACAACAGCTACTGAAATGCATGAAAGGGTGAAGCGACTGAGTCTATGCACGCATCACCAGAGCAATGAAAACCAGAAAATAGCCTGGTCCCACTGGCGTGTAGTGTACTGACTATTGCATCAGCATTCTAAGCTATACAGCTGCATGCTTCTATTTAATGGAGTGTGCTAATAAGTGTTTGCTGTATATAATACCACCAAGCTGACCCGTTACAACTGCTGCAACAGTACATTGGCACGTGACACTAGAGGTTTCCACGTAAGACATTCCTGAGTGACGGCCGAGCAGCTAAAGGATCCACGCCAACGTTCTGTTGAATCCATCGGTTGCTTCCATCCAGCAGCACCTTGTAGGACGGTCGAGAGGTAGAAGATGTCCAAACCACAAAGCAGATATCAGACGTTCCTGTGTTCCCTGGTTGGCTTGCTGAACTGTTCTGGGTGCTCCAGAGTTAAATCCATCCAACCGGGCTCTGAGGCTCTTACTGAGTGGCCGTGTCTCTGAGCCATGCAGTGTTACAAACATGGACATCGGCTTCTCTGGTGACTGTTTCCATTGTGGTTTCCATATAACCTCCATGTCTCCAGCAGCTCGTCGACCATCAGCTTCTGGTTTAAGGTCATCAGTTTCTCAGATGAGGAAACTCGGGTATGAAATCGCCACAGTGTCCTGTCCAGTATCTGGTATTTGTCACAATTCAATTAATTTAAGGCCCTCTTTAAAATGGGGCCTCAACGGCGTCAAAAAACACGCTCAAAGAGCCTAAAATGCTCTCACACGGCAAAGTGAAAATCTCCTTAAAAGTAGTCTACGACACAGAACCGCAATAACAAAGAAAAACGCTTTAGAACTGTGGCAGCACATCATGGGAGAGGGTGAAGAAAGAAAAACCTTCAGGTAAAACATCTCATGTTGAGAGTCTAGTTTATATATTCTCCCCGTTTGATGCACCCACAGCGTCTCAGAGCGGACGGAGCTGGCGCCGTTGCAGAGGAGCGCCGTCGCAGCAGGCTTTCTCACCACTTTCACCTCTGCATGTTATTTATGAGCAGCCATTTTTGCAAAGAGAAGCCACAACCTCATCGAATATTTATACCACTGGTGTTAATATCAAATATCAGCACGTGGCTTAATTGAAATGTAATGGCTTCAGAGCAGCAGTTATAAATGCACTCAGGCAACCACAGTCATTACATTTAAGAGCGTGTGCAGCTAAAGACAGTCCTAATGAATTGCCTTTCCATTATTAAGTAGAACTGGAGCACCGAGGGAGCGCTACTTACATTGCACGGCGTAGGAAGCCAGCAGCGCGGCTGTGTTGTGAGGACAGGGCAATCTGGAAGTCGAAGGAAGACGCGCACACACACACACACACACATTCACACAGATTAAACAGACGTTTCAGCCTTGGATCAATACAAAAGTTATTACAGTTCATTTCAAAGAGCAGAGATTAGCTATCATCAATAACAGCAACAGAAATGTGGAGGGGGAAAAATCTATTCGAGTTTGTGTGAAGAACCAAGTAAGAGGAAGCAGCGAGCCTTATATTCACTGACAAAAAGGATAATGAGCGTGTCGTGAGTGCTTGTACGACTGCCCAATGAGCCTACGTGCGCTGCATTAACTCATATTTCCTCCAGTCACCCACATCTTGGCTTTAAAGCAGGACCCACTGTGCAACAATCAGAAGGCTGCTGAGGTGTCAACCTCGATTTCACTCACGCACAACGCCATCTGATCTATGGGGTCGAACAAATGCAACCATCGCATAATAATGCCCTCGTTTTCCCTCCACGAAGAAGAGGATGCTCACCTGTGCCGATTTCTCACGGTTAATGAGCGTTTAATGAGAAAACGCCCCGAAATGAACGCAAGGTGACTTTTATTTTTACCTCTGTGTGTTTTTGGAATTAAACTACAGCACGACTTTTACATCCTTCATGATTTAAAGAGCTTGTGTTGATCTACAAATATTTAATAATGAATTCACGACTTTCAGAGGGCCGAACTATTCTCTTTGGCAGGCCGTACCTGTTCCGCGACCCACATGTTTGACACCCCCGGCTTACAGGGGAGGGGAAAATTAAAGCGGCTTGTTTCAGATGACCTACGCTGCTGCACCAAGGCCCAGTAACATAAAAATACGGATTAACTGTAAGTCATGCAAAGTTACCCTGGTCAAAAATAAAACATGGGAAATGCCCTTTAAAGTGTAGGCTTGTTAAAAATATCTGCATAAATGGTTCTCATGCCGTAAACACACCTGTATGAGTGCATTTGGCCTGAGGCAGAATGCTCCACCTAGTTGAGTCAGCAACACTGTGTACACAAAGAACAACACACTCACCTTCCAGTTAATATATCCTGTTTGATCTGCAGAAAATACTGGTACCTGAGGGGGAGGAACAGAGCATCAGGACAAGTCATCAGTGAAACACCAGCACAGCTGCAGTGATACTGTCATGTAAGGACGAGCACACAGCACTGGCCTGGTGGGAACATTATCACAGTTACAACTTCTGCGGGATGGATGTGAAGTGTGTGTATATATATATATATATATCTATATATAGTTTAGGTTTCAAACCTGAGTGTGAACACTGTTAAGGTTTTTCTGTGTACTACACTGCTGTCAGGAGTGCTTGTTAAACGTGACTTGAATGTACAATGCATCAGACGGGCACGTCAGATCCAAGGCTCTCTATTCACTTTTACAAGCTCTGTGCAAAACCGAGATAAGGCTCAGAGAGGCTGAAACGATCTCTGCAGAGCTGCGATCGCTCCTCTGCACGTGCACAAAGCAGACAGTGGATTTGCAGAACATTTTCTCTTAGAAAAAGATGCTTTTTAAAAATATTTCTTGATCTGCATTAAGAGAGAAAATACAGCTCAGATCCAGAGAATCAATTTGCTGTTTTTGGGGTTAGGGTCACTGTTTTTAAATCTTTTTATTCTTCATGCCAGAATTTTTGAAGAATCAGAGAAAAACCGATGTGGGCGACCTTAAAAAACTTCAACTGTTTATTTCCTTCACTTAAGATTAAACGCATACGTCACATATTTTGTACAGATTCACTTAACAGAATGACATTTTTGGGGGGGAACTCCGGGACTGTACTGATGTTTCCTGCTGTGTGTGGCTCAAAAAAAGCATCTCAACCAGTACAGGTGTATCTTTCTCCTATTAAAAACTGCACACAGTGTTTCCCTTTAATGGTCTGCAGCCAGGTCAGATTTACTAAACGGGACAAAACAGCGCTCAAAGATCGCTTCATTTCAGCATCAAGCATCAAGAGTTCCCACCTTTTACACGCAATCAGACAGTACTCTGTTTTATTTGTTTTGTTTTTTTAAATGCCAAACCCCAGTTTGGGATGTCCCAACACGTAAACCTGTCCCTAAATCTTCTGGACCAAGAAAATCTCTTTCTTTGCTGCTCAGACTGAAACACTTCAGAGCATCAAAGTTGACTTTTTTTGCATTAGCGTGTTTAAACACCTGCTACTACAAGAGCTACTGATGGTGTGTGTTTTGTTGATGCTGATGCCATTACTGACGACTGACCCTGAACGCAGAACTAACAAATCTACAGAAACATCATTTCCATTGCAAAGCTCCTGCTCGCAGAGATCACTGCTCCGTTTCTGAATGAAACGACATCAATACAGCGAGTTCGAGTTGCTCTGCTTTGATTAGCACTTTCTGTGACGCTCAGTCAAATGACAAAAACACTTCATTCATTGTGAGGAGCGGATCTCGTTTACAACTGAGCCTTTATTCCTCTGTTAGTGAACTTTAATGTCAGCGTTTAACAAACCGAGTGGTTGCTGCTGTTCTTAGCCTGTCGTGTTGTTAGAAACTCTTACCGTGTGTATTCTTCCTGAAGTTTATTGGGGTCTGTGACAAAGAATTTGACTCTGAAGCTTAAGTTATGGGGAGACCCTCCTGCAGAAACAGAGACGAGCAGTTAGAGGGGAGAAATGTTCATCGGAGAGTGTCAGTCTGTGATATAAATGAACATGTGCTCTCTATTCAGGGGCTTCTTTAGGAAACATTATGCATGTGTATTTTTGTTTAGTGATGCAGATAATGGGATAATTAATAAGTGTAAAACACACACGTACGCTCATGCTGCTTAAGAAACAGAGCTGCAGTGTTTTTTGTCAATGAGCCAATCGACATGAAATAAAGTTGAAGCGCAGTTCAAACATCGCTGGAGGAGGACTGCAGATTCCACTCAAGCTTAATTGTTCCACACGTCACATATTATATTACTCGTTACTAAAAACAAGAGCGGAGTTGAAATTAAGTTTAATAACGGCTCAAAGCACAGGCAGAATTTTAAATGGCAGCGTGGACGAGAGACATCAGCCTCAGGTGGAGAGTGGATTTTTAACCATTGCTGGGACCACGCTGCACGCTGCAGCCTCAACCAGCTGGGAAGAAAATTAATAATAAAAATCGTGTAATGAAGTTTGACTTGAGTGAACGTGTTTGGCTGCAGGATGAAGTGAATTAGCTGAGCTGGTGTGTGCGGAGGATTTCACATACTTTTTAACTGTTTCCTGACGGGCTTATTGGGATCCAGCCAGCGCTGTAAAATATTGATAGAGAGACACTTAGAGACACCATGAAGTGTGAACACACAACTTCAATTATTTACCAGTGGCCACGCACACGCACGCACGCACACACTGATCATTACTCGCAGGCAGACATGATTTAATTTCATCACACTGGCCCTTAAACAAGCTCTTATCAACTCCCAACTTTCCCAACAAAATACAGGATCAGCACAGTTTAAATTTGCTTTACATGAATCACTTCTTTAGTAAACACATGTGACCTAACTTACCAAAAAGTCAAACTATAATGAAACTAGCTAACCGAGTAAGGCGGCAGGAGGCGGGTCTGTCGTGTTTTAAAGATCAAATGTAATTCTATTAAATCCCCTAAAAACACAGCACCATTAAACTGATACTGGTTTCTCTCAGGCGTGCTTCACAGAGACCGGTCGGCAACCTCCTGGCAACGACTGGTTGCTAAGGTAAAGTGAGCATTCCGTCATTGGCTGCTAGCAGTCGCTAGATGAAATTGGTTGCTAAGAGACATAAGATGCTGCACTAAAAACTCTTTTGTGATTTCTGTGGCTGTTATCAGGTCGTCATCGGGTTGTCATGGCAACTGGTACTGTACTTTGCATGACTATTTGAATGTTAAAGTGAAATTTGCACCTTTTTAAACGTGTTGGTTGCAGCAGTCAGGTGAACTTTTACTTTGAAGGCAAACCTTCTGTAGTGCTAGTCTTTAAAGACTAGTCAGCCACAGCAATCTGCAATCGATCAAAGCAATCGCGAGGAGGATTTTGGTGCAGTGCCCTCTTTGCAATCAATGTTACACAGTGACAGCTAGGAACCACTCACCACAGGTGTTCAGAGCGCACGGAGGATCACAGAGGATCAGTCTATTGGCCTGCGAGACTCAAACTTTAGGCTGATAAAGTTTAATTTGCTGCTGATCTTTACCCAGCAACACGTTGCATAGTTTCAGTGCCCATCAGTGCTCCACAGAAGTGCCGATCCCTGAGTGAAAACAGTTCACACACACACACACACACACACACACAGCTGTCATACTAACTGGTGCATCTGATGAGTCGTCAGTCAGGTGCAGGCCAAAATAGTCCCTCTCGGTCAGCTCCAGGTGCTTGAAGACAGCATCCAGCAGCACCTGGCCATTATCCGACTTCTGCAGAGAACAAAGGAAAACACGGTCATCCACGCTGAGCTTTATTTACTACCAACATATAATGATAGACAAAAGTTGTATACACAATCTCCTTGATTCACCTTCCTGGAAACAGGTTTCATGTGAGAGTCACTGATGTTGACAGGTTTAAAAAAAACAAAACAAGAAACAGAAACTGCCCATCTGCACTCGAGCTTCCACGAGACGTCAAGATAAACATCAGTTTCAAGCGAAGCGGTGAGCAGGTTTCGTTTACAGATGGTTTCTGATCAGGATTAAGGAAGAGGAAAGGGGGGATTTCTCCCTAAACACAGAGTCCACAGAGAGCCAATTAAAAGGCTGTAAAATGTGAGAAATCACTTATCAAACGCATCATTAATATCACATCATTTCCTGAGAAAACAGCGAGGGTGAGAGGAGAAGCCACGGGATCACAAGTGGGGCGGAAAGTCACACCTGATCTGCTGCAACTTTAAGAGGAGGAGGAGGAGGCAGGGCACAAATGTGTGGCTCCATCAGAGCTCCCATGGGAGAACACACACACACACACACACTCCCCTTTGCCCTGCTGACACAGTTTTACAACGCACTGTTTGTGTGTGTGTGGGGCAAACAGACACAATGTTAGCTGACAGTTGACATGTTGACATGGCAGCCCTCTAGGACAACTTGCATGTGTGCAATCTACTAATGTCAAAGCCTTGTTATGTGTGAGTTGCTGGTGTACTGAGAGAACTGGTGACTTTTTGGCCTTTCCAGTCACACTCAGGTGAACATGAAAAATTCAACATGGCTACATTTAAAAGAGGAGCGCTGCAGAGAGGAAAACCTGTGGACAAAGCCAATTTGGTCAGAACATTGTCGAAGGTGATCGGTTAGGCTTTCCTTGTCTTTGTCGAGTTACGTGCTCATTGCTTATTAGAAGAAGTTTAAAATAAGGACGTGAAGAGAGGATGACCACATTAGGGATATCCCCTAATAAGAAGCCCACCAATCAGAAAAATAAAGTGTTATCAGGCAGCATGAGCTGGAAACGAGCATGAGCGGTTTAATTAAAAAATATTTATCTGCAGTTTAATAATGCATTAAAACCTGGTAAACAACTGTTTACTCTAGTAGCAAATTCATATTTCACTGCGTCAAACGGCCCTTTTGTGGCTGCTGTTCCTCTAAAGCGCACCCGAGGCTGCCTCCCATATTAAAGAGCCCAGATTGACATCACCGATAAACACGTTTCTAGAAACAGCTTTGCTACCAATAATGCATTTACCCTTCATCGCAAGTCTGCAGGGATGATCATTTTTGCCATCATTCATCTGCTAACAGGCAGACGCATCCTGGTAGGGCTGAACGATTATGGAAAATAATCTAATTGCGATTTTTTGCCCCAATATTGCGATTGCGATGCGATATGCGATTATTTTTTAAGGTCTTTGTCTTCTGTATTATTAAACAAAGACAAGCAATACATCATATAGTATGGCCAATACTATATTACATTAATTTTAAACTGTTCTTTCCTGGAAGACAGACCTCTGTTATGATGACATGAGGTGATGCATGAATTGATGACTGACATTTTTATTTAACTTCTTCAATCACAACAGTATATTTGAACATACGCAATAGTTTATTTTTAGCTTACAAACATCTGAGCATAAAGTGCTGACAAGGAACCCTGGTGTAAACATTAAAATGAAAGTCAGTACAATGTGCAGATTGCAGAAATATACATAAACAAAATCAGTGGCTTTACCACACTCAGTTTTTCGACATCTGTGAACTACTAGACAGTCATTCAATTAAAAAATAATATTAAATAAATAAAACTAATAAATAAAAAATACACACATCTTACTGATCTCTGCAGTCAGTAACATTACACATAAAGTGCAAACATAATAGCAATTGTATAAACACACACACAAACACGCCTTTAAAATTTAAAGGCGTGAAATTGGACGGTCTAGTTCTGATTAGCGTCACCGCTGTCTCGGTGGAGTTTAATAAACTCGGCCGTCTGCTTCTTGCTATCTAAAATATAACCAGACACTGGTGTAAATTCTCGACTGTCTCATACTTCTGTTTAATAAGTTTTCTGTTTGACGTTTAGTCAGCTGTGTGAAAACCAAGGAGGAACCCACCCGGGGGATTAATAAAGTTTTATTTTATCTAATCTAATAACTTTAATCTCAGCCAAACCGATTTACTCACGAACAAACAAAACACTGAAAAAAGCCCAACAATAACATTTTTAGGTTGTCTAAGTGACTTATATATCACGTTTAACCCGAGCAGCGAAACTCCGCGGTGATCTGAAAATGATGTGCCGGGAGTTGTGCCGTTCTCGGCCGCATCAGTAACCCTCGAGCTCCCGGCTAGCTGTCGAGCTGGTGGGTAGCAGACGCCTCTGAAAACGTCGAAGCACTTTTGCAAATATGGGATATCTTGATAAACCGAGCAGATATTTGATGTTTACACAACTACTTTCTCGCCTGAAAATATTTTAAAAGTTTATTTTGTGACCCTGAAAGATTAGTATGAGTAATTTTAAAACTTAGTAGCGGCCGCCATTGTTGGAAACTGGAGTTTGGCTGGGCCGCGCTATGAATTCTGGGATATGGTAGTAATTTGGACAGCCTTCGGCGCGTCGCTGTGACGTAATCGGTCTACAAATGCGGCCTCAGGAGGATGCAGCCCATGAATTTGGACATGTCCAGAGTATAATCGCAGCCTTTGCGGTTAGAAAATTGCACTTGATCATGTCGCGATATTATCGCAAATGCGATATATCGTTCAGCCCTACATCCTGGTTTTAGCCGATAGCTGCTCGAGTCACCGAAGTGGACCTCATCCCTGCTTTCTGTGATTTTAATATGAAATATGGGCTAAACATGGAAGACAAGTGGGCTGTCCTTCATCCATATTTTGTCTCTTCCTGAATTCATGTGTTAACCAACAAATGAAACATGTTTTCCTCAAAATCAAACAAAGTGTTCTTAGTGTTGATGGACAGGCTGACAGATGAGGTCGGGCAGGAGTCTCTGTGGACTATGATGCGTGCAGACAACACTGATCTGTAGTGTGCATCGGGAGCAGGTGGAGCTTGAAGAGGTGGAGGTATGCACTAGAGAGAGGAGGAAACAATCCAAAGCAACTGTGGTGAACAAGAGAGTACAGGCAGAGTGGAGCTGGAGGAGACGAGTGTCTGGGGAGCAGCAGGAGGCACAAGATGGCTGTGATGCATGGTTTGGAGACGGGAAGAAAATACAGGAAGAGAAGAGGAAGAGCTCAGAGGAGGTTCATGGACGTAGTGAAGGAGGACAGAGGATGCTGGGGATGGGGTGAGATGGATGCAGATGATCTGCTGTGGCGACAGATGAAGGGAGCAGCGCTTCATCAACATCAAGGCTCTTACATTTCCCTTCCATCATCACCACACCTTAAATTTCGAAAAATGGGGCATTTTAAATCTCTATTAATGCCTCTTTAAATACATTAGAAGGGCTTTTGAAATATACTAATTTTTTTAGGATGATATAAAATCAGTTTTTAAATTCTGGCTGCTTTAAAGTATCTGGTGGAAATCCCAAGTGCCTGAAAAGTCTGATGATTACAGCCAGCTGACAGCGGCTAACCGAAAGAATGAGGAAGCTAGCGATGCTAGCCTCTCGTGTGACACTTTCCTTCGGAGACTCTTGATAAACGTGTCTGCTGCCTCCATGAGAAACTCTGTGTGTACGCTTCTCCTTTGTACGAAGCAGCTTTTCAGCTCGATGTGGGAGCCCTCTGTGCACTTTTACACTGCAATCCCAGGAAACCCATCGCCTGTGTGTGTGTCTGTGTGTGAGCGGGCATGCTTGCCTTTTGTGTGTATTCCTGGCTCACTTTTAACAATGTATGTCTGTTTGCTCTCACAGCAATCGCACATTTGGCTCGTACGCTTTTAGAATACCAGAAGAGACTAGCACCAGCGTGTACACACACACACACACACACACACACACACACACACACACGCTTCCTCTGGACTTTTACGCAACAAGCTACACAGACTATGGCAACAGCAGCTCCACATTCTGGATAGACGAGTCAGAAAGAGCAGAGAAATGCAGAAAGACTTTCAAAGAAAAGAAAGAGAATGCAAACGTAAGAAGAGAGAAAGTCACTGAGAGGAAAAGAGAGAGGGAGCATGGAAGAAGAGAAACGGAGTGATTGACGATGCGAGCGGGTGAGACAAACCCTCTTTGTGCCCTTCACCCGCACCGCGGACTGAAACAGTGTCTGTGTGCGTGAGAATGAAGAGAGAGGAAGGAGACATGGTGATAGAGAGCAATCAGAGCACAAGAGATTGGCTGAGAGCAGAGGAGGGGCAGAGAGCGCGAGAGAGAGGGGGGGAAAAAGATGCTCTGATAAGTCTGTCACCCCGAGGGGTTCATCTTCAGGGTTGGAGGGGAGCGGACCATCGAACATCAAACACTCGGGGGGAAATTCCACTGTTTTATGACAGGTTAACAAAAAATGTGACATTTTTATTGAAGTCCTTCCACAGGAAACAACTGAGTGTGTCAATGTGTGTGTGTGTGTGTGTGCATGAGCGTGTATTCATATCTTTGTGGGGACCAAAAATAGGAAGTTTATTATATTTATGGGGACCAGAATCCCAGTCCCCACGAGCTTGAAGGCATTTTTAAGACTCCAAATGTGGTTTTAGTGACGGGTTACAGTTGGGTTAGGCATTCATCTTTCATGGTTAGGGTAAAGCTGCAGAGCTGCTTCAGTGACAGACTGCTGCATCCTAGATGCATGAAGGAGCGTTTCCGCAGGTCCTTCCTCCCTGCAGCTGTCAGACTGTACAATCAGAACTGCTCCCAACAAACATAGATGTTTACATCTGCGCTGTAACTGCAATAAGTTAATCAACCGATTCACACTACAACCTGCTTTGCCTCTTATCTGTAGCTATTTTTATTTAATTTAATAACTGTACAATACTCTCTGTATATAGTAACCACTTCCTGTGTACTGTTTGTTTGTATATCTGTCTTTTTGGCTGCTGTTACAACCAAATTTCCCCTTCTGGGACAATTAAAGGATTATTCTATTCTATTCTAAAAGCTCGGGAAAGCATTATGTCAATTAGATGTCCCCACAAGATGGGTGTGTGTGTGTGTGTGTGTGGGTGTGTGTGTGTGTGGGGGTGTGTGTGTGTGTGTGTGTGTGTGTGTGTGTGTGTGTGTGTGTGTTAAAGAATGACGGAATTTCAGGAAGTATGAGGCAGCTTGTCCAGGCAGGAAAGGAACAACGTGAAGGTGGAGGCGCTGACATCTATAGCCGTTTTCCTTTTCCAGTAAACTCAGCACAGACTTTCAGGATGAGAACCGAGGGACCGATCTGTGATCTCTGCACGTCCGTCCACCTCGCTGAATGAGCAGCACCAGCTCTCGTTTAATACACCGAGTCAACGCCAAAAAGCACGACGGCATGTGATGCACATGTGGTTGCTGGAGTACTTTTCTATGCTGTGGTGTGCTGGGGGAGCAGCACAGCAAAGAAGGACTCATCCAGGCTGGAGAAACTGATCAGGAGGGCTAGCTCTGTGGTCGGCATGAAGCTGGACACTCTGGTGACAGTGGCAGAGAAAAGGACATTAAAGAAACTGATGGACATTATGGACAATGCTGGGCATCCTCTGCACACGGCCATAAACAACCAGAAGAGTCTGTTCAGTGACAGGTTGCTTCTCCCCAAGACAAGAACTAACAGACTTAAAAACTCCTTTGTCCCACACGCCATCAGACTGTTTAACTCCTCTCTGGAGGGGAGAGGGAGGGGAGACAGGAGGACAAAGGAGGGGGGAACAACTAAGCTGTAGTGCCTCTGCACCTCACTGTACAATACCTTGTGCAATACTTTTGTAAATAGTCAACAGACTCAATACTTGAAATGTGCAATTCACTTGTATTTTTATTTTTTATTCCTATTTATTCTATTTATCCCCTTTGTATATTTTATTTATATTTGTTTCTGTATTTATGTGTGTGTGTGTGTGTGTGTGTGTGTGTGTGTGTGTGTGTGTATATAACAATTCTGTAACTGTAACTTCGGTCGTTGCTGTGCTTTTTTTGGAAATCGAATTTCCCAGAGGAACCCACCCGAGGGATTAATAAAGTTCTATCTTATCTTATCTTATCTTATCTTACAACGGAGGTGAAAACTCATCTGGGCAAACAGTGATCTTCATTTTAAAATTAGTGGGCAGCCTTGTTTTGCTAATATTGATTTTAAACAGCCCTAAAACAAAGGACGTCGTGCTGAGGCCAAGAAACATGCGAGAGCGCACGTATAGCACATCCTGCCCACACATGCAGTGTGACACCTCCCTGGTTTCTAAGCAGCGTGGTTGCATTCACTATTTTGGCTCTTCCAGTCACAGAGGTGGAGCGAACCGTTTACTGTTACGCTCTCATTTTTCTCACCATCGAGCATAACCAACTCCATGAAACTGTCAGCACTACAACAACAACACATGCAAATTCTGCTGTCCTGTCGCTGGCTGCAAAAACCAAAACACACGGAGGAAGTGAGAAGTCGAGAACGAGTGGTTGTTCACTCCATCAGAATAAAATCTCCAAGCTCATCGAATCTTTTTGGCTCCACAGAGAAAAACTGATCAGGAATCAAAAATGACGCATTAATAAAAGAACAGGAATCGCTTCAGAAGGAATTTAAGGGCATCTCTTAAACAGAAACACTGAGTCAATAGAGTCCCATTAAAGGAAAAAAGAAATACAATAACTGAAAAAGGGGAGAGGTGGCAAAAACTCTGCTTGGCCTCTAAAATCCCAATAAAAAAAAGAAAAGCGCAGTTACCAAGCTGAGCTCAACGATGGGTCTACACGAACGTCTGGGGTTAAAGAAGCACACTCCAGTCACGCCTGCAGCTGGTTCAAAATGAAACACGTAAATAAAAAGAACAAGCACACCTGTCGTGGCGGTGCTTCACTGCCTGCATGTGCAGAGTCCATGTCAAAGTTTCTGACCAACAGAAACAGAAATCCAAGCTCAGAGGGGGCGGAGCCTGTCCATTATTCCACCTAGTGTGAGCACTTACTCGTTTTTATTTCATAATCGTTTTTATTGTGTGCATACAGCACTTTGTATCTGTCGTGCCTGCATTTAAAGTGCTTTATAAATAAAGTGGGTATGGTATGGAATAATGTTGGGCTAATACTGAATGTCCAAGAGAAATGTGAGCACAATAAGCCCCATTTAAAGCCATTTAAATCAGTTGTAGTGGGCCGGGCGCTTCATTGACAAACGCCAGTTCAGCTTTTGCTGTTACATTGAAGTCAGGTCTGCTTACTAGTGTGTTTAAGTACATTTAGTTCACAGGACTGCCCTTGTGGTACACACAGAAAACAGAAAACAACAGTAGCGTGTAGCTCTGATTAGCTTGTTTGCAGCAGCTGGCTCTTTTAAAGAAGCAGTTTGATGGTTTCTACTTTAAGTTTGTTATTGTACTTTTCTCTACTGGGCAGATGATCCCAGTGCCATTTCAACTCATCGATCTCCGTATGTAGTACAGCAGTAGAGGGATATTACCTAATCACAGACATTTTTGTTTATGAAATACTCAAATGTAGTGATTTCAATGATGCAAACTGGGACACGTGGTGCTTTCTATACATGTGTGACAAACGAAAGACTGACTGTGAGCCTGGGAAAAAAACCCAGTAACTTGGGTCTTTGTTAAGAGCTGCCTGATTACCAAATAGCTGTTACAGACAGCTGAATATTCATGTTGGGTATTGTGGTTACTTTGGTTCTGCTTTCCTGTGAATTGACCATGCTGCTAACCCTGCTTTTGTATGTGGGGAGGTGGGTTTTCCAAGCACGCATATGTGAGGATAACGCGTGATATCATTGTATTTTTCCTTTTTTATTAAACGCTGCAGTGGTGACTGACTGGTGTGACTGATGGTTGCTGTGGGTTTTTGCCTCATTTTCCACACCGAGTCTGAACTTAAGGTGAACGCAGATAAAACTGCTTTTATTAGTGATCGTGTTTCCGATGACGACATGGGTGTAGCTATTACTCAGCGATGAATGCCTCTGGCAGGTCTCTCCTACTTCTGCAGTGGGTTGCAAACTATGAATATGAAATTTGGTACCTGCACCGTGCAGGCGTGCAGGATGGAACAGCCGGAAGGAAAAGGAGGAGGCGATCTGATATTTTTCTTCCTGAAAATTAAGTAAGCTGAGTGTTGTTGCTAGGCAGTTTTTAAGTGAGTCTCAATTACGTAGGTGAGAACTACAGAGATAATGTCTGAAATGTTCTGACTGTGCAGAAACTGTAAGTCCAGGGGCTGTTGTTCATTAATTTATGAAAGTGTGACACATTGACATTTAACGAGGCTTCTTCCTCAAACTAAATGTGAAAACAGGGCAATTCCACAGTTACTCAAAATTACAAATTAAAACGTAATCATTAAAAAAAAAAAAAAAAAAAGGCTCAGCATGAATGCAATTAAGAGACAAAAGTTAGAATAAATATCTGAACGTAAATCGGAATACCTGACCTCCTCGCTGAGTTATTGTCTAAAATACAGTCGTCGCATTGATCGTTGGTGCTTTTCTTGAATTTTCCATCGTAAACTGAAGCGCAACAAATACAAAACTGACAAGAAATGATGGAAACCAAGCGCTCGATGCTTGAAATTTCATCGACCCTTCTTTAGATGACATTTAAATTACGCTCGGCGCTACAACAATATCTGGAATAACACTTTACACTGATATTATTTCAGCCTACGGCTTTCCATCTATACGATCATCAATACAAGCCCCTCATGTGCCTCCCACAGCCAACCCACACACTCGCACACCACCAGCCCCCACGGTTCCCATGACAATAAGAGGCTGCTTCTGGATTTTCACTCTCCGCCGGAGTCACGGCCAGTCGGCCACAGAGAGGATCAATAGAAGTATTGTTGCTCTCGGGATGGCTTGTCCTTCCAGGAAGTTACTGCTGCTGCGGGGGCCTGATCAATGAAGCTGGCAGAGAGGCCAACAGAGCTCACACTACATTGAAGTTCTCACATTCGGCTAAGCTTGAACACACAGACGGTCTTTTACATACGTGGCTCAGACTCATCTGCATGACAAGACTGACAGGAAGTGAACGAGCAGTTACAAAGTAGCGTGGATTAACGCACAGAGTAAAAAGTACGACTTCATTATCACATCAGCACTCATCAGATATAATGTTCATATTGTCGTTCGTGCTTTTCTTTCAGTAAACACAAATCTCAACGCTAACAGGAAGTGATGTGTCTGAGAGGATGTTATTAGAAGAACTGCGCTGTGACTCAAAGGGAATTTCCCGACTGACTGTGTGTCTCTCTGTCACGGTGCTTGATCAGACGGAGAGCCGAGACAGACGGCCGTAACATCAGTCACAAGCTGGCTCGTCACCTGGTCTGAAGCGCACGCACCGCGCTCGCTTACAGACACCCTGCTTTATTTTCCCCTCGAGCTTCGCCTGCGTGAGACCGAATGCTTGTAAAGCGAGATAAAGACCGACTGATCAACCGCTGAGATCAAACCTCAAAGCCAGAAATGGAACAAACTGAAGCCAGTGGGACAAGTGAAACCCTACCCATTAGTATCATCAGAACACAAGAGAAAGAGAGAGAGAGTGGGCTGCGTTTTAAATGTCTGCCGATGTGTCGAAACACAAGGGATTTTTTCCCCCACCGACTCTCAGATGAATCTGAGGTGGGCTTGAGGGGAAATTCACAGTAACGGAAAAAGGTATGTAGGAAAGTTGGTCTGAGAGAAAGGGGAAGGGGTTTGATACTGGAAGTTTTCAATTCTAAAAAAAGAAAGAGCAGACGAGACCACTGTCTTCATCCTAACGTCTTTGTCTGGGAACAATTTCAGTGTTATTGAGAAAACACTAAGAAAAACAAACAAAAAACAAACGTAATGTTCTGCCATGTGCTTTTAACTCGCACACACAATTGAAACAAGGCGGTTGGGACTGAAGGGGGTTTACTTACATTGACTTTGAAGGCCTGGACTGTGTTGTCCAGCAGCAGTACGTTGCACACAACCTGTGTGTGCTGCCTGTCTCGCTCCAGCTCAGTCGCCCGGACATTGTAGGATCTGCCAGCAGGCAAGCGGAAGCGCGCGCTCATCACGCTCCTACCAGGGTCTGCAACAAGAGAGGACACAGCACAGAGGAGAAAACGATGAGTGAGAGCAAAACCAAAACGGGGCTCGATCAGGGTCCGATCTGCCAAAGATCTAAGATTGCCTGTAATGAATGCATAACACCACGAAACTTAAAGTGCGCTTTAGGGGACAAAAACCTCTTTGTTCAAGGCTCGATCCATCTACAAACAGATGCACAATACGGCACGCAGCGACGGCAGCCGCGCAAGCCCGTGCAAGCAGGTCGAAGCATCGGCGAGCGAGTGTTTCATGGGAAAAGAATGTCAATACGCAAGCGGCAGATTCCCTGCCAGGGTGATGCGGCTCAGCCCGCCACCTCAAACACTCACGGGACAACCCAGGATGACACATTTTATTATTTTAAGAGGCAATTAGACTTCGTCAGTGAAGAATAATGCAACAACCGGGGCCATGCTGCCCTGTTTATTACAAGCTTCAAAAACCACAGCACACCTGATGTATCTTTCCAAACGAAGAACAATTCAGTTTTAATCTTAGTGGGGAGAATTAATGCAGCACGCTGTTAGCACGCTGTTAGCACGCCGCTATCTAAAACAAAAAAGGCGCCCTGTGACGGCAGAGCACAGCTGAGTAGGTGCAGCTCTCACTGTGTGATCTGTGCAGACACACTGCTGATGGTGATGCTGATGAGGAGGACGACGCAGCTCTCACTTCCAACATGAAGACAAAAACACGAAGGCTACAGCAGAGTTAGAGCAGCGAATGACGGACCTGCTTCACACAAAGCGACGAATGAGTAAACCTCCTATAGTCACTGATGTCGACTGAAGGTAAAACATGAAGGTGTGGGATTTCTCTGCTTTTACACCCTGCTGAGGACTCTTTCACGTGACTCTAAATGTGTTTGTAATCTCCGTAGATGAACAGTTCTTTCAAAGAGTAAAGACAAGATCACGGGCACCTGTTCCACATGATTTTCATACATTATGATGCATATTCTCAGATTCTAGAGCAGCTCTTATCCAGAGTAAGTCTTCATTATCTCAGACCAGGGCTGTTCTATTTTCCTTTAAGCCACGTTTGTTCTGGACGGATGCTCCATGCAAACCGAGGGTTTTAAAAAAGATGATTGGTTCACTTTACACAAAGAAGAGACCTGCGATGTAACTTGGAGAGCTTCACAGGAAGAGATAAGCAGACCTCGTCACCTTTGCTGCTGCTGAGCTTCCTGTTTGTCAATTTCAAGTGAAATAGCGACTCTGAATTTTCTGAGCTGCTTCAGAGAAATCAGACGGGCCCCGTTTCCCCCACAGTGTTTCACTTTTCCTTTACAATAAACTGTGTTTCTGTCCGATTATCCGATTAGTGAGTAACAGTTCAGTTCTGTGAAGCTTCTGATGAGAAGTCGGTGGCTCGCAGACTGTCTGGAGTCGTCGTTAAAGCCGTCTGTCAGAGGCTGGTCAATGAAACAGAGGAATGATATGATGCTGCAATGAGCTCCAAGCCCTTCCTGTCCACATCCTGCTTTTTTACTTTTAGGTCATCTAGCATGACTGCAGATGTGACAAACCCACAGGGGTCACGGTGCTGTCATCGCGGGCTGCTGTGTCTGTAGCGACGGATCTGTGGATGGGGAGAGCTCTCCGAGCTGCTCATCACTACACATGAGCACAAACCAGGATGACCTACTGACAGATGGTGCGCTCTCTATAAATGCACATTTATACTTCAGGTCACCGCTAACAAACTCTCCCTCTCACACACACAGACACACAATAATCTATATGTCATATGCACAGAGGAAGTTCTGACAGTCGCCTCATCCAAAAATAGACCAAAAATAGACACAATGACATGTGACAGACATCTCAAGAAAGCATCTATCACCCTGTGGTCACATTATATTACTTCATCGTGCTGAATGTCCAGTGACTTAAGAACAACTCAGGAAAGCATAAAAATATGAGAAGTGCTCCACCAGGGCCAATGGTTTATTCTATATATTCATTTAGCTTTCTTGGCTCTCCTTAAATGGACTTTAACTTTGTAATTGTACCCTGCTGAGACTCATTTTAATATACCTGACACAATTTATGTGGATATCATGCATGTATAGGATCCTTTTTTGGTAAAATGTCTGTAAATGTAATAAAGTGAAAAATGTTTTTGATTGAAACAGTTACAACCTGTTACTGTAACATTATCCTTCCCTATATGCCTACATCTCATCAGTCCAAACACTGGCAGTAAGACACACAGTTTTAAATGATCAGATCAATCTACTGACCTTCAATACACAAGCTCAAGCTATGAGGTGTTTTTTCTTTTGGTCATTTTTTTAATCATTAAGCTGACTTGAAGACCTTGGTGGATATAAGTCAAATTATAGCTATCGTGTTTGCAGACAGCATGACGCTGCAGGTGTTTAATACAAACATAAAATATGCAAAGTGTGGATTCAAAAGCATCTCGCCTTCACTGAACTAACAGGGAAACCTCAGAAACTCCAGCTAAGCATTTCTCACACTGTCAAACTCCTCTGTTCAATGACAGGCTGGTGAAAAATATCCATTTATTATTTTAGTTTCAGTTAACTCATTGCCCTTTGCTCCCCTCCTCCATGCAAAGATAAAGAAAGGCATGTCTTTGATAACAATTTCAAAATTATACGATTCAAAAGCACAACCGCCTCTGCCATCCCAGAAGATCTGACCAAACCCAGAAGCGCGATCTCTTGTGCCTACTTACCGTTTACTGACATCTTAAACCGGAACATGTATGTAATGCCTCCAGCTACTTAATTACAAAGAATTTTTAAATTCATAAATTTATCTCTGATGTTCAGTAACAATCTCAGAAGAACTAGCAGAGCATTAGCCTATCGAGGAAAAAGAAGCTACAATGTGCAGCAAGCTGATTGTTTATGATGTCACAGTAACCAAACTGATCACACAAAGACATCAGTCTGTATCGGTCTTAATCACATCAGTGGGTCACGGTTTACCACGTCCGCTCACAATTTCCTGGGCAAGAACTGCCACAGCATCAGAGCACAAAGTGCTGCAAGATGCAGAGCTGGTCGTGCTGTAGGTGCTCCTGGTGGGATCGGTATATTCTGCCAGCGGAACGAGCACGCTGGCCTCAGTGCGGGCAAACGCACGCGGACGTGGCCAAGCATGCGCGATGATGCCAGCCACAGCGCTGCGAGCTTGGGAAACAGAGCGAATAGAGCAGGGAGACGGATGCAGGGATGAAGCCATGCAGAAGGAAGGGAGGGACGGAGCAATGTGCTCCTATCGCTGGCTCTCTCCGAGGACGAGCTGTGGGATAAACACACACACACACTCCACAGGCTGTATCGCCTTGCCCTGCCCTTTTCCTGTCTTAACGTTCCTCTGCTTATCCACATGAAGACAATTTCAAAACTGCAGACAGGATGATCCCATCCTGTCTGCAACCATTGAATCACGTTTTCACGTTACCTACCTGAGCCTGAGAGCTTTAATGATCAGTTTAAAGTCCGGCATAAAACCATTGTTTGAAATATAAATGAAAATAGTTTGTCAAGAATGATTTTCATCAAGGTTTTATCTCATTCGATTTGTTCTCATGAACTTTTACTAGAGTGACGCAATTAATCGAAATGTCTATTCAATTAAAATTGTGGCCTCCATGGATTAGGAAAACGAGATAAAAGAGATAAAACAATTATCGTGCCTGCTTCCTTTCACAACAGTGCTTTTATTTTGTCTTCTGAGCCGCCACAGCGAGCAGGCTTATTTTCAGCCTGAGCCACACACAGAATCTGGACACAGTTGAGGACTGGATGGATTAAACTGGAGGTGCTCATTAGTTAACCGGTCAACTAGTATAAAAGTAGGAACCCACTTAAACAGTCTAAACTGGTTAATCGGTGCCTTCGTGCACAGCATCTCAAACATATCATACTAGATTAGTTTGCATAGTGTTGCTATGACATAAGCATCAGCCTTAGCATCCATGTCTGTGCAGGATGTGGCTACACGTCGCTCCATTCGTCTGCTGTTCAGTCCATTTTCCATCTTTACAGTGCTGCAGGACCATGCAGGGTGGTGCAGCTTGCTTTTACCTGGCTTCTTTACAACTTCCTGTCACAGAGTGACAGAAAGCCATCTGCCGGGGTTGCAGCCCTTGGCGTATAGAAGGAACAGTTAAAAGTGTTGCACATAGATAAAGTAATTTGTCTGAGTAGTATTCGTGGTATGGATCAATGAGTCGACTAACTGGATAATAGATTAAGCTCATTTGTTTTTCTTTAGGTTTTTAAAAGTTTCTTCCTCCTTATTCATCTCTTTCCTGTCCTACTACACCGTTTCCTCTTCCACTCTTTCCGTTCTCGCCGTACTGAAATTTTCTGCTCCGCTGTGGTCCTTCCAGCTTTGCTCTGCTGAGCTGGACAGGACAGCCACTCTCCCCTGAGAGAAGCCTCCGGAACTGCAGGAAGCAATTATTGTAGCGTGCTTCCGAAGTCAGCGGAGCTTACAAACAGGCAGAAATGCGTGTGTGTGTCTAACCAAGGGCCCTTGACCCTCAAGCTTCCCTCACTGGTGGGCTCCTGCGGCTCCCTCAGCTTATTGCAAACACAGACGCTCCTGCAGCCTTCCTGTCCATGCACAGGAAAATGAGCCTTTAATGTAAACGCATATATAAACATGCTGATATTAGCATGCACACACAAACAGACTCATCTAATGCGAAGATCGGGCTGGGCATTTCGGTCATTCTAGTTTAAAGCTGCGTTTCATGATTTCTTCTGTAGGTTTGTGTCTCTCTTCTCTCTCGTTCTCCACACAGAGCAGTTCCCAACATCCTCTCTGCATCTGCAAGCACACCCGGCTCCAATGTCCCAATTTTACCTCGTTTGTCCAGCTTCATTATGATTTTTTTTTAATAGCAGCTGCATAAATTTGAGCTTTGAGTGCTGCCACACAATCGCCAGGTCTCTGTTCAGTGAGTCGGCTCACCAACAACTGAGCATTTACCCACATTCAGGCAAAAGTGACCAAAGTATCACCTTTGCTCCACATTGTATACATGGCTCTGCTGTTATTAGCATGCACACCACTTGTGTACATAATAAAGCAGATCCCAACAGGGCTGAAGCACCGTCCTTCCCCGTGCCTCTTATTTATACTAGTGTCGCCGAAGTCCTCAAAGCGAAAGCTTCACAACTGGCGCCGTCTGCTCCAGCTCAAATACGGGCTCACAGCTGAACTCTGCTTGCCTTTTACATTTCTATTTATAATCCCGATTCCTTCAAAGGAACTGCTACGTTGAAATAAGAGGCTTGCAGTTAGGAATCCCAAAGGAATTGTGCATAACAGCTTCACAGCACAGCGTAAACTAGGTCATACACAAACAGGTGGTCAATTACAGATGTGTGCCACTGCGCGTGCGTGTTTGTAGACAGCCTGCGATTTCCGTTTTCATTATAAATGATTAGAAAAACTACTTTAAAGCCCTCGTGGACGATTTCAATCAGAATAAGAACGAGTGGCGCAGCACTCGGTTGAACACTGGAGGGTTTCACCTGCACCTTCATGCAACTGCTGTTTTTATTTGGTGCTATACAAATAAACATGAGGAAATAAACTATTGTTTGGCATTAAGACAGAAAAACACTTCCTATACCAGGTCTTACATCCTTTCCCTTCTCCCCCATCAGATCACCACTATGAACCCTTTGATTTTACTTCTTCTATGTAGGAACCACTTGTGATTTTAGGGCAGCAACAGCATCGGGCTGTTGCGCGTCTCTGATAGTCTGGGAGTCCAAAAACTCGGGCCAGTCGAGGCGAGAAAGCTGAGGCAGCAAATAACCTTGAGAAGAGAGATGTATGAAGACCCAACAAGAAGCTAGAATATCATTTATAACAGCAACTCTGAGCAGTACCAGAGCAAAGTCAGACTTTGTGTTGCACGCGTTCAGTTTGCCTGTAACAGACACTGCTAATCCACAGATTCAGTAAATCAAATCAACTGTGCAAACTATAAACTATAAATGTCCGGTTCCGTTTCTGCCCCCTTTGGTCTCAAACCCATCATCATTCAGCCGTGCAGAGTTGCAAACGTCTGCAGACCTCTGCTTGAACCTTACCGAGCCCTTGTGGAATAAACCTCTCGGAGAGCATGAATGAAAATCCTGACTCAGCCGGCCCGACTGCATTGATTAGAAAAACGACACCGTCCATTCTAGTTCTCAGCTTTCCAGAAGCACTTCATCGGGCATTTCAGCACAAGTGCACCAACGTGTGCTACAAAACCAAAGAGCAATAACAGCCTGAGAGGGGGAAATTTCATTTTACGTATAGAGCACGGAGCACAGTTAAAGCAGACACACGTTTAAGGATTCACACGTTACAGATTGTATGAAAACGTAAAAATATAATTAGAGCAAACAAATCTGCTGCGCAAAGAGCATCTCATAGAAACCAAAAACCAAAGTTATTTATATTTTGGAGCTTCCTGACCGCTTCAGTTCTTATTAACTTCTTTCACACTCGATATTTCATCACTGAATTATATTAAATAACCTGACACGACACAGACTTTCAGCAACACTAAAGCTTTCTGATGAAAAAGGAAGCACTTGTGATTTTAGTCGAGCTAACAGAGATTCAGCGTTTCGCATTTAAACCTCACAAAATGCCTTTGAGATCACGAGCTCCATTTGAAGATTCACACATCAGTTGTGCACTTTCACCTGTAGTTACAAGAAAGAAAAAGAGGAAAATAACCTGCTCCTGAGACAGGAATGAGAAACCGCTGAATTAAACGTTCCTACCGAGCCCCGGGGCAACGCGATTACAGAAAACCTACTAAATTAATAACAATAAAAACATATTTTAATAGGTTTTTGCCAAAAGGATAAAACGAGGTCATTCAGTCAGTAAAGCCGAGTGTTAAAGGTCGAGTGTTAGGCAATCAACAATAATTAGAACTATCAAAAATGGGAAAGTCATGCCCAATACTTCTCATATAAAAACATTTAGATGTAATTTGCGTGTAATTATTAAGGCGAACTAGCAGAGTCTGTTCACTTTTTTAAAATGGTTTACCTCCCCAGGAATATTTTACACTTTAACATTCGATCCAGCTGCTGCTAACCTGCTCTGCCCGTCCATTCAGGGGGTCACTGAGGAGCGGGAGAAGGATCACCGCTCGCCGACTGGAGTTTGGGTCCAAACAGATGAAGGACTCCCCAGAGCGTCACACAGTGGGCGCACGTTTATTTGCACATGAGCGTTTTTATATATGACATTATTTAAAAATTGCAGAGTCAGTCCCAGCTGTGTGCACGGGCAATGTGATCGAAACAAGACTGACGTAGAAAAAGCGAATAAAACGTTATCCTCCAGAACTGCACCAGTTTAATGAGGAGCACTGTTAACATACATGTAATTTACCTCGTTAGTACTGAAGCATTCAAGTCTCTTCATAGTATAAATCACAGCATTACTGTTATTATTGCAAGTCCACCAGTTACTGCATGAGGGCGGAGCAGTAACTGAGCAACTTCCTTCTAATGAATTTAAGAATAAATCCTAAATTTGTGAATCCGATTTTCCAAACAATGCAGAAACATTCCGATAATCTTTGATACTAAATCCCTGACTTTTCTTCTTCTTCGCCTCCTCTTCATCCTGTCTTTAAGTGTCAGTATGGAGCGTGAGTCCATTATGCAAATTACAGTCATCAGTGCCAGAGAGCAGCCATTTACTTCTGCACACAAACACACACAGAGCCATTGATAAAAGCCAACACCTGTCACAGATTCCTGCTGAATCAAAGATAACACAGAGGAGACTTCTCAGCTCGTTCTCCCGCTGCAGTCCTCGTCTCTCCAAGCATCTCGAGTGACATCTCATCGTCCTATTAGATTTATTATAATGTCATCGTCTTCACAACCTCCCCTCTCCCATTGGCTCTTCCATCTTTCACTTCTCGCTTCTCTTCTGCTTCTTTTCCCGAGTTATTGGCGCCACCGTCTCCCCTTTAGAAGCCGCTAACGTGCATTTTCTGCTAAGAGAAGAGCTAACTGTGTGAGCGAGTAACATCTACTCTCTGTGTTGCATCACTGTGAGTTATTTGAGGACAGATTAATCTCAACAGCTGCGCTGGAATAAAGAAAGGTTGCAAAACAGTGGTCGTTCCACCACAAATGCACAAAAGCAGCACATCCTGTCCACTTGATTTGTCTGCAAAACAACATTTAGCTTCAACTACGGCACTCTTCAAGGCCTGGAGACAAATAATCGCTTTGTTGTTTGCACAACAGCCGTGAACACATCTGCATCTGTAAAGTGCACACTGAATACTTTCTTAAAATATTGAGGAGAAATAAAACATGTCATAGTCTGAGTACGGTAAAAGAAATAAATGAATTACAGTAGACATTCACACCTGGGGTTCTCTTCTTCTTGTCATGCACACACACGTCGCATTTTGTTATTTTTGCAATGGTATCAGTGGCGACTATCTCAGGTTTGAGGTTTCCTGCTTTTAGCTAACAGTGCAAATAATCATTCATCTATTCATAATGTTCATCACATACACAGCAGCATTTCTGTGTGAGAAAATTACTGAAACAATGCCAACAAATATCCTACACGTGGTTAAAAACTGATTTCATTAGCACAGGTGTTACTAAATGAACAGGTGAAAAGCAAACAATCTTAACAACAGACGAGCAAAAGTTGAAGGACGGGTCCAAAAAACAGCGCGGAAGAAAAGACAACAAAACAATGCATTAAAAACGGATAAAGATAAAAATATTAAAACAGGAAAATATGGAAGGAAACTAGAATAAAAGGAGATATAAGGGCCATAAAAGGGCACCTCAGGCTGTACGGCTGCAGACTGGATCACGCCGGGTCATCGTTTGTGCTCTGAGGCTCGGGGCCAGACGCAGGTGTCGCTTTAAAACAGATCCACAAAATCAATTGTAAACACATACAGGAAGTCAATGGAGATAAGCCAGGAGTGGGTGATGTAAAGACCACATTTGTCTGTCACCGGCACTAATGAATTAGCTGGACAACAATAAAATACCACTTAGGGTTTGTCAGAGTGGTCACTGATGTTTTAAACACACCACGGAAAGTTTGGACTGAGAATGTGAGAGGGGAGGGCCCCTGTTTATACAACAGCAGGCCCTCTGTGCAGTAATATTCTCACACACACGAGAGAGAGAGAGATGCAGGTCTGATTAAAGCTGCACATTTCTCCTTTCCTGCTGACGCCGGCGCCTTTACGTGCAACCGGGGTCGGTTTCTGAACACTCTGCAAATTTCCACCTGCATCCACCCCAACCCTGCACATTCCTGCCCCACCAGCAGGGAGGCCAGGTGTTCTATAGCAAGCGCACGCCCTCCTGCTGCAAGGCAGATAGATTAGCTCAGTGACAATGCAGCACTTCGCACGATCCTTCGAAAGATCCCAGTGATTTAAGTGGCAAACACAGCTCAACACATCTCCACACCCAAAAGCATTGAAATATAAATAAATGAGTAAATAAGCAAACTACAAGCATCTAATGTTGATATCAGTAAAACCACCGCTGACATTCACCGTGTCTCTGTGCCAAGCTGAACCCCGTTCCCTGAATCTGGTCCTGTAAGCGAGTGTGTGTTTAACAGTCTGTGGAGTCAATAAGCTGTAAGTTAATCAGCCTCTCTTCATTAAGGTGCAGAAACCCCGCTAGAAGCCAAGCACACTACAGTAGACAGGAGCAGGCTCTTTATGTATAAGCAGTGTGAGATTATCTGAACCGTGTGCGTCTGTGGCCTCATCACCAAACTCTGCTGCCACAACAATTAAGCTGACACACGTCTGAACATATTTGTTTGTGCTGCATCTGAAAATATCTTCACATGACAACTTCAGCTCAAATTCCAACAACATGCATACATTGAAAACATGAACAGATGCAGCATTAAGTGCTCCGATGCTCTGATCGTGCGAAAGCAGCTTTTGTCCAAAAACACAAAATACTGTAGTGTGAAGCTGTTAGTGGGCAGATCTTTGACTCATTAAAGTGGAAACTGCCTCAAAGTAAGTCATGGAAGTAAAAACATATTCCAAGATATTCATTTGGAGGCAGGTAAAATCTCTTTTTTTGGTAAATATTCAAATCCTAAGCCCATCGGAGCGGGCACGCTCCAATTTGTGTAACTACTTTTAAATCCCGGTACAACTGCAACCACATAAGCTAGCGCAATAATTTCTTTTGCACATAAAACCAGAGCTGCACTTACATATCATGCATTCAACTTGTCCCAGGTCGCAGTTTCCTCCCACATATGGCTTTGCAAAAATCGCGTAAAAAGCGCTGCCAACAACTAAAACATAATCGTCCTGAAACACGCAATTCGATCAGCTGTTAATAGTACTTCCTACGTCAGTGCGAACTATCGCATGTCTGCCATTATCTGCAAAAACTGGAAGTGACCTTTCAAAGGTTTACTGGTGTTTGTAAAAGTCACGTTTGACTTTAAGCCTTTCTGTATAGTTTCTGAGAGGCTTAATTTCACTGTTGCAAATAGTTTATTTTGTTTTATTTTGATGAACATGCTGTTTTTTTGCAAATTGTGTACAATAATATTTGTTTTTGTTTTTCCTGCATTTTATAAAAATTGGTGTATCTCAAAAACGAAACTATGAAGACACTCAAAATGAATTTCCTGTGGTTGGAAACTATTTTGGGCAACTTTTTTGCATTTACAATTTTAAGGGTTACACCTCTGAAATTTCTCTTACTAGAAATAAGTGTAAAAAAACAAAAACGTTTTTTGTAGTTTACTGCACTTTTTTGCAAGCTATGCAGTTACTATGGACTTTATGCAGGCGTATTATTGAAATTTGGGATATAACGGTTGTACTGATGTATAACAACTTAAAATGCTCCCAGCTATGGCACTATAGCATGTAAAATATAAAGATAGATCCATGCTAAAATATAAAGCCTATGATAGACTTGAAAGAGTTAAAAAACAAACAAACATGTTCCTGTAGACGTTAACAAGAAGGCCAGCATAAAACGAAAAAATGGCTGCAGTTCAGTCAAACCTGTTAAAAACAAACTAATTGTTGGTCTATGGCGACTGCAGCACGTGCAGAGCTAACATAAACACCATGAACGAGAGTCGCCCATATTACCGGTCGCTCCACATATTTCTGACCCTCAGTAACAGCAGATAGCCAAAACACATACATGTGGGTCTGCAAAGCTTTGCAGAGCTGGGATTAATCCTAAAACGGTGTTAAAATGGTCGTGTAGGTGGCGATAGTTTTGTTTTCAAATACCACTTTGTAAATGAAAACGCAGATGTGAGGAGTCAGCCTGAGGCACGGGATTTTTCTTTGTCAGCTAGGAACTAACATAATGTGTCAGCCTCTCAGACGGGACGGCATGTGACAGTCAGGAAAACGACATGATTCACTTACTCCCCGTCACCCTCGGGATGAGCCTGTACTCTATTCTCAGAAGCTGTAGCTGCTCAGGTCAAAACAGTCAAACACCAAACCAGTCACTACTCATCTCATCAAAGTTCAAACCACCTCTTTATTAGAGGTGTCCCCTTACACTACTCCAGCCTTTTCTCCACGAAGATGCGCATGTTTTATTTTTGCTCCTTGCTGAGAACTTAATTAAACAGCGGCTGACATTCAAAATGACACAAAGGCAGCTCAGAAAACAGGAAAAGGCTTTTTGCACTGAGCACAGCCTTTAGATGCAACACTGGACGTTTCTGCAACTATTACGGCAGCTTTACCGAAATGTGACCATAATATCATATTATCAGTGTGCAGGATCATTCCCCCCCCCCCACAGTTAATGAGTTATTAAGGTCCTATTACAAAAGAGACAAAAGGCCCTAAAGATTTATGCAAACCTGGACCTAGAGGATTCTCACCACACCAAATTATGCAAATGCAGCAAACATACAAACATCAGCACATAAACAGCCAAAATGGATATTAATGCAAAACAAGCCAGGTAGCGTAAGTGCATATATGTGCATCCACACAACCACTCCTTTTTCTCCTTATTCCCAAGCACACCGCATTAAAAACAAAACACCTGCTGCTTTAATGCAAAACCTTCAGAACGGCTGACTCTTGCACTAACATGCACTAGCATTTCAAACCCAAACATACAGGCCTAACCCCCCGCAGCATGCATTTCATTTACAAACACAAAGGTGAGAAGCACAAAATCCAGCCACACCATTAGGTCATGCTGTAAAAACAAGCGCTACGATGGGGGCTCTGCTGATACTGAGCCCACCCTGATGATGTGCATGCAAATTAAACATCTGCATATAAATAATGTAAATAACATGAATAATACTCTTTATTTCTTGAGGACACCAGTCGAATGCTCCAAACTACACTCTGCCATCTCGCCTGTCACCCTGTCGCGACGCAGCGATGGCACCAAAGGAAAAAGCTTGAAATTGGGATGTGAGTGCAGATGTGCATGCCTTGTGTCACTCAGCTGTGGCCTGGCCTAATGCACAACAACCTCAAACCGGGTTTCACAAACTCGGGTTAAACGGTGCTTCATTTAGCCTGTTCTGCATTCGCTAGAATTTACAAAGAAAGATGAGTGCAGCCGCAGTCCTCAGCACCAACTACTGCTGTGCATCTACTGTCTATGCTTCTCTGCAGACACAGGCTTAAATCAAACAAGGGCACAAAAATTAGGTAAAGTGAAACACTTCCACTCGCCTCTTTGTTGCAGTGATGGCCAACAGTGTGAAACAGAGGGACATGCAAGCAAGATCTTCCATGCAGTCTTTAAAACATCTCAGAGGTTTTTTTTTATCACATACGTGCACTTCTGAGCTAAACACCTTTAGCTTGAGCTTCTGTTCGTGGTTTCTGGTGTGTGTGTATACATCCACGTGCACAAATTCAGGATGTCCTCTGCATGCTACGTTACATTTACATGAGAATGGTTTTGTCCTTCGAGTGCTGTGGTTTAGGCTTTCGAACTCAATATGAAGACAGGTGACAACAGGCCGGGCTGTGGCTAGTCGTACGGTAAGCGCTGAAGACACAAAACCTTAAAGGTAATTTAAATATATGTGGGCTTGGGGGAGATCATAAAGAACTTCAAACTATTTCGATCCGCCGAAAAACAGCCAAAGGCTCTGCTGCGATACGGCCAATTCGAGCGGAAGATGTGATTCAAAAGCAGTGTTGATGATTAAACAGCTTGTTTGAATGTATTATATAGCTTAAATAACACGAAGCATGTGTGTGGGAGAGGTGTTAGGGGATGTCTCTCCACCACGGCTTGTATGAAGAGGTGAAGATGAAGAGATGGAGGTGGGTGGAACACATTGCGGTTGGTAAACAGGGCCAAAACAGGAAAGCGTGGGCCTACCTGACAGTCACCTCAGAGCCTGTAAAATGTTGCCACGCTTTAAAAAATAAGGTTAGCTGCTGGTGAAAAAATACTGAGACAGCAATTTGTTGCCTTTTTTTGCATCTCCTGAGGTGCTTTAGTTTGAATTTTTGTGTGGATGAGCCGCCTTTCAGGCCACAATCTGCTTTGCAGAAAAAAATGTGACGCATGCTTATGTGCTAAACTCAAACAGCTGATCCAAATCTGCAAGCAGCGAGTTTTTTCCCCTGAATTTTTATTTCTGCTAGCATCGCTCAAACCAGTGAACTGTAAATGTCCTGACGCAGTAGGGACAGCCTTCAGACGGCACTCGCTCGGGTTTGATGTGGAATACTGTGCGACAATAAAGCTGCAGCCGTGTCACTGATCCGAGTATTGCGATGCACGCCTGACGTACGAAAAAGAGTAAAAGAGCACTCGATTTAACCTGCCCCGCATTTATTTGATTTCACAAAAAGAGTGCAACCTGATACTTAGATGTCGGATCCTAAAAATGAGCTTCAACTTCAGAGCGAAGCTGTTGCACAAGAGAAATGACAAAAAACGGTTCTGAAAGCAACCAAGCATCTAAAAACACATGACTTCAAAGAGGCATCATATCATTTCCGATGGGTTTTTAAAGGCCGCTAATGATTTAAGTATTTAGTATTTATTTATTTATTGTCATTGTCAAGAACAATGAAATTGCGTTTGGGGCTTCCATACAACCCAAAAAAAAAGAAGAAAATAATAAATACCCCTTAAAACCCAAGTGTACATATTTAACCCAGTGTGACTCCAATGCAATAAGACAATCCTTAGCAATAATGTTCGTAGAAATTCAGACAAAGACCTGAGAAACATGACAAAATACAACAATGCAACCCATTCAATATTATTGTACTGTGAGATATGATATCAGATATGATAGTTATCTATTTAAGAAAGGGGGGGGGGGGCAGGAGGGGGAAGAGAATAAAGATATGATGCACCAATGCAGACCAGTTCATTGCTATTAAGAAGTTGGATATGGTTATTGTCCGTGAGAGGGGGGCAGAGAGTTCAGGAACCTCACAGCCTGTGGATACAGGCTGTTGGCCAGTCTGGATGTTCTGGCCTGTATAGACCTGTACCTTCTCCCTGAGGGCAGCAGATGGAAAAGGTGGCGCGCAGGGTGATGTTGGTCCCGCAGGATACTGTGCACCCTCCTCAGACAGCGAGTGGGGAAGATATTACTGATCTCTGGCAGACTTGTTCCAATAATTCTGCCAGCTTCTTTCACCACCCGCTGGAGTGCTTGCTGATCGGCCTTGGTGCAGCTGGGGAACCACACTAGAAATCCATACGTCAGAACGCTGCTGATGGCACAGTTGTAGAAGTTCAACATCAGAGATCTGGGAATGTGTGCGCTCCGCAGTCTCCTCAGGTAGTAGAGGCGCTGTTGGGCCTTCCGTACAACTGAGGTGATATGGTTGCCCCAGGACAGGTCCTCGGTCACAGTTACCCCCAAGAATTTAGAACTGCTCACCCTCTCCACCGCCTCACTGCCAATGAAGAGAGGCAGATGGTTGTTATGACCCCTCTTCCGGAAATCTACAATGATCTCCTTGGTCTTTTTGGTGTTTAAGACCAAGTTATTGTCGTGGCACCATGACTCTAGTTGTTGCACCTCTGTCCTATAGTTTGTCTCATCATTGTTGGATATAAGTCCGAGCACTGTAGTGTCATCTGCAAACTTAACAATGAGATTGGACGCGCAGGAGGAAATACAGTCATGGGTGAAGAGAGTGTATAGCAGAGGGCTCAGAACACACCCCTGAGGGGCACCGGTGTTGACCACAAGGGTGGAAGAGGTGTTCTTACCCACTCTGACACTCTGTCTACGGTTAGTGAGGAAGTCCACAATCCAGTTGCACAGAGAGGAGTTAAGTCCCAGTTGGTGGAGTTTGGGACGGAGTTTTTATGGCCGGATGGTATTAAAAGCCGAGCTGTAGTCTACAAAGAGGAGCCGTGCATAGGTGTTCCTGTGTTCCAAGTGCTTCAGTAATGTGTGCAGCACTGTGGCGATCGCATCCTCGGTTGACCGGTTCTCCCTGTATGCAAACTGGTGCGAGTCCAGGGATGGTGGAAAAGCAGCTCTGATGTGTTTAATGACCAGTCTCTCCAGGCATTTGGCGGGAATGGGGGTGAGTGCCACAGGTCTGAAATCGTTCAGACATGTGACATTTGACTGTTTTGGGATGGGAACGATGGTTGCTGCTTTGAAACAGGATGGTACCAGTGAACAGGACAACGAGGTGTTATATATAGAGGCGAAGACGTCCGCCAGGTCCGCAGCACAGTCTTTTAGCACCCGGCCCAGCACTCCATCCGGCCCGGCCGCCTTCCTGGTGTTAATGCTCCGGAACACACGCCTCAGCTCATGAGTGCTCAGGACTGGAGCAGGGTCGGTTGAGGGGAGAGGGGACAGGACAGGGTCGGTGTTCTCCCTGTCAAAACGGGCATAAAAGAGATTTAGATCCTCAGCCAGAGTAGAACTGTCGGCTGAGGGTGATGGTGTTCTTCTTTTGTAGTCCGTGATAGCCCTGATGCCCTCCCAGACCTGCCTTGGGTTTGTGTTGTTCTCAAACCTGGCCTCGATACGCCTCCTGTGCTGCTGCTTGGCAGTCTTGATGCCTCTTCTCAGGTTGGCCCTGGCAGCACTGTATGCCTGCTGGTCCCCGGATTTGAAAGCGTTGTTCCTTGTTCGAATAAGTTGTTGAACTCCGTGTGTCATCCAGGGTGGATTATTAGGGAACACACGCTAAGGTCTTAGCGTCTGAAATGTAATGTCCCAAAAAGGATGCACATCTGTTTTTTTAATATGTAGAAGGACTGGCTTTAATCCATACGAACACATGACTGTGGTTTTGTTTTTCTAGCTTGTTCAGTAAAGCCTCAGCTCTACGATTCTGACTCACATCCAACAACCACACACAGCTCAGTGTCAATCTAGTGCTGTTGATCAATAAAGGGTACATAAAACAATTTACCAGCTCCTCTAAAGATGAATACAAACGAAACACGAACAGTCATATCCTAGGATACCTAATATCTAAATAAGGGGCCTGTCCCCAGCTGCAGCCACTAAAAATCAGCCTTTAATCAGCCCGAGCAACAAGCCTGAACAACCAAACCATAAAGAGAAATTACTGCCACCGCTCACCGTGGAAGTGGAAGCTTAGCCAGTTTTAATCAGTCGGTAGGTTTCTGCTCAGGGGAGTTGCAAAAAAAGCTCAGATTTATGGTCCTGTAATTAACATGTCTGAGATTAAAGTGACGAAATGTCATGTATTGTCCTCTGGCTAGAGGCTCCAGTGCTGGCAGAGAGGCCGAAAGAGAAAGAGCGGGCAGAGCGGCCATGAGTCAGCCGGAGCCAGCCCCCTGCCTCATGCTGAAATCAGAGAAACCACAAGAATGTAACAGCTTCTGTTATTATCCCTCCCTGCTGCCTCGCAGCCTGATGGCCTGCCCCAGAAAATAGCAGCGAGGCTGGCTTCTCTCTCACTCACACACTCTTGTTCTCATGTTCTCTCGATCCTCTCATTCTCAAATCTGACACACACATTTTTCTCTCAGGCTATGGCTGTCCATTTTGTTTAGCTTTCTCTCCACACACACACACACACTTAAAATTTAACCGATATACGTCCAAATTTAAACACCATCTGGGTTTAATGGTATTCTGAGGAGGGTTTAAACAGCAGCAAAGTGTTTGACCACAGTTACATTGGTCTCTTTTAGCAGGATGAGTCGCAACACTGCTAACAAATGACGAGCGCAGTCGATAAATTGCATACATGCGGCACACGTGCTTTTGTCTAAAGCGGCTCACAGTAACATCATTCGACCGTCGCAGACACGAGACTTCCTTTTGTTGAAATGAAGCCGCACAGAGCCGCGTACACTCAGCAGCCTTTATGTAAAGCGTGAGGCTGACTCAGCAGCCCTTCAAACTCTCCGGTGACGAGTGTTGACCTGTTGCCTTGTTTGGCAGTTGCACAGAATTGCACCAATGCAAACAATTAGGATTAAATGGAAATCGCTCGCTATAGCCTCAATCTGTTTTCATAGATTTACTACCAAGCTTAATTTGCAGAAACAGATCTCTGCATATGAATGTGCAGAATCGGGAGACAAGGGATTTTTCCTCAAGAGTCCATGTAAATAACTAAATAGATAAAATAAAATATGGGAAGCTGTACTTTCCAAACTGGTTATAATCTGACAACTTTTGCTTTTTATTAGCTCTTTGCAAAGTATCTATACGGAGGCGTTTCATCAAATTTAAATTATGATCCTGAAAACAAGAAAACTGGGATAAAACCTTTACTTTTAAAAAGCTCTCGTGCCTCATTTTTCTAACCAATAACATCCCTTTACTTTACTGCGGTGTGCTTTCAGCCCTCCCTAAAAGTCCCAGCTCACTAACAGTTTAGCTCTGCTCAAGCCAAAATGACAGAAACACAGCATTAGGTCAATGAAACTGGACTGTGGATGGCCAGAGGCTGCCTCGTAGGCTTAAATTGCTGAAATTATATATAAATTATTCCTCAATCAGGTGTTAGCGGTACGATAACAATGTGAAAGTGAGTGGGAACAGCAGCAACTGAGCCGTGAAGTGGTAGGCCACATAAAATCTCAGACCGGGGTCAGCGGATGCTGAGCCGCACAAAGGTTACCGGCTTTCTGCAGAGTCAGGAACAGCGCATGCATAGATGTGTTGGTGGAATGGGTTTCCATGGCGACCAGCTGCACACAAGCCTTACATCACCGAGCGCAATGCAAGGTGTCATATACAGCGGTGTAAAGACGCAGCCACTGGATTCTAGAGCAGTAAAGACGTGTTCTCTGGAGCGACCAATCACGCTTCTCCCTCTGGCAATCTGATGGACGAGTCTGGGATTGGTGGATGCCAGGACAACGGTACTTGCCTGGCTGCGCTGCTAAGTGTAAAGTCTGGTGGAGGAGGGATTTATGGTGTTTTTCAGGAGTGGGGCTCGGCCCATTAGGTGCAGTGAAAGGAACAAAGTGCACAAAGCATGATCCTGAAAGACAAGGATGAGCGAGTCTGGTGAGGAAGAACTTGACTGGCCTGCACAAAGTCCTGACCTCAACCTGACAGAAGACCTTTGGGATGAACTGAAACGCCGATCCAGGCTGTCCAACATCAAGGTGTGACCTCACAAATGCTCTTCTGGGAGAAAGTCCTGTAAACACTCCTAAACCTTGTGGCAAACCTTCCTAGAAGAGTTGAAGCTGTTACAGCCAATCATATTAAACCCTGTGTATTAAGAATGAGATGACACTCGAGTTCATGTGTGTGTGAAGGCATACGAGTAAATAGTTTTGATGTGTGTACTTAGTGTATGCCAGCTATAATCGGGGTTTATTGTTTTTTGTTTGTTTGTGACAAAGTCGGCTCTTTGAAGGGACCGTTTCTATCCTCGGGCTTTGAGTCCAGCTGAGAAAGGCTGCGGAGGCCCGGGAATAAACAAAGGAGCGCAGCAACTTAAGCATGTTGACATCCCCATCGCTGTCGTCCCTGCATCGACTCATATACACAGTGAAAACATTTTCACAGCACAAATTTATAAATTTACATTTGGCACAAGCCATCTGCTGGCTAAAACTGACCAAATTACAGAGAGAGAATTTACAAACAGCTTTGTCTTGGACAAGCTGGTCCTGTGGAATATGATTCAAGACCAACGAGGATTTTTTTGGACAGAAAACAGGCCTGACGGTGAGGAAATAAGTAGCACGAAGTAAAAATAGTAATGTCCCAGGTTTTCAAACTCCTCTTTTAGTGAGTGTTTAGGTTGGATACGGAATCACTCCGGGCTTCCTCGACAGACCTCCAACAACAACAAGCAGCGGATAAAACCAGGTTTTACCATGTAAACCGTTGACGTTCCAGTAATAAGCCCGTCAAGTGCAGCACAAAAATAACGCTGCATGTCTGAAAAAAGATGGCATAAGACTGAAAAGTTGGAGATGTTAACTATGTCACCAAAATAACAGCACTCTTACTGTCACTAAGGTAGGCTAAATATCTCCTATGACCCGTTCTCATTACTTTTAAAATAGCTCAAAACATTATATTCAGGATAAACATTACAACGGGCTAAATTTGGGATTTTGCAACTCAGTCACGTCAAAATTCCCTTTGTCTACAGAGGAAGTACAAAAGCCCAGAAGCCCTTCAATGCAGTTTTTACATCGAGGGCACAGCAGAAAAAGAGCAATCCATTTTTGGCTCTGACCCACTGTTCTTAAGCAACTGTGTCCTCTGACCCCCCGAGGTATTCAAGGCTCTTTAAGCAGCTGTTTCAAAGGCAGACCTGAGGATCTGAAGGTGACACGCACACACCGAGCTCAGGTTGCACAGGTGGCAGGTTAAAATGGGCACGCGGCAATCGATCTACAACTCAAATGTTCATTGGCTTGTATGTGTAAGCGCACACGTGTCTACCTGCTGCTGGGTTAAATGGATGTGGGATGGAGGAGAGTGAAGGAAAACACAAGTCTGAACAAGCACTGGAACATAACCAGGGAGTCAGCTGTGCTCACATACCTGAGGATAGTAAACACGGGGGTGGGGCAGCACTGAAGAGGAATCCTGATAATAATGTTAGGATGTAGCAGTTTTACTCATAAACTGGTATAAAACTTCATTTTGCCAGGGCAAACTTGAATTACATTTCTTCTGCTCGCTCCAGAGCGCTCTCCAAATTTAACAGACAACTTCCCCAAAACGTCAGATATGATTATCTCACCGGTGCAGCAGTTTTACAAAGACGTTCCCAAAACGCAGCATATTGAGGGCATCGCGGCGTTATTACCCACAAGTACGATTAACATCGCATTTTCTAACTGGTTTGACAAAGTTTGCCAACACTCCCGATAATTTGAACGACAGCAGTCTGAACAAGAAGACTGCAGAGAGGTAGACAGATAAATAAATAACGAGCACAATCATCTACAACTGGTTCTAGACACCCAATAGCTGCATTAGATGAGTACCTCCCCGGTAATACTTGGACTGTTCTAGAAGGAGTTCAGTTCATTTTTTGAGTTTATTTATGGAAAGGATCACAGGAAGTTCCTGGTATTTCAGAGCTATAAGGTTACCGGTATTGGTAAACTCATGAATGTAACCAATAAGAACAAACATCAATTCACACATTAGACACGCCCACTCATGCCAGGAAGTCACCCTCTTTCCTTTCTGTCTCCACACCTATCAAACGGTCATTTCTCTGTTTATGCCTGTTTATCCATCTCAAGTGATCAGTGGCTGTACGAAGATTTACATGTATCCAAGTAATTCTGTCTCACAGCTATAATCTCACCCTCTAATTGGGCTCCCTGTGAAACAGTTTCCAGGCCGTTCGATTGGTTTATCTGTCTTGTTGCCCAAAGTCGTCGTGTCTCAGGCTGGTTTAAATTGGCCTCAGCCTTTCAGGGAGTCAGTCTGGCCTTTCGGAGAGGTTCAAACGTTGCGAAGGAAAGAGGTGAGCTGGGTTTCTAACACAAGACTAAATGAGAGCAGCTGTACTGTCAAAGCAAGGCAGCCCCATCATTGCTTTATCTCCATCATCTTTGTTTTCATAATTGTTAGAAATCATAATTTTAATTGAATAGGATTTTTGATAAATTGTACAGCCCTATTAGAACACACAGATGACTCATAATAGGGCCAATAAAGGATGCTGAATTACAATAGACGCCTCGAGTCACAATGTTTCCAAAGTCTACAGCAGTGTGGGTGTCAGAACACAGTGAATCACGTTGAAGACGGTAAGAAGACAGAAAAGTTTGTGTTTCCAGCGCATTATTTTTTTTCCATATTTTCATTCTGTGGTCCTCCATAACAACGGGTATGATTCCAAAACTCAGTCCTACCTGTACGCAAACACATTACTGTCCAAAATCCTCAAGTACCTTTTTCTTTTTTTAAAACAGGATCCTCTCCTAAAGCCATTAAAACACACAAAATTTGGAACAAGTCTGAAGAACCGTTACAAATCATCCTCATACGTTTGGTTTAGATGCGTTTTCACTTCTGGGAAAAGCTCAGTTTGGTATAAGTGAACATGCTGCCTGGGTAGAGCACGCAGGATGCAGCGAGAAGACCACATACTTGCAGAGTATTACCTGCACTATTCTTATATTAGACAAGACCAGTCATCACACAGACTTTTAATTAGGGCGCTGGCAGATTAAAGGCTGTATCGGGCATTTGCGTTCTCCTCCATCAACTAATGCCAAGAACAGTTTAGGGATGCAGTGAAGGGAGGCTTTTCATGAGATCTTTATCCCTTGAAGTCTCATCCTAGGGCCTCCGCTGGGAAAAAAAGGACTGTGGATGATCCAGGCCGGCTTGATGTGATGATACAGCACGACAGCCACTTAAAGCTTCCAGATCATCCAACAAAGACAAAGCTTAGACTTTGCTTCAACTTACATGCTGTGAATAACGGAACATTTTGACCACCTTTGTAAAAGTAAACGTTTGATTTGTGATGGTTATTTTTTGCATGCCAACCTCAGTTCAAAGACAGTTACTACTTACTCAAATATCAGCGATTGCTCTGATTGAACCCCAAAAATGAACCTGTCTGCATTTCTGCAAACAATAATTTTATCACCTAATAGATACTTTCGAAATGTGTCCACCGGTGATGTCCTGTTTTATTTGTCCATTAGCCTGCAGGATAAGTAAGTGTTACATTTAGAATATATCTGGATGTCTTTTAAATAACTCAAATGGATTAATTAAAGATTAAAATCATCATAATTTTCAATTCATTCTCCTCAACTAAGCAATGGAGTAATCGATGCAGCTCTATGAGGCATTAATTGCGTTTGCCTAAGCAGTAGGGGGTCTGCATCCACCTCCCCTTCGCCTGGACAGCATGCTGCTCCAGCTAATCAAACCATTATGACCCCCCCGCTAAGTGAGAGCACCATTATCATAATATGCAGTTTCACCTGATTAGTTATGCGTGACTCAAGCACACCGAAGCTGGACAAAGAATAAGATTTCTCAGAAGTAAATCAAACATGGCCAACAAAATATATCATGAAGAACCGCTACAACACCTGCATCCAGTCATAACATACAGCATTCATTTGCAAATAATATTCAGTGCAAGAACAGCTACACCCAATCCACAAGGCAGCTTTTATTTTTGTCCCGCTGTTCACAAGCAGACAATTATTATTTTTAGTCTGGGATTTCGATTTTGAAAAACTCGTGCATGTCAACCTCCCGCTTTACTTTCCATTGATATTCAGACAAGATGTCTAAAAGCCTGTCACACTCATCCACCATTTGATAACTCGTTCGTCGCAGCATATCAAAAACAAAAATCTGTGTCATTGTAAATGTGCCGCTATCCGCTTTCCATTTTGGAAGTTTGGATCTGCCGAGGCACCTTCATCCTGGCGTCCTGTAGCTGTGGTATCTCGCGCCAAATAAACACAGCTGTGTTTGGAGCTCGGGAGACGGTTTTCGCTAAAAAGTCGTGCCATATCCGCCCAAGCAACAGACCACTAACTAGCTGCCTTTCTGAGAGATATCTGGCTGGATATTTGTGTGAATGAATGGCTGCTGGTTCACTTGTGCACAGCCAGTCTGACAGACTAAAGGAAGTTCAGTCCAGCGCGATAATGCTGACGGCGTACGGGTAACTGCAGAAAGCTGGCATGATACTCCAAAGTGAAACGGCCAAACTCTGTGGATCAATGGTTAAACTTCCATTTCATGTGTGCAAACAGGACTGCGAGCTGTCCAAAGGGTCATAACGAAAGGTCGCTGGTCCTCTTGGCTAAACATGAACAGGGCTGTGAGCAAAAGGTCACAGGAAGCTGGTGTCAATCAAATAAAGAAGGCAAAAATGACAATAACTACATATATGGCCTCAAAATGTTTCGAGTTTTACACAAAGTTTCTGACGGGCTTTTTCACAGCGTTTCTGGCAACATTTCCAAGCCTACTTATCTGAGGCTTGCAAATGCTAGCATCTTTAAAGCATGATAACGTATCTTGCCTGCAGCACCCAGCCAGCAATCTTCTTACCAATACTCTCAGTTAGCAGCAACACTAAGCTGTCAGCGTGGAGAAGCACCACGCTGAGAGAAAGGGTGTGCTTTCCAACGTTGAGACTAACAAGAGCAGGCAGCCGGACGAGGAGAGGAGGAGGGAAGGAAGCAGAAGAAAATAAGGAAAGGACAAAAGGAGACGGCGAGGATGGAAGAAATGCTGGAAAGATAAAGTCAGACGGACGTTCCCCTGAACAGACATGACTTTATGACAGTACAGAAACTCAGCATCAAGTCCTCAAGAATTGTTCAGTTTTCTAGGCTCTTTAAAATCACATTTCCCCAACACTCTGCTGCTCCCAGCCCAACCCTGACTGTACACATAACAAGAACAGCTGACCTTTGGCCAAACTGCTAGGTGGGCTGGTTTATGACCTATGTTTAACCGAGGGGCTGACATCTTTATGCACCTTCCCTGTAGTTACAGAAATGGTGTGATGATAAATTGACAATGAGAGGACTAATCAAGCTGAAATAGATGCAAATCTGCTGCACTTTCGACCTCCGCGCGTCACTTTTTTCTGACTTATGTGCAACACTTGTGCTGGTGGTTACTCTGGCAATCACCAGCACAAGCATTTTGTGATCCTCATCCATATCACTGGCTTGTTTTGATTGTCACACAGCATGAGAGGTTGACGTAGTTGTCATTTTGTTGACAATAAAGCTCCCGAGTGAAATTAAACAGCCTTATGCTCACATGGATACGCTTATGCACTCACTGCAGTAAAAAGCCCATCAGATATTTAAAGTCTTATTGAACAATAGAAAATTATGAGCAAAATAAATGCGTTGCAAACTCTAATGATAATCATAACATATGTTTAATATCTGTTTTTTTCATCTTGGCTCATGTAAATCATGAAGTTTAGCCATGTAAATATTGTCATCGGCCAGACGGGTGGCACGCTCTCTGTTCGCTCAGCCAGAGTCGTGCACGCATTCTGCTGCGTCTTCTCTTTTTCTTTCTTTTTTTGCAGAACAAACCATAGAGCGTGCACACACATGCATGCACGCACACACACACACACACACGCGCACAGCTGTGGCCAAGCGCTTGTTCTGTTTCTGCTCTATTGTTCGACATCTTGTAAATTTCCACCAGGAGGATGATGGGAAATAATCCGAGAGGAATTTTTGTTGTACTCTTGCAAATATTGACCCTGCAGCATCTCCAGTCTTACAATCTATGATTAAACCTCTGAGTTTTGACACACCGTCTTCAGACTTAAGTTTTCTCCAAGTCTTTTCAAAGCCTTCCAGTCTCTGGCGCCCATAAATGCATAAATTATAGTTTGCCTCCTCATCACATTCACTGAATCATTCACAAATCTGAGCAGGTTACCTGGGGATCTGATCATTCCTGACACCAAAGGTGCTCCCGCGGGAGCCCCCTGCCCTCTGCTAGCAGGTGCAGTTTATCCCAATTACCCTTGCCACACCTGTACCCCTTATGTCTTTCTCCTCCTCGCACACACACACTCCTAATGTACACCGCAGGGATGGCAGGTTCAGGTGTGGCGCTCAAGTAAAGCAGGGCTGTTGCCGCAGGCGATCTAAGCTCCACCAACTGTGTCTATCCGCTGCTTAAACCTCTTCAGATTCGGGCAGAGCAGACGGGGTCAAAGCAGGATTCTCCTCAGAACACCGCTCATGAATTTATAATGTGTATAAAAATAAAAACGATGAGTGCATTTTTATTTTATGGAAGCAAACTTTGCTCTGCTGTACTTAGTCGTATTTAGATGCTAACACAGCCACGGCACAGCACCCACTCCCACTGTGTGCACCAGCGTTCGGGGTGGGATTCTGCTTCGTGATTATGGATTGTCCGGTAAACGGATGGACACTCGCATCTTCAGCTCAAACCCCATCGTGGTTTGGCTTGTTTTCAAAGCAGTATCACATATTTACGTTTCATATTTAAAACTAAATCTTGCTACCTGCAATTCATAACAAAACCAGCATCAGTTGCAGTACTAATGACTGCACAAGCCAGCAAGTCTCTAATGCCAAATAATCCTTGCTTCCACGGCTTAACACGATATGGTCGCAATCAACAGCCTGGAATACTGTCCCAAATAAAAATGTGATGCATGACAGGCCTAATTCCCAGGATAAGTAGTTCAGCTCCAGAAACTAGCAGCCTGAGCAGGGATTCCCATATGGATTCAGGTCAAGACCAACACCAAACAGCAGCTCGCATACATTTCTGGACAGCAATCTGTTACCTTTTTTTGGAGGGGACAAAAACACACAGAAACGCTCCTGTCGAAACAGCTCTGTGTCTAATACATGTAAGTCATGTGTTGTATGCCAGCCTGCCCTTAAATCTAAACATGAAATAGTCCCAAAAAATAAATACATAAAAAAAGAGCTCATGGACATGACTTCTCCTTTTTCCCCCCCAAAGCCAGTCAGCATGACTTTGACATGTATTTCAATAGGAAGCATGTTTTGTAACTACAGCTGTTGTCTAGTATCAGCCGGCTTATTTAGAGGGTCCTGTTTCCCTGGCAACTAAGAAAGAAACCTAAAACCTAACCCATTAGCTAATCCTAATCCAGTAATTTTAGTACTTCTAAAGCCTAAATCTCAGGAGTAGTTTTTCTTGTCTAAGTATAACTCCGTTCCTTTAATTCCAAAACCCAACAATGGACTTCCTAAAGATGATTAATAAAGTACTTCAAATAACAATTGAAAATCTGTCCATATTTGTGCAGATTAAACAAATATGTAAGACTGCGTTCTTCCATTTGTGCAATATCTCTAAAATTAGAAATATCCTGTCTCAGAGTGATGCTGAAAAACTAGTTCATGCATTTATTACTTCCAGGCTGGACGACTGTAATTCATTATTATCAGGATGTCCTAAAAACTCCCTGAAAAGCCTTCAGCTAATCCAAAAATGCTGCAGCAAGAGTCCTGACAGGGACTAGAAAGAGAGCAGATTTCTCCTTTTTTGGCTTCCTGTTAAATCCAGAATTCAAAATCCTGCTCCTCACATACAAGGTCTTAAATAATCAGGCCCTGTCTTATCTCAATGACCTTGTAGTACCATATCACCCTATTAGAGCACTTCGCTCTCGCTCTGCAGGCCTACTTGTTGTTCCTAGAGTATTTAAAGTAGAATGGGAGGCAGAGCCTTCAGTTTTCAGGCCCCTCTTCTGTGGAACCAGCTTCCAGTTTGGATTCAGGAGACAGACACTATCTCTACTTTCAAGATTAGGCTTAAAACTTTCCTTTTTGCTAAAGCATATAGTTAGGGCTGGACCAGGTGACCCTGAATCCTCCCTTAGTTATGCTGCAATAGACGTAGGCTGCTGGGGGACTCCCATGATGCACTGAGTCTTTCTTCTTCACTCACTATGTGCTTATACACCTCTCAAGTTATTATTAATCTCTGGCTCTCTTCCACAGCATGTCTTTTGTCCCATCTCTCTCCCATCTCCACCAAGCAGTCGTGGCAGATGGCCGCCCGTCCCTGAGCCTGGCTCTGCTGGAGGTTTCTTCTTGTTAAAAGGGATTTTTTCCTTCCCACAGTCACCAAGTGTTAACTCATAGGGAGTTGTCTGATTGTGGGGTTTTTCTCTGTATGTATTATTGTAGGGTCTTTAACTTACAATATAAAGCACCTTGAGGTGACTGTTGTTGTGATTTGGCGCTGTGCAAATATAACTTAATTGAATTATGGGATTGTAGTTGTGCTGTCTGGTGTGAGCAGAGGAGGCTCTCTCACCAAACCCCCCAAATATGCACTTTGTTACTCTTTAAAAGAGTGAAAACATTCACATTGCGTACATGGACACAAATCAGTACATATACGACCATCATACAAAATTTCATGTGCAGGAACACAAAACAGACTGAATGCAATGACAGTTTCACGAACTGCTATATGACTCTGCTGTTTATGCACAGTATGCCGTGCAGGTTGGATGCCTGGGTTTGTTTTGGAGAACACTGAGCCCAGCTCCTGGTTCCCATTCAGAGGACATCACTCTAAAGTCATGTCACAGTTTAGTCAGGGAGCGAAGGGAGACGGAGACACGGTCAGATAAACAGCACAGAGCAGGGTACATATGATCTCAGCAGCGGCAGCAGACTGGGGAGCAGCAGGCAGCAGAGGAACCGACTGCGACCCAAAGATGTGGCACGGATGGTGGGGGATTACGTCATCGAAAAAATGAGGACGCCTCATCCCAGCGAACCCCCTTACATCCATTACATTAAAACCTTACCGATCAGCACATCATCTCCATCATTTTATTCACATTAAAAAATAAAAAAAAAAGAATAAATACGAATGCACGGGCTGCGTCTCAGCAGCTCGTCCACGCAGGCCCCCCTCCCGTGACATTTCAGGAATGTGACATGTACACAAACGCTGCTTCACCAACAATTATTTAGCAACGATTGACCAAAAACACACAACCAGCTCTGTGGTCGCTGAATGCACCAAGCTACACGTTAAAATAAATCCACGGAGCCCGTCAAACAACACACGGGACGCAGGAACCGTGTAATAAGCGCTCACTGGTGCCTATCGCTCGATAAGAGGTGTGTGCCATATTTAAAGCCACAACATTAAATGACGCCGCGCTGGTTCCAGAGAGCTCTAACTGCTCATTAAAGGGCTTATTGTGCGCTGTCCGGTGACTGGCAGATAAACGAGCCGTTTATCTTAACACATGAAACGGATCCGGGGAGGCTGCTAACAAAGTTTCATTGATTAAATAAGCCTTTAAATGCGCACTAATGTTGCGCACATTGGATCAGCTTGTAAGCTGCGAGATATCGAATGAGCTAAGAAACAGCTAGCAAGCTACACAACCGCTGGCTATTAAGGCTGTGGGAGAAAATGTGTATGTGCTGGGGCTTTTTATGAGATTCCACTGAACAAACACAAGCGCAGTTGCAAAACGTGCCTTTTGAAACAGCGCTCTCCCGCTGTTATTTCGCAATTCTGGCTATTTAGTGTGTGCGGGAACAACTTGGATAAAAGTGACAGCGCTAAGCTAGCTAGCTAACCCGCGTCAGCTGGCTCCAAGAGGGGGGGAAAAGCTGTGACTGAGCGTCTTTCTTACCGTCATAAACTGCTCCAGGGGCGTCCAGTTTTTAAGGAATACAATTTTTGTTATGTGAGGAAATGGTCTGTGTATACAGGGGGGGTGGGGGGGCAACAGAGCCCGAACATCCAAGATCAGTCCAGCCGCTGCCGATAAAATCCAGGCGACATCTTTATCACAGCGCTCATCAGTGGCTCAGAGTTCCGCGCTGATTCACGCACATCCATCCAGCAGAGAGGGGCCTCCTCCGGGCTCGACCATGCGACTGGCTCGGCGACGACGGATAATCCACAGGACAGGACCCCCAGCGGTAACCATTGGCTAGACGCGGGGACCAGCAGTCATTTCAGGCCGACGGAATGAGAAAATAATCCCACGCATGCACCGAAACAAAGAGTGAACGTTTCAGGCGCGAAGAAAGCCGCACATTAAAGCCGCAAATTAGGAAAATGTTGCGTTTCTGAGTTTCCCAGCACGAGCCTGTGCGCTGTTGTCAGCACTCCCCGCTGTCTCCGCAGCTGCTTTGCCTGTCTGCCCTGCAGCACAGCAGCGGCAGCGCGGCGACGTAATTGCGCAAAGCGAACGCACAGGGGCGGGGCCACGCGTCGCACACAGGTAGCAGTGCCGCAAAATCTGACGCTTTTCACCCCGTTAAAGTCTGAACCGTGACAAAGTTACCAGAAAATTCAGTGTTCTTCGAACCCTCCGACTTTTTTTGATGAATGAAATATAAATTTGCGTAAACAACTTTTAATTTGAATCGCATTTTCTACATCCGGCATTTTTTTAAACGTGTTGCTTAAAACGTGCTGGTGATCAAAGAGTCTCAAAAACTGACTTATCAGATATGATACACTAAGGGGTTAAGGGAGGGCGTAATAACCAAAACGTTTGTTGAAGGCAATACCATGCCATAGAGCGGGGGTGTCAAACATAAGGCCCGGGGCCAGTATCGGACTCCAGCCCGTTGGACTGCTTTGGAAAACGTGAAGGAGATACATTTTGAACTTCTAACTGTATTTTGAAAGGTTTTGCAGCTTTTCCTAATGATAAAGATCTCCCCCATTCCTATTCACACTAACCCAGTGTAAATAAAGTGATAGTTAAATTACAGAAAAGGTCTTGTTTTTCGCAAACTAATAAAGATTTGTTGTTTATTTTTTATTTTGGTGATTTCAAATTTTTAAAAAAAAAAAAAGTTTTCTGTCATTTAAGAAAAACTTTCTATATTATGATGACAGGACAGTCTGGACAATGAAATACCAGAGCTTTTTCTGCAATTTTGCACATTTATTTCTTACAAGTTAAGCCCAAAGAGCCATGCTGACAGATTTCTTTCATTTACTACAGCATCATTTCTTTATCATGAACAAAAACTCAGACATACTGCTGAAATTACAATTCTTTTTCCTATATTAAAATAGCTACAGAAAGGGGAGTTCCACTGTTCCAGCCCATTTAGATCAAAGTAGGCTTTATGTGGCTCACAGAGTAAAATGACTTTGAATGGTCCTCAGTTTCTTTTCAGCTAGTGTAACATTAAAGGGTCAGCTTGTTTGCCAGTTAACCAGAAGTTGGCCTCATGGTTAACAGCTTCAGCGAAGAACTGAAGCTGTCTACCATGTCTGTTAATAGATTGATGGAAATTGGTGTGAGACACGTCAACTTTTATGCATCTCAAACATGTTTCCTGTATATTATCTTTAACCATTTTTCTTTCATCTACTTCATATTAATGTGTTTCAAAGTACAATAAGTTTGACCGCGTTTTACCAAACACAATACTGACAGAAGTGTACTCTCTACAATTAGTTTCAGCTGTGAGGTTTCCATGGACACAGTAAAAATGGACAAAGCTCTGTTTTTTTTAGTGTTTATTGAACCTTCTGACAAATAAAAAAAAAAAATCAATATTAATTTCCATAAATGAGTTTTATTATGTATCATATCTGCTACCAGCTTTTATTTTCCAGTTTATTACTTGAAACCATAAAGTGCAATTAATTTATGTTTATCCGAGGGGAAAAATCACACAGATGATGTAGAAATCTTAAAACATACAAAAACTCACATATCAAATGTGATACAGCCCAACTAATGTCGGGCAAAAACCTCCACTGTCATTGACATAAGGAGATGACACGTAATAATGTTTATCATAGAATGTTGGGAATAAAGTAACATGTGTCAAATATGTTTCTGAAGTTTAAGTTTTTCTTAATTGTAACTGCAGCATAAGTTGTTATAATGACGACTCCTGAACGCTTGGCCCTATAACAGAACAATCAGCATTTTACGTAGCGGCAAATCACACTAAAAGTCACCTCAAGGCCCTTTACATTGTAAGGTAAAGACCCTACAATAATACAAAGAAAAGCCCAACAGTCAGATGACTGGGCAGCTGGCGACAGTGGGAAGGAAAAGCTCACCTTTATCAGGAAGAAACGTCTGGCAGAACCAGGCTCAGAGAGGGGGACAGGACAAAAGACACATTGTGGAAGAGAGCCAGAAATTAATAATAACCAATGTTTAAATGCAGAGTTTTATATTGCATTAAAATAAATAAATAAATAAAAAAAAATTATATATATCTAAGGGAGAGAGATAGGGTGATATATATATATATATATATATATATATATATATATATATATATATATATATATATATATATATGTATATATATATATATATATATATATATATATATATATATATATAGGAGCCAGCTGAGGTGGTTCGGGCATCTGACAAGGATGCCCCCTGGGTGAGGTGTTCCAGGCATGTCCCACCGGGAGGGGGCCCCGGGGCAGACCCAGGACACGCTGGAGAGATTATATCTCTCGGCTAGCCTGGGAACGCCTTGGTGTTCCCCCGGATAAGCTGGAGGAGGTGGCTGGGGAGAGGGAGGTCTGGGCCTCTTTGCTTAGGCTGCTGCCCCCGCGACCCGGCCTCGGATAAAGCGGATGAAGATGGATGGATGGATATATAGGTGGTTCTGCATACCTGAAATGCATTTGATGTCTCTATTTTTCTGTATACATACTGATAAATTGCACCAGGAGTAAGTGCCCGACCCCTTAACTTGCACACAAACAAACACAAACAAAGCTTTTCCACCTTCCATGTTTGCTCTGCAGGGAGCTCTGTATCTCTCTGCTGGAGACAAAAAGCTGTGCTTTTCAGAATAAAAGTAAATGTTCTCTTTCATTTCAAATCCAAGGCTGCCCATTCATCAATTCATCAATCTGTTTCCCATCCTTTGTTTCTAAAAGACAGTAGGTTGGTAATCTGGGTTATACCGCCCTCAAGTGGTTAGCAAAAGAAACAAGCCACGCTGTGGCAAACAATGGACCATTGTTGGGATAATTCTGTGGGGAACACAATGAGGTAAGCTGATGAAGCGCAGTAGTAAGAAGAAGACAATGACCCCAGTGTTGTTGATCTGCATAATTCAAAAGCTGCTTTGTCGTTGATGGAGTGGAGCAGAATTGTCAAAGCTTCTTGTCTCGTTTTCAGTACTCTCCTGCCTTCTTTTGAACTTCATCATTTTTCCAGCATCGTATGAACTGATGGAGAACAAACAAAAACACATTTATATCATGTGTATTTGCTAGAACATTTCCCAATAAATACTGCGGCATGTCAACGCCCACAATGTGCTGCATAACCACAGAGCTGGAGCAAATTCAGCATGTTGCTCAAGGGCACTAATGCACCGAGGATGGTGGATGTTTTTGAGAAGAATGCAGCCACGCTTTCGTTCTGCCTCACCACTTCTCCCATCTTCACGCATCTTATGTCTGGATTTTATCAGAGCATGCACCTGCTCACGATCCCATTCACTCAACGGTGAAACAGACTTCTGTGTCACTGAAGGACAGCGATGTTAAAAAACAACAACAAATCTGTCTGCACATCTATCTACAACACGATTAATTGCATGCTTCTATATTTAGCTCAGTCCATGGGGCATAAGATTGGAAGTGTAATTAAAACGTTATATGTGAACCTTGTTAATATGCAGACAGATGACCTGAGGGAATCTGAGTGAGCATGTGATGAGTCCTGAGTCACCGTAAGCTGTGTTAAGATTATTATCACCAAACAGTTTAGTTGCGCAAATTGTGGATCCTTACAGTAGCCCTCTCTTTAAAGCCATTAGGAGTTATTTATTCTGAACTGGGAGGTGTAATTGTCCCCTTACAGGTTTAAGGATCTCTGTGTACAATCAATGCTTTTATGTGGCGGTGAAGCATTCCTGTTGATTAAGAGGTCACTGAATGGTTTGATGAGAATGACTCATGTCAGGTTTTATGCATTATGTGGCTTTTGCAGTCAGCTTTGGCAGATTTTGGACTCTCCATCTTTATCATCGTGACATTAAATCAGGTGTTTTCTTTTTGGAAGAATCCCTAAAATAGAGTTTGAGACTTTCAGATTCCATTTGAAGGCACAAAGGCAGCAGCAGATGGTGACCCTTCTTCTTCTCCTTTCAGCTGCTCCATCACCCTATCTCAGCAACCTCCTCCATCATACCTATGCATGAACCTCTGGCATCGTCTCGCTCTTTTTCTCCTGCCTCCATCTTCAGCATCCTTTGCCCGGTGTATCCACTCTCCCTCCTCTGCACCATCTCAACCTTGCATCTCTAATTGTGTCTCCAAAACACTGAACTTGATCTGATTGATGTCTTTCTAATCTTGTCCAGCATCTTCAGCTCGGCCTCCTGTCTTTTTGTCCCTGCCACACATCACAGCAGGTCTCAGTAACACCTCGTAAACCTTCCCTTTCACTCCCACTGCTCTCCACCTGTCACAGTTCACCTCTGACGCTCGTCTCCACCCACTTGACATATTTTTTACTTTTAAGACATTTTCAAGAATTTCAATTTTCAACTTTTTCACATTGTTACCAGTTTTCCTCTCATTCACACTCGCATGTATTCTGTCTTCCTTCTCCTGACTCTCACTCGCCTTCTCTCCAGGGCAAACCTCCACCTCTCCAGGCTCTCTTTCACCTGCTCTGTACTCTCGCTACAGAAGCAGGTGGCGAGCCAACACTTTAATGACATCCCCTTTTCCAGTGAGATGCTGTGAGCTTCTAATCTGAAACAGACTCCATGCATTTCTAAGGAAAAAAACTGCTTTGCCTAAAATTGGAATCACTGGCCAGAGGAGAGCAGACAGCAAGAGAATCGGCAGTGATTGCTCAGAGGTTTTATCAGCCATGATGTCCTCCCATGGAAAACACCCCTAACCTCTGCTGGAAACTCCGCATAACAATCTTTCCCAAAGCTGCTGAAATGTGGACCTTGCCTTGCACATGGACTTCTTTATTGTGGGGTTGTCCTTTGTTCATATTTGGCCAACAGAGGGCACTGCTGTACCAATAATGTTTACATTGTACACGCTTCCCTTTGGTAACATTATTAGAAAACCTGCATACATTTTCACTGCTATGCAGACGATACCCATGTTGGTTTATCCATGCTGAATCGAGCGGTTAAACTGTGGGCATATCATAAAGACAAATACCTGGACGATTGAATTTTCTGCTTCTAAATTCAGATAAAACTGAGGTTATTGTACTTAGCTAAACATCTCAGAACATGGATGGCATTACCCTGGCCTCCAGTAACACTGTGAGGAATCATGGAGTCGTTCTCGACCAGGATTTGTCCTTCAATGCACACATTACACAAATGTGTAGGACTGCCTTGTTCCATTTGTGCACGCAGTGTTGGGTAAGTTACTTAGTTACATTACTAGTTACTTCTATCAAAAGTAACTCAGTTACTTCAAGTTACTCGTTACTTTCAAAGTAACTAGTTACTAGGGAAAGTAACTTTGGTTTTACTCAGAATTCTCTTGTTAATGTGTTGCTTCCATAACTTTGCAGTCTTCTAGCTTGCTTACTTGCCACAGTGCACTGTGTCACCAACCAATAGAAAGAAAAAGATAATGTGCATATTTCCACGAGAGAAATCCCACGCCTGGACCGTCATTGACCTCCGCCATGATTCTAGCCTACGTCACAGCGTCATGTGCGCTTTTTACATCCAACACAAAAACTGCAGTCGTGGTGCTTTTGATTGTACTCAGAAACTCGGAAATTCTGCCTTCTGAATAGGAAGATGTAGGCAACACCAGACTGCAGATGAGCTACATACAGGGCTGGACTGGGACAGAAAATCGGCCCGGGCATTTTGACTAGAGACCGGCCCACCATTATAGGAAAAATCATAAAGCCTTTGAATGAAAACAAACGCTGTTGTGACAGTGATGTACACTGTTCTGATGGTATATATGCATCAATCTATCAATCGTTTGTTGTAAGATTCAGATAATTATTTTTTAAAAGCGAGACATTTTAAACGAGAATAAGAAAGAAAAGTATTTCTTTGTGCCCCCCTCTCCCTGTTAATGCCCTACATGCCCCCCTGGCAACACTTTGCTAGACCCGCCCCTGCACAGTTACCAGCTGTCAGCTACTTAGAAAAGGATCCTGGGGTTATTTGTCTCTCAGAAACAGTTCATAACTTCAACTCATTCATGTCACCTAAAAGGTAAACCTGTTTCTCCATCACCTGTTCAGCTCTGATGATTCAGTAAGGACATCTCCTGGTTTCATCTTCATGTTTCCCTCTCACCACATATCCAAACCGACATCATGACCAGCAGCTTTACAGCTGCTAAACAACAGCAGCACGTTTAAGCTTGATCAGCTGTTGTTAGAATTTATTTGCTATTAATTTCTAGTATCAGCTGATGTTTGCTGGAGCCACAGCTCCAGCAAACATCAGCTATAAACTGTGCGGGTCTTGCAAAGTTTTGCCAGGGGGGCAGGTAGGGCATTAACAGGGAGAGGGGGGCACAAAGAAGCACTTTTCTTTCTTATTCTCATTTAAAATGTCTCGCTTTTAAAAAATAATTATCTGAATCTTACAACCAAAGTTTTTATCTGATGTAAAATGTATAGAAATCATACATATACCAACAAGACAGTACATCACTGTCACAGCAGCGTTTGTTTTCATTCAAAGGCTTTATGGCTTTTCCTGTAATACCTGTTGCTATGTCGAGGCATTTATTGCACATGGGAGAAACTAATCTGCACATGCACTGATTATGTGCTTAAAATGTTCTGTTTTACAGAGAGAGGCATAACCTGTCAGCAGCCCACAGTCTAAATCTATCCAGAGCATATTATAGAAACAAAAATACAAATGCATGCATGTACATTCCTGTTTCTCTCACCTGGGTGAGAGAAACAGGAATAGCACTTATCAGCATCTGACTAATACGACTGATCACACATATGACCACAAACACAGGCAGGGAAACAGTTTATTGGTACACTGTGCCCTACACGCCATCGTTGTTGCATAAAGTCAGCAAATACACGACCCCTCAGGACTTTGCTGATTACAAATTACATTCAGCACATCCGTGATGACATAATTTTAAGAAAAAACATGCAAAGTCTTGCTAGTTTAGTTCCCATCGCTAGCCCTCCTCTCATACTTTCTCCTCTTTCAGCAGAGCGAGGATCTGCTCCCTCCTGGAGGTGTACGGCGTGTGTTTCAGCTGAAAGACGTGAGCAGGAAACAAGTTCCCACTGGGAGCGTACATATCCTCTCCCTTCTGCCCCATCAGCGAGCGCAGCGTTTTGTTTCTGGACAGAATTTTATCGTAAAACTCCACCCCTCCTTTGGCGTAATCGCGGGACACTCCGGCCGCACGTCGGTCCGAGCTATAGTCAAGCCACTGGCTGACGGCGTCCGAGGTGAGGAAGTAGGAAACAGCACCAATGCCAAGCGCAACGATGTTCACAGCCCCGCGTAGCAGCGCAGGCCCGCCGTACAGCCCGAAAACCTGCTTCAGCACCACGCTGTACACCCAAACCCCTCCCAGGCAGAACGGAGCGACAGCAGCGCTCATGACGGGTCCCCCGGACTGCAAGCGGGCCACCTCGCGCGCTATGGCGAACTTCTGCGCATCGAGGGAAAACACAAGCGCCTCCTTTAGAGTCGAACCGGACTCACTGCTCCAGTCCACCGTTTTGCCGTTGATGAAAATGTTGCGATTGGTAATTCCACTCGGGTCGTCGGCGGTGCTGTTGAAGTTAGCCGGGATGCCGATTTGGGCCCCCGCAGGAAGCCACGGGACGCCAGCGCCAACCGGATGGAAGCCAAAGGACGCAAAGGCCGAGACATTCTTGGGTGAGCTGACGCCATAGTCCTTCAGCACCTACAAATGACAAAGCAGAAATGTGAATTTTATGAAATTCATGAAAGAACAAATTTCATGTTTTGTGAACAATTTGTTTCGATTTGTGTATAATGATGGTTATTAATCTAAGACGCCTGCGTCTATCTTTACTGCTATTTTCCTCTCATCAGCAACTAAAAATATTTATGCATCATTCCAGCGACAATCACATGCATATTACAGCTGAAGTCTTTTAAACATATCTGAAGTGTGATCTTGAAAAAATAAGATAAATTAAAACCTGCTGAAAAAGATTTTCCAGCTTTTCCGACAGCACGACCGGCTCCCCCCGGTGCCAGGCCTGATAGAGCTGACGGTAGGAGACGTCAGGGAAAACGTGGTAGAACATGTTGGCGGCGAAGACTCCACCGCAGCTCGCAATGAGCAGCGGAGTGCGGTACTTCTGGAGAAGCACGGAGTACTTCAGGAAACGAGACGCCATGGCTTTTATTTTCTTCCTTTTTTTGGCTCCCGTGTTGTTTTCAGCAGCAAGCTTCAGTTGGTGACATCTGTGAAGAGGACAGACGATACATCCATGAAAACAAGCTGCATGTCACAGATATATAAAAACTGTGACACTGTGCTGACTCATCCTCCCCCAGGAACTTAACATGTCATTAACATGTCACATAGCACGATCTCATTCGAGGTTAGGGCTCATCATGCGGGCTAACGCAACATCAGTGCACACGACGTGGTTATCACAGTGTACTACAACCTAAAACATGTTAGTTAAATGAACTTGAGCTGCCTTAGAATCACACAACAAGCTGAAAATCAACTAAACTTGAAGCCTCAGGCTGTGATTGGCTGGTCACTTCCATCTCTTCTGTATTTTGTAACATGGAAACATTTAAACCTTAGTGGAGTTACTGTAGGAAGCTCAGATCCTTTAAAGTGTGCAGCAGGATGTTGGAGACCATCTACCAGTCTGCGGTGGCGCGGGACATTTACTTTGCTGTTGTCTGCTGGGAGGGGGGCCGCATCAGAGCAAGAGATGCCAGCAGGATCAACAAACTGATCCACAGGCTGGAACATCATTGGCCAGAATCTGGAGGCGTCTGAGTCAGCGAGGGTTGGAGGTCATCGAACAAACTGCTCTCCATCATGGACAACCCATCACACCTGCTCTCTTATTATTAGTCTTATTATTTACACTTCTTTAACTGAATATCATTTTTATTTATAAGTTTATTGTTTTAAATCTCTACATTTTAAAAGTATGTTTATTGAGTAACATGCTGCTGTAATGTAGTAGTTTCCCTTGAGAGATCGATAAAGTATCTATCATAAGTGTTGTTTACCTGAATGAAAGATGAGAGACAGCACAATTCTTCTTCTATGGTCTGTAGTAGTATAGTAGTACATGCAGTATTGTAGTACCTCATTAAAATGAATACTTACAGTCACACAGAGACAACCTGATGTGGTGACAGTCCCAAATAACAACCTTAGTGTTCAGGATCGAGTCAAATCCGCAACCGTGATAATGACGTCATCATTCATGGACTTTAAAGAAGCAGTTCTGCACTTTTTTTTTAACTCGCTGACGAGTCAGACTAACTTGTTTTGTAGTTTGGGGTCAAACTTAATCATAGTCAGTCTTGTCTTCACTCAGGACTCGCTGTGAACAAACAGATGAATTAAACCGAGCTAACCCTACAACCTGCCTCACACCTGCCCGCGGTCGTGTCGTCGGAGACACACCAACAGCTTCTGAAGCACACACAGGCAGGCTATCACTGATGAAACGTGAAGTACTTCACTGCAAACGGCAACAACGACGAGCCTGTTAATGATGCTTTTACTGCGCATGACGTCAGCAGCCTTAACCCTTACACACAGAGCCGTAAACGAGTCCGCTTCTCTCCATTTAGCACGAGCGCGTCTGAAACACTTGCTTCAGTTTCCGCTCCGGTGGACACTCACCTGTTCTCCGCATCTTTCCCACGAGCCGCACACGAGACACTTTCCAAGGACAGCTGCACGGCATGGAGACATAACAGTGACCGGAAAGCGATTTAGCTGTCGTCATGGCGTTTCACGACAGTTTCACGACGGTAAAGTTAGAAGGCTCATTGATTTGACGTGAATTTTTGTTATTATTATCTTCAGTTACTTGTTTTTCTGAAGTGGTCTTGCTAATTAATTTTTTTTTTAATTTCCGTTTGTTAAACAATAAAAAAATTATATATTTAACAACATCTAAACGGTCCTTTGTGAATACATTTACCAAAGGTAGTAAATAAATAAATAAGCTGCATGAACTTAAATTTAAATCATTTCCTATTTATTATTCAACCTTAACATTAATTATTAAATCTAATGCATTGTGCTCATGTAGCTGAATTGATTTTTAAGCATTAGAAGAGCAGAACATATTTAATCAGTATGCATTTCTAAAGCTCTGTTTGCATATATATTATACATTTAGTCTAACTAAAGATATCAGTGACAGAAAAGAGTGTACAGCACCAACAGGTCAAGCTTATACACCTCATATTACGGTATAAGTAACATTTCTGGCTAACAAATAAATAAATGCATAAATAATAGTAATAATAATAATTGTTTAAAAAAAGCCTTTATTGAATTTCTAGTTCAGCTGAAATTAAAATTAAATTAAAAACATGATACAAAGGACAAAAAAAAGAAAAATTCAACAACATATATTTTATCATCCGGTTTTGTTTTGTTTCATAAAAAAACAACTCCTCTAAATGGTAAAACAGTGCTGTACAAACTGACCGTATGTGGTTTGTATGGGTTTGCACTTTGTTTTCTGTTAATACTGACTGCTATGAATAAAGCTGAGGTATTGTTGGCTGGCAGTGCCCTTCTTTTGGTTTTAAGTTGCGCTTGGACAACTAGGTTACATCCGAAATGCTGCTTCCTGTTGCACAGCGGCGAGGTAAAAAGCAACACAACCAAAAATATGACCTCTCTGCTGTTCCAGTTTAAGGTGCTCTTCATGACATCAGGGAAAACGTTTAAGACAAAGGTCGAAATCTTTTGCATGTTTAATAGAACAGACTTCAGAAGACTGTCTCTCTAACCCTTGACCAATTTATAGCCTTGCTACCAGTGGCGGTCCTAGCCTGTTTGGCGCCGTGGGCGAACACTGTCTCTGGCGCCCCCCCACATAAAACTGTTGTCAGAACCATACTGAATTTCACCAGAGAAACATGCACACACACACACACACACACACACACACACACACACACACACACACACACACACACACACACACACACACACACACACACACACACACACACGAAGAGAGAGAGTATGCATAGTATGCAAACAGCTACCAAACAGCCATCATAATTCGTCATGCAATGAGAACAGGACAAATCAACAATTGACAATGTCTAATTAATATTCCAATCTGTAACATAATGTACTGTTTGGAGTTTAGTCTGTTACTGTTACTATTTTTACCATTTCTTCTTGGAGCAACTGTAACCCACATAATTTCCTCAGGGATTAATAAAGTATTCTGATTCTGATTGTTTCAGGATGAGCTGCCATTATCCAATCACACATCTGCTTACCTGTATCTTTTGCTCGTTTCTCCTCCTCTTCTTTTCTCTTTTTCTAAACTGAGCACCTGATGGCTTTGAACTTTTCTTGTCCATCTTCCACTGGTTTTCATTTTGCACTCCAGTATGAACACCCATCCCCCAACCCGAGGATCACCACAACATAACCTAACAGACCTACACCTTAGTTCACAGATTCAATTTGTCTAAGGTTTATTTCTGGGATTTCACACAACCCAGGATTCAAATCATGAATACATGATGGGCTTAGATTTACAACATTATGAATGAAATGTGCTCTATTTGGAAGCAGCCCGCCCCCTTTCGACGGGTTGTGTGTGAGACTTTGAATCATCAAACTGTAAATTATAAATTTAAATTGTTATTGATCCTTTACCCCGAGTCCTAAAGTGTATATTTATTTTCTTACTCTTCTTATATTTATTGTTTGTTTACTGCTGTAACTGGAGCCTCGTCGTCTCGTCTCTCTATATGCTGGACTGTATGTAGCGGAGATGACAATAAAGTTTACTTTGACTTCAGCAGCGAGCAGGCGCACCGAGGGCTCTCGCGCTCACTTTTCGCGTACAGAATGTCGAAAAAAAATATTATAAGTCTGCAAATTATAAGTCTGTATCATGATGTCTGGTGTTTTCGTGTTTGTTGGTTTGTTTTTATTTTGTTTTATTTTGCGAGTTGGTTATTAGATGCCGCTCCGCCCTCTCCTCCCTGTGCAGCAAGCAGCAGGCGCACCTCGCAAACGGAGGGCGCCCTTACTCCCAGCAAATGGGCGATAAAAAACCGATCGGTGCCTCTGCCATTCCCAATATGCGCTGGCGTGATGTCGGGGCAGCATGAGTACGAGCATTTTTTTTCCACGATGCCCGTGATGCCGCCCCGGGCAACCGCCCGTGTCGCCCGCATCAAAAAACCGCTACTGCTTGCTACGCAGACTAATTTCAGCACGAGTAACTCTGACTCTGTGATTTAAATAATAATATCTCTGGCTTTAAAACTCCATATTAATCAAGTGTTGCTCTACACCTAAGTGTGCACGAGTTCTACTTAATTAGCCTTCACTGTGCACACATTAAACACCAAACCCAGCTCTGTTGTTTTCCTGAAGCTCCAAATTTGTTACTGTGCTGAAAGAGCAGAAAACAGCTCCGGTCACCTCACAGGCATTTTCTGTCCTTTGCTAATGGTACACATTTGAGCCTAAAAGCCTCTCACAACGTTTCTGCAGCTTTATCACCAAACCTCACTGTGCACGACAAACTTTTCAGCTACCATATCTGTGTTAAGCCAGCTGATGCGGCTCTACCGCACACAGGGTCAGCAGATTTCTCGTTGCTTCACTGTGTCCAGCCGTGATTTTATTTAGCCGTTCTCTTCCTAGAAATAAAATAGCCTGCTGCAAACTGGATCACAGGTTAAGGAGTGGAGGACGGCTTTAAATGATAATCTCACTTTACATCAAGGGCAGGAAGGAGATGTTGCAGCAGCTATTCAAGGCTTTGCTCAGCCATGCGTCTAAAAATGTGTCGCTGACACTTTGCATGTGTGAATTTGGTGTCAGCCTGAAAGCAGCCTCAAAGATGTCTCTTGCAGTATGCGGTCACATTTCCCTCCGTAGAATCTAATAATTCAAAGTAATGAAATATTTAGCAGAAGAGTCCAACACGGTTACGCTGCTGGTATAATATTGACCTGATTAATATTAACAGGCTTACATGCAGAGATGAGCACAGGAGAAGAGCTGGGATTGATGAGGCTTGGCAATAATTTTATGAAATATTATAAATTTAAAAAATTTGGTTCCCCCTCTGTGGAAAATTCCCGTAAAACATCAAACAGGCAGATGTTAGTAATGTAGTCTAGATAGGTACTTCTACAGTAATATACAGCAGCACAGGCTGAATCATAGACTGTTACTTGTTCCCCATCCAGGGGCTGCCCTGTATAGGAGGAAGTGAAAGTTGTGCAACCAAAAGTGCGAAAATAGTCGGTTTCATGTGATGAATTGATAGAGTGATGAACTTTAATGATAATTGTTTAAAAAAGAACTACTACTATTACTACTAGCAAAGGGCTGTTGGTTAAACAGTGAAAACATGCTGTGTTGAGGGAGATTTCATCAAAGCTGGGAGAACATTGTGTGCCGATTGGTCACTAATTTTCAGTTCACCCAGAAAATTAGTTTCAAGTTCAGCACTCAGTATTTTGCACAGCTTTATTTACCTTAAAATAGCTTTTTACTCTTCCACAGAGAGGGAAGGTTGTAGGTTTGTTGGTTCGGGCCTTTCTGTGCTGAAGTGGAAAATCCTCTCTGTGCCTCAGTGTTTTTACTCAGATTTCACTGCTGAATCTATACATCCTGTTCTGTTTGTCTCAGTGACCATCAAAATTAAAGTTATTTAATGCTTAAAAATAACTGCACCCATACACTCAGTGTCCACTTCATTCTGCTTTCAACATTCCTCTGAGATTCTGGTCCATATGGACATGACTGTGTCATACAGATGCTGGAGATTTGCCAAAGATGCTCTGTTGGAGATCTGTGACGGTGGAGGTCGTGTGAGTACAGTGAAATGGTCAGGAAACCAGTTTGAGATGTGTGCCACGTCATTGCCAGCAGCCTGAACTGCTGATACGAGGCGGGATGGATCCGTACTCTCAAGATGTTTATGACCCTAGCATCTGAAGTAGGACTCATCAGGTCAGCCAATGTTTTCTCAGTTTTCTGCTGTTCACTTTTAGTGAGTCTGTGTGAATTGTAGCCTTCCTGTTCTCAGCTGACTGGGTGGTACGCAGTGTGCTCTTCTGCTGCTGTAACCCATCTGATTCAAGGTTCAACCCCAGAGATGGTTTTTGTAGGAACATCTGAGAAGATCAGCATTTTCTGAAATACTCTGAGCAGCCTTGTTCAAAATACTTAAATCACCTTCCTTTTCCATTCTTATGATTGGTTTGGACTTCAGTAGGTTGTTTTGACCTCGTTTGCATGCTTAAATGCACCAAGTGATTGGCTGAATATATATTTATGTTAAAAAGTTGAACCTAATAAAATGGCCACGGTTCTTCACACCTGTGCTACATTCAGCACATTCAGTCATCAGCTTTTGGTTCTTAAGGAGCGGTTTGTGCTCTGACTGTGAGGTAAAGATGTGCAGTAGTTTTAGCTCTGGAGCAGACAGAGGAAGTGACAGAGAACAAAATACTCATGTGGTGATTCAGCTTCAACATTCAGCTTTTACAGGAGTAACCAATAACCACATGTTTTTTATGGAGTACTGTAAGTCGCTTCATGGCTAATTAGTCAAGGGAAAAACACAATATTCATGTAGGAATTCCAGGAAATGAGAAAGCAGATAAACTCGCAAACAAATCCGTCAGTAAAGGAAACATAGACTTTAACTGGTTTGTTTATCGTGAAGTAATGAAGCAATAGCAAGAGCACTGGAATGATGAACCAAAAGGTACAAGTTTACATGTAGGAGGTGAAGTGAAGCAGGAGATGAGATGGGGATAGGCATGTCAAGGTTATGGCTGGGAGGTGTCGGAGTGTAGGGGGGACTCAGCAGATGGGAGGAAATTATTATCTAGGTTTCTGAGAATTATGTGACATTTGATTGGAGCTGAACTCCTTAAAACAAATTAAAGTGACAGTGGGCGGTGATGAAATGTAATCCACAAAAGTCTGGAGAGGAAAAATCTGCTCTCGCCCAGGCCGTTGTCACCCCCACGGTGGTATTTAAGACTCGCATGTCTTTAGTTCATCCTCATGTTTTGTGCCCTTTAACCCTTTTCTCTCGTCTGTTTTCCAGAGAGAGTTACTCCTCAGCTTCCATGGATCCCTGCTGCTTTAAAGAGCCTGAGTTAATCCTTTTACCTCCCTGCTCCACTCTCCATCGAATCCCTCTCCACCTCTCTGGAAACCAATCCAAACTAAATCCAATTACAAGACTTAACAAAATCATCTTAAACTCACCTTGGTTGTTTTTCTCTTCTCTCTGGGAGAACCCCCGGCCTACCTGCACTTACCAGCTCTTCAATCTTTGTAATAAGATCTGTAAAAGTGCTGCTGGCACCCGGGTCCTGCTTATTGAGTCCAATCCTTTGTTTAATGTGACTGAATGTTCTGGCCACCGGTTGGACTCTGCAGACTCAGCAGTCGTGTCCCATCAAAGTGTCAGTCAGCTCGAACACGTCCTAACTTTGCTTGTTGAGAAGTTACAGGGAACACATCGAGACATGAACTCTGAAAGCCGAACCTTCACCTCGGTCCTGTGGGACCAAAGCTGGGCCCTCCGCCCCGTCACCTTCCTCCACCCATCACTAGGGATGGGTACCAGTATCTGGTTCCATCATGGCACCGGTTCTGACATAAACGGTAGTAACCAGACCGAAAAGCAGCGCACATTTGGATTCTAGCCAATCATTTTACCTTTGCAAGGATAGTAGGCGGGCCCAGGTACGTACATTCTTTTAGAGCAGAGCTACAGATTAAAAAGGCCCAAGGCGAAGCGGTCAAAGTCTGGCTGTACTTCACAGCAAAAGATGCAAACTCAGCAGCCTGCAACACGTGCTTTAAGGTGATATTGTGATACAGTGCAAAGGAGGTAACACCACGAATCTGATGAAACACCTGGCGACGCATAGCTTTTTTTAAAATTGCAGAGAAATGCGCCGTACTTGATAGCTTGCTGCGAGACCTCACACCGAGCACATCTACTGCGGGTGTGGTGCCAGTTATCGGACCCGGAGTTAGCAACATCCCCCAAGAACCTGAAGAGGAGAGTCCTGGCCCCTAGCCCTGCCAGTGTAGCAGAAATGATGAGGATGATGATGCAGCAGCAGCCGTTCTTCTCTGCGTGAGTAGCTTAATGTTGTTCGTGTGTAATTTACGTTGAGTACACTAACCACGTTATTACATTAATGCATGTAAGGTGAACTAGCAAACATCATCATAGCTACATGCGGCTGTCTTCTTGTTTGATGGCAGATACTCCCTTCACCCTGGCCAAAAAGGCTAAAATGACCAAAGAAAAAGAGGAAAACAGTTAAACATGAGAGGTTTTTGGACAAAGTTTGTGTTCTCCATTCTTTAAGCAGCGGTTCGAGCACCGTTTAAGCACCGGGACCATTTCAAAAGTACCAGTTTGGCACCGGTATCGGATAAAACCTAAACGATACCCATCCCTACCCATCACCCCCCCACACCTGAGCCATTTGGAGGGTGAGACACTAAGCAACCAACCCAAAACTAAACAACTAAATAAATACAAAGCAGCGTTATGTAAATGTGTCTATACTTGTTGTGAGGAAAGAAGGCACTCCAAGTTTTTTCTTTGAGCTAAAACAACTTCAGTGCCAAATATTACATTAAACACTGATGCCGAATCTGAGGAGTGCATCATAATAACACAACAACATCAACGTTTATTCTTGACAACAGTCTATTCTTACTTACTCTTATTCCCACTTCAGAATGAACAGACTTCAGCATAAACCAGCGCTGTAAGCGACACCTGTTAATTCAGATGCTCAAAGTGTAGCCCACCCTGTTGGAGGCTCTAGCACCAATGTGACAACTGTTTGGAGAAGAAGTTAAAACATTATTGGAAGTCTTCCGATGAGTTTGGTAGAGAATATCCTTTGAGCACATTTTCAGGCTCTTTCACTGCATCTGCATGGAGCTTGAAAGAGAATCACAGTCTACTTTTCTCATTCTTAATAAGGTTTACTATTCTATCTAGTTTAATCACCCAACAGTAAGCTCATATTTCCCCTCATCACTCTCAGTTCTTTGAGCTAATTTCACCCCCTTCTCTATTGTAATGGTTTCCTTATGAAAACACAAATATGAAACCAGTGCACGTCATCAAACATAAACATACTGTCTGCAGGGATCTGTAGGATCTGGAAACAAGACTCCATTCATGGTAAACATTTATAAATGACATACGCACGCACACAGAGATAAATGGATGTTGTCGAGCGATGACAACATAAGCTTGTGTGCACATTGAGGGCACAGCAACTGTTTCACAGACTGGAATGGTAAAATGAAATCACTTTACAGTACACGTGTGTGCACTGTTCGCGTCTGCATATTGTGATGTAATCAGTCTGTTCCTGGTATAAGGAAAGGGCTCACTAGTGTCTCCATGGCAACAGGCAGGAGGCAATAGAAGTATGTGTCTTTGTGTGTGTGTGTGTTTGATGTGGGTTTAAAGGGGGATACACATTCTCCTCTACTGAGCTATAACCCTAAATAAGGCTTTACTTGATGGTGATGCACGTCACACAGGACCGTGTCAGTCCTCTGACTGATGCCCGGCCCTTCTGTGGTGGTTCCTCAGGTCTTCTGCACACTACATGCTGGAAGAAGCTACGTCCCTATGACTGTGGAAAGATTTAGGCAGGCAGATATTGGCATTTAAGATCTGCATGAGAGGACTAAACACAGGCTAAAGACGGCTTGGAGCCTATACTGTCAACTCCTTTCACTTTATTAAATAAACAAGAGCTAATTTCAAGCTGCATTCCTTCTGACCCCGAAATAAATCCGTGTTTATCCATCAAGTGGTGGTGAAGGTCTTGCTCTGCTCACACATGCACACAGATGTCAGTGGTGTATTTATGGCACTGTGCAAGATGAACATGAAGAACACCCTTTGATACCCCTTCAGAGGAAATCGGCATTGCAGTTTAAGTGCAATCTGTTACTGGAGGTGTAGGGTGGCCACAAGAAAGGCTCAACCTGCAGAATCCGAGGACAAATTAGTAGATGCAAAGCAATCGCTTATCAAATTAACATCCCATCAGCCTGCTGCCTGTGCTCGCAGTGAGACCTCTCAATTAATGACTAAATCAGTATTCCAGCCAACCGATTTACTACCTCTTGATTGCGTCCTACAAGTCGACCATAGCCTTAATCAATAAATCTTTAGGTTTCAACAGGGCATGACTCTCACATCTTCATAAACACACTGGTAAGACCAAAGCGGAGATCTTGCTCTTGTGTAGATCTGAACAGCACCGTGTTTACCTTTGTGAACATGTGAGGATATATCGAAACTGTCAAATCGATGCCTGATATGTCACAGAAAACCTGGAGAGCTCAGATATTTCACATCGAGAATGAGCAGGGCAACCATTACTTTCTAAACATATGTAAGCCTTGCATCTGAGAGGCTAAATTAAAGTTTAGCTTATTTCCAGATATTTTATTCCTGTGCTCCAGAGTAGCTTTGCATGATTCACAGTTCAGAATAATCCTTATTTAAATTTTACTCTGCCTTTATGCAGCTCCTCAATTCATCCTGTGTCTGAAACAAGCTGTTTTACATGGTGTCTGTTTAAGGCCATCCTCCTTTTAAGACAAGTTTGTTCTAACTGGGTTTCTCTTACAGATAAAAGCTTTGGTGGAGCTTTTGTGTAACAGCTTTAAGATTGCTCTTAATGATATGTACTCAGCCTGACATCATAAAGGCTGGAGTAGAACAAAAAAACAGTGCGCACACAGGTTATAGGACTAAAATGCACATACAGTTATCTCGTGTTTTCAAACACAGACCATGTTTAAAATGAGTGTCTGCAACTGCATCATATATGAATATAAAAGATGAGATTTCCATGCAGGTTAACAGTGACTGCCTCCGCTGCTGTCGGCCAAATACAAAGGAACAGGATGGAGGATGTTCAGAGGGTTTGTGTGCCAGAAGAGGAAGCTAGGGACAGGGTGAGATGGAGGCAGATGATCCACTGTGGTGACCCCTAGAGGAAGCAGGCAGAAGAAGAAGCCTGCATGATGAAGCATCCTTGGGTACAATACTGAACTTTGTGCCAACTTCCTCGAGTCTCTCGCGCTGGCCTGCCTCTCTTATTTTGTCTCTTTGGCGTGTTGTGGTCACCTTGCCTCAGTGCAGCTCCTCCTGCCTCTCCGCCTTCCTTCAGGCACGCACCTGCCTGCAATCAGCTCTACTGACTCACTTTCTGCTCGTCTATGACTAGGCTAACTACTTCAAGCTTGTCACAACGTTGCACCAGCCAAGAGACGCCCTTGATTCTGTTTGGTTTGTGTGTTTTATGTCTTGGATAACCTCTCTGTGTAACCTTTCTTGCTATGAAGCCCCACTCCCATGAGCCCTGTTTTGTGTGTGTGCGCATGCCCTGGGAAGCCTGTGTTGCCTGACTGCCACTGCTGGAACTCAAATGCCCCACCATCAGCTTTGTTACTACCTTTTCACTGTGCAAAAAAAAACTTGTCAATAAATCTGTTGAACTCTTACAGTGCTTCACACCTAGGTGATCATTCTGTTAGCTCGTGACACTTTAATGCATCCGTGACAGAGAGTGCTTACAAGTATAGAAAAAGGTATCTTGAGTAACTACTAACTACCAGCCCATTTATCAAAACAAGGAAAACATGAGATTAAATTCATTTCCTCACTTTCTTCCTTCCACAAGTGTTGATGAGATATTATCAAGACCAACAACGATTCAATATCACATTTACCACCACATCAATCATATGGAAAGAATGACTGTGTGTGCATGTTGGCTGTGTGTGTGTGTGTCTGAGTACATGCTTTTAAAATGGGCTTTCCTGGAAATGCTGCCAGAGAGCGACGACTTCATTTCCCATCACTTACTCACTGTAATGTGAGTTGTAAAATGTCTAACATCTGATTATTTTCAGAGGTAAAATGCATATCGGCTCCTTCTTCCTCGTTTCAATTGAATTATTTACATCTTTCTCTCTCACACACACACATATTTCTGAGGGTTACTGGAAGTCAGTTATTACTTTATTCTAAATATAGACCCATCAGTAATCACACTTGTATTTGAATATGCAGTCTATGTGCCCACTCATGAACAGTGTTAGCCTCGATCTCTCTCATGAGATACAGTACTAGCTTTACTCTTTGTTGGCTCCAGGTTGATATTGAGAGCATACACTCACCTCCTCCAAACAAGCTTACGGTATAAAGTTTCCTCTTTTAAGCTCTACTGCTTAGTGTGACTAATGAGAAGCCTCTGTTTAAATTAGACAACCCTGTAGACCTTGCCTTTCAGAGTTACACTTTATGACGACATGCGGTGTCTTTTCAAAGTGTTGTGAATGAACCTGATGGCTCAAATGTAACTTCTAGTCATTTTTTTAAATCTATAAAACAAACAGTGGTTACTACGTCTAAGTGCCAGAAATGAACCTTAGAGCATGTGCAGTTATCTGTTCTCAGTGATACACATTCTTTACCTTCAATCATTATCAGTGCATTTACGCACAGTCCTGCTCCCGTTCTCTTGATTGCTTTTATTGACCTCTTGCAAAAACGAGCTAACAGTGCACTGTTTTCCTGCATGGGCATGTTTACACAAAACTGTTAACAGATACACTGTTACAGATACACGTAAATGACACAGGTGAAATTCATGGTTAACCTCAAGTCATTATTAAAATAATAATTATTATTACCAAAGTAAATATTCAGTAAATGAATCAATAGATACAAAAATAAAAATAAATGAAAAAAAGGGATGATGTTGATATTTTCTATCACAGTTTTCAGTTTGTCTCCTAGTTTGGAGGTTAAGACTTGGTAATAAAAAATAAAGGAGTTAATCTACGAGATTCTCACATGTGAGAGAATTATATAATGAAACAACAACATACTGCAAGTGCCAATTACTAACATCTGAAAAGGCTGTATGTGGGCATGGATACGGAAACTAAAAGAAAAAAGCGTGCAGTCAAAGCCCTGCACATCGCTGCAACAGTAACACCTTCAGTTTTAGGGTTTTGGTGTTTTGGCTCGTTGCTATGGTATCACATATGGAACACTACCTTCAGCATTGTATAAGACATCATATAATATGTATGCATATTATATTATATTATAAGTTTTTTAAGTATTTAATATAATCGTGTGTTATATTTTCTGTACATTATGAAATAATTTTCGACACAAAGTGGGTAAACAAGAAGGGATGAGTTGTGTCTTTGCTCAAAGCGACAGGGCAGGGATGACAAACTCATTTTACACGGTGTTTAACTAATTAAAACTCAGCTTTCTGTCAGTGTAAAGAAGTTTAATTTCACATTTAAACCCTGATATATTTTAATATAAGAAAAAAGTGTAATTTCAATAGTGCATCTCGGTTCTTTTTGCTTAATAGAGAAATACTGCTGTAGTAAATAAAAGAAGTCTGTGAGGATGACTCTTTGGGCTTAAATTGTAAGAAATAAATGCAAATTGTAAAATGTAAAGAAACCTTGTTAGTGTTATTGTGAATCTGCTGTGAAAATCAGAATTTTCTACAGCAGATAGTGACAAACGGGAACTTTCTATCATTTCATTGGTCGTGTATTTCTATTTTAATGTATTATGAATGGGAACGGGGGAGGTCTTCATGAGTAGGAAAAGCTGCAAACCTTACGAAAATACAATTAGATGTCCAAAAATTATATCGTGATTCACATTGTCCAAAGAATTGTGCTTCATGATTAATGCTTATTAATACTTTATATATACATGAAATTATATTATACTCTATATAACTATATTATATAGGCCCACATACGTGGACGTATAAGCGAATTAGACCCCCAACAATCCCGAACAAGCTTCAACATCAACACTCAGTCTTCCAATTAATCCGTTTGACTTCCCCTAAATTAGGAACGGTCAGTTTGACAGGACTAGCCCTTTAAACGATTCCGCTGAAGAAGGGAACAGTCCATTTCAGTAAAAAAGGGGGTACTCCGTCACTGCCTCGTGGTTTTTATACATTTTAACACCAGAAACACATCCTGGGAAAAGACAGAGGGCTTATATTTTTGTAATAATCATGAACACACATTTAATATCACACTGAAAAACAACATTTAGTCCTTTCGCGTCTCAACAGTAAAACCATTGTCCACCCCTTCGGGGGCGCATCTATTTTTAGCATCAGCTGTTGCAATACAAAGATTAGCTACTCGGCGTATTGTTTCGTAGATGTGGGCAGTTCACTCTCGTCTGAGGCGAAAGGGCGGCGGTGGTTTGAAGTCGAGCTGGAGGATGAGGAGAAACATGTCGGTGTGAGGACACGTCGCCGTTGCGCCAGAGGGAAGCTCGTTGTAGGTGAGTGTGAGACTCTAGAGGTCGTGAATGCGGGCGTCGGTGTTCCCGCGGGTGAAATCTGCCGTTAACGCGAAAGCCAACAACTTACTGTAGCCTAGCTAACAGCCACAGGATTACTTCGAGTAATGACAGCACGGCAGGCGGTCGGCGGGGATTAGCTCGCTGTAAATGAGCGTACGACCTACCGCATCACATTTGCGGAATTTCCTTTTTCAGTGCAAACTTGAAGAAAAGGATGAAGCAGCCGAAATCCGTTATTCAGGGGCGGTTACTGTCGGCGTCCTCACACTCAGGCAGGCCCTGGCTCCGTGTGTCAGACGTTTCCAGCAGGGAAGAGTCATAAACACAGTGTTTGCCTTTTCTCTTACTCTATTTCTTTATTTCCAGCAGCTGTGTACACACACACACACACACACACACACACACAGTGGTGTCCGGCTGTGAGGCAGAAATCGTGTGCAGATTTAACCGCTGGACAGAGAGAACAGAGAGATTCTTCATACATCAAATCATAGGATGAGATCATTCAGAAGCACCAGTCAGCCTGCAGACAGACACACACACACACACACACACACACACACACACACACACACACACACCACTATTAATAGCAAAGTGAAATCATCAGTTCATTAGGCTGTCTGGAGACAGATCCCTCTTTATCTTTTCATCAGAACTTCAGAGAAAGGCCAAACCCTTCTCCTCTCTCCTTCTCCACCTCCCTCTGCTCCTCATGAGGATGATGGTGGTGGGCACAGTGCTGGATGCTTTTCTGACTTTTTCTGAACAGTTTTGTGACGTTTCATGCAGGTAAATTACATTCAGATGGCTGCAGACTAGATTGACCAGGTGTCCAGCTTTATGTGGGACTTCACAGCCTTTATCCTCTGTCCCCGTCATGTACTGAGATGGTATCCTTCATGCTTGATTAGGTCCAGCAGTGATTCCCAAATGATTGCAACTGCACAAAAAGTACATGAAAGGCCATAATGAGGATGAAGCTGGTCACTTGACTCCGTAGAGGAAACTCAGACCAAAATCACCCACACACACACACACAACTGTCAGGTCAGACTTCTGCTTGAGGGTTTCATTTACTGGGCTGAGTGAACTGATGCAAGCTAAAGAGCCAGAGCTCTCTGAGAGCAACTTTGTGTCCTGTGACCCAACATTAGATGTGGACCACAGGAAGTAAGCGAGAGAGAGTGTGTGTGTGTGTGTGTGTGTGTGAGTGAGTAGGTTATATGCTACTGGAGCTTACTACAAGACAAAGTCATCGTAGGCGGTGCGCTCAAAAGTGCCCTCGGCCGACGAGACGAAATTGTCTTGGATGTCGTTGTAGTTGTTTTTGGTGTCTCTTCAGCATAAAGTTTGAAAGTCACTTAGGTCAGAATTCAGAAGGTTGAACTATGCTCAACAGTTGGTTGTATTTTAATTACTTTTACCTAAATTCAAATGAAAAGAAAATGCTGAAAATGCAATAAATATAACATCAGCTGACAAACAGCTACCTCCTGCCTGATCCTTTGTCTTTAAATTCAGTGTTTGAAATAAGCGCGTTCAGGTGCTTCTGCAACATATTCAAAGTTTAGGATGCGTTGGTCTATCACAAACCAAGCAGCCGTTTAAAGGAGATCTGAGACAGAAGCTACAAGTTTCTCTAAGGATAAAAATACACAGTGCTGTTTTCTGTGTGTGGCCACCAAGTTGTAAAGAACACAGAGAGAGAGACTGTAAAAGTGAGGAGGCGGTGTGCATGTACAGTATCACCATCACAGGCAGAACAGTAGCTTCCACAAAAAAAGCAAACTAGGATTTATTCCTGAAATGAAAGACAATCGTGTGTGTGTGTGTGTGTTAAAGACAAGTCCAAATACTGGTGGGCACTCCATGTCAGTGGATTTAAAAAAATTAATAAAACTGAGTGACAAAGAATGAAAAAGTACTTGGAAGTGAACAAAACCTTTGGAAAATAACTTGTTTTGCCTGTATTTTTGCTCGTGGATGTTTTATTATTTCACAATATCGAGTCTTGCAGGAAAAGCACGCCTCTGGAGATGTGCTGATTTATGGATGCAACTGTACTGAAGCCCAGCAATAAACTACACACTTTAAGTCGTATTGAGATAGAAGAAACGGGAGCTACACGAGTGTAAAAACAAGCCCGAGTTTCTCTTTATGCTCATGATTTAACGGAAGAATTGCACAATTAAAATAAAAATCACTATTTTATGCAGGTTATTGAGGCTGTAATCTGCATTATTTGCAGATTATCCATCATTTTTACTATGTGAGGTATGCAAATAAGGTATTACTGGTAAATGGGGGATGTAATGACTCTTCCCAAACCAGTTTAGTTCCTACCTGGGCCACACTTACCCAGTCTTAATTAATAATGGATTGGATTTATATAGCGCTTTTCAAGGCACCTAAAGCGCTTTACAATGCCACTATTCATTCACTCTCACATTCACACACTGGTGGAGGCAGCTACAGTTGTAGCCACACCAGGGGCAGACTGACAGAAGCGAGGCTGCCATATCGCAGCCCTCTGGCCAACAGGTAGGGTAAAGTGTCTTGCCCACGGACACAACGACCAGGACAGAGAGCGATCCCGGGGATCGAACCGGCGACCTTCCGGTTACAGATGCGCTTCCCAACCTCCTTGGCCACGGTTGCCCGGTTTGAAACACTTCCCTGCTCTGTCATATGATTTCAAAACCTCAAGAAGGTGATGTTGAAAACACTCGTGAGGCTGCACAACAGGACTTTCCTAACTGATGGGCGGTGACATTAGTCACAGATACTCTCATTTTATATTGACTAGCAAGCAAATTGACAAATTTCATCACAAAGCACAGACAACGTTATATTTGTGTTTCTGAGATCGCCCTTCTATTTCATGAGCTGTATGCAGTGTAGTGACCACTAAAACTGTTGCGTAATCAAATATTAAAAAAAACCAAACAAACTTTAAAAGCATTTCATCTTTCTTCTAGTACAAAGACGCACTGCAAACATCACATTTAAAGCTGCTCCCTGACAGCAGTTTGCATGCTCTGTTATGGTAACACCAAGCCGCCGCGCCCCGGAGCTGCTTTGATTTATGACAGGAGCGTGTCTCTGTACTGGGAGTGACTCTGGATCAAACTGACACACATTGTTGAAAATTTATGGATTATTTTGTTTTTTCAGGCTGCACATCATCTGTTTGTGCAGTTTATGTTTAAATCGGGTCACCAACAATGCTCTGAGACCAGAGGCTGCTAAGTGGTTGTGACCTGCAATCATGTGATTAGTCATTTAGCGAGCTGTTCGCACTTTGTCCTCTCAGCCGTGGGGTGTTTGAGATCTGAGCGTGAAACGTGTTACTGGAGGAAATGCGTCGAAGGCGGGAGACTTTGATTGATGTGTTCCTGTTGGAGGCAGTCGTACAGTAAAACACCGACTGCCAGAATGAGTTTAAAGCATCTGACTGTGAAGTGTAATTATCAAAGCCTGCTGCTGCTTAAATAATCATTACTTTGAAGCAGTCTCAGCTGTGCAATAAGACGCTGGCTTGGGGATAGCATCTTACTCCACACGGAGGCTGCACGTTCGGTTTCTGTGCAGCTTTTGCTGTGTCTGCACGAGTCCCGCGTTTTGGAAAAGGTTCTGGAAATGGTGCTGAGCCAGTTCTAGCTTGAAAACAGAGCTTGTTTTTAGTGTTGATGGGCAGAGACAGTCTTTTGAAAACCATTACTCATGTGCTTCCTGGCTGGATGGTGTCAGTCACTACATATCCTTCCCAGCATCCCCACACCCCTTACATGACCCTTTCCAGAAAAGTCCTGTACTGCAACTACTCCCACCCAGTCTGTCTCACACAAACATTTTAAAGTGCCCAGTGTACATGACTGGCTGTGTGATTATTCCACAGTCACCCCCTTAAATGCTCCTCGCCTCCCCCTGGCCCCCCACCCAGGGGGAGGCGAGGATGGTGGGAACGTAACCTGTGAGCTGACCTCAGATCGCTGTTCTCCTCCAGCTATAATATGGCTTTAACTTCACTTTTCTCTCATCTTCATTTCTGCTCTGTTCGTTCTGGCTTCGAGCTGCTTGGTTGGTAAAATACACGGTGGTGAGGTAACACACCGCCGTGTATTTTACCAACCAAGCAGCTCGCTCGGCCATTAAAGGCTCGAGCCACAGATATGTCCTGAACCAGTCGGCGTGATGCTTGTCCTTGGACTGTGGCGTTACCTTAATAATGTTAGCGTTTCCTGTTTGAGGATTAACACTGTTAACATGAGACTCACTGGCTGTTTGCACTTGTTTTTTTTTTTTTGCAGCCTGATGTTTATTATTTTGTCCCTGAGCAGGTTTGTGTATTTAGATTTTTGGCTAGATGGCAGGACTGTCACACATTATAAATGGTGGGAGCTGTGCAGTGCCTTCTCTCCCAGATTGAACAGGTGAGATCCACACTGCTGTTATTTTAAGCCGACTGATTATAGACTGTAATTTCTAATTAGAGGTAGTGGCATTCTCAGCTATTAGCTGTTAGTTTTAAGGGTTTAAAAAAAAATTTTTTTTTAAATATATAAGCAGTTTTCTTTCTTTAACGCACAGTTATTTATGCACTCCTTTATTCTCTGCTGCTCTGATCAGCTGGTTGGCGTCTTTATGGCTTTCTAAACATGCACGATTGAAGGAAGTTTTTCCCAGCTTATAGTAAAAAAATAAATTATTTGTTTTTATATAACTGGCTGTTATAAACTGTGATGCGATTAGATCATTACATGGTTAATATGGGTCTGTCTGTGAAGGTTCTCAGTCATCCAGGTCATCGTAGTCAAAGGAGCTTGCAAAGAAAAGCGTCTGGACTTCTTTAAGTTGCTTGAAGACGTTTCACCTCTCATCCGAGAAGCTTCTTCAGTTCTAAGGTCAAATGGTGGAGAGTCCCAGATATAAACCTAGTGGGAGTTTCCCCCCACAGAGGGACAAAGGACCCCCTGATGATCCTCTAATCGCCTGAGCCAAGGTGGGAAACTGGGCGTGGGTCCCAATCAGCCAGAGTTTCGGGTGTGTTCATTGTGAAACCTGGCCCCACCTTATCATGTGATTTCCTGAGGTCAGATGGCCCAGGATGTGAGTGAGCGTTAAGGCGTCTGGGAAGGGATCTCAAAACTGGATTATAGATGGCAGAGAGTTGGTGTCGTAAACCCCCGCCTCTGTTCAAAGATGGTCGCTCACAGTGGACATAGATGGCTTCTTTCACTCCTCTTTACAACCATCTGTCCTCTCTGTCCAAAATGTGAACATTGGCCTCCTCGAAAGAGTGACCTTTATCCTTAAGATGCAGATGGACTGCTGAGTCTTGTCCTGTGGAGGTGACTCTTCTGTGTTGTGCCATGCGCTTGTGAAGTGGCTGTTTGGTCTCTCCAATGTAGAGGTCTGAGCATTCCTCGCTGCACTGTACAGCATACACCACATTGTTAAGTTTGTGTTTTGGCGTTTTGTCTTTCGGGTGAACCAGTTTCTGTCTGAGCGTGTTGCTGGGTCTGAAATACACTGGGATGTCATGCTTGGAGAAAACTCTCCTGAGTTTCTCTGATACGCCGGCTACATACGGGATGACAATGTTGTTGCGTCTGTCCTCCCTCGCTGGTGTCTGGTCTTCTTTTCTGTGCCTCTTTGCTGACTTTAAGAACGCCCATTTAGGATAGCCGCACGTTTTGAGTGCTTCCTTTACATGTGTGTGTTCCTCCTTTTTCCCTTCAGGCTTAGAGGGAACATGTTCTGCCCGGTGGTGTAGGGTCCTGATTACTCCAAGTTTGTGTTCCAAAGGGTGATGGGAGTCAAAGAGGAGGTACTGGTCTGTGTGTGTGGGCTTCCGGTAAACTTCGATGTTGAGTTTGCCGTTCTCTTCAATGTGCACAGCGCAGTCCAGGAAAGGCAAACAGTTGTCCTTTGTGTCTTCCCTGGTGAACTTGATGTTCTTATCCACAGCGTTAATGTGCGCAGTGAAGGATTCCACTTCTTGTGTCTTGATTTTGATGGGTCGGGCACTGATTTCACCCCGTTGGGGAGTTATCTGTGGATGGATTCAGTGGCGGGCAGTTCTATGGTGAATTACTGCTTTTCCTGCTTTTTGAACCCTGTTTCTCAACAAAAAGTTAGTTTCAACATAAACGATTATTATTCTTGATCAACTTCAGCAAAATGTAAATTTTCGAAATGGATAAGTTAAAACGTTAAAGTGGAATCTGTGTGGACTTTATCGCATGTTTAACTTGGTGAATTATGGTTTAACACTTCATCTGATTGATGAGTGTTGATATCAGCAGTACAGTGCAGACCGGGGCGTGCACTGCTGTGTTCCTTCTGTGAGTTATGGAGCTGCTTTGTTCCCACGTGAAGAGGGAAATCCCTTGATCCTTTCCCAACAGCAACTAGCCACGTCTCGAGCCCAGGGAGACTTTCTGCGAGGGCAGAATATGAGGCTCAAAACACACCAGCTTCATCCATTTTCTGTGTAAATGCACACACCAGCAGAGTGTAAGCAGATGTGCTGCAGATTTACTGGCTGTGTGAGGGATGAGGGGGGGAAACGGCATTTTATGGTCAGCTGGGGCTGCCGAGTTCGGTGAAGACATGAGCGAGTGCTCCTGTTTGTGTCCCACAGGGTATTTACTGAAATCATAGTTGTTGTGATTTAATTTTGTGGTTTTTGGACTCGTGTAATGGGACACACTGTAGAAAACTGTAGTTGTAACGTGCAGTTGGGTGTACTTTTAACAACTTGGAATGAATGTGGGAGGAAATGCTTTTAGAACAAGTGAGAAATCAAAGGTGTGTCTTATTTTGAAAGAATCTATTAAAGGAGTGAACGACTTTCTCGTGTAGCCCAGTGGGAAACTGACATGAGTTTGGGTTAGAGTTGGATTGTTGAACCTTAAACCTGCCTTCTAGGATTTCTTTAGGATTATAAACCATGACTGCTTTCTTAGCATAATTCCTCCCCTAAAATCATAATGTTATAAATACAACAGGGATGGTTTTCCACAGAGGAATGCATGTGTGATCTGAGCACAACTTTCATGTTTCTTCTTTGTCACTTAATACGAGTACGCAGTAAACCAGCTGCCTTACTGAGACAGTCTCTCATCCTGAACTCCTGCTCTGCAGCTTTAAGGACAAAACTGGTTTTGAGGGTAGATGATGAAGGACTGTCGCAACAACAACCTGACCAGTGAGCGAGCTGCTCACAAATACACAAGAATGGAGAGTAGAAGGGCCTCGCACAGCTGATTGGAAAACACGTCAACACTTAACTTAGCAGTCGAAGATGACGTTCTCACAGACAGACAAATCTATATTTAAAAAACAAACAAACCCTTTGATGCTAATGCTTCCCAGCCATATATTATATTATATTTTGCTACAGTTGGCTAGTTAGCATCTCTGTCCTGCAGCTGATGCCAGGTTTGAGTAAAACACAAGTACAGTCTGTTTAAAGTGAAGTGAAGTGATACCTCAGAAGTGTCAGCAGATACTGTTTTGGGTGGTTTGTAACACGTTGTCCTTATTTTACAAATTTAACACACTTCTCTTGAACACATCAAACATTTTAGTCCTCATGTTATCGCTCTCTTTTTCTCGATGCATGTTATTGTCCAAAAGTCAGGCGAAGGTTAAGGGTTATTTGTCTCTTTTGTGCTGGGGTTAAGTGGTTTGGCTAGTTTGTAATAAACAGATTCTCCACAGAGTCTTCTGTGTGGTTTCTGATGTCACCTGTCGTTCTGTTTTTCTAAGGCACAGATGCAGTTGTAGGGAGATGCCACCAAATAGTCTAAGAGTGAAATCAAGATGAACCTGATAAGGTTTAGATGTGAGTTGGTTTCATCGAGAACACCAAATGTATGACTGGTGTAAAAACCACAGCTGTAATGTGTGCTGTGGTTTCAGAGTGCTTCATGAGGTTATTTGTTTTTCTTCAGTCATAGATGGCTTTTAAAGTGGAATAGACACCTATTTTGTGGCTTTGACAGCCATCCAGACATCTAAACGACTGAAGAGTTTATTTTTATTTTTTTGTTTTAACATCAGGAATTTGACTCAATCTTTTTGCTTAACCTGGCTTGGCATTGCAAAGGAAGGAAACATCTTCCTTCCCTCCATTGTGCTGCAGGAAAGGATGGACTTTAGCCAGCTGACAGCTGTTTCCTGCACGATGGAGGAGGAATGGGTGTGTGGGTGGTAGGAGTGTTGATGCTAGTGGGTGAATGTTTCTCTTTTTTTATGCTTTTATCTCTTGCTGCAGTTTAATTAAAACTGTAAATCTGCAGGTTTCGTTGTAATGTGAAAGTCTGGTTTTAATTTTATGTGTTATATGTATTTGGATGGCTTTGGGTGCATGTTTTAATATCTTTGCAATAAAATTTCATATACTTAATGTTACCAATAAAATGACCTTGGAGCAAATTTCTCTTTATGAACATTGGAGGTGTTTCATTTCTAGCCAAAGAGTCTGGAATGATATCAAAATAATAAGAACCATTTGGATAATTTATTTTATTTATGTTGAGGAAAGCTCCCCAAACTAATGTTTGTTTTTTGTTTGTTTGTTTTTAAAAAGGGTACATCTTATTTAAATTTGTTAATTTTTAAAAATATTTGGTATCTACAGATTAGCAGTGCTGGTATCATCAAATCAGCTTTTATAACATCAGCAGACACACTTTTTTTTTTTTTTTTTTTTTTTCTGTGGAAAAATCCTTTAAGTTTGGAGCTGTGTGGGGATTTTCCTGCACGTGCCTCATGTTTCAACATTCTAATGAGATTCATATCTGGGTCTTTTTTTGCTTTTGAGCCATTCCAGTGTGGATTTGCCAGCGTGCTTAGGATCATTAGCCTGTTACAAGGTCTACTTGGAGTTCAACTTCAGCTTTGATACTCATGGCCTCAAATTTTCCTCAGATGCTTCCCAATACAAAAAAAATGAATAGTTGAGTCAACGACTGAGAGCTGTCCAGAGGCAGCAAAACAATCCAGAACAATAAGATTTCCTATCGTCATGCTTCAGTTACTGGCAAAACGACTCTCTCTGATTGTTCTGTTTCAAAAGGCCTGCTCTTTGTACCCTCAAGATCAAACTGCAGATTTACTCCAACGCTCTTTCTGGACAGAAAGGCCTCTTTGGCAGGTTATCTTCATGCACACTCTTAAAAGATTGCAGATGCTTTTTCTTTATAAGCAGCAGTTGGAAGAGCGACCTGTAGAGCCTGTGATGAAATTCTGGGGCTCCATGGTGGTTATTTGTCTGACATGTGAAAGATTCTAGGTTTGGGAGGGGATGACACACAAACCCGGTCTCATGGGCGTTGGTCACTCCTAGTAATGGTTCCAAGCACAGGTAAATGGGAGGGTTGCATTAGGAAGGGCACGCAGAGGAAAATGCAAATTTATTAAAGCTCACCCGTCCTGAGCATCTGCCTCTGTCACACCAACCCTGTGCATGTCCTCCTTCATTACATCCATGAAGCTTCTCGGTGCTCTTCATCTTTTCCTCCTCTAACCTCTAACTTTGTCCTCAAACTGCTCGAGCCAAGCGGTCCCTCTGATCGACTTGTTTCTGGTCACCCCAGATTTATCACACACATCTCCAAGCTTCCGATGGCTCTGGGTTGGACTGAAGGTTGGCAGCGTCTGGGCTGACTGTGGCTGTAATTTGGGTGTTGTGAATGATGAGGAAAAGTTGGTTCCAACCTGTGCAGATCTAATTCCATGAAGGAAGTGTTGTGCGATTATTTGTCTGCTCAGATTATTTTTAAAAAACTGTTTTAATTGTATGCCTGGAGTTAAGAGCAGTCAGTGTCACGCATCAAAAACAGGAAGCGAACTAAAGCGGCTCTCTGTGCAGCGACTCAACACCACGCTACAACATTTCTGTCAACTTTGTCCTCGTACGGCCCGACTTCCTCCGCCTCACTCCTGCTTCCGATTTCTCTCACCCGCTTTCCCGCTCTCCTCTCGTGACTCATTCTTTGTAGATTTGGGAGCTTCGAGGACAGCTGTGGTCTGAACTTTCTGCCACGACAGACTGAGATAGCATGGTGGATATTAAAGCTCCAGCAACAAGGCGATGCCTGATTCGAAGCACATAATCTTACGACTGAGTAGCAAACAGGCTGTTCTCCTGTGGTTTAAGTGCAGAATGCCTCTGAATGATTTGATATACTGAGCACTGACGCCTCTCCCACAGAAAGCTTCAGTTTAACCCCTTAATGTTGAAGTTCATTTTTGTTCTTAAAAAGTAATTAGAAGCTCCAGCTGTACATCTGTGTTTGAGCCGTCATATTTCTGTGGCTTTGTTGTCGTCATTCATTTAGTTTTGACTTGTGAAGCACACGCAGGAAAGCTTCCCACTTAGATTTAAAATGTGCCAGCTTACAAAGATGCCATATGCACGCTCTAATGGTCGTCTGTTTCACGCAGCAGCAGAATGACAGCATTTTCTTTTTTGTATTTTAGAGGAAAGCTCTTAATTTGAAACCGAAGTATTTTGCTTGGCAGGGATTTTCCTGTGTGGTGGTTTTAGCTGCTTGCAAAGGAAGCGCTCGCCTATGATTGTGTGTATGTGTCGAGAGAGAGAGAGAGAGAGAGAGAGAGAGCGCTCTACCTGATGCTGCTTAAGTGACTCAATGTTCGTATGTTGATTCATGGTTTTCTTAACTACTGCAGAATATTTTAATAGGGTTATCTGCTATAAAAAGCCAGGCCAGGAAAATCGCCTTCATGTTTTTATCCTTGGTTACTTTGACACAGTCATCTGCTGTGATGCTCACACGTGTCAGCTTTGTTTCTATACATGGATATAAAAATATAGACATGTACTGAGACAGAAATATTCTAATTCTGATCATTTGAGTCAAAATTGAATCGGGAGCTTGTGAATCAGAATTGAATCAATTATAAAAATCGGCGACGATACCCAGCCCTAGCTGTAACCCACCGATGTGTAAATCCACCTTGTGTTGTCGCTGCTTTGGGCTTTCAGCCCGTGAGCACATGCCGCTGAGCTTGTTCCTCTGGTGGGTGCAGCTCTGGGACGAACTTACTGTTACTCAGCTATGAAAATAATCCAGCGTGAGCCGAGCTGAACTCTGCCTTTTGGCCTCTCTTGCTCTAGTTTTCCCATCTTTGTTTTTCCTCTTTCTGCTTTGATCTACATCTCCTGGCTGTGCTCTGTCTCCATGGTGATGTAAAACCAGCCTGGGGGGGGGGGGGGAAATAAAAATCTTAACACATCTCTGGCTTGTTCTCTCCCTCCCTCCCTTTGTTGTCAATCCCTCGTCTCCCTCACTTGGTTCTGCATTTCAGCCAGCCAGGTGCGTCTCGTCAGCCACCTGCTATCCTACCTACTTCCCACCTTTACCGCCACTGTAGAGGGTAGCCATGGCAACCAGCGCCGTGCCAAGTGACAACCTGCCAACGTACAAGCTGGTGGTGGTGGGGGATGGGGGTGTCGGGAAGAGTGCCCTCACCATCCAGTTTTTCCAGAAGATCTTCGTGCCAGACTACGATCCCACGATTGAGGACTCGTATCTTAAACACACAGAAATAGACGGACAGTGGGCCATACTGGACGGTGAGTTCCAAAGAACCAGACAGCTTGTAAATCTTCTATGCTTCTTATTTTTCCCTCCTTTTGTTTCAGTCAGCACAACACATCCATCATCGTGCCACAAGTTAACATTTGTTATTGTTCTTCTTTTGCCCGTAATTACAATCCTGCGGCAGCTGTCTACACTGAGCTTTATATAAAACATCAGCTGTGGTTTTTCCATGTGAGAGAAACTGTGTACAATTCCATAATTTTATCCTTTCCCTTTAAATATAAATTGAGTAATTATAAAGGATGCAAAAAGACCTGAAAAACAGATCATTTCTAAATTGTTCTATCATTGAATATGTTCAGTCTTTTATAAGTGAACTTCTGACCTTTGCAAAGAGAAAATGTCACTTTGTGATGCAACTGTTACGCAAGCGTGTAGCTAAGCCATGAATGCACTCAAGATAAGGACAGTGGCCCACAGACCCACGTAGATGTACAAATGTGTTTCTCCCAGTGTGCAGCGATTGTGCTGGTGGGGGGGGGGGGCATGAAACTAAAACTCACATGTTGCAGTGACAGGACGTCCACAGTGGCTCTGATAAAAATCACATTTTAAATACTACTGATGTTTGTGTGTGGATCAGTTTTGTTTTAGTCTGATGTATTTTTAATGAACGTATGCATGTTCAAAGTGCGATCCTTGCATCAGATGATGCTCGGGGAGTATTTCGTGTACTTGTGTGATTTAAGTGAAGAGCCCTGAGACCCTTCTCAGTGTATTAATGCATTTGTCCCGACATGGACACAGTACTGGACACGGCCGGTCAGGAGGAGTTCAGTGCAATGAGGGAGCAGTACATGAGGACGGGAGACGGCTTCCTGATCGTCTTCTCGGTGACGGACAAGGCCAGCTTTGAACACGTTGACCGATTCCATCAACTCATACTACGGGTCAAAGACAGGTAGGAGCAGAAAAATAAACACTTGGACAACAAAATAAAATATTCTTGCAAAGTCTTTTGCAGCCCCTCTTTTCTTTGTTTCTCTTGGAGCAAGTTTTGCAGCTAGTTATTAAAACATGGCTTTAATAACTAGCTGACTACGTCATAGCAGTGAGCCTTATCAGCTGAAGATTATACAAAGAAATGAATGCACGGTGCGCTTACTGTATCAGTGCATTATAAGCATTTGTTTATCCATATATAGGCAGTTTAAACTTTTTCAAGTTTAAACTCCCACACTTTTCCAAGTGGGCATTTTTTTTACAGTGTGTTACATGAGAGCACAGAGGATAGTATTTTTTTGGGTGGAGAGAATCACTTTTTAGTGTGTTGGTGACTGAACCTGTTTCTTGGCTTTGGCTGCACTGGGGGGTTTCAGAAGTCCTCAGTCAGAGGATGGTTACTGCTAACATGGTGCCAAGCAACCTGAGACGGTATTTAATCATGAGAAACGCTTGAAATCACTGGTGCCACGAACATTGATTGCACTGTGTGAAAGTTGGAGGCAAGTTGTATGTAGTTTATTTTATTGAACCTTTTCTTTGTACTGTTAATCTCATTCAGTATAAATGTCTCATTACACCGTCAGACAGATCTGTGTCAGACTGTGTCATAAATGTGCAGTCAGGGCTGTCTGTGTCATGTTTGGCCCAAAGGGAGACAAAGAACTGAAATGTTGTGAAGTAAATTTTGCCTTAGATGTCATATATAGCATCCGATTAGGTTCCCCTTTCCATTTAAGGCACATGTTATCTTCCAGAGAGTCTTGGTCTCTGTCCTAGTGTGCCCTTATGAACACAAAGGGTACGCAGTTCAAAAGGTTTGTTTGCAAAAGCTATACGAGCAGTCTGGAAAGCACCAACATTTCAACTGAAAGTCTGTGTGAACCACTCTGTTAAATATAGCAAAAGAGGAAGTAGTTCATCATATTCATTAAAGACCAAACTTTGCCCTCGCTGACTCGGGCCGCGCTGAGGGGTATGGTTATCATGTGATTTAAGGGCGGTTGAAGATGAAGGTCTCCTCCTTTCCTCGCTCTTGCTCACACCGACGGAACATCAGTTATTTCCAAAGCTGAAATCTGTCGTCGTCAGTTCTCGACCGTGACTGACAAATAAAACTGAGTCACACGCAGGAAATGGAAAAACAAAAAAACGGAACTGAACGAGTTGGAGTCTGTCAAAATTTGCGCTCATCAGCAGCTGATCTATCCCAAATTAAACATGGCCTGTTTTTTAGTGTGTTAGCGTTTCAAATGCAAGCGAGAATTAGTCATATCCTCCTATGACTAAGCATTCAAGGCTGTTTGAAACATCTGTACGCATCGATAAAATATTCAGTAATACAGCGATGCATTGCATCTCGACTCTGTGTCCTTATCGTCTCAGGGAGGCCTTCCCCATGGTGCTGGTCGCAAACAAAGTGGACTTGGTCCACCTAAGAAAAGTCACAACTGACCAGGGGCAGGAGATGGCTGCAAAGCATAATGTAAGTAGTCTTTCCTTAAGCACGTGTCCCTGATGACTTATTACCGCCTACAAACAGCATCAGGGTTTTTGAATTATGCAAAGCTTTAAGTTTCAGTGTTTTCATGTTAGTCTGTAATAAACACAGGCTGTGTACGGGGGCAGAAAAGACCAGCGTTCAAGGAAATGAGCAAATGGCATTTATAGGCCTGCAAGCTGCTACTTCTCAGCTTGTTTAGACAGGCAACAGTTCTGAATGCGATTAATGCTTAATCATTATTGGTCTTTCAGAACCATCACAGACTTGAACTGCACATTACTGTAAACTTAAACACCTGACTGAGCTGCTCATGTTTCATATTTGTTTCCTCAGATAACTTATATTGAAACCAGTGCCAAGGACCCCCCAATGAACGTGGACAAAGCCTTTCATGAACTGGTTCGTGTTATAAGGTAACCTGAGGACCTTCAGATCTTTGAAATAAATACGCTGGGATAGGGATGCACTTTATGTAAAGATGGGTCACCACTGCGTGAAAGGCAGCACTTCATTAAAACAGATGGAACAAAAATCGTGGTACCGCCTGTGAGTGCAGGTTAAAACTGCAAAGGAACGCCGACGTGTTCCCGTCTCATTAAAGATGAAGTGAGGTTTGTTTTACAAGACACGAATTTCGGATTCTTTTACAAAATCCTCCCGACAACAGCGCTCTGTCCTAAAGGCGTGTGAGATGGTGTGGAGGGGGTATTAGTTTGAATGCTATATACCAATGTGGTATGTGACTTTTGTTGCCATGATGCCAGGTCTCTCTTGGAAATGAGATTTTTAATCTCAATGAGATTTTTTACCTGGATAAATAAAGGATTAAAAAAAAAAATGCCATTGGCTAATATGCACATCTGTGACGGTGCTGTTAATTATAAACTTGGTAAAAGGGTTTTGGATCAAAGAGGCATAGATGATACCAAAACACAAAACATGACTATGCAGCTCTAATTAAAGGAGTCTGATCTGCAGTCACCTATAACAAACAGCATGGCAAAGAAAACTTCAAAACTCTGGAGCAGCTGAAATCTCATATCAAGCAACAGTAAAAATGCATCAGCTGGCCATAAAGCTAAAGTGATGCAACGCAGCGCAACGCTGGACTGTGAAAGTGTTTTTAGGAAGGATGGGGGGGAAAAAAAGGGGGGGGGGGAAACAAGACCAAAGCCACTTCCTGTCTTGACCCGTGTAATTTCAGAAGAATTTGGTTTTTGTATGTGGTCACATCCTGTTTATAAGTCTGGCCGAACACTCCGAAGGGTGACAAGTAATCCCTCTCGTGGTGTCGGGGCTTCGTGCTCGTTACACAGCAGCAGATCAGTGCGTTCTCTCACACGTTATTAAAAAAAGACGATTACTAGACTTGTGGAAAGCTCTTATTGTGCGTTTGCCAGCTTGTAGCTGACTCATGAGAAAACTCTTCCTTTGCAACACATTTGGAGCTCGATGAATCAACACTGCCCTCCTGTGGTCATACTTTAGACATCCAGTCACCAGGGAGGTTCACAGAATATTGAATGATCTGCCCTGAGCACTCATGAAATGCTATACTTAATCAGCAACAGCCAGTGCATTGATTTATGGATTTATGGGTTCTTTTATAGCAGTGGACTCGGCTCTGTCTCGATTCTGGAGACATGAGCACAGGAAAACATTAGACACACAAGCCTGGAGCTCAGTAAAAACAGTGCAAAGGTTATAAAAAGAGTTTTATTAAAGGGGCGTAATGTACTAGTTCAGGGGGATCATTGCAATTATCTGCTGTTTTTAAATTTGATTCCCACTACTCGGCGTCAGAAATGGAAATCAAAAGTAAAACTTGGGAAATTGACCTTGTGGGTAAAATTTGGAGATTAAAATGACGATTTCCTGAGCTGGAGAAAAATGATCATTTAAAGTACAAAGTTAAAGTTTTGCTTTCAAATGATTAAAAAAGAGGTTTATGCCTTTTCTTCTTCTTTTTTGCTGCCTGCAGACAACAGGTCCCAGAGAGAAACCAGAAGAAGAAAAAGAAGATGAAGTGGAGGGCGGAGCGTTCCACGGCCTCCCACAGGTTCCACTGCGCCATATTGTGACCAAGCTCATCATCTCCATCATCTATCACACGCGCACACACACACGCACACACACCAACAAACCTTTGGATGTCAGGGAACTCCCCAGCAGTGGTCAAACTACGGGAGCACAAAAGGGACTGGGGGTTGGTTGAGGAATGACTCGATGGATCCAGGAAGGATGAAATTGATCTGAAATGTTGGACTCGGCCCCTCACGATGCCTCGGACTGAGCGCTACGCCTGCCCCCCTCACTATATGGTCCTTTTCAAAGGTTTTTCTTCTTTCTTTGAGAACCTCTCCCCATCTGTACTCGTCCCTGAAATGCATAGTTATCTAATTTATGAACTTACTATGAAACGTGGCACAAGACAACAAACTGTCCGGGAAAGACAGGGGTCAGAATCACCTTGGACTTGGAACCTTTTGTCCTCTTGAGCAAGGGAAGGAAAAGCAGCGGTGTTTGTGGTTTTGACTCCCAGCAGTCTGTCCCCACGCACCTTCAATTCCGGTGGGAAAAGCTCCGACGTGATGCCCGACGAGGCCGGCTTTGGATCCCTGTTCTCTTTCTGCAGAGCGGACGAAGCCGAGAGTGGTGACAATAGATGTTGTGCAGTGTCGTCGATACGTGGACGGTGAGCCCAGTGAGTATAGTGAGCGTGAACATTGTGGTGATGTGGTTTGGAGGGCGGCGAGAGGGCAAGTGAAAGAAACGTGTCACATGTGTCAGTGAATGCTACGAGCAGATCAGCAAGTGTTTGATTATTGTTAAAGAGAATACTGAGACCGGTTGGCGTGGCGATCTGTTAAAGGCCTTGTTTACACTCTTACGCGGGACTAGTTTCTCACGTGCAAACAGACGGCACCAGGAGCCACTTTGTCTCGAAGTGTTTGACGGTTGGTTCGGTTGCCTCTTCAGTCGTCGTCGGTAACGAGTGCAATCTGTTAAGTACTGTACGATCAGCTGTCCTGATACTTTTCTTTTCCTCCCATGTTTTTATAGCTGAAATATTACAGAAAAATATGATTATATTTGATATTAAAAAAACAAACTGTGGCAATGTAAACAGATTCAGTGCTGTTTTACAGAAGCTCTCCAGGAAAGTCTTAATGAAATAGAATAAGGGATAACGAGAGCTTCGTGATTTGCGCTGGCCACTAACCAAAACCATGTGATGTCACTTTATTTCAGTCTAGAGGCTGTTCAGACTGCACCACTGAATTCAGGACTACGTCATAAGATAAATCTGTGTGGGGGGTAAAAACGGTAACCTGGGAATGTGTCGGCGGCGCGGCGCTCCCAGGGCTGAAAGCCATGTTAGCTTAGCCACAGACCACGGTTAGGTGTAGGGAAACTGCACACTAGAAGCAACAACACGCTCAGTGACTCGGTGCTCGTGGTCGTGCGGTGGATAGGAATGTACAGTTTAATAATATACGAAATGGCTCGTACTGTTAACGCACTAAAGTTTCAGCTGACACTTTGCTCTCTGGATGAATACGGACTCTTGAAGGAAGGAGTGCATCTTTTTTTTTTTTTTTTTTTTTTTTGCACTTTTAATACGATTTCTCACTTTCCTATCGGCATGTTGTTTTCTTTCTGAATCAGTAATAGAAGCGAGGAGCACGGTAACAACGTCTGAATGTAAAAATAGGGAAAACGAAGCGAGCTGATAGGTGTCGTAACGCTGGGTGCCTGTTGCCTCTGTGGTGATTGTAACAGAGTAAAACTAGGATGGGACTAAAAATATTCAAAAGGTATTTAAAAAAACGTTGTTCGGTATTCAGTTTTGAATTTAAGAAGGCTGCCCGTGAAAAATCATTTATTAAATGACAAATTCACCTGAGCGTGGAAGTGGGAATCGCCCTCTGCTAAAGGAGGAATACAACATTGACAGTACTGATCGACATTTACTGATCAGGAGTTTCCAGAAAAGGACTCCAGCTATTACAGAAGCAACAGACTCCAGGAAAAAAGAAGAAAAACCGAATGTGTTGAAAATGTTGCATCATGTGTGTTTGATACCATTTTGTATTATTGATATGAATCTTGTGTGTTTTATAAGGAATTAAATAATTTATTACTGTCTGTTACCTCAGTGTGTCCCAGACCTGGACAAAGAAAAAAAGCTCCCCACTGTGTGTGTTTTTCAAATTTCCTGGTGAGGCTCGTGCTAAACTAAGCAAACTACCTGCTGGTATCTGTTTTTTGTCCAGAAACATTTGATTGCTGCCTTTCTCGGGTTGATCAAAATCCCTGAGGAATCCTGAAAGGGCGATTGTGAGTAAATGAAGAGCTTCTGTTTAAATTATGTAACAGATTTCAGTTTTATACATCCCGAAACTTTGTAAGTGAATGAAGGTGGAAACTTTTACATTTGGTTTGCAAAAAAGGAGTTTTCACAAGTTGTGTAACGTGTTTTTTGGCAGGTCTGTTGTGTTCTAACTGGCTGTGTCAGACTGAGGCGCTAGACGAGGCACAATCTGTGGCCTTCTTCTCTAGCCTCAGGGGTCGATTATATTTCAATAAAATAAATAACAGGACTGTGATTTATCTTTTTAGACACTTTTTGGGTGGGTGGGGTGGATCCGTAGAATATGCAGTACTCTCCTGATCATGTGATCAGAGTGGCGTTCAGCGGCTGCTCGTGTTTCCTGTCGCCTTGCTCGCTCAGCAGAAGCTCCCCTCATTAATCTTCAGAGACGTCACACTCCATCGACTTCAACTGTGAGAATGCTGAAAGCTTCACTTTTGCCTCGTTGGCAAAAAAAGCCTGTCCAAATTCCTCGGAGGGGATTTGGCCAGGTTGGCACACAGAACAAGTCCTGCATGTAAATCATTCATAGTCCTGTTCCTGCACAGGTGAACTGGGAAGAGGCTGCTCAGTGTGAGTCCAGGTGGACGAGCAGTGAGTCATGCCCCCAACATTAAATGATCAGGACATGAAGCAGAAAAGGTCATCTTTGCCGTAACTAGAAGATTGTTTCTGCTTTAATGACGCTCTAAACTCAGTGTTTTTGCACACTTACATGAATAAATGAGAGAAAAATGAACCACATTCTGCTTTGATTTAAAATGCATCACCACTGCTCACCACTGGGGGTCAGTACTTCACTGTCGCTACAGTGGTACCAAAAGCTTTGCCAAGCACACCTTTGCATTGTGAGCAAACCCACAGACTGCTTCAAGGACCCACCCCCCCAAAATGGACAAATTCAGAATTAAAATGGCAAAAATCTCAAGTTCTCCGAGTAGTTTGAAAACTCACAAATAAGTCATTTATATGGAAATAGAAAAATACCAAATTGAGGCACAGCAGCCTGAATACATTAACCAGGAGTGATGTTTTTTTTGAGGCAGGAGCAAACAGAGCCTCATGTTGCCGTAGCACTGTTCAGGGACTCTGGGGTCTTTACAGCATGTCCTACTTTTCATTAGAGCAATCTGTGCATTCAGATGCACACCAGACACTTTATTAGGTACAACCTGTGAATGCTGGGTTTTGCCTTCAGAATCAAAAAGCTGCTGGAAACATTCCTCAGATATTCGCTCCACGTTGACGTGACTGCGTCACACGGCTGCTGCAGATTTGCCAGCTGATGAGAATCTCCCGTTCCACCACATCCCAAAGGTCCTCTGCAGGGATCTGCTGACTGAAGGCCGTTTGAGTCAAGTCAGCTGTCTTGTTCAAGAAACCAGTCTAAGATGATTTGAGCTTGGTGCCATGTTATCCTGAATGAGCCATCAGATGATTGGTGCACTGTGGCCATAAAGGGATGGACATGGTCAGCAACAGCAGCTTGTTTGGTAACAAACAACCCACTGACACCTGCTCAGCCGGCTGGCTTAATTGCACTCTCCCATCATCCTCTGCAAGCTTTTTTTCAGCTAGATTTACTTGAGCTGCATTTTCAAGAGCAGAACCTCATCACTAAGTGCAATGGTACGCTCACTGATTGTTACAATGAAGCGGGCCTTCCTTTCAGTAGCATTTCAAAGGATCTCCTTCTTGGTTTTGTACAATTTTAAGGACATGGAAGTAGGCTGTGCTAAAGTGCGCGCATTATTAAATGGATTGAGGGTAAGAGAGAAGCTCCAAGTGAAAACCGTGCATTTGAAATGTAAAAAAGAGGAAGATGTGCTGTAAAGAGCGGTCTGTGAGTAAGCATATGCAGCACGACTGAAGTGAAAGCCAGATTCAGCAGCTATGCACTCAAAGGTTTGTGTGCTAAAGCTCTGCTCCGTGTCAAAGGTGCAGAAAAGATTAACACAGCAGCTTTGACATCAAGAAAACTGGGACTTTTCACTTTGCTCCTTTATGTTTAACTCACCGTGTGGCATCCAATAACAGCTTGATTAGAATGATTGCACGGTGCCTCACAATTTCAAATGGCAGATGTAACGGGAAACTAAGCGACTGATTGCAGTCGTTTTCGGTTGAGGTGGAGTTACAGAGGCAGAGAGGTGAGGAAGTCTCAGAGGGTGGCCTTGTCGAAGGTGCACCCAGACGCCCCGCTGTGGTGCAGCTGTATGGAGGGTGATATTCAGCACTTGGGTGAAGTATAAATGACTGGAAAAATCACTCCAGTAAAGCCTGAAGCATAGCAATTACAGACTGTAAGCGGCAGCATGGCGACTCGGAGATTTCAACCCCAGCAACTTCTGTGAGGAGCATATTTGCTCCAGCAGCACTAAGTTCTCCCACCAAGTTATTATGTAAGGCTCGATCACTAAAGCTCTAAACTAACTATTGGGCTCATTTTTGATTGAAGGATTTTAATATCTAGAATTTCAAGATTATTATTCAATAAAATGTTGTTATTGCATACGTCAAAATATATACATCCATTTTCTTCTATTACTCCAATTCAACGTAACAAGGGAGCTGTAGTGTATGTTAGCATATAGGGCTAATATAGAGAGACAGACAGCCATTCATACGTTTAAGAAAAAGAAGTTCAGTTTCAACCTGTGAATAGTCAGACTCCAACGTCCAGGAAGGTGGTAGGAAAGCAGACTACGCAGACATTTCAGGTTCCCAGAGGTGAGCAATTTATTTACAGTGAACTTAATTTAATGTATAAATTAACAAAACTTCCCCCAAATCAACTCAATTAACAAAACTCAACAGAACATGGATCAGGTAACACAGCTCACCTCTCCTCTCTCTTTCTTCTTCTTCTACAGTATAGGGTTTATTGGCGGAACATTAACACAGGAGGAAGTTTTCCCACATGTTCACTGTGTGAAAACCCCGGAGGAACCCTCCCGAGGGATTAATAAAGTTAAATTTAATTTAATCTAATAACTTTAATCTCACGAACAAATAAAACACTGGAAAAGCCAAACAATAACATTTTTAAGTTATCAAAGTGACTTATATATCATGTTTAACCCAAGTAGTGAAAGCCCGCGGGGGTTTGAAGACGATGTGTCGGTCGGCTCAGATATTTGAAGTTCACACAGCTATAGTCTCACCTGAAAATATGTTAAAAGTCTTTTTGCGACCCAGAAAGAGAAATAAGAGTAATATTAAAACTAAGTCGCTGCCGCCATTGTTGGAAACTGGAATTGGCTGGGCCGCGCTATGAATTCTGCGATATGGTTTTTCAATGTTGTTGTCCGGGTGGAAAATCGGGAGAATTTTGGCTCCGGGAGATTTTCTGGAGGGGCGCTGAAATTCGGTATTCTCCTGGAAAAATCGGGAGGGTTGGCATGTATGGTTGTGGCAACATCACTAACCTTGTCAAACGCCTCAGAGTAAATCATATCACAGGATATGACGAGCGTATGTTGAGACGAACTGAAGAGGAGGAGAGGGACAGGTGCTGCTAGGGCGAGACAGATGTCTCTCACGGGGTCCTTTAGTGCTGCAGGCAGGCAAGGTGTTCAAATAGCACACAACTTCAGTTTTATATGATGAACTCTGCATTATTAAGTGATAAGAACAAGTGATCTGATGTCCTGTAATCATTATGACGCTATAATTTAAGATACAATAAATAAAATAAGGTTTTGCACAAAGTATCGTCGATACCACCCTGAATATTACTTGGGATCGGAAAGGAAATCAGTGGTATGCACATTACTAGCGGTTGGCAAACAGCAAAATGGAGCCTCACCGCCACTAACTGGTGTGGAGCGTCTCTCTCTTGAATCTAGTAGAGACTGGCTTTAAATAGGGCTAACAATTTCCCTCCAATTAGCCCAGCCAGTACCACTCACTCGAACTGAGGGATCTAAAACTCTACACAGATGATTAAAAAGACACAAAACCTCTTCACACTTCTAATATGCATATTTACACAGCTAAATGGTGGTATTAATGAAAAGAAAAACATTCAACAAATCCCTTTAAACCTTAACACAAAAAAAGGAAGCATTTCTATTGACAAAGAAACCCCTCCACTTGGTTTGACCTGCTGATGTCATGTGTGACATCAGCAGGACTTTAAAATGAGGAAATGCTAGGCAGGCATTTCCCCACACCTGATCTTCGTGAAGACTGAAAAGACAGAACAAAGTAAGTATGAACAAGTGACTTAATCTGTAACGTAATAAAATATAAAGAAACATGTGACTGAGTATTTGCCTTAATTTGCAGAATGTTTGATTTGCTGGCAACAGAACGCTTCCACAAACAAACCTGGGATAGTGAGTGCAGCAATGTTACTTGACAAATGGCAAATCATAGCAAAGAAATAGAAACAGAATAATGTGTATAATGTGCAAAAAAAAAAAAAAAGGTAAACACATATGGGACAAATGGAGAGCATTGCAACTGCTCATCCACTTTGTCACACAACCATAGTCTCGGTTCTTCCACACGATAAAGAAACTGTGCTGCAGTGAATGACAGACATCTGTTGAGCTAAATTGTAAGAAATAAATGCATAAAATTGCAGAAAGGGTTCTAACTGAGAGCGAAAAATGGTAACTTCAGTTTTTCTATCTTTTAGTTTGAAAGAAGCACAACCTGAGAAACGTAAGAAAATAAATAAAAGTAAAAGTCCAAAATTTTTGCCCCCCTCGATATTTTCCAAAGCCATTCCGTGCGCCAGTAGGTTATATAAGGATGTGACTTTCAAAGCCATAATTCAATGACTTCAGTGTTCAGTTTGTCAGTGACAGATTCCCATTTTTACCCCCACAGCCAGCCCGGGGTTCACTGCTCTGCCTCAGCTGATCTCATTCTGTACCTAAAGTCAAACCACAAATTCACCTGAATCTGTCAAGGCCTGTGATCTTTGTCCCGCCGCCTTCTCCACAAAATCAGATTATGAACTTATTGTGAATAAGAATGAGAGTTCAAGTTCAAGTTCAAATTTTATTCGCCACATGCAGACCATACACACACAACACAGACATCACATGGGGATACAAGTCAGAGAACGTTGCATTATAGAAAAAAACACTGAAATGTACACTACAATGGGAAAGTACAAGAGGAAAAAAAGAGACCTCTGCTCATGCTGGGCTACAGGAGGATAGCATGAGAACAGGAAACAAAAAAACTCCTCTGCACAGAAAGCACATAAATGTCCACAGTACAACATTATAGAGCATGTGACCAGCAAGAGGGTTGGGTAGGGGATGAGGAGTAATCCCAGGCAACACAGCAGCCATCCTGCCACTGCGTCGAGACTCCAGCGCGGGCCCAGACCCGCCTCGTGTTCCCAGGAGGCAACAAGCATCGAAGGCAGTAAGAATATTAATAAGAATATTAGTAATCAAAATAACAAAATATTGTTTTTTTAGCAGGTCGGAGGAGAGAGAGAGGCTCGTAGTTATACACTAGTGTTCTACTTGCAAGTCATGTTTTCTGGGAAACTCATCTGTTAATATGATCAGCCAAAATCCTCCTGGCTCTCTGTCTGTCTAGCTATGTAACTCTTTCTTGATATTTTCTGCATCAATTAATTAGATTTTTTTAAAATTAAAAATAAGTGGGAATATCACTTTTTTCTTTTGCTTTAAAAATTCAGTTTACAGTTTGTGACTAGCTAATACTGGGAAAAAAAGGAATAACTTTCTGTCGCCATGGAAATGAGAGACCTCAAACTGTCACCAGATCCAATTCCATTTTATCTTATTGTTATGCATTAATGAATTAATAAATAAATGCATCAATAAGCGTTTGACAGATAATCCCGACAGGCAGCTGAGACACAGAGTCATGTAGAAAAGTATTCCTGCTGCTTTTTTATTGCAGCTGTTACATCATGATTTGCACTGGTGTGAAAAGTTGACAAATCAAGGAAGAAAAAAGGAGTTTGGAAAATGTTTTTTCCTCAGCCAGTGGGATTACTTCATATGTTTCATACTTTAGTTCCCGATTACTGAGCCTGTTGTTGGTAATACTGTGGAGCTTCAAGAAATAAAGGGTTTACATGATTGACATGTTTCTCTCTCTCAGCAAAACCTTCATTTTTTCATAAGAGGGAGATTCAGAAAAATGACTTTGAAAACTCTAATATTAGAAAAATATGAATGTGTTAAATAGATTCGGTGAGGACTCAACGTAACACAGCCACTACAGAAAAGCCAGCTGAGTGAATGAATGTGTGGGAGGAAAAGCACTGTACAGTAAATTTATATTAAATACATTGTATGAATGTATGAGGGCTTTAAAGTCAATAACACTGGAGAGGAGCTTCTATCTTAATAAAGTTGAACATATTTGAAAGCAGGAAGAGAGCAGATGGTGTAATTTAGCAGATTTATTAATGTCACAGCTCTATTATTAAGACACTTAGAATCCGAAGGATTATAATTTAGCTCTTTCGGCTGCAGACTTGGTGGTATTTAAGGATGTGAAAGTAAAGAATAAATATCAAAACAGGAAATAGGTACTCTGCTCTGGGATCAAATATTAACCTGCTCCATATCAGGCTATGTTATATCATCATGGTATATTACCATGGTGATATACCGAGGTAAGAAGTGAACCATCCTCATAGTACAGAAAATCCAGGGTTAATCTTGAAGTTACCTGGATAAGATTGAAACCTTTTCTGCTTATAATGTGATAATAAAAGCAAACAAACTGTAAACAAATACAAAAGACAAAAGGTGCAAACACAGGGAAGCACGGAGATTAAGAAACCTGGGAGACTAAAGAAAGAGGAAAATACTAGTAAAACAGACAATCAAACAAAGGCTACAAGGAAGAGAGGATTATTTATACCAGCAGAGAGATTCAGGGAGTGGAAAGAGCTGGAAGGAAGGAGACAGAGGTGCAGACAATCAAGAAAAGTAAAACAGCTGTGTGCAGATCAACAATGGATCATATATCGAGTGCAGAGAGAGTATGAGCGTGCAGCGTTTAAAGCGTGGAAGTACTGACCTTACTTTGAGTTTGATTCCATAAAAAGTGACAAAAACATTAGTGTCCGCTGTGCGTGGGAAGAAAACTTCTTTTTACAGCGAAAAAAACCCCTAAACGTCCAAGCAAGCAACAAATACGCTGCCGCTGGAATGTGAAATTCACAGAGAAACTCGCGGATTCTTCAACTGACCGCTGCGGCACACCTGCACCAGGGCAAACCTCCGGCTGCCCCACTCCTGCTATAAAGGTGAAAATAGAGCAACAGGACCGCTGAGTCTTTGACTTTATTTATTTTCTGCTGTGTTTTACTTGCATCTATTTGAAAGACTGAGTGTAAACACAAAAAATATTTTATTTTATGTCCTGGAATGTGCAGAAAATAGGTTTAAATGTTAAACTAATTTCTTCCAGTCAGAGAATGTTGCATATAATTTAATTTTTGCTTGATGCATAAAGTTAAAAGATTAAAACTAATAAAACAAGTTTTAAAAAGAGACTTTTCCATTTGATTACATTTTGTATGATGGATTATGCAGAAAAAGTAGAATTAGGCTGAAAGATCTATCGCTTTATCACCTACTCAGGGTGTAAATCATGTTTTAAAAAGTAACTAAGTAACTAATTGAATGTTGAATTCAGTTATCACATTACAGTTATAATTATGCTGTTACTCGTGTTACAAAGGTTGTTGTGCTGATTTCAGTTTGTTTCCAAAAGGGTGAAGTGGTCAACAAGTCTACAAATTTTGACTGCAGATGTTTTATTGCACAAAAGCACAAGTGTGGGATGGATATGCCATAAAATGCAAACGGCATCCAGGACAGAAAGAAATGCAAAATGCAAAAGTTTTGCTTTCTGCAACCATCTGTGCAGACAGCATGCTAACGCAAAGCTAACAAAAAACCCCCAGAATCGATGTCAAAGCTGAGTGCATGCAGACCCCAGTCCAGCATCCAGAGCCTGAACCTTAACAGACACAGAAGGCAGTGATAAGCCTCCATACAGGTTTATTAGGTATTAGGCCAAATGGGACAAACTACTTCCTTTTGGTCCAGGTCCTGTGCAAGCCCTGTGACCTGACAGCAGGAGAAAGCAATGCAATAGCATTTGATTAATATAGCCTTGTTTTATACAAAATGCCTCGTGGAGCGGCTGAAGATGAGCATCTCTGATGTCCATCTCATATGCACCGAGACATCTAAAACTCCTGCAACCAAAATGGATAAAGGGTTTAAACTATATGTGACTACAAAGTAATGTGTATGTATATGTACTTTAGCTTAGCTTAGTACATTTTAGTATTAGCTTTGTAATTTTGTTCTCCAAATCAGTATTCAATTACATCTATCATAGCTGACTGAAAATGTTGTCATTCTGGATCGATTGCTTTCTTACAATCACATATACATGATTGCTTATCACTTTTTTTAAACCAGTATCAAACAAAGACATGGTGACGAGTGCTGTCTATGTGTAAAGGTCAAATGCCACACAGGCTGAGAGAAGTGTGAAGGATGGGTTGAGGGTTCTGTCCAGTTTTCCAATTTTTCACCTGTTCCAGCTCAGGGACAGTATTTATCAAGCCTTACAGGGTAAGTGATCAAATCAAATCACTCTTTATTGTCACATCACATGTGCAGGTACATTGGTACAGCACATGTGAGTGAAACCCCCTGATCATGACCAATCCCCTTGATTATCGTAAACTCTTCATTAGTATAGTGTCGACTTTTGTTTCTCAAGCTTTAAGTTTGAGAAAAAGAAGATAAAAATACTGTTTTATTAACCTGGCAAAAATGTGCTTTCATAGGAATCATACACAAAAAATGGGACGTTAGAAAAATATTTTCTTGTAGTTTTGACAGTCTAAGTAAATGTACCTTTTGATACTTGTATTTAAGTAATATTTATTTAAATTAGTTCGACTTTTACTAAAGTAAAATCTTTATTCTCACCTGAGTATGCCTTTTGGGTACTCTGTGCTCAAGTGCGAAAGTTTTGGGTGCAGTGGTTTTTAAGTATATATATTCAGTGTTGGGAAGGTTACTTTTAAAATGTTTTCCACTACAGATGACAGAATACATGGTTTTCTTAAACCATTCAAAAATCACAAAACTAAAACAAACACTCAATATACCTACAATATTGATCAGTTTCCCTGCATGCAGTCGATCTAGAACTTGATCAATTCCTCCATTAAAACTCGTGGTCACACTAAAAAAAGTCCAGCAACACGCATTAAAAATGGGCACCTACAATAATAAATGATCCAAACAAAATGGCAAAAGCCTCTTACCGAACGATATACCCACTCGCACCAGAGTGAGTTAATCGCCTCTGGAATTTCCCACAGACGAGTGTTTCACAGATGACTTTCTCGCTGGCTACTTTTACCCTCTCACATTATTATTGTCTTTCCCAGAAGAACACTGTACAAGGGCTTGGTTGGTGACCCACTTGACATCTCCTTGCTAAAGATTGGAGAATCATACAAAGACTCTGATGTGACAGATTGACCTCTAGCAGCAACTATGTCCATCAGTGACGAGCACACTCTTGTTGAGACAGCTTTAGGCTTAGCACAAAAGGTCAGTGTGCTCTCTTACCAGCAGTCCTTACTACCCATAAAGTCTGTGAGGATTCACAAAGATCCTCCTTCTTACCCTTCATGGCCACTAAGTGAGTACAGCTTGGACCCCACAGAGTGTGTGCACGTGTGCACTGAGGAGGAACATGTCCACCTCAAAAGCTTAATTGTCACAGTGGACATGGCACATAAGATTGAGTCAGCAAGAAGAGAACAGACACCTGACCGGGAGTGGCATCAGCTCTGCAGGCCAAGGATCACATCTTCATGTTTTAGAGAGGTAAGTTTTGTGAGGGAAGAAACTCTCTAGTGTCTCTCAGAAAAAAATCCTCAAAGGAATCAGACAGACTGCAGACATGGACTTTGAGGCAGCTAGAGAATACTGCAAAATGAAAAATATCAACTACAGGCCCCGTGGGTTAGTCGTCCACCCTAACAGCCCCTGGCTCAGTGCAGCACCAGATTGGCTGATCTGTGATCCATCTGCACAGCCAACATTTCGACTGGTTGACATAAAGTGCCTTAATGTGAAGAACTGTGTTCACTGCAACAATCTTCAAATACAGCATGGCACTCTGCCTCTCCGTGAAAGTCACTCCTACTAAATCTATTTGCTATGACATCAGTGCAGTTACAAGCACCTCAAGAGCTATGAACTCTATGAACTATGTCACAGTATGAACTGTGCAACTTTTTAAAGTATTTGGTGTCTTTATTCTGTCGATTAAATTCAAGCCCACAGCTGCTGCAGAGGGCTGGTAGCCTCAGTATACAGGGTGCCCCCTCTACCAGATGAGCTATCCGATTCCCCTGTGAACTGAGCAGCTTAACTTACAGCGAGATTCTTAGCTCAGGGGTTTGTTTTGATAATACTTGGGAGGCAGGCTATTGCAAAAAGCTGGTCGACACTGACAGCAAAGGTCAGAGGAGGGATGGTGTAAATATTTTATTGTCCTTGATGCGTCTAATTGCTCTGTCCACATGTATCCTTAACCATGCAATGTCCTGAGAGAACAGCACATCGTCATGTGACATCTGTGAGTGTTTACTGAGAGTTTACTCTGAGTACACTTTCCAGTCTCAGTTATTTAAAAGATATGATAACAAGAGTTTGGATCAATTTAATCTTTAACCGTTTTACTCCGTAGTGGATTGGACTGTGTCAAAGACTCTGTTTTCTTTAACATTTAAAACCTTTTTTTTCTAAATGTTTTTCTCATATCACGCCAGATTTGAATGTTTAAGAGTTGGATTACCTGCTGCTACAACATTGGTCAGGATTTAATTAAACTCACACACAGTGATCAGTTAATGGGTTGAGCTCAAGGTCGTAGTCGCATTTGTCATTTTACGGGCAATAAACTGTAAATTGTGATGGATTGTGGCTGGATGAGCAGCTACATCAGAGACATTCTGATTTCACTTTCAGAGTTTGTGTGTCTGTGTGTGTTTGTGTAAGATAGCTAAAGTATATGTGATGAAATCAGGCAATATTTTTGTAGCACTTACGTGGAGTTATATACAGTACCGATGGATAATAACCAAGGTAATGAGTAATTTGGGCTAGTATCAGAAGCTCTGGTACATTAACGGCAGAGGAACCAGACAACCACAGTTGTGTGGCTTAAAAGTACTTTAGTGATGTTAAGCCTTTAAAATAATTTTGTAAACAACAGAGTTACAACATGTTTAACAGAACTTCAAGTATAAAGTTTTCCCCCAAAGTAGCAAAAAAAATATTGCTCGAACCGGCAACCTTCCGATCACAAGACAAACTGCCAACTCTTGAGCCACGATCGCCCAACTACTTTAGCATTAGAGGATTGTAGTCCATCAACGTGCAAATGAGTGTGCGTGTATATGTATATCGTCTCCTAGGATCTTGGGTTGGCTCGCCATCCAGCGAACACTGGAACACTCGGGGATCTGGAATCGCTGACCTGGTCTTTGGATTCGTCCCATATAAAAACCTGACCTATAAACAATGGTCAAATATATGTCACGAACAATTTAAGAAGAACTCTCACAAACTAAACTAGTGTCACACTGCAGTAACTACTATTCAGATCAGCTATCAACTCAGTCATCATCAGTTCGGTCATGTTGTACAACATTAAAATATCAAGGTTCAAAGTTCACAGTATCAATATTCAAAATTCAGTTGTAATCTGCAGTAAAGATTATCTACAAGGCTTCAAACATTCAGGAATTATAGTCACCATATAACTCACTTTCATGGTAAAAATTAATTACATCCAGCAGAAATAACTCACTACATATATATATCTATAAAATCACAAATAAATAAGTGAATTATTCCCTTTCCAATTTCAATAACACGTAAACACAAGGACTCAGTCCACGAATAGGAGTATTGAAAATAGATGTGCTTAATCCCGCTTGTACCAAAGGCCTACTAGTACAAGTGGAAATACACTAAAAGTTACCTCCAAGTGTTCAACACCGAGTATAGTAAAATAACCGATTGACATTAGAACAGTATCAGCATAAAGTCTGCTTACAATTATCTCTCATAAACTTATTTTCAGCTGCTTTAACCATTTACAGCTTTTCACATGTTAATGACTTGGTTAATGATATGACTACCATAACAACACACCCAACAACTGTAACCGCACTCGGTACATCACGTGTCTAATTGGCCACATTTAGCTTACCGCCGTCGAGTGGATGCTCAGCGTTTACGTGACGCCACAGCTCAGTAAACCCTCCGTCTTGCTCTGACCTCTATGACAACAAGTGCAAAACCATACTTTGTGAACAATATCATTTTAAGGGTTTTTTAAACTTGTTAAGAGATTAATTTCTCCAGCTTACAAATAACAAAGTTTTAGCCCGCCTGCTCTGTTTGGCTGTGGAAGCAAGAGACTGAAAACTTGGGAGCTGGTACTGAGGAGGGACAAGAGCTGCCTAGAGCCTCACCGATTGGCTGACATGCGAGGAGTGGAATTAAACAATAGGCTCTCATCAGAGCTCATCAACCCTGGAGAAACCTAACCCTTGTTCAACCAAAACAAATATATAAATCTGTGTCCCTTTTTTGTTTGAGATGATTTTAGGACCTGGGTTACATTTTACTTTTGTACTGGATTCAATTCAGAGTTATAGGCTCATTAGGTACATAAGCATGGGTGAGAAGCTGGTGTTTTTCATTCACTGTATTTTTCCAGGACTTTTGAGCCCTTATAGCAGGGGCAGGGAACTCCAGGCCTCGAGAGCCAGCGTCCTGCAGGTTTTAGATGTGTCTTTGATCTGACACAGCTGATTTAAATGGCTAAATTAGCTCCTCAATATGTCTTGAACTAATCATTTGATTCAGGTGTGGTGACCCAGGGTGAGCTCTAAAACCTGCAGGACACCGGCTCTCGAGGACTAACGTTCCCTACCCCTACCTTATAGGGTCTCAAGTGTCTGATATGAATTTTGGGGTTTTCTCTGTTTCCTCGTTGTAGGGACTTTACCTTACAATATAAAGGATCTCAAGGCAACTGTTGTTGGTGATTTGGTGCCATATAAATGAAACTCAGTTGAATTGATATATGGTAAACAGCAGATAGTAATGCAAAAACATCAAAGGTTACCTCATATATCTGTGTTTTCAGATTTGTCCCAGTATTGAACAGAGTATACTACACAATATAATTAAAGAATAATTTACAGAGGAAATGCAATCAACAAAATATATAGTCTATATATTTTAATATAAAGTATTTAACACAGCATTTTCAGTTATAGTTAAAAACAGCTGAATTAAACTGTTTTTTCCCTCAGCTCCATCAACTGAAATTTAAGCCATATATATAACATATAATACAGCACTAGGAGGACAGTTTCTTTGATTTCTTGTGACACGCAGTGGGAATGTTATCATCATCCCATCCAAATTATTGCAATTATGGAGAAATTACACTGTGCTAATTTTGGTGACCAGCCTGAGCCTTCAGTCTCCAGTAAATTTCATGTCAACGTGGCGCTGAAGGATGCCACAGTTTGATGAAATGAAATGCAAAGAAAATCTCCTGCCTGTCACTCACCAGTCTCTCGATGAGCAGCCCTGGGAGCACAGCCAGTGAGCCGTGACCACTCCCTCGTCGAGGATATCTGTCATGTAAATCTGCAAAGCCACTATTTTTGCACTCATGTATTCTAATATTAACCATGGCTCCTCTGTAGTGCAGTGTAGTAATATTCAGTATTTGACAGTATTTGGGCTCAAAAGCTAATTGCTCTTGCAATAATCAAAGCTTTTTTGGAACAACTTGTCACTTCTGCCCACAATGAAACAACTCTGAGATGCACATACTCACTTTTACTCCCACATAATAGTGCACTGATGCAACTTTCACTCCTGACACTGAAAGAAGCTCACCTTAAGTGTCACTGACAGACTACACTGTTCTAATGAGCAACCTAAGATTCTGCTGTTTCTTGTCCTCTTTATCATTTGTCACAACACAAGCAAGAAATAGTTTTATTTTATTTTTTTGTTAAAGTCATTTTTATGATAAAACTGTGTTTTATTGTCTTTGTTAAATAGACTCAACACGGTATCATGCTACCCAGAGCTCACATCAAATCACTGATGCAATGTTGGATCAATCTTCAGTCCAGTGATCTATGAAAGAGAGACGTGGCGTCCCATTCTGAATGTAAATGTAAATGCTGTATGATCCCCCTCAGCACGGTGTTGGTGGTTAATTATATAAAAGCCTATGGGAAAACAACAGCACTCCTCACTAGATTCATGACCTCAGTAAAAGACACGTCCGAGGTATTCTAACTCTTTTTAAATACTGCCTGATGTTAATTTGTAAATTATAGTGGCGTTTAAATGTAAAAGAGGCAATAAAACAAGATCTGTGCTTGTTTCAAAAACAAGATGGTCACGGAAAAAAAAATCAAGGGTGCAGAGTTGTAGTCCATAAACCAGTGGGTGACATCAAGTTGTTTTATACGGAGACTGTGCTCACGGTCTCAAACTCGCAGCCCAGGGGCCACTTGCGGCTCATATATTGACATGAAGAAATTTGTCTTTTGAAGTGACTTTTTTGTCACTTGTTTGTTGTTGAGTGCAATATTAAAATAAGTTCTTTAAAAAGCCCAAAATGATTTAATATGAAGACAACATGAGCAGAGAGCACAAACATGCTGAGGAATAAGCTGTTAGCTCAGTGAGAGAGTCACAAACTAATGTGTACTTATGTCTGCGCTTTTATTTTGTTAAATATGAACAAAATGATAGCAGAAGTGCTGCCACGTCTGTCCAGAAAGAGAGGACCAGCTTGTTTATTTGGTGGTTCAGTGAAAGGCTTCAGTTAGTTAAGAGTGAGAAAAAAAGTTTACGCTCACGTTTGCAGTTCTGTGTTGTTAAACAATATTTGAAATTAAAAAACAAACAAACAAACAAAACTCTATTTGTGGGTGTTTTCTTGTTGTTTTTGTACTACTTGAACACTAAAGTGCCCCTCCAGTGAGATGACAGTGCCAGCAGTGGCCCACAGCTCATTTAGGTTTGAGACCTCTGACCTAAAAGGTAAGAGCTGGGTGCACAAACACATACACCCCCACTAATATCTGATTAAATGTCCATTAGCAAGTTGCAACTCGACCGGATGCTTTTGGCAGCCATCACCATCTTACTGCTAAATATCTGACCTCTCTGCTTTGTTTTTTCTTTAACACCCTCTCAGTTCATGGTGATGTAAAGCTGGCTTCACTGTGGACGGTGATGCTGGTGTTCCAGTGGTTTCCAGTTCATGGCTGACTTGAGCCTCGATGGTTCCTGTGTTCCTCCTAAACATCCTAAGTGGTTTCCTCTCATCCGAGGGTGACGGTTTGGGTGGATGAGTGGATGCAAACTTAGACTGAGGTTTGTATTCACTGACTTATAACACAAGTGTATCTTCTGCTGACATTTCAGTTTTCTAATGTTATTCTATGCAGTGAGAAAACAGATTGAGAAAGGCCATCATCCAAGAATGTTATAAACACTCTTTTGTTGCTAATATTTAATCAAGCTGCTTGTTTGGGGCCTTTAAAGTGAGAGACACTGATAATCTTTCAAGAATCTCTCAGCTGTCGATATTTAAAGAAATGTTTTCCTTTCATCATCAGCGTTTGGAGGATACACCATGTAAATCTTTCAAAGCCTTTGCAGGCTGTAGTATTATGTACAGTGGGGCAAAAAAGTATTTAGTCAGCCACCGATTGTGCAAGTTCCCCCACTTAAAATGATGACGGAGGTCAGTAATTTGCACCAGAGGTACACTTCAACTGTGAGAGACAGAATGTGAAAAAAAAATCCATGAATCCACATGGTAGGATTTGTAAAGAATTTATTGGTAAATCAGGGTGGAAAATAAGTATTTGGTCAATAACAAAAATACAACTCAATACTTTGTAACATAACCTTTGTTGGCAATAACAGAGGTCAAACGTTTACTATAGGTCTTTACCAGGTTTGCACACACAGTAGCTGGTATTTTGGCCCATTCCTCCATGCAGATCTTCCCGAGAGCAGTGATGTTTTGGGGCTGTCGCCGAGCAACACGGACTTTCAACTCCCACCACAGATTTTCTATGGGGTTGAGGTCTGGAGACTGGCTAGGCCACTCCAGGACTTTCAAATGCTTCTTACGGAGCCACTCCTTTGTTGCCCGGGCGGTGTGTTTTGGATCATTGTCATGTTGGAAGACCCAGCCTCGTTTCATCTTCAAAGTTCTCACTGATGGAAGGAGGTTTTGGCTCAAAATCTCACGATACATGGCCCCATTCATTCTGTCCTTAACACGGATCAGTCGTCCTGTCCCCTTGGCAGAAAAACAGCCCCATAGCATGATGTTTCCACCCCCATGCTTCACAGTAGGTATGGTGTTCTTGGGATGCATCTCAGTATTCTTCTTCCTCCAAACACGACGAGTTGAGTTTATACCAAAGAGTTCTACTTTGGTTTCATCTGACCACATGACATTCTCCCAATCCTCTGCTGTATCATCCATGTGCTCTCTGGCAAACTTCAGACGGGCCTGGACATGCACTGGCTTCAGCAGCGGAACACGTCTGGCACTGCGGGATTTGATTCCCTGCCGTTGTCGTGTGTTACTGATGGTGACCTTTGTTACTTTGGTCCCAGCTCTCTGCAGGTCATTCACCAGGTCCCCCCGTGTGGTTCTGGGATCTTTGCTCACCGTTCTCATGATCATTTTGACCCCACGGGATGAGATCTTGCGTGGAGCCCCAGATGGAGGGAGATTATCAGTGGTCTTGTATGTCTTCCATTTTCTGATGATTGCTCCCACAGTTGATTTTTTCACACCAAGCTGCTTGCCTATTGTAGATTCACTCTTCCCAGTCTGGTGCAGGTCTACAATACTTTTCCTGGTGTCCTTCGAAAGCTCTTTGGTCTTGGCCATGGCGGAGTTTGGAGTCTGACTGTTTGAGGCTGTGGACAGGTGTCTTTTATACAGATGATGAGTTCAAACAGGTGCCATTCATACAGGTAACGAGTGGGGGACAGAAAAGCTTCTTACAGAAGACCTTACAGGTCTGTGAGAGCCAGAGATTTTCCTTGTTTGAGGTGACCAAATACTTATTTTCCACCCTGATTTACCAATAAATTCTTTACAAATCCTACCATGTGGATTCATGGATTTTTTTTCACATTCTGTCTCTCACAGTTGAAGTGTACCTCTGGTGCAAATTACTGACCTCTGTCATCATTTTAAGTGGGGGAACTTGCACAATCGGTGGCTGACTAAATACTTTTTTGCCCCACTGTAGCATCTGCTCTTCCTTTTTGCTAATGTCTGGGGATTCCTACCGTGACAGACAAGTTTGGCTCTTTTAAATGTTTTCTCAAATCTCGGCGAACTTTAATGAGATGTCAGAAGCACGCTGACCTCCTGCTGCTCCCTCTGCAGGTCTTTGTGCTTCCACCTTCTTGCCTCCAGACACCTGTCAGGTATAATAAGCACAGGTGACACCTGAGGTAATGTAGCTAAATTATATATTCCCAAAGCTCCCGAGACTAGTTGGCTCGTGGTAACTGGATAAAGCACAACTGTCTTTGGAAGATGCAAAAGTATCAGCTAATAATGCAGCAGCCCTATAATTGCAGCAGTGTTGAGATTGGCATGCTGCCACCTGAATATTAACCTTAAAATAATGATTTAAAGAGTTGTTATGATTGTCCCAGGTGTTGCATAGTGTGGCACAATGATGACAAAATGTTCAGCTAATCCCCAGGTGGTTTGTTGTACCGACTGCAGATTTTTATATTTCATTGTGTGCAAGTTACAACCATGACTTTTTTTCACTGACAGTTACAAGTCAGAGATTTTATTTTGTCTGTTCTTTGTGCCCCATCGTTCTTCCACAGCACCCTGGAAATGTTACTGTGCTTGTCAACATTTTAAGCAGAGCTTTTTTTTTCTGCTTCAAATGCATTGTAAATATTTTAGAGCTACACGCTGTTGGCTTATCGCCGCGCTTTCAGTGTCTCGCCATAAATATGGCTTGTTTGCTATAGTTGCAGGGTGCATAAAGATCGATCTGCACTCACCTCTATGGGAAGATCCTCTATAGTGCTCAAAGAAAAGTGAATATCCTTGTCTTGCTTTTGTACAGCACTGATTAAATATTGATTCCCCCCCCCCCAGAAGACAGTAAAGGACATATATCTCTGTATATCTCTAATCAAGTGTTCTTGTGAAGACGCTTAATCAGTGCAGTGGTGGAGACTTGCACTAATCCATGAACAGCACTCTGTCAGATTTGGTAGATACTACAGTCCTGATCAAAAGTTTAAGAGCAGTTGAAAATGGCCAAAAATCTTATTTGCATGGTTGGATCTTAACAAGGTGACGGACAGCCAACTGGCTCAGTGCTGGTTAGGGATGGGTACCGGTATCATGGCACCGGTTCTGACATAAACGGTAGTAACCAGACCGAAAAGCAGCGCACATTTCGGTGCTTTATTTCGGTGCTTTTTTTTCCTGAGCTGTGATACGCTTTCGATTCTAGCCAATCATTTTACGTTTCCGAGGACAGTGGGCGGGGCCAGGTAGGTACGTTCTGTTAGAGCAGAGCTACAGATTAAAAACGCCCAAGGCGAAGTGGTCATAAGTCTGGCTGTACTTCACAGCAAAAGATGCAAACTCAGCAGCAACAAGTGCTTTAAGCTGATACTGTGATCAGAGGAGGAGCCAGACATTTGAAACACCCGGGGCTTAGCCCTAAAGGGTAGTATGCATGTGGGATTTTTTTATTTTTTTTTTGAAGGGGGGGTGTAGAAATGACTGAAAGATTAATAGGCTCTGTTTTGAGTTTTGTTCAAAAAAGAATGACTTCATATAGGGAAATATATATATCACACATGCAGGACACCTTAAACTAGTTTTTTAATTAAGCAGCAAGACAGAACGAAGTCGGGGCTGTATCAAGACACAGGGACTAAACCCCAATTCAACCAGACGCAGAACTGATCCAGAATTAAAACAGGACTACAACAGTTCAAAATCAGGAGGACTGAGGACTTAACCAAGACAGAACCAGAATCAGAACTAGATGATAGTAGCACTAAAAATCATCATAGACCTGCACTACACTTATTTATTTAATTCTACCAAAGTACAATATTTAGATTGAGAAAAGTTTATATAATTATTTAGCCTTGTTGTGCAAACAAGCCTGCAGAACTTAATAAATATAGAATTTGAAAAATAGCAAACCTAAAAAGAAACACTAGGTACGAGATACATGAGTACCTATGATACAGTGATACTTTTAGTAAGCAACCATTTGACTAACATGTGTGTCTCACCTGCTCTTGTTCATCTCTGTTCTGTCCTCATTCTCCATCTCAATCTCTGTTCCTCTCTCTCTCTCTTTGTGCTGACAATCATCAAATATACAGTTGAAACCAGATATTTACAAACTCTTCAGATCAAAACACAAACACTTTTTTAATTGTAACATCAAATCAGACTAAATGTTTATTTTTTTAGATTGATAAATATAAAAACATATTTGTTAACTTTAAGAGTAAAGAGAGAAACTGTCTGTGTTTTTTAATTGCAAATGGCACCAAATTGTATTCAAACTGAGCCACACTTATGGAGCTCCACAGTTCTGTTCCTGGTGTTTTGGTTGACATCTCTTGATGTTCCCATGTCACAGAAACAGGCTCTGTGTTTTGCCTTATATGCATCCACAGCTGTGCCACCAATTTACTCACATGGACTCTACTAACCTATCAGAAGCTTCTTCAGCTCAGAATGGAATCCTCTGGAGTTTTCTTATTAATTAACAATAAACTTAGTGTATATGTACTCCTAAATTTGATGAAAGTGATAAAAATAGATCTCTCTCTCTCTTTATTCTGACATTTAACTAATTCAAAAGATATTTCAATATTTATCTAAAACAAAAGTTTACTCTAAATTGATGTTGTACAGTAAAAATGTTTTATGTTTTCTCCCTAAAGTGTATGTAAATATCTGGTTACAAATGTGAATATCCTGCTGTGTACTGAAATCCCTCTTGTTTTGCATAGAAATATACTGAACAACATACAAAGCACAATATATAAAATAACATTTACCTGAGTTTTTTCTTTGAAAGAAGCCTCTAATGTCCATTCTTATATTTCAGTACATAACTGAAACCGATTTAGTCGGGGAGGGTAAGAACTGAAAATATGAAATAAACACACGTAAGCTAAGAATCTCTAAAAAATAGCATTTGTTCGGCTTTTCATTTCGCCATTTGTTGATTCACTTGAAGAGCAAGTAAAATAATATTGGTCAAGTGATCAGTTTCATATCAATCTTTCGTGATGCACCGTCATATTTACATTATTTGTACGGTACGAATGATTTGCTTTGGTACCTGCTCAAACTTAAGCTCTCCTTAGTATGGCTGGCTCCGTTTCTCCAACAGCGCACTCACGGGCAGCAGCTCCCCCCGCCCCCTCGCTCAGTCGCTTAGTGCCTGAGCTTGGATCATACCAATATCAGGGGGGGATTCACGCACAGTCGTAAATTCCCACAGTGTGCACTATGTGCTTCGAATATTGTGTGTACTTTTTGTTTTATACAGTTGTCAGCCAGGCATCTAACTATGAAAAAATTACACTCCAAAATACCCCGGGCTTCTGACAAAACAACCCGGGCTTAAGCCCAGTAAGCCACCCCCACGCTCCGCCCCTGACTGTGATACTGTCAAAGGAGGTAACACCTCGAATCTGATGAAACACCTGGCGACGCATAGCGTTTTTTTTTAAAGCCGAGAAATGCGCCGTATTTGATAGCTTGCTGCGAGACCTCACACCGAGCACATCTACTGCGGGTGTGGTGCCTGTTATCGGACGCGGAGTTAGCAACATCCCCCAAAAACCCGAAGAGGAGAGTCCTGGCCCCTAGCCCTGCCAGTGTAGCAGGAATGATGAGGATGATGATGCAGCAGCAGCCGTTCTTCTCTGCGTGAGTAGCTTAATGTTGTTCGTGTGTAATTTACGTTGAGTAGGCTAACCACGTTATTACATTAATGCATGTAAGGTGAACTAGCAAACACCATCATAGCTACATGAGGCTGTCTTCTTGTTTGATGGCAGATGCTCCCTTCACCCTGGCCAAAAAGGCTAAAATGACCAAAGAAAAAGTGGAAAACAGTTTTGGACCAATTTTGTGTTCTCCATTCTTTAAGCACCGGCACCGTTTCAAAAGTACCAGTTTGGCACCGGTATCGGACAAAACCTAAACGATACCCATCCCTAGTGCTGGTGACATTTTTTGGGGTCTTCCACTTTACTTTTCTGTTCCATAACCTTCAGGATCATTTACAAAAGTTTTCTGACTGCGTCCCACCTCAGCAGCGATGGCGTTCTGCGAGAGACCCTGCTCACACAGTTCAACAACCTGACCACGTTCAAAAAGGTAACGTTTTTTGCCATCCTGACAGTGTGACTACCTGATCTAAACTTTTGATCAGCTGTAAAACAGCCTGTTTCAATTTAAGTGTTGTTTTTAATAAATTCCATGTTAAAAAATGTTTTGTCTCACTAACATTTCTTCTTGTTGCATGTTGAAGCTTGGAACCTTGTTAAGATCCAACCATGCAAAATATGATTTTTGGCCATTTTCAGCTGGTCTTAAACTTTTGATCGGGACTGTATTAGCTATTCTTATAAATGCAAACTACACAGATGTTGTTGACTGACGTCTTCACCCTCGCCTCCTCTTTTTATTCACTTTATTTTTTGATTAAAAGCATTAGAAACTTGCAATTAACACTTTCCAGATTTGGAAGCCATAACTTCCTAGTTGTGCCACTTTTTATCTCCTCATTGGAAAGTTGCCCCAGACACCATATTCATACATTCACGTAGTCCTGCTCTAATGTGTGCCATCAGTGCATTAAGACTGGGGAACCTCAGTGATGAAGTGGTGAAGAGTTTGTGGCATATATGGGACTGCACACTTTCTGTAGTCATGGAAACACTTTGGCACACAGGCCTGCATTGATTCCATTATTTTAGCAGCGTCATTGCATTTAGTTGTATGAAATGTTCAGCGAGCCATACATTCATTCGAACATGACTCTGTTAAAACCTGTTATTAAATCCCACAAAGAGACTCGACATCACATTTTCTTCATGATGACATGCTCGGCTAGAGATCAGTCACATGGCGGTGAGGGGAGCTAATTTTAGCCACTGTTGAGTGGTTTATTCAATGACAGTGGACATTTCATACAAACCCACTGAAACAGTTTGAGAACTGTATAGAATGCATTGATTTACATAAAGAAACACCCAGTGGAACATCCCACAGACTTTTAATTTAATTTAAGACTCGGTACGTCAAAGAGTCACCCACAGAGAGCGCGACTATGTTGTAGGAAATCACTGATTGGGATGCGGAATTCTTCCAAAAATCAAATTAAACTCTGCAGTGCAAAGATTAAACAGGATTCCACACAGCGACCGTGCTCTGTGGCCCAGCGATCGCTTAAGATGGGCCGCGGTGGAAAAGCTGTTCTGTGGTCTTATCAAAGTCTTTCTAGTTCAAGGTATAGTGCACCTGACTCTGCTGACTCAGTAACTGGAGACTTCTAAACCTCCTCTTACATCAACATCAGCACAAAAACGACACAAAAACCTGTATGTAACATGAGCCACAACTCCAACCACACCCAGGAAAAGGCCAACAACAACTGAAAATGTTACGTGGCAGTTTATTTGCTTCATCGCGATGCCCAATCAATAACCAAAGCCTTTAATGTTCCCCAGTGTTCTCAAACTGAAAATAAAAGCAAGCAAAACACAAATCTCTAGCCTGAAATCATAACCAAAGGAAAGAGGATTCAACAGAAACGACTTCTCACTCCTATATCTTAATATACACAGTAGATTTACAAAACCCCCAAAACAACCAAAAATAAACTAGAAAACAGGTGCAGTAATAAAAAGCACACTAGTGAACCACACTTTTCACAGACAGACTCTTAGATCAGTTCTTACACAAATACACAGAATTATTAAAGATCTGGCCGTTAGTTGGGAGGATACAGGGCAACAATCGAGATGCAGGAAGCCCACTGACAGCAGCCACTCAGCAGTCACCTGTTTCAGCCAATACACACCTTGGACAGAGCAGAGAGAAAAGCACACGTCCACATTCACTGTGCTGGGAGGAGCCAATCAAGAAACAGCAGACGTGATTCTGGAACTTAACCAGTGTTCGGGAGTAACGGAATACATGTACCGGCGTTACGTATTTAAAATACAAAATATGAGTAACTGTATTCCGTTACATTCCGTTTTAAAAGGTGGTATTCAGAATACAGTTACTTTGTTGAAATGAATGGATTACATGCGGTATTTCCTGTTTCATAAGGCTATGAACTCTATATTTTGGGTTTCCACGCCGGTGGAAACCCAAACAAAACACGCATTAAGAGGCTCTCATGTCTGTGTGTCAATCTCGCGGCCCATGTCACCTCTACTTGCAGCCCGCATAATGACGTGAAGAAATAATAAAAAAAAAAGATTCACAAAAATGATTTAATATGAAGGCAACAGGCAGAGTGTTACAGGCGTCGCCCTAAAGAATGTAGCCTCATTCGGAATAGTTTTCTGTACGAGATCGCTGCAAAAAGTGCAGCCCTACCTAATGTCCACCTACTGTTACTCATTCATATTAAGATCTAAACATCTAGTTGGTGTTGGTATGGAGAGTAGCCTTCAGTTCATATAGTTGCAAAAAGCATGATAATATATTAAGTAATCCAAAGTATTAGTACGTTACTCTCATTGAGTAACGTAACGGAATACGTTACAAAATACATTTTGGGGCATGTAATCTGTAATCTGTAGTGGAATACATTATAAAAGTAACCTTCCCAACACTGATCTTAACAACCTTTATAATAAAGTCCTATTTCACCAAGAACAAATTCTGCATATAATACAACCAATGGTTAATGAAATATTACCTAATTGATTCATATTAGTGATTGATCAGGATCACCTGATCAATCATGACACCCTTGGCATAATTTTCTGAAGTAAAGTGATATCATTTTATCACCATTTTCCAACTAGGTGTAGTGAGGTTACCTGGCTGCATTTCCCAGTTAACATTATTAACGCCAAGCCCTGTCATAGGTCGCCAAGGTCCTGCCTCTCAGCCTATGGCAGCCAGGATAGGCTCCAGACCACCATGTGACCCTAAGCTGGACAAGAGGAAGAAACTACATGGATGCATTATTAATGCTAATGTGAAATGTTCCATGTATGACAGATGAAGGAGGGGTAGATTCAGAGATTATGGTAAGAATGGTTATGATTCTTTGAGCTACAATAAGAAGTTTCATTCATTCATGGATCCAAACTTGGTCACATTATGTCATTCCCTTTAGTTATGGAAGCTCTGTGATGTATTTTCAGGTTTTCTGGTTATGACTTGACTTTGACGACAAATAAATACGAGCTATTGTAGGTTGTCTATGCGTGTTTTTATACTAAGGCAAGGAGCGGAAAGCGTGACAGTCGTGAAACATCTGCAGATACACAGAGCAGTAAACTGCAGACCTCTTTGTGGACCAACAGAGAAAATGGCCCAGGAAGAAAACAAATTTAGTGGAGCTCTAAAGAGAAATCATTTTGGTTTTTGAAAAGTGAGTCATTTGTCCTCACAGCACAGCTTCACTGACTCTCAGGGTTTGCCCCACTGTTGCTTCTGATTACAACAGCACACTCTGTACTGACCCAAAACTTGCCTGGCTGGAATCCAGACCTGCCCCCTACTGAAACCTTTAGGAAGTCATGGAAGTGAAAAATACCACAAAGGAGGCCTCAAACTGCTCAGACGCTGATATTTACAAGCAAGACGTGAAAATCATTTTGAGTCCCTCAAACCCTTACAGAGAGCTGATAAAAGAAATACTAATACTGTGTGGAAAATTTCACAACATGCTAAAGACATCGAAGGCAAACAGAAAATGTATTTTTTTTTTCATATCTTTGTTCTATTTTCAGTTAAATGTGGGTCAGAAAAGAACTACACATCATTACATTCAGGCTTCGTTTCCATTTCACACGTCGCTTTATAACTGTTATGTTTTGCATGTAAAATCAGATGTCACAGTTTAAAAATACAATACCAACAACAAATGAATAAATAAATAAATAAATAAATAATTATGTTATGTGAGGGGAAAGTTAGCTCAGGGCATTGCTGTCTTGGGGAAAGTAAAACAATTTCTGGATAGGAAAACACTGTACATGTTATATTGTGCTTTACTATTACCATACATAATAGGAAATACATATATAAGTAATATTCAGACTATAATCATAATGCAGAAATGGGCTATTAGACTAATAAATCAGGAGGGGTATAGGGCTCACACAAACAGTATTAAGACGCAAGCTATAAAATTCCAGGATCTGGTGAAGTTTAAAACAGTGCAAATAATACTGTATATAAGGCAAGGAAAGGGATGCTCCCAATCGAAATCTTAGAAAGAGAAGGGAAGTACAATTTTAGAGGGAAGTGGAATTTAAAATTACAAAGAGTAAGAACAACATTGAAAAGGATGTCTATTTCAATGGCGGGAGTTAAATTCTGGAATGAGTTAAAAGAAGAAATAAAGGTCAGTAGTGATATTAACCAGTTTAAGTATAAGAATGAGAGAAGAAAATGCAATTAACCCAAGAAAGCAATCAAAGCGATGTTAATTTTCTTCTGTAAATTAGCAAATCTAAATATAGTTTTAGTTGAACATGAGAAAATATTTTTTGTGATGTTATGTTCTAAGTTGAAGGCATTGTATACGTTTTTGTTGTTCAAATTTAGATGATGAGGATGTAAACCTGAGGGGGTAGGGCTAAATAAGTATAGACTTCTGCCTACTCCTTTTCAAACAACTGCGTGGAAAGATTTTATGAAATGTTGGTGAATGTATATGTTTGAAATAAAAATGAACTGAACAACAAAAAAACAACAACAACTATAATTTATTTTGAAATGAACTGAATAAAAAATACCGCCACCATTGGAATAAAAATGTTTCGGTTCAATTGAGAATGCCAGAGAAGAATAAATAAAAATACGTTCACTTCCCTGCAGTTTGCATTTTATCACACGTATGAAATATCCAGCAAAGCTTGGAAATCACAGCCAATTGAACCTTTTAATTCTCAGTACCTGCAAAACAACATTTCATTACTTCGCTCTCTCGTACAAACATTCCTCCTTTCTAACGATTAGTAAATGATTGCCTCCCTTCTCTCCACCTTCACTCGATTTGAATGATTTGATTATATACGGTGGGGTGAGTGGCAGATAAAATGTTTGTTCACAGTGTTTTCAGCCGCAGCTGGTTTCCGCACAGGTGCGACTCTCACAGACGCGTCGGCATCGGGAAATCATGCCTCAAATATTCCACACATTTTTGTAATTACCACTTGAGTGATTATACGGTATCTTTCAGTCTGACCTTTTAATACTGCGCTTTCACTTCTGCACTCACACTGAGTGTTGAGGAGTTTGGTAAGTGGAAAGCCAGAAAGAATCGCAGCAGGGTTTCATTCATTTTTCATTAAAGTAAACACATGAGATTACTTTTTCTAATAACTATTTATACAGCGGGCTTCAGTGTTTACTTTCCTTTGAGTTTATGGTAAGTTTATTTACTTTGAGTTTAGGACAATTGCTCACCCTAGCAGTCTTAAAAATGACAAATTGATTTTAATTTTTCAGAAACCAAGGCATTAGTTTACAATAATCTTGGTTAAAAACGTGGCTGCAGGCTGAAGTTGGCTTCTTGGACTTTTTCCTACATTGGCATTAAATAGTTGGCACTGAATGTGAATTTCTTATGCGTGCTTGTGCGTTACACTTATATCATTTGTAGGAGGATAAACTAGTCGAGCCAGACAGGCCGCATGGCTGGAGGCAAATCAGCATCTCAGTATGCATCGTCAGGAAGGAGGAGAGGATCCAAATACTGGACAAAGAGGCAGACAGTAAAACAAAAACTGGGCTTTTATTTTGGCTGATACAAAGTGTGAAAGTGAGCACAAAGCACAAGAGCAGAAAAAACTGGCGTGAAGAGCATGAAACTGTCAAAGGCAAAGAGATGGGACTGTGGATACACACAGGGGTCACTGATGGTTGGACACAGGCGGGAACAAGACGCAGGTAAGTGCAGTCAAGCTTCCTAACCGAGGCCCTGTCCACCTGTACATTTTATTTTGGTAAACATGGCTTTTCCTGTGCATTTTGTCCTCTTGTTCACACCTTTAGGCTACTGAAAAATAAACTTTTTAAAAACTCCTTTCATGATATCAGAGTGCGCATCATCGTATCTTCAGGCTATGCTTCCGATTGGCCAACATTTAGAGATATTTGAGGTTAGGGTTTTATCTCCCCTGACTGCTTTAACATGGCATTTTATAGTGATGGATATTATTTATTTGATGTTTCCATGTGGACAGAAAAATACCCATGTGTGCGTGTGATGTAACCTGGAAGTATCTTCGGCCACATTCAGAGCCTGTCAAATGATCTGAAAACTAAGGAAAGGCTTTGAGGGCTTCCTTTATTAGCAGAGGATACACTGAGTCACCCTTTATGAAAGGAAAGGAGGCAGTGCCATCCCATGATTCACGGCGGCACGCCATCATTAAAACTGACAAAGTAAATGTTAATTAATAGTGTGTTTTCCACTTCATGCAGTAACTTGCTAAGTGATTTTAATTTGATGTGAAATGTGAAGACCAGGCTGCTCTAATAAAATCTTCTTAGAGAGGTGTTGCTTTGCAGTTTATGTCAAGACACCCTGAACTGGATGAGTGTTACCATGCTGGAGGAGTCCAGTGTGAGTCAAACGCTCCTTTTCTCTTAAGTCATATGAACTCGAATGTCTGTTCAAGAAAACCGGACTTACTATACACAAAGAAATGTATAACGATCATCTCTTGTTGTATAAGGACTGCATTGCCTCAGCCAAATCTGCATACTATTCAGGTTTAATCAGTTCTAGTGAAGGTAACTCCAGGTCTCTCTTTTCATTGTTTAGTAAAATTACAAAACCTCCCGACTCATTCCCCTCTCATATGGACTCTGCTGACTTTTGCAACTCTCTTATATCTTTTCTCGCTCATAAAATCTGTGAAGTAGACTTTCTGTTTTCCTCACCGTCTTCCTCCCAGTCATTTTCATGTTTTACTCTTCCCTTCATAGCTGATATATCAAATCTTATTCAAAAATCAAAATCATCCACTTGTCATCTTGACCCTCTTCCCACTGTATTAAAGTTGTTGCCTCCCAGCTTCACTCATACCTCAGTGACCATAATCTCTACGAACAATTTCAGTCTGGTTTCCGCACCAATCATAGTACAAAAACTGCTTTGTTAAGGATCACTAATGAGCTTCTGATGGCAGCTGATTCTGGTCTTTTAACCATTCTCATCCTTCTCGATCTTAGTGCGCATTTGATACAATTTCTCATAATATCCTCCTGAGCAGATTAGCATCCACTGGCATTAGTCACACCCCCCTTGCCTGGTTCACCTCATATCTCTCAGACCGCACTCAGTTTATCCAACTTAAATCACACTCTTCAAGTCTCTATTGTGTTTCCTGCTGGTGTGCCCCAGGGTTCAGTCTTAGGCCCTCTGTTATTCATTATCGACATGCTCCCTCTCGGCCAAATATTCTGAAAATATAATACAATTTTCATTGTTATGCTGATGACACCCAGCTCTACATCTCCTCCAAACCTAATTCATAGGAAATCCTATAGCATCGGCTTGTGCTTTGTGGAACTTCTTTTAATGAAGATGGGTTTTTTATTTTATTAGCAATCCTGACGGTTGTTTGGAGTCAGTGCTACTCTCAAACAATTACATACTCACGGGAGTTTCTTCTGGATCTTCGGTGGAAAGGCCCGTCTCTGGACTCTTTTCACCCTCCAGTGTTTTCCAGCTCTGGGTTATCCAGTAACCACAGGGGCACTTTTGTTTTTAACAGAGTCAAAGCAAGGAAGCGGGGTAAGAAGGGAGGCCTACGTCAGCGATTGCGGAAGCAAATACGATACAATCGTATTCCTTTACCATCAATAATCCTGGCTAATGTGCAGTCTCTGAGGAGTAAATTGGATGAACTGCATTTGAATGTCGCACATTTACGTGACTACAGGGATACATGTCTTATGGCATTCACAGAGACTTGGCTCAAGGATTCTGACCCTGATTGTTCTCTGGAACTAAATGGCTTCGGGTTTCCCATATGTTTGGATCGAGACCCCGGAGCTACCCAGAAATCTCAAGGAGGAGGGGTGTGTTTGTATATAAATCAGAAATGGTGTAAAAACGTGACCGTTCGTAGACAAGTGTGTCTGCCTGACATTGAGCTCCTCTCTGTGTCTTTGAGGCCGTTTTATCTGCCGAGGGAATGCCCACAGATCAACGTCACCGTCGTTTACATCCACCCTAAAGCGAATCCTAAGAATGCAACTGTCACCATCTCCAACGTCATCCACTCACTACAATCTCTCTCTCCTGAAGCCCCTAATATTGTTCTTGGGGACTTTAATCGCTGCGACTTGAAGAAAACACTGAGCAGTTTTTATCAGTATGTGAACTGTCCCACACGCTTCAATAAGACTCTGGATCTATATTACGGTTCCATAAAAGGCGCGTATACATCTGTGGCTGGCCCCGCCCTCGGATCCTCGGATCACAACACGGTGCATCTTCTGCCAGTTTACAAGACTGTACTGAGAAGAGAGAAAGTGAGGAAACACCGCATAAAGGTTTGGAGTGACGACGCCTCTTTAGCCCTGCAGGGCTGCTTTGACTGTACAGACTGGTCGGTGTTTATAGAATCATGTAGAGACATTAATGAACTCACTGACGTTGTCTGCAGCTATATATCCTTTTGCAGAGACATGATTATCCCCTCAAAGGTTGTGCATTTTTTCCCTAATTACAAACCATGGTCTTCAATAGCTCTTATGAGGCTGATTCATGAAAGGAAAAAAGCTTTTATTGAAGGGAATATCTTGAAAGTTAGAGAAATTAGGAAGGAGATTAGATCAGAAATTAAAAAAGCCTAAATAAAATACAAGGATAAGGTAGAGGCGGAGATGGGTAGCAATAACTTAAGGGTGGCCTGGGCAGGCATGAAACACATGACTGGTCACTGTTACAGTGACTGTAATAAGATAAGTCTCCCTGGTTTTAGTTCAGACTCTCAGCCAGTGAGCTGAATAGATTTTATTTGAGATTTAATGATAATTATAATCCAAGGAATACGCTTGATTTCTTAATAGAGAGCACCAGAGGCCCCCCAGCTTTGTTCTTTGATGAAAGAAGGGTGGGAAATCTTTTTAAAATGAGTAAGACTAATAAAAGTCCAGGTCCTGATAATATATGTGGCCAGGTGCTTAGAACATGCGCAGAGCAATTATGCAGTATTTTTTATTACATCTTTCTTTTATCTCTTCAGCAACAGAAGGTTCCAGAGGTATGGAAAAAATCAATTATTTCTCCGGTTGCTAAGACCACAAAACCTACATCATTAAATGATTTTAGGCCTGTTGCTCTTACATCTTTAGTGATGAAGTCCTTTGAAAAACTTGTCAGGAAGGAGATCCTGCAGCAAGTAGAGAAGCTGATAGATCCACTACAATTTGCATACAGGCCTCGCAGAGGTGTGGATGATGCAGTGGTCACTCTGTTGAACTTCCTTTATCGCCATCTTGATGGCGCCAAAGCTCATGCTCGGGTCTTATTTATTGATTTTTCTTCAGCTTTTAATTCTATCCAGCCACATCTTTTAGTTGATAAGCTTCTTAACCAGTTTAAACTTGATTTTAATCGTGTTGGTTGGAATTTAGACTTTTTAACTGACAGATCTCAGTGTGTGAGAGTAAACGGTTGTTTTTCCAAACAGCTGAATCTGTTTTAACTTTCTGTATCATTGCTTGGTACGGTAATATGTCCCTGAATAATAGGACCAGACTTAACAACCTGGTTAAAGTGGCTGGCAAGATTTCAGGGAGGTCTCAGGTCCAGCTTGTGGACTTTTATAACAGGCAGGTGCTGCGGAAGGCAACCTCTGTCCTGTTGTGTTCAGATCATCCACTCTTTAATGATTTTCAACTGCTTCCATCAGGTTGTCGTTATAAAGTGCCTGCAGTGAAGACAAAGAGACATAGATTGTCTTTTGTACCTAGTGCTATTATCATAGTTAATAACACTAAACCATGAGTGTTGTGGCCATTGCACACTGCACTTTTTTGATGAAAAATCTAGGTTGTTTTATCAGGCTTATATTATATTATTTTGGTGAGTGTATGTGATGTGTTGGTTGTCTGTTTGTTTGTACAGACATACTGCAAATCAATTTCCCGTTAGCGACAATAAAGTTACCATTGACCAAACCTAATTCATCCCTTCCACCTCCCTCCCTCTCGAACTGTCTTATGGAGATCAGATCTTGGTTCTCCTCCAATTTTGTCAAACTAAACAGTAATAAAACAGAAATTTTACTCATTGGCACGGCCTCTACCTTAACCAAATCTCACAGTTTCTCCATTAATATTGAAAATTCCCTGATCCTTCCTTTCCTGCAGGTAAAGAGTTTGGGTGTCATACTCAACACTACTCTCTCATTTCAATGTCACACATTTTTTACAAAGCCCGGTCTGCATACCTTCACTTGTGTAACATTAACCGACTTCGTCCCTCTCCATGCTGCTGACATCCTTGTCCATAGTGCAACTCCCTCCTATTTGGTCTCCCCAGTAAGTCCTTCCATAAACTTCAACTTCTTCAGAATTCTGGAGCTCGGGTCATAACTCGTACTCCCATTAGAGACCATGTCACCCCAATTCTTCAACAGCTTCACTGGTTGCCCCTAGAAGCCAGGATAAACTTTAAAATCAGTTCTCACGTTTAAGTGTATTCATAACCTTGCCCCTTCTTATCTCTGTGATCTGCCTCATATCACCGCAGTTTCCCGCTCTCTCAGATCTTCATCTTGTTGTTCCTTCTGCTCGTCTTACCGCTATGGGGCACAGAGCTCTCAGTCGCTCTGCTCCTCGGCTCTGGAACTCACTTCCTTCATCTTAAGAAATATAGATTCCCTTATTTAAATCACAACTCAAAACCTACTTGTTTACTTGCTGTCAAGTCATGCTTTTTTTTTTGAAAAAGAAGCTCTTTCTCTGTTGCTTGCTCTACAGCATTTTGAAGTCTATGTCGGCTCTAGTTCATCACCTGTCATTGTTTACACTAGAGATGGACCGATCCGATATTACGTATCGGTATCGGTCCGATACTGACCTAAATTACTGGATCGGATATCGGAGAAAAATAAAAAATTTAATCCGATCCATTAAATATCACGAAAGCACCTCACAAAACTTGCAACACGCCGTAACTCACCTCAGAACGTTAGCACGGAGCAGTATGCATCACGTGATAGAGCGGCTGTGGCATGCTTTGGAGCTTCGCTAGCAACCCGGCATTTCATCTCCGACAAAGTTATCCCCCAGAGAAGTAAAGCAAGTGTGTAAGTCCATCTCTGAATGTTTGTAAAGCATTCCTGCGTTAAGCTTAACAAGCGATATATGGAGCGACTGCCTCTTCTTGCTGCTACTTCAATCATGAAACTGCTTAATGATCAGCTGATCGGCTTTTCTGTTGCGAGTCCCTCTCTGTTGTTTGTTTTTGGCCCACTTTGCACCAGAAAGAGGAAACCAGCGGCTGAACAACAGCAGCACGTTTAAGCTTGATCAGCTGTTGTTAGAATGTATTTAATATTACTTTCTACTCGAGGATCTTTTTCTATGTAGCTGACGGCTGTAACTGTGCAGGGGCGGATCTAGCAAAGTTTAGCCAGGGGGGCCGATAGGGCATTAACAGGGAAAAGGGGGCACAAAGACATACTTTTCTTTCTTATTCTCATTTAAAATGTCTAGCGTTTAATAAATAATTATCTGACACCCAAAGTTTTAATTTGATGTAAAATGAATACAATTAAGATAAGATAAGATAAGATAGAACTTTATTAATCCCTCGGGTGGGTTCCTCTGGGAAATTCGATTTCCAAAAAAGCACAGCACCGACAGAAGTTACAGAGTTACAGAATATTATATATATATATATATATACACACACACACACACACACACACACACACACACACACACACACACACACACACACATATATATAAATACAGAGACAATATAAATAAAATATACGAAGGGGATAAATAGAATAAATAGGAATAAAAAATAAAAATACAAGTGAATTGCACATTTCAAGTATTGAGGTCTATTGCACTGTTGACTATTTACAAAAGTATTGCACAAAAGGTATTGCACAGTGAGGTGAAGAGGCACTACAGCTTAGTTGTTCCCCCCTCCTTTGTCCTCCTGTCTCCCCTCCCTCTCCCCTCCAGAGAGGAGTTAAACAGTCTGATGGTGTGTGGGACAAAGGAGTTTTTAAGTCTGTTAGTTCTTGTCTTTGGGAGAAGCAACCTGTCACTGAACAGACTCTATCGTGCCATCTCTAGTTTACACCGATCACAACCCCCTCGTGTTTTTGACTAGGATGCAAAATTCTAACCAGAGGCTCATGAGATGGAAGGATTTCAATCTGGAGATCCATCACAAAAAAGGAACCGAGAATGTAATGGCAGATGCGCCGTCGCGTGGTTTTCTGAACTCCTAAGTGCCAAACACCTATAGGGGAGATGTTTGGTCTTGGGAAGGGCGAGGGGGGGCGGGGGTGTTACGGCCCTGGCCGTAATGTGTTTTGGTGGCTGTTTCTTTAAGTCTCTGCAGGTCCCTGATTGGATAAGCTGACGGCTGCTGATTGGTCCCCTGATCACGTGGTCGCTTTCAAAATCCCTCACCAGCAGTTGTCCTGGGGCAGCAACTGACAGCAGCAGCAGACCTGACCCTGGCCTCCAAACTCTGTAACCTAGTATATAGTGTGTAAATTAGCTTCCTCTTGTAAATAGCACCTTGTAAATAGTCACTGAAGCCGAAGGGGTGAGCTGCCTTGTTGTTTTCTGTATTGTTTCCTCCTGTTTATAGGTTTAGGGTAGGGTTTAGGTAGCACTTCCTTGACTGATTAAGCTGGTTTTGTTTGTTATTTTGGCCTTTGTTCACCCTGGAGTCACGCTTCAGTTAAAATAAACCAATAAACCACTGTTCACTAAGAAATGGGTTTTTCTGCATTTGAACTCTTATGTTGCGTACCGGTACCCCTAGGCTGGAGCGTAACAGTGCTGTAAACACTTCTACATTACCAAAATTTTCACAGCCAAGGTTGTTTCAGCTATGATGAGCTCATGTGCCCCCACTCCCCCCATCCCATCATCTTTTTTTTCCAGGTGAAAAAAAGCAGGTGAAATTCTAGAATACATTATTTTTTGGTTCAAAGTGGTTCATTCAATGGACAATTCACACGTGTCAGAATGAGGCAGACACTGTTCAAGAACCAGGCAGGCATGCCAAGTACCCTCGGGCAGGATACTAACCCCATGGTGCTCTCTGGAGCATCCATTAGAGGACGGGAAGTGACGAGTAAGGTAAGCGACCCATGTTGTAGGTGACGTCAGACGCCGGAGAATTGGCGGAAAAAAAAAAAAGCAAATGGTAGCTTAGAGTTTAACAAAGGTTTTTCAAGCTTCAATATTACCAAATATACTAATCGATTGTCATATAACTAACAACATCTGTTCTATCATCTCTAACACCCTGGAGGACAACGGGGAGAGTTTAGACGCTCTCCAAGATTACATCGACCGCTGTTTTCAAGATTTAGTCATGAAGAAGGCCCAGAGTACATCCTCCCCGACCAAAATTGAGACGCCGTCATCGAAGAGATCTCGCCCGGCAGAATCCCCCGGTACAACATCGCCTGCCGGCAAAGACATCGCAGACATCCTGGAGTCAATCGACAAGCGATTGTCCAGTTTCGATGCGAGGCTGGCCCTGGTGGAGATTTTACACCGGGAATTTAAATCTCTGAGAGAATCCCTGGAATTCAGCCAGCAGCAGGTGGAAACGCTTGCCGCTGAAAATACCACGCTACGGGAGTCGGTCAAATCTCTCACCGATAACGTGACCCAGCTAAACATTGAAAATAAAAAAATAAAAGAGTCCGTTATCGATCTACAAGCCCGTAGCATGAGAGATAATCTTGTGTTCTCTGGTATTCCAGAATCTACCGGAGAGGATGCGGAGGCAACGGTGAAAAGCTTCATCAAAATCCACCTGAAGCTGCCGGAGGACACCGTAAAGAACATCGACTTCGATAGAGTACATCGCTTGGGGGGCGCGCGGTAGCGGACCGGGAGACCACGGCCTATTGTGGCCAAATTCAGCCAATTCAAACAAAAGGAACAGGTGAAGAGTCGCGGCAGAGAGCTGAAAGGAACGGACTTCAGCGTGAACGACCAGTTCCCCAAAGAGATCCTGGAACGACGCAAGGTCCTGTTCCCAGTTCGACGTAGCTTTATCCAGAAAGGCTCCCGTGCTGTCATCGCTGTGGACCGGCTCTACGTGGACGGACAGCTGTACCGCGACCCCGGCACCACACCGTGGTTATACTGACTGCACTCCAGATAAGAACCCGCTACACTCTTTTCTTATTCATTCACACTTTCTCCTTTAACATGAGTTTAACCTAGTAATATCAATATGATGTCATAGCAGATATAACACCGTCACCCTCCGTCATTGCTTTAATTGGAATGTTTCCGTTTCGTTTCTTTTTTTTTGTTGTCGCTCACAGTTCATGTGGTTTCTTTCTTTTTCTTGTCTTTCACTGCTGTAATCACCCACTTCCCCACTCACCTACAAACAAACACCCTCTATTTCTCCATATTTTCACACCACGATCACGCAAACACATCAGCTCAACGGCAGCACATTCACAACAGCCTCACAGCACGCACAGACTTGCAGGACACATAAACCAGCCACGCTTGTTCATATTAGTGAATATTCACACATAGTCAGACTTATGGAGCCTCTCACCACACTTTTTTTTTCCTCTCTCTCTCTTTCTATTTACAAACAAGGGATGTTTCCACACTCTCTCCACCTGTCTAAACGAAACACCCAGCGTACATCATTAGACATACACACACAATTATGGGCATTCTGAGGCTTGTCACATGGAATATAAATGGAGCTGGCACCAGAGGAAAGAGGTTAAAGATATTTAACCAGCTTAAAAAACTACAGGCAGATGTTGTTTTATTACAAGAAACTCACAGACCTGTCACAGGTTTAAACGAACTTAAAACACCTGAGTTTCCTAACGTGTTTGCAGCCGGTTATAATTCTAGACAACGGGGAGTAGCAATTTTAATACATAAAAATGTTAATTTTACAGTACTCGATACAGTTATAGATCCAGAGGGTAGATTTCTAATTATTAAACTATCAATATTGAACAAAAAACTATGTATTGTAAGTATATATGGTCCAAATGTTGATGAACCCTCATTCTTCCACGGATTTTTTAGTGCACTCTCTGAACACCTCGATTGCGCACTCATTCTTGGCGGTGACCTCAACCTTGGACTAAATGAAGAAATGGATAGGCTCAACACAGCAGGAACTCAGCGCAATTGGCAATCCACAAATATAATCAAACAGTATATGAGCGACTTTGGCCTTCGCGATGCATGGCGCTCCCTTCACCCCAACAGTAAGGAATATACTTTTTTCTCGCATGTTCATCACTCCTATTCTCGTCTGGATTATTTTTTGGTCAGCAGCTCACTGCTGAGTGACATTTCAGACACTGAGATTCATCCTATAGCTGTCAGTGATCATGGTCCTGTATCTTTAAAACTAATACACAAGAATAATACTACGCCAAGTAAAAACTGGAGATTTAATACATCACTGCTTAAAGATGAAGACTTTATTAAATATTTTAAAAAGGAATGGACTTCATACTTAGACTTTAATGACACTCCCGGAATATCTGCGTCTGTTCTATGGGAAGCAGGAAAAGCTGTGATGAGAGGTAAAATAATTTCTTTCTCATCACACAAAAAGAAAGAAGAAAACAAAAACATTCAGGAATTAGAAAAAACCATCAAATCACTAGAAGAAGCCTACGCGTGCAACCAAGATCAGGAAACATTGAACAAAATATGCAAAACAAAACTAGAATTAAATGAAACTATTAATAAAAAAACACAATTCCTTATACAAAGACTTCGCTTGCAGAATTTTGAACACAGTAACAAATCAGGTCGATTTCTAGCTAGCCAGTTAAAAATAAATAAAGAAAAAACAACTATATGTGCTGCTAAAGATTTATCAGGGAACACAATATATGACCCTGGAAGAATAAACAACATTTTTAGGGATTTCTATGAAACCTTATACTCACCACAAATAAACCCATCTAAAAATGAAATTGATCGGTTTCTTGACAACGTAAATCTTCCAAAATTACTAGACAGTCAAGCAATGGAACTGGATTCGCCACTGACACCAAGTGAGTTCCAGGAAGCCCTGATAAGTATGCCCAATAATAAGGCTCCAGGTCCAGACGGCTTCCCTGCAGAATTCTACAAAGAATTCTGGACAATTCTGGCACCAGTATTCCACAGCATGTTGCAGGAAATCGAGGAAAATGGCAGACTACCACCAAATATGAATTCTGCCAACATTAGTCTCCTGCTAAAACCAGGCAAAGACCCTTTATTTCCCTCAAGCTATCGTCCAATTTCTCTTTTAAATGTAGACCTTAAAATAATCTGCAAAGCTCTCTCAAAGAGATTAGAGAAAATAACCCCCCTCTTAATTCACCCTGACCAAACTGGTTTCATAAAAGGTCGGCACTCCTCAACAAACACTCGTAGATTACTTAATTTAATAGACTACTCATACAATAAAAACATTGAAACCATAATATTATCCCTAGATGCAGAAAAAGCATTTGACAGAGTTAACTGGAAATTTTTATTCGCAACTTTACACAAATTTGGTTTCGGAAACTCTTTTATAAACTGGATAAGAATATTATACAATTCCCCAACAGCTCGTATCAGAACAAATGACCAGACATCCCCCAGCTTCTGTCTCCTGAGGGGCACCAGGCAGGGATGCCCACTCTCCCCTTCACTTTTTGCAATTTTTATCGAACCTCTAGCAGCAGCATTTAGACAGGCTACAACAATTAAGGGCATAAAATGTAAGAACATAGAACATAAAATCAGTCTCTATGCGGATGATGTGTTGCTTTTTCTGCAAAACACACAAACCAACCTCTCTGAGGTAATTACTCTAATAAACTGGTTTTCAAGAGTTTCAGATTATTCAATTAACTGGCCAAAATCTACAGTTCTCCCCATTAACTGCTCCTTCCATAATTCTTCCTCTGCCCCACTGCAATCCGGAAATATTAAATATTTAGGTATTAATGTTTCTCCTAAGCTTTCAGACTTAACTAAATTAAATCACATCCCACTTCTAAAGAAAGTAGAAGGCGATCTGACTAGATGGAAATCTTTACCCATATCACTCATGGGAAGGGTCGCCACTATAAAAATGATGATCTTGCCAAAAATAAATTACTTATTTTTGATGATCAAACCATCACAAGATTGGTTCAGATCTCTGGATTCATATATTTCCAAATTCCTTTGGAAAGATAAACCCCCGCGCATCAGCTTAAAAACGCTACAAAGAACCAAGGATAGAGGAGGATTAGATCTGCCTAATTTTCACCAATACTTCTTAGCCAACAGGCTTCAGTTCATCTCAGAATGGTCAAAACATACCTTCCTAGATGAACCTTGGCTAGATGTTGAACAGGCACTATGCAAGGATCTAGAGATTTCAGACCTACCATTTATTAGCTCAAACATCAAAAAACATGAATGCTTTAAAAGTATCAACATCAGCTTCTCTCTGACAGCATGGTGGGAGTATCTAAAAATAACGGAGTCTTCACTAATCCCATGCAAACGTACTCCTATCTGGAATAACCCTGACATATTACAAAACAATAATATGATTAACTTCCCAGAATGGAGTTGTAAAGGAATTAAATACTTAGAACATATATTGGAGGGAACAGAATTGATCCCATTCGACAGACTAGTTGCACAATATGGGATCAACAAGAAAATTTTTTTAGAATATCAACAAATTAAATCCATAATAAAAAAGAAATTTAACCTCAGTCAAGTTGAATTACAAATACCACCAAGTGCGGCACATTTCCTTACTCTTAAATCCCCCAAATTATTATCTAAAATATATAGAACATTCTCTAAATTAGATGAATCAATATCCCTTCCTATTGCAAAGTGGGAAGCAGATTTATCAGTCAGTTTAGACCAAAACTTCTGGTCTCAGGTATGCTTAAAAACTTTTAAATTGATTAAAAATCCCAGTCTGCAATTAATACAATACAAAATACTACATAGAGTGCACTATACAGGTCATCGGATGTTCAAGATGGGCTTTACATCTTCCAACAACTGCTCACACTGTCAAAACAATACACCAGACAATTACATTCACGCTCTTTGGTTCTGTCCACCAGTGCAGAAGTTTTGGCACGAGATATGTGAAGACTTATCAAAGTGTCTGAAATGTAACATTCCAACTTCCCCCTTAGTGTGTTTGTTGGGCAGCTTAGATAATGTCACCTCAGAAAACAATTTAGCCCATATGGTTTTCACTGTCCTATGCATAGCCAAGAAAACTGTCCTCATGAACTGGAAAAATAAAAACAATCTTAATTCTAACCAATATAGAAATTATCTATTAGATTACATTAGTTTTGATACAGCCTCGGCCACCACATCAGATCAATTGCTCTGGGCTCCTTTGATCGGCTCCATCACCTAGTGGGGGTGGGGGGTCATAGTTTGGTCCCGCCTTCAATGTTGTGATTGGTGTGGGGGCAGGGACAGGCTTAGGGCGTCGGGGGGTTCCCCGGAGGCATCTTCCTTGGGGGGCTCAACCCGGGGTAGCGGTCATGTCCGGTTGGGGGCCTTTTTCTGACCATTTCCTCGTGGCTGCGTGCAGCGGGGCTAGGGGAGGGTCTGTGGTGATGGACGTGGGTTACTGACCTGGTAGCCTGTCTGCCCCTGGGTCGGTCCGGGATGGGCGTGAGGGTCTGGGGGCGCTCCATCTCTGGGCCGGGGCCCTGGCTGGGCCTCGGGGCCTTGGGTCCTGGTTTGTGTGTTGCCGGGGTTGTGGGCGGGTGGGTGCATGGGAGCCCATCCCTGGCGCAGGGTGCCGCCGGCGTGTCGAGTCGCCTGTGGGGCTCTTCAACCGGTGGGGGAGATTGTTACACCTTGCAGGAGCTTTCTTCCCCTCAGGAACTCTCTGCAGGAGGGGGAGATACAGGAGAGGTGGAGGAAGATCTCAGCCTGGGCGTCTATTGTCTCATGTAGTCTGGAAGACGAGTGGATGGTGGGGTGGGTGCAGTTTTCTCTGTGGTGGGGTTGGGTGGACTGTCCCGGGCTCTGTGGGGCCGGGGGGCGCTGCTGCGCTGGGCCCCGGTCTGGATGGGCCTGGGCCCCCCTTTCCCTGGCGGGTCGCGGAGTGTGGGAGTGCCTACTGGGGTCAGCGGGGGAGCTGGCCCCAGGGAGGGGTCACCTGCCCCTCCCTTCCTTCCCTCCCCATCTCCAGCTGCCTCCCTCCCTCCTGCTCCACCACAACCACCCACACATGCAGGGCCTTGGAGTAGGGGTATGTCACCAGGATGCAGAGGAGGCTACCCCCCCCCCTCTGTCCCCTTCTGGCTGCCTCTGCCTCAATTTTATCCCACAACTTAGACATTCACATTACTCACACCCTCATTACACATACATATAGGATCTTGGGGGTGGGCACGATACACGGAGTCCAAGTTACCATCAGGGTGTACGCCTCACCCCTGGCGTCGTTGCCCACCTCTCAATTTTAAATACATGTAGACATTGAGAGCTAGCAGGAGGGACTATGCGCTTACCTGCTGCTCTCTGGCAGGTAGCTCTATGCCCTCCTGGGTTTTAATTGCACCTTAGAACACACATGCATCAACACTACAATGAGCGGGTGGAGGGAGGTTTGGAGTCTTCTCTCACCCCCATTCTCTGCGGCCTACTGGAGCGGGGGGGCTAGGAGGAATGGGCCGTCCGACTGCGGTCTGGGGCCTCCCTGCTGCTGCGGAGTCGGGGCGGTCTGCCTCTCCCCACCGCAGGGAAAAGGGTAACACCACCTGGGTCTGGGTGCAGTTCCCCCCTCCAGGGGCAAGGGTACCTAGACCCGGTTAGTAGAGTACGCTTGGGGAGTGTGATCGTGTATACAGCGTCCCTTTATGTCTGTCTCCACGTCGGTTGAGTGTGAAGTACATATGAGAGCATGAGGGTGGGAATGGATGTTTGTATCTGTGTGTGCCTGTATGTCTGTGTCTATATGTCAGGTTGGGTATCAGACGCCACCTCTCTGGGGACATCTCGGGCCCTCCAAGGTTTGGAGGCCTATCTCCACCCACCACCACTTCCCCTGCCGGTGGCGGACTCCCTCAGGTATCGGTGCATTGGTGGTTCTTTGTATCTGGGGGTGGGCGTCCGGGTACACACCGGCTCACTCCTTGGCGGCCGCTTATTGGGGCTCGCTCGGGCCACTTTGGAGGTGGGGTGCCCCCGGCCTCTCGGCCTGGGGCTCGGTCACTCAGGCACAGCTGGCTGCCGGCGGAGCTCACGGGCGCGTCACTGCAACTCCCCCTGGCTTCTGCTCCGCGGCTGCTGAATGAGCTCTCATCTGGGACTCTCCTTAGCTCTTACTGGGACAGTGGCGCGGCTGCCCCTCTGTGGGTCTTCCTTGGTCTCTTGTGTTCTGGGGGCCTCTGGATGTCTGGAGTTTTGATCTCCTCCATACCTGCTTGATACCATAGAGGACAGGGCTGTGGCTCCCCACACTCTCTAGCAGATCATTACATGGAGAAACCTTTGGAATGCAAGCATGCTGATCCACACAGGTATGCACACAGGTGTACACATGGGTATTCACAGATGCGGACTACAGCTTTCTTGGCTGCTGCCTCAAAGCACACTGTGCGCTGTCTATCTTGCGTGCTGCACAATATCGTTTATTATTTAGTAACTATTGATATCTATGACTAGCTAGTTTATTGTGATGGTGCTTTTTTTTTTTATTTTATTATTATGTTGCTCTTTGTTGTTTGCTGTCTCCCCTGTTTTTTTTGTTTTTCTTTCTCTCCATACAGGTGACCCAGGAGTGTTTTTTTTTTTTTTCTTTTTTTTTTTTTTTTCTCTCTTCCCCCCCTTCTCACCGTCTCTTCTCCCCTTTGGTTTTCTTTCTTCCTCTCCCCCTCTTTCTTTCATTCTTTCCCCCTGTCCTATTAAAAAAAAAAAAAAAAAAAAAAAAAAAAGGATGACAAAGGATGAACTGAAGCTCCGCCATCACGTGATGTCACATGCTGCTGTTTCTGATGTCACTTAGAAAAAAAAGAAAAAAAAAAAAAAAAGAACCAGGCAGGCTGACAAGTGGCTAATTTATGCCATCATAACCTAAATTCGGTGCTTCTAGGACCTGTTGCACTTTTCCTCAATCAGCTCTTCGCTCCTCTCAGGCACTCAGCAGTGTTAAGAAAAGCCGACCAGCCTTGCTCTCCTGGTGCCTGTCAGGTTTGAGGGCTTATTCATGAGATGGAAAACGTGTTTGCTGGAGAACTTTTTAACGATACACCTCTTTTCATCTGCATACTTTGTTCGGCTTTGCTGTTTGACAGTTTTCTGTACAACAAACACGGCAGTAAGATTTTCATCTGTAGTGGTTTGTACTAGTGTGACATTAGCCAGTTTATATTAAGCAGGACCTGTACTTAATGTACTGGACTGTACTGGGAAGATAGTTCACAGCTTTAGTTTTTAACATGTCTTACCAAACGCAAGCATCCACAAATGGAAGTGGTAAGCTAGGCTAAAACAGTAACACAAATACAATGTTTCTCTATACTGTAAATCTATATTGCTTATTCAGTGAGTAACAAATACTCAACAGTGGCTGTTTATGTGTATAGCTGCCATTGGATTGTTCTGCTGGGGTTGGTCCAGGCTGCTCTGACTTGACAAGTTGGAAGTCTAACTTGAATGAGAGTTCCAGTTTAAAATTCCAACCTCGAATGGGACACACTGATATTTTTATTCAGAGACCTCGGTGCGAACTGTGAGGAGGCGCTATCTAACCTCTGAAGTGGCTGCAAATTTTACCAGGGTTTTAGACGAATGCCCCCCTGTGATTTTACCTGCACCCTGCGATTTGATTTTTAATCATTTCAACAGCAAACTGAAGAAAAGCCTTGACTCCGTTGCTCCACTCACCACCAAAAAGATTAACGTAAAACATGCATCACCCTGGAGAAACGAAGAAGTCAAAACACTCAAAAGAAATTGCAGGGCAGCAGAAAGGAGATGGAGGAAAAATAAAAATACTATCAACCATCAAATATTTTGCGAGCAACTTAAAATGTACAATAATACACTAAGGAACTCAAGAAATTCATACTTCGCCAAAATAATCAGTAATAACAAAAATAATCCCAAGGTCCTCTTTTCCACCATAGATCATTTATTTAACCCTGATTTTAACAGCTCCCAAAGAACCCCCACAGACTCGCTCTGTGAGCAGTTTGCAGACCACTTCAGGGGAAAAATCAGCGCCATCAGATCTGATGTTTTATCTAATCGCGATATGTTTGTAAACACATCTGAGGGCTCGATTGTACCTGAGGAGACACTGGACAGCTTTGTCCTGGTTAATGCTGAGAACCTTCAGAAAGTTTTCTCCACAGTGAGACCCACCACATGTCTTTTAGATCCAATCCCTTCTTTACTCTTTAAAACACTTTATGGATTCTTTGAAGCTGAGCTTTTATATATGATGAATTGCTCTCTTCAGTTGGGTGTCTTCCCTGCTGCCTGCGGCGGTGGTGAGGCCCCTTCTGAAGAAGAGCAGTTTGGATTGTAATGATTTTAATAACCACAGACCTGTATCCAACTCACCATTTTTAAGTAAAATCTTAGAAAAACTTGTTTTTACTCAGATTACTGATTTTCTGAATGATAGACAGATCCTGGAGATATTCCAGTCTGGATTTAGGGTGAACCACAGCACAGAGACGGCTCTCCTAAAGGTTTTAAATGATCTTAGATATAACTGGGACTCCCAAAAGCTCTGTCCTGGTGCTACTGGATCTAAGCGCAGCCTTTGATACAGTAGACCACGCTATTCTTTTAAACAGACTGAAATACATGGTGGGCCTCTCTGGTGCTGTACACAACTGGTTCACTTCCTGTCTCTCTGACAGAACTTTTATGGTGAGTATGGATACATGCTCCTCTAAGATCCATAAAATGACATGTGGTGTGCCTCAAGGGTCGGTTCTAGGCCCTGTACTTTTTAATTTGTATATGCTCCCTCTCGGCAGTGTCATCAGGAGGCATGGAGTGAACTTTCACAGTTAACGCGGATGACACTCAGCTGTACATCTCTGTGTCTCCTGATGACACCAGACCAATGGATGCCCTTTTTAACTGTATTCTAGATATACGATCTTGGATGGCAGAAAACTTTTTACAGCTTAACCAGGACAAAACTGATGTTTTAATCGTCAGTCCCGAGGCTCAGAGAGAGAAACTCTTGTCTAAATTAGAGGCATTTTCACTATGTCCTTCGCTACAAGTGAAAAACCTGGGTGTTATTTTTGACTCTGAGCTTGGTTTTATCCCACATATTAAACATGTAACCAAAATTGGATTTTATCATCTAAAAAATATAGCCAGAGTCCGCCCTATTCTCTCTCGGGCCAACACGGAGATGCTGATGCATGCTTTTATTACCAGTCGCATTGATTACTGTAATGCCCTGCTCTCTGGTCTTCCTAAGAAGAATATTTCACCTTTACAACTTTTGCAAAACTCGGCAGCTCGTGTGCTGACGAAGACCAGAGGGCGGGCCCACATTACACCGGTTTTAGAATCGCTGCACTGGCTCCCCGTGTGTTTCAGGATCGATTTTAAAGTTCTTTTATTGGTTTTTAAATGTCTTAATGGTCCAGCGGACCCTGAGGTCCTCTGGTACTGGCCTTTTGATTGTCCCTAAAGTCAGGACACATACTCACGGAGAGGCAGCTTTTCAGTGGTATGGTCCTCGTCTGTGGAACAGCCTGCCGGAGGAGCTCAGGGCCGCAGAGAACGTACATGTTTTTAAGAACAGGCTCAAGACCCACCTTTTTAATTTAGCTTTTACTTAGCGTTTATTTATTTTATGCTTATTTATTCTATCCTGTTATTCTATTATTAATTTAGGTTTTACCTAATATTTTTTGATTTTATTCTTATTCATTTTTTAATCTTCTTACTCTATTTATATTTATATTTATACTTATATCTCCAGTGTTTCCTCGGAGGGGGCTCTCTGCACCGGGGTTGTGATCGACCGTGGCTGCTGGGTCTCTGGGGGTCCTCTCTGCCTCCCTCCTGCTGTGTGCCCAGCCTGGAGGCTGCGGTCTGTGACTGGCTCCCGGTGCAGACGGCTCCCTGTTATAGTGTTTCCTCACTTGGCTCATGCGAACCCAGCCCAATTTTTACTCTTTAAGTGTGCGTGTGTGGGGGGGGGGGGATATGTGTGTATTCACATCATTTATGTTAATGAGAGTGTGGGGAGTGAGTTGGAGGGTGGGGTGGGCTGCCTTTAACTATGTAAAGCACTTTGTGCTACATTTTTTGTATGAAAAGTGCTTTATAAATATTGATTGATTGATTGATTTAGCTGAACAAGCCGTGGGTGACTAAGGACATCAAAGCCCTCCTCAACAACAAGAAGAGGGCTTTCAGAGGGGGCAACAAAGAGGAGGTGAGGAAGGTCCAGGTGTTACTAAAGGACAAGATCAGAGAGGCTAAGGACAATTACAGGAGGAAGCTGGAGTGGAAACTCCAGCAGAACAGCATGAGAGAGGTGTGGAGGGGCATGAAGACCATCACTGGATTCAGGCCAACCAACAGCAGGGGAGCTGAGGGAGGTGAGAATAGAGCCGACGAGTTGAATCTGTTTTTCAATAGATTCGACACCACAGTGTCTGCTCCCACCCCCACAACCTCACCTGCAGTCAGCCTGGAATCCAGAGCCACACCACTGTGCCAGCCTCTCTCTTCACATGTTGCCTCCTATGAGATTCCTGACACCCCTCCCCCACCCATCACCTTCACTCAATACCAGGTTGAGATGCAAATGAGGAGACTTCACTCAGGCAAGTCTGCTGGACCAGACGGAGTGAGTCCCCTTGTCCTCAAGGCCTGTGCCCCCCAGCTGTGTGGAGTCTTTCATAAACTGTTTATGCTGAGTCTGAGTCTGCAGAGGGTCCCGGTGATGTGGAAGACATCATGCCTCGTCCCTGTACCAAAGACGCCTCGTCCCAGTGGCCCCCAGGATTACAGGCCCGTGGCACTGACCTCCCACATCATGAAGACCCTGGAAAGGCTCATCCTGGACCAGCTGCGACCCATAGTAAGACCACATCTGGATCCCCTTCAGTTCGCTTATCAGCCTCGTCTCGGAACAGAGGACGCCATCATCTACCTGCTCAATCGTGTCTACACCCATCTGGACCAGCCGGCGAGCACTGTGAGGGTCATGTTTTTTGACTTTTCCAGTGCTTTCAACACCATCAGGCCGACCCTCCTGGGTGATAAGTTAGCAGCGATGCAGGTGGATGCTTCTCTGGTGTCCTGGATTGTTGATTACCTGACAGGAAGACCACAATATGTACGTCTCCCACAGTGTGTGTCTGACAAGGTGATTAGCAACACAGGGGCACCACAGGGGACTGTCCTCTCCCCCTTCCTCTTCACCCTCTACACCACAGACTTCAGCCACTGCACAGAGACCTGCCATCTTCAGAAGTTTTCTGATGACTCTGCGGTGGTTGGATGCATCAGCAGGGATGATGAGACAGAGTACCGGGCTGTGGTCGACTCCTTTGTCACGTGGTGTGAGCAGAATCATCTGCAGCTCAACGTGGCAAAGACCAAGGAACTGATCGTGGACTTCAGGAAGACCAGGAAACACTTGACCCCTGTTTCAATCCAGGGGGTCAGTGTTGACATTGTGGAGGACTATAAATACCTTGGAGTACACATTGACAATAAACTGGACTGGGCTAAAAACACCACAGCACTTTACAGGAAGGGCCAGAGTCGTCTCTATTTTTTGAGGCGACTGAGGTCCTTCAACATCTGCCAGAAAATGCTGAGGATTTTCTATGAGTCTGTTGTGGCCAGTGCGATCCTCTATGCTGTTGCATGCTGGGGGAGCAGGCTGAGGGTCGCAGATGCCAACAGACTTAATAAACTGATCCGTAAGGCCAGCAATGTTGTGGGGATGGAGCTGGACTCCCTCAAGGTGGTGTCGGAGAGGCGGATGCTGTCCAAGATAAAGACAATGTTGGATAACACCTCCCACCCACTCCATGACATGTTGGTCAGTCACAGGAGCTCGTTCAGTGAGAGACTGAGATTACCGAAAAGCACCACTGAACGACACAGGAAATCATTCCTGCCTGTGGCCATCTCCCTGTACAACGCATCCACTTAACACACTGTTTGCTGCTACAACTACACATGTTTCTTTTCCAAATATTTATTTATAAGTGACTTATGTATGTCTGTCTGTCTGTCTGTACTGTACTGTACTGTACTGTACTATTCTTAGTTAGCATATTGTCTGTCTTGTCTTAATGTTGGTTTAAAATGGAGCACTGTAACAAAAAATAATTTCCCCCAGGGATCAATAAAGTATTCTGATTCTGATTGATTCTGATCCTTCGCTGCCACCAAATCCTCACACTTCCAAAATGGCACACGAGTTATAGCACAGTCAGCGGTCGTGTGTCTTTGAAGCCTCAGTATTTAAAAGGGTAATCATGAAATTGGACACAGCAGGGCAACAAGATGCAGCTGAAAATAATCAAAGACAATGAGGCAGGAGAGGGATGCAAAACTGAATGCTGCTAAAATTAAACAGGAAGTGAGAACTGTAACTAAAACGCATGAATGAATTTAACATACAGGAGCTGACGCAAGAAAATGAGACAGGAAACACAGAGTCAAAAGAAAAACTGGAACTTTGAAGTAACGACTAACAATATAGAAAAATCAAGGTTAATAATAAACTAAGGCCCAAAGAGAGAGCATCTTAAACTTAGTTTCCTCAGAATAAAACGATCTCTGCAAACAAACAAAGAGGAAAAAATCTTCACTGTGAGCAAGCTTTTACTTTAAAAATATAATTCATGTGAGTGTATGTTTTAAAATGCTTCTGTTGGTCTCAAATGTTCCATCGTTCCTCAGATCAGAAGCAGCAGCCTTAAATTGAAGGTGAGCTAAGAGCCTCAAATGTATTTCTCCCTTTCAGAGCAGCTCAGCGAGTCACTGTAAAATTACAATGTCCTCAACAGCAGTTAGAGCTGGAAATGGAAAAAGACAGAAAGAAAAAATACATATCAGTGAGAGTGCAAAACAAACCACACAAGTCAAGAATGTGTTCCCGTGTTGAACCAAATACCAGGAGAACTTTATGTTATTATTTTAGAAACAAAATACTCACATTAAAAGGCACCTTACACTTCCCCACATTTCAAAATGACTCACATCCTGAGTCATGTGTGTCCTTTTTTGGAGAGTCAATCAATCAGCGCTGTGCTCTCCAATATGAAAGCAAAGTCCAAAATTAGCATTAGAGAAGCAGCATCCTTTGAGCCAGACAGGCCTTTGAAACGAACAATAACGTAAATGCATTTGATTGAAGCTGGAGTGGGAGGTGACACAACTAAACCAGCAAGTGAAAAACAGTCTGCGCAAAGGTTATATATTAATTTATTAAAGCTCCAGCAACACAAAGGATCACTGCACAAGTCACCATTAGAAAAAACAATGCACGAGTATGGATGAAGGCTGCGATCCTCTTAGGGGAGGAGGGGAAGTCATCATTAAAGGAAGTCAAGTTGTCTCCTGAACCCTGACCCCTTGACATCAAAGCATCAGAGCTGTCAAGAGCTGCTGGTAGTCACGGATGTTTCATCCCATGTAGAGCAAAGTGCTGATCCATGGTTGGGTCCATCGGTTTCTGAACAAAGACGAGAAGTGCAGAGCTTCAAGACTTTAACGTTACGTGTTCTCCCCTCTGTGTGAGTTCTCTCCAGCTTCTTTGGCTTCCTCCCAGAGTCCAAAGACGTGCAGTTAGTGGGGTTAGGGTGACTGGTGAGTCTGAATTGCCCATAGGTGTGAATGTGAGTGTGAATGGTTGTCTGTCTCTGCGTTAGACCTGCAACAGACTGCCGACCTGTCAGGGTGTACCCCGCCTCTCGCCCCATGACAGCTGGGATAGTTGACCCTGCTCACCAGATTCATGAATCAATTCTTGGATCTATCATATAGCTATATTATTAGCTAAACAAACTAGCATCATTTAAGGTGGAAACCCTGTTTTTAACACTTGAAGTGCACCATTTCCTCCCTTAAGATGCTCTGCCAGGCAGTGTTTGCAGTTTGCTTTGGGTCCTTGACATCTTGCACTGTGAAGCAGCATCTTCTCAGCATTTGTCTGAAATCTGAGCAGAGTACAGCCATGTGCACCTCAGAGTACATCCTGCTGCTTCCATCAGTCACATCATCAATAAACAACAGTGAAGCTGTTCCACTGGCAGTCATACGTGTATGCCACAGCACTCCCTCCACTACATAATGTTGCACATAATGTCGTATGCTGAGCTGTTCCTTTGCTTCTCAATTTTCTTTTTCTTCCCATCATCCTGGTACAAGTTAAGTTTGATTATTCATAAAAGGTCAGCACAGCAGGGAGCTCCACATGGTTGATTTGGCAGATTTTTACACCACATGCTCTTCTTGACACCACCAACACCCCACAAAAGAATTTGAATCTATCCCAGGATCAAATCAGAGATTCTTCACTTGTTAGGAAAACTGAGAACGCCGTGAACAGCTACTGGAAAAAAGTTCAATGCTTATTTAACCAGCTTAATATGTCGTCTGCAACAGAAACAGGAAAACAAAGATACTTAAAACATAATTTTCCTCACAGCCTTCAAGTACTTTTATTTATCCTCCCGTGTAAAGTATCGTTTGGTTTACAGATCACTCTGTCAAGGATGTTGAAAGAGTAAAAGAGGTCATCAGTCTCTCCTGTGAACGACCTACTTAACAGATCTGCCACCTACGGTTCCCTTCACAGTAGGTCTGAGTGGTTTAATACCTGGGACTCTGCACAGCTTGGAGCCTCTCGGATGAAATGTCTCCACCAAACAGAAACAGAAGTGTTGCTGTACCTTTGAATACATAGTGAGTGATCTCAGACACAGCGACTGGCTTTGACTGTAAATTTAAAGTCATTTTTGACAGTTTTAAGGCACAAAAATCAATTCCAAATATTTTTTAAAAGTTGCAGCACTTCACTGAGCTTTGCCTGAAATGTCCAAATATAAGTTTTTACAGCTCGCTGTGTTTTAAAAATGAAAAAAGCATAGAGTGACTTTAGATCTTAGGTTTTCTAGGAGTTATTTAGACACTTTAGGTGTCAGCAAGGGTCGTGACAAGGATATGACACCAGCACCGTCAAAGCACCCCTTCAAGGATGGCTAAAGACGACCTTTTCCACTTATTGAGCAGAGAAAACAAAAAAATCCCCAAACAATCAGTGCTTCAATGTAAAATCACCCTGTAATCACAGCCTATTATAACAGTTTATCAGAGAGGACACACTGAGTGCACACAGGATATTTCTATTTCTGTGAAAATACATTCAGAAAATGTTTGAATGACACACTAATTCCCTCTCTGCCTCTCCCCGTCCCTCCTCTCTGTGGTTACACTGCTAGCACAAGGTTGTAAAGTGGTTTATTTTACAGACATTTCAGTTTAGGTTAATGCTGGCCAACAAATGTCAATTTGACAGCTGCACGCCATCAGCAGTTACCATCTGAACAGGATGCCGTTCACAGTGTGATGTCCTGGAGTATGCGCTAAATGCATCAGCTCATTAATGAGTCACCAGGCAGGCTCTGCCCACGTGTGCATTGTTCCCTCACTTTTGATTTGCTTTATAAACAGTCGTAGACCTTTTAAAGAGCAGGTGAACAGGCTTGGGTTTTCACACAAAATTGCTTCTGGCAGAGCAAGACAATTTGTGCAGATAAAACAGGTGCCATCCACTCTCATCCCCTCTTAATTCACAATCTGATTAGAGTGCAGACGTAATGGCACAGAAAGAGAAAAAGCTGTCAAGCTGTCTCTCAAATTCATGTTCCACGGTGTGAATGGGGACGCCGCCTTCCTGCGCTGTCAGCACAACGCTAAAATATGAGAGTGTGGCGAGTTTCTGTTGGTGGATTATTCCTTTTGGGTTTGGAGAAGTGATTTATGTTCATGTTTCATTATTTTAGCTTGTTCTTGGGTTGGGTTTCTGTATTTCATAGATACCCAGTGCTTAGTTTCCTTTTATCTGATATGTTCAGTCAAAAACTGTGGCAAAAAAAAGTTGGTGGGCTAACCACAATAGTTTTGGGCTGCGTTGAGTTAAAGTGTAGTTACATTTCCAGAGAGGTGCACGCCAGGTCCCGCCGTATGGTTTCAGAGAGGTTTATGGTCATGACTTAACTACGGTGTAAATTTCCCGGCGGAGGATAAATATCCAGTAAGTCTTCAATTGGATATTCCACCGTACTTCGAGTCCTCAGTTACTGTTAGTTTCAGTTCACGTTTAGATCTTTTTGTCTTGGTTTGGACGGGCAGGTGTGTTTGAAGTCGGACACGGGAGAAAAACAGAGTATAACAAAAAGCGAGCTGTTTATTTGGGCCGGAAAACATGAATACAAAATAAGGCAACATTGAACAATGGCAACGACTAAAACTAAAACCTAAACTGGGAAAAACTAGACTGATGACTATGTAAAAGACATGAACATTATTCAGAGCAGGAGCATGCGGGAAACTATGGGAAAACACATGAACAAGAACATGAAGTACCTGAACGTTAGACGTGACATGAAGGGAGGAAAACAGACGACCTGACTAAGACTGAAAACACAGAGACTACATACACACAGCAGGTGATCAGGGGAAACAGCTGACACAAATGGACATAACGGGGAAGAGTAAAACTAAACACACTGAACAAAGAAACACAAGACTTTCAAAATAAATAAAACAGGAAACATGGAGAGACGTAAAAATGACAACACAGAAGGCCTGGGCGAAACATAACCGAGACTAAAACTTGAGGCAAACTAATAATAATCCTAAAACTTGACGTCATCTTCAAAATATCACAAATAGATCAAAACAAACTGAAAATGCTGGGTCACAGACTCAGCCCCTGATACTCTTTTGCATTTCCTTCTCTTCTGTCCCATCTCTGCTCGTCCTTTGTCCTCCTCTGTGTCGAGTTGATTCTTAGTTTCCTGTTCGGTTGTGTCTTCCTGTTTTGAGTTTATTTCTCCCTGCCATTATGTCTGTTGTCTCCACTTGTGCAACCGCCTGGTATCTCACCCCTTGTTCTGCTGTGAGTGTATATGCCACGGGTGTCAAACTCCAGTCCTCGAGCGCCGGTGTCCTGAAACTTTTCCATGTGTGCCTGCTGCAACACACCTGAATAAAGTTCAGTAGGTCATTAGCAAGACATGCTGAGGTGGCAATTCAGCTATTTGATTCATGTTACAGCAGCTCAAGAGTGAATGAGCGTGGCACAATAAAAGTAGTTTTAGAAGTACTTTTTTGTTTTTAAACGTACGCTTTTATTTGCATTTATGTGAGTAGGGTTAGGGGTTGTTAGGGGTTAGGGGTTGCCACCTCGGCATGCAGTCAAGTCTTGCTAATGACTTACAAATTTTATTCAAGTGCCTTGCAGCAGGGACACATGGAAAAGTTTCAGGGCACTCAAGGACTGAGGTTTGACACCCCCGGTATATGCTGTCTCTGTCTCCCCGAGCTCATTGTTACATCGTCCCTCATAAAGCTCTGTGTTTCCTTGCTCTAAGTTTTCCGGTGAATCTGTATTCCCTGGGGATTTCCAGTGTTTAGTATTTCTTTGCTCTATTTCCTGTTTGTTCCTGTGTTTTTGGACTAATCAGCATTAAACGCTCATATTGAATGTGACTCCTGCCTCCTGTGCTTTGCATTTGGGTCCATAATAAGCAGCTCACACAGCCAACTTATGACAGAAAGACAGACACGGCTCAACGTGAGCTAGAAAGTGATGAAACAGAAATTGTTGCACAGACTTCTTAAAAAATCTCCAGACACTTGGTTGTGCAACACTCAGTGTTGCAGAAATGTTGTCAGATCAGAGGCTGGAGACGGGAGCAGGGCTTGAACTCATCCAAACTACAGAGACCGTATCCTTTAACTATGTTAAAATCATTGTAATGGAGTCACAGTTACAATCCATCAGGTTCTCCTGTGTCTCACTGGTAACTTCTAACTTCTAGAGTCAGCATTTCTTCCAGCTTTCTTTCCTGGCTGCAAATCAGCTAAATGTTAACAATGCAAAGTGTTGTTTCCAGTCTTGCTGAACAACATCCATACAGCTCTTTAACGCTCTGCTACTAAGTGAATCCAGATAACAGAAAGACATCCTGCACAGCCTGGATTCACTCCTGAAGTCTGACGGCACCCGGCAGATTCAGGTCTGCAGAAAGCTCATCATCGAGGAGAACAGAGATGACCCCATGTGTTCGTATTATGTGCGGCTACTAGCTGTGAAGGTCGTGTACTGGAGTGCGTGTCTACATTTTATTCTCGTCTTCTCATCATTTCACAGAGGGCTAACACAGCTCCTTCACCTTTAATCTATTAGAAAGAGGAGGAATGTTGTGTAAGCAAGGCCAGTGTCTGTCTTCCTAAAAGTAGACAGACTCCTGACAGAGACCTTGAGAGCCGGCTCTGAGCAGAAAAATCTCTTACAGCTCTAAAATTCTGTTGTCCATCCTCTTTGCAAAGATTTTCTCTTTTAAAAATACCAGTAAGAACAACAACAGGCAGATATTTTAATGTCAAACGTCCCAAATACTGTTCAAGGACAAATGTGTTCTGTAAGGAGCCTTCATATTCAAATATATTATCATTTTGTTATTTCAAGCAAAACTGACGTGCCTCACTTTTCATACCTGCTCCGCTGAGGCCAGCCCGGTGACCTCTGTGACAGCCTCCCCTCCCTGTACAAAGACAAACATTACCACTTTTTACCTCTCAGAAGAAGCAACCGTGGAAGCTCATTTCAGAACTGAGTGCATATTGTCATAGTTCATCAGCAGTTAGTGAGGAAGGTCTTTAACAAGGTAATTGCCCTTAAAACCCCCAGAAACTATTCCAATAGTCATTAAACCACGTCTTTACTGATATATTCTGAGGTTTCAATAAGGCTACTGTGGAAGTTGTCAAATTATAGCTGTCTTTGTAGGAGTAAGAGTTAAATCAGCATTTATGGTCAGTAGGAGCCGACGCCTCTACTTGCCAAAAATGGTAATACTCCTCAGACGTCTATGGGAAAATGGGGCGACTGCCTTGAATATTTTCCTTGTTGAGTTTATAGATACAATTGTTTTAAATCAATGCAGTTTCTTTGGTAGTTTCTGGTGCTTTGTGAGTATTGAGTATCAGTCCCTGTACTGTTGTAGCCAGAACACAAATGGGAGCTAACACCTCTAAATCTGATGCTAAGGCTCTCAGATGTAAAAGGCTGAGGAGGAGCTGCCACATGTGGAGGGGTGTAAGTATCTCGGGGTGTAGTCTGAGTGAGAGGAGTGGAGTGATTCACATACTATACGGGTCTGTTATGCTTTGAGAGAGAGCTGAGCATGAAAGCAAAGCTTTTCATTTACTGGCCCATCTAGATTCCCACCTTCACCTTATGACCATCAACTGTGGGTGGTGACTAACAGAATGAGTAGCTCCATCTTTTGTGAGAAGGCTCAACAGCTGCTACTCCTCAACATCAAAAGTAGCCAGCTGAGGCGGTCTGGGCATCCGAACCATCCGTCCCAGACTCCCTGGAGTGAGGAGGTGTCTGTGGAGAGGGAGGTCTGTAAATTGCATTTAATTTTATTTATATAGTGCCAAATCCCAGTCACCTTGGGTGCTTTATATTCTAAGCCTTAGAATCTAAGGTAAAGACCCGGAGTAATACAGAGAAAACAGATAAAACCCAACAATCAGATGACCCTGTTTGAGCAAATGCTTTGGTGACAGTGGGAAGGAAAAACTCCCTTTTTACAGCAAGAACCCTTCAGCAGAACGAGGCTCAGCGAGGGGCGGGGCCATCTGCTACGACCGGCTGGGTGAGGGGAGGGAGACAGGACAAAGACGAGTAATAAAGACGGATGGGTGTGATGTGTTACTTTTCCTCACACTGTAAAACACAAAAGCTACTTTAGTTTGTGATGAAACTAAAACTGAGATGTGCCAGATTTTCAGACATTTCAAATTCAGACAGACGACTTTTGTTTAGATGTTTGGTTTTTTTTTGTTTGTTTGATGATGAAACATCTCTAACGTGACTCACAAAGGAAATTATGCGTTTGACATGGGTGGGTCTCCTGTTCTTCAGTTCTGTTTTTATCTCCCAAAATATGAATAAAAAGTGTGAGCGTGTGTGGTAATTGTGTGTGTGTGTGTGTGTGCGCGCGCGCGCACACACACACGCACACGCACGCACACTCTAAAGGCATTTCTTTCCCCCTTTCAAATCCAAATAAGTTTCTTTAAAAGAAGTGTTGCTGCCAGTTAAATATAATATTTACTTACTCTTTGAACCTGATCTCAGCCCTGACTAGGGATGGGTATCGTTTAGGTTTTATCCAATACCAGTACCAAACTGGTACTTTTGAAACGGTGCCGGTGCTTAAGCGGAGCTCGAACTGGTGCTTAAAGAATGGAGAACACACACTTTGTCCAAAAACCTCTCATGTTTAGCTGTTTTTTTGTAAAAAGATAACAATGTTAGCCTTTTCTGCAGCTATGGGGCATATATGGTATCACTCTTGGCTGGAAGCAGTGCTTAAACAATGGAAAAAACACAAACTTTGTCCAAAAACCTCTCATGTTTAACTGTTTTCCACTTTTTCTTTGGTCATTTTAGCCTTTTTGGCAGGGTGAAGGGAGTATCTGCCATCAAACAAGAAGACAGCCGCATGTAGCTATGATGATGTTTGCTAGTTCACCTTACATGCATTAATGTAATCACGTGGTTAGCCTACTCAACGTAAATTACACACGGACAACATTAAGCTACTCACACAGAGAAGAACGGCTGCTGCTGCATCATCATCCTCATCATTTCTGCTACACTGGCAGGGCTAGGGGCCAGGACTCTCCTCTTCAGATTCTTGGGGGATGTTGCTAACTCCGGTCCGATAACAGGCACCACACCCGCAGTAGATGTGCACGGTGTGAGGTCTCGCAGCAAGCTATCAAATACGGCACATTTTTCGGCTTTTAAAAAAACGCTATGCGTCGCCAGGTGTTTCATCGGATTCGAGGTGTTACCTCCTTTGACAGTATCACAGTATCAGCTTAAAGCACTTGTTGCTGCTGAGTTTGCATCTTTTGCTGTGAAGTACAGCCAGACTTTGACCGCTTCGCCTTGGGCATTTTTAATCTGTAGCTCTGCTCTAAAATATGATGCAATCTAATTATAAATGCAAAACAATACAATTAAGTTTTTAGTTTGTTTCCTCCCCACAGTCATGATTTATGTTGAACACACAAGGCCTGTCACACCGAACCCCTGCAGTTATCATAGGGGGTCAGTCTAGTAGTAATTCCAAAAAAGTTGGCATGATGTGTAAAATTTAAATAATTTAAAGAATGATTTTCACAGTGGAAAATGACAAACACATCAAATTTAAACTGAGAAAATGTGGTTTTTTAAGGTCAAGGTTCAGGCTGATGAAAGATTCATCAGTCGTGGCTTTGCACAGAGATTTCTCCAGATTTTCTGATATTACACACATTATTAACATTTTTACACCGTGAACATTATTTTGAAATTCTTTCATAATTTAGTAGCTGCCGATTAACCTAGCCGCTTCTTTCTAGCAACACTTTATTTTCCAGCCTTTCCTGGAGCCAGCATTACATTGCTTGAGATGTAATGCTGGCGTGAAACTGAAATTGAACTCATATTTTTCACGAAACAGTAAAATTTCTTCTTCCAATATTGGTATTGTTTTTTGTGTTCTAATGTGAATAAAATGTGGATATAATATTTGCAAATGTTTTATTTACATTTTACACATTTTTTGGATTTGGTGTGCGCGCGCATCTGTAATATAAATAACGAGCCAAAAACGCGTTACGATGATTTTGTATGATAGCAGTAAGTTATATTGAATTAGAACAGTTTTCCATATTTCTGCATTTTTACAGAATTTAAGCTTTTTCACCAAAATCTGGCACAAAGTGACGCAGAGCATTCCCTGTTTAATGCTCGGTGTTTCCTGGGGAAGGATCTGAAGTTTGCCCGCCTAATGAATGCCCTCCAGTGTTGACACCAAACCCACGCCCTTGTAAGCAATCAGCGGCACTGCTCCTACCCAGGGCACTGAATCAGTGCGCGAGGAGAAGGAAAACATCTCCTTGCTGTGCGTGTTTACGACAGAGGATGTTTCAGAATGACACCACTTGTATATGAACCCCACCTCTCCCCCCCCGGCTCACACGTCGGGCGCTGCGTGCTGTGCTTGAGCGTCACATCACAGACTTAACGGGAATCTCGGGTGTCTGCACCGCTCCTCCAGGATTATGCCCGGGATGACTCCGTGGTGATTTCTGAGTCCTTTTTGGAAACATTCATGGGTGCACGACAGGATTTCCCGAGTGGGGAAACGTGGGATTTTGTCCACTACCGCTGTCGTTTCCACTGCGCGGACGGCTCAGGTTTTGACCACAACTTGGGTTAAACTTTCCCGAAATACTCCGGTGTGAAGAAAGAAAGCCGGATTTACAATTAACTATTTAACCTGGTGTTCTCTTCACACTGCCGGGGATGAAGGCAGATCGACGAACTATGAATTTTCTCTTATGGATATTAGTCCCAAACTTTTTCCTGTGTTGGCTTGTGGTTGACGCACAGGTAAGAAACGTTATGCTGGGCACGCGCCACAGCACGCGGCATGTTTGTGCTGCTAAAGTCATATTTTTGAGCAATTGTTTCCCCCATTGAGCCCAAAGAGGCTCGACAGAAACATGAGAATATAAACTGTCATTATATAATGTTAGACCAGCACCATGCATCATTTCCCCTGTGTGCAGACACAGCAGGCAATCTAAAGAACACCAGCCATGTATGCAAGTATAGTGCATGTGCGCATTTTTCTGTTATATATATAGGGGAGACCGGGGATAGTTGTAACATTTTTGACATTTCTGTCTGTAAATTGGAGCTCGTTTAAGGTAGTGGATTCAAAATGTAATGCAAAGTATTTACATGTCTCTGCTATTAAATAGTGCAGCTATTTTCTCTGCAGCACAATTACCCATTGCATGGTATGGCCTCAAACACAAAGAGTGAAATGTTACAATTAACCCCATAGTCTGGGTTAGTTGTAACATATCCTGGGGTGAAATGTAACACAATGAAATAAGGGTACTAACGAAACATTAACATGTAATCTTTGTTTATTCAACACATGAATGCACTTAGAGCCATTTATGTAGCTGTGTGTGTGTGTGACAGAATGCAGAAATCTAGCTTTTGAACATATTCCAACCCCCCAAAAAAGACAAATTCTGGAATTTTCTGCAACTAAATATTTCATTAATTTTGGTTGGTCTTCCTTGAGTTTGGCCTCATTGGCTCAGTGGGCATTATAACCTACAACTCTTGCACCAATTTTGAACATAACAATGAAGCTGAAAAAATGTAGTTGTTCACCAGCATCGCAATTCCATTACTTTTTATCATGGCTTACCTTGGTGTGGTTTGCAAAGTGCTTCAGAAAGATGAGGAAATCTGTTTCTTGCACCCATCCTGATTTATTTCCACTACCAGTACTTCCTACTGGTCCATCTCTGACACAGAGGTCTGCATAATGTATGTGTGGGAACACAAACAGTGGAGGAATTGTGTTGCCAATGGCATTAACCGCATATACAAAAGTGACCAGTGAACCTCTCTCTGCTGATGTCGTTCACAAACTTGTTTAATATAAGTTAAAGTAATAGTGTGGTAAGTTGTAACATCTGCATTATTGTTACAACTAACCCAGACTGTTGCTGTTACAACTGACCCAGACTCCTATAGCCATGAACTAGCTAACATTACAGCCAACGGCTAAAACATTAGCACTAAAGACCTACACAGAATATATCCCCATAGACATACAAATAACATAATTTAAGTTTGATGAGTTTAACTGCAAAGCAGATAATGCTATTAGAAATTGAAATAAAGTAGAAAAACTTACTTTTTGGCATACAAATTACTTTTTTTTCGTGTTAAATTGTCTGTGTTTGACGAAATGTGCTGATTTTTCACATGTGATAGCAGAACTGAATTGGGCATGCACAGGATGAGTCACATCATTTGAAACGTAGCCCTGATTGGAGAAATTGGAAGTGTTACAACTAACCCACGTTACAACTATCCCCGGTCTCCCCTATATATATATATATATATATATATATATATATATATATATATATATATATATATATATATATATATATATATATATATATATATATATATATGAATGAATGTGTGTGTGTGTGTACGATAGGAGTCAACAACGAGCGATAGATAGATATAACAGTATAAGTGTATAAGTCATTTATTTTGTTATTTTGTGCTGTAGATTTTTGCGACCACACAGGCACGCACGCACGCACACTCCACATTTCATCATAAAATCAATATCAATATCAGCACAGCAGATGGAGGCGATGCATTTGTTATGAGCTTAACTTGCTAGGAGCAGTTTGTTCCACATCTGATAAGTTTTGTGTTCTAAAATAACCATCAGCTGCCTTTCAGATCACATTGTGATGGGTTTGTTAAGCCTCACTTTTTTAAGTAATGAAGCAAAACCAAACTGAATGCCTCCTAGGAACAAGACCAGTATGTTTGAGTTTAGATTATTTGTCTTAAATTGTTGTTGTTTTTTTTAAATAAGATGATGCATGTGAATATAGTATTTTGCATGTAACCCGAAGCTGGGCTGACTAAAAAATTGACACATGAATCACCAGACTTGATGTACTATTAGTCACTGATGAGTCCCAGTTGTTTATAGTGAAGCATAAGCTTGTCGAGGGCAGGAGAGTGTTCCTGCATTAACAGCACCACGGACAGCGGCTTCAGCACTGGATCCTCTGTGATGATGAAGGATCTGAGTGTACATAAAAACTAGAAAATAACATTTCTGATGCCAAGGCATCATTTCATAATATGAATATCAAATAGCAATAATGGAATAATGAATAGTGCCGGCCATATAGATTCAAATGTTGAAATATGAGTCATTGAAAGTTGGGATTGTTTGGTTTTTGCTTCACTGACAGATGCTACTCCTCCTTTAATTTGTCAGTATTGTATTTAAAAAAAGGTGTTTTTTAAAATACATTTTCCAGGCTGTTGCCTGCTAATCAGACTCAAGTCTTTGCTTCAGTTTGCAAGTGAAGTGCAATCTTCTTCCTGTACAGCTGCTTTAATTTCATCCATGTCTGCCATCAGGTTTACATGCATTTTTTCCATGAAGAGAGATATTTAGCTGGCTAAGACAAAGATGTGTGACGATAACACCTTTCACTCTTAATCCCACAGATTAACCTTTACTTCAACTGTTTCATCAGTGGGTTCAACGTCAGATCTCTTTGTATTGTTGGACAAATTGTGGGGATTAATTCAGAGTCTGGAGTCAGATTAGGTAAAGCCTACCAAGGCTCACTGGCTGAACTCTGAGTCAGTGATGAACACGTCAGCCTGATTTGCAACATCAAATAAAGCGTGCACATATTAAACAGCAGCTTCAGTTTACCTTAGTTTTAAAAATAACACACTGACCCGCTGGGAAGTTTTAGGGTATGAAATAAAGAAGAGAGCTCCTTTCTGCATCTAACAAAGGATCCACGAAGGAAGTTTCAGGGGTTTAAATGTACTTAATGAACTGATTCTGATGCCTGGCACTATAATTATTTATCCCAAGACTGAAAGTCAAACATCTGCTGTGTACCAGCTAACCACCCTCAGTGAGATGGCTGGGCTTAGGCTGGGTTGTTTGGCTCAGGAAGGTGTAAATCTGGAGTCCAATTAATGGAACAAGCCTTCAGGTGTGGGACACAGACACCTTCTATTTAGAAAATCTGTCTATGAATGGGAGCTGATTTAGTACTGTGGCTACCTTTGACAAAGCTGGGGCCCAGTTATGATGATTCAACTGTAACACAGGACATATTATTCTCCAAGGTGAAAAAAGAAGGGTTGGGTATAAGGGCTTTAAGTATCAGGAGAGCTGCTTGTACAAGAAATAGAATAGATGTAGAGATACTGTGAAATGACGTCAAAAATCCCCACCTGAGCTCTGTTGAAGCAATTATGGTCCAAAATGGCTCTAAAAGGTTTTGAAGGTATAAGCTGCTACAGCAGGAAGTGCTTTTTTTGAGGTTATCGCTGCTAGAAGAGTTTCAACCAGTTATTCATTCATACTGGGATTATCTACACCTATGACTCAAGCTTTATTTGTAGCGCTGTTTATATCCGGCAGAGCAGACAATTAATTTTCCCCAAGGTGCTGCATTAGAAACTGCGACAGCCGTGGAGGGCCGCACCCAGAAGGGAAAGCTAAACACCCACCCTGACCGTAGAGTCTGATGACATAAAATACTGATATCTGCTGATGTTAAAAACAAATTTTCCCTTTCTAACAGATGTAACACACATGTCCTTATCATTTTGTGGTTCAAAATAGGTGTGCCCTCTGGTGGACAGCATGTGCAACAGCAAAACAGCTAACAGCTAATAATTTTACGATATGCCGAGTGTTGCAATAAAAAATAATATAAAAAACAAACACCCAGCACGCCCCTGCCTGCGGTTTATCCTTCAAGCTCGGGTCCTCTACCAGAGGCCTGGGAGCTTGAGGGTCCTGCAGTATCTTAGCTGTTCCCAGGACTGCGCTCTTCTGGACAGAGATCTCCGATGTTATTCCCAGGATCTGCTGGAGCCACTCGCCTAGCTTGGGAGTCACCGCACCTAGTGCTCTGATTACCACGGGGACCATATATATATATATATATATATATATATATATATATATATATATATATATGTGACTTATCACCAAATTATGAACTCAAAGTTAAACTTTTTCAGTATCTGTTTTATCCAGTAAAATCTGTAAGTTTTGTCTCTACAGTTATTTTTTTTGCTGCAAAATGAAAAAATGTGGTGAAAATGCCACAAATGCTGCTGTAAGTTGGAGTCTTTCTGCATCTGAATGGGATCAAGTTAGCAATTAAATGCAATATTTTTCTGAAAATACAGCAGTTAACTGAGATAAATCATTGTAAATCACATGTTTCTGTCTACAGCAACCTTCCTGTTTGACTGGCAGCCAGCTGTGTTGAATCCCCTCCAGTTGTGCTCATTGAGAAAGACTCAGACTGAATCTTTCTGGATTTATAAATTAGATAGCAATTATTTGCAAACCTTCACCAACCTCTCTTAGAGGGACTGCATTCAGTCCAAACCTGCAGAATGTTTTTTAATTCAACCTTTATTTATGTAAATTTACCTTGATAAAAGTAATCCCACTATGACTTAATGTGTTATTTATACGAGAGACCTGTTTCGGTTGCCTCCGATCAGGCAACATGAGCTCTCTTGTTCATGGTATTCATGGTTCAAGTATTTCAGTTTTTTTAATTAAATTTGAATATTTCATGTTCCTGTATCAATACAATATTGGCGCACAAAATATTGCAATACTATGCTGTATTGACCTCCCCATGTAGCTGCTTGTAATTTCTTCCTTTTCCAGCCTTTAAGTAAAAGTAACTGTTGCTGGATATAGTTCAACATGATTGGCTCAGTTTTAGTTGCACCAGTAGACAAATATAAATGCAAATGATCAATTACGTGATCAATTATGTAGGCTCCAGATGCTCCAGATGCTTTAGATGACCAGTTACAGCAAAGAACTCCAGAGGTTTTTGATTTGATTTACAATAATGGTCTGGGAACAATGGCTGCAAAGTCAAGACTGTTGTTCAGGTTTTAAATATTCTAGGTAATAATTTTTAACCTGCCCCAATTTGTGCTTAATGTACAAGTTGTTAAAATTTAGTAAACAAACATGGTGGGAATCCTTCTTAAGCTTCTACCAAATGCTTTGTGTTAGCTCAACATTATAACGATTCTGAGAGTCGATCGGTTGGCTCCTCCAGTATCTTTAATTTATGCATGCATAAATTAAGAGTAAGTCCAAGTTTCCTACCACACTCCAGATGGAGCTTTAACATATTTCTGAAAGTATGTTAACTATAATTAACTCTACTGGGAAATGTTAAGGCTTCAAATCTGAAACACAGACATCTTAAACATGATCTGCAAAGAATATTAACCGTGTTTGATTCTTCTGCTTAATGGGCTGTTGGATATATGATCGTACATGGGTTTGTAAGCTTGACATGGTACAATAACCACACTGTTATTTTCCTGGAGAGGCTGTGAGATGGCTTAAAGCTGTAATGACGTCTTTTTTTTAGATTTTCAGTGAATGTCAGGCTTGGGTTTGGAAAACTGGAATAATCACATAAAAGGATGTTAAAAGTTTGAGGAGTACATCTGAGAGGTCTTAGATTTCTGTAAGAAGTGAAGCAAATTATGAGAGTGGAAATGTACGGAGCCTGCAGGGGACATGGGAGAAAAAAACTTAAGATGGACTTTTGCGAGATCTCGCAAAAGTTTTAGCCGCATTCTTCGGCCTTCGACCTCCCGTTAGCTCGAAGCTAACGGGAGGTCGAGACCTACTACAGCCGGGAGGAGCACCGCTTTCCCGGCACATCGTGCCTCGACCTCCCGGTTGGCTTCAAGCCGGCATCCGAAGATTGCGGCTAAAACTTTTGCGAGATCTCGAGTTAGTTTTGCGAGATCCCGAGTTTGTTTTGTGAGATCTCGCAAAAGTCCGTCTTAATTTTTTTTTCTCCCATGTCGCCTGCGGGGCTCCGTAGAAATGAGACATTAACTGGAAGTGAAGTATATGGAAATCAATGTGAAAAGAAGAAACAAACAAAAAAAGATTGAAAATCACTGAAAGAATGACTGGAATCCACTGATTCTGGACCTTTTCTTACGTTTTGAGGAATAAAGCAAGCATACTGTTAATATAAAAGTAAATAAAGGCAAAAATCGATTTTTCTTTTTGTTTAGACTCGTATAAGAAGTCAATCAAAACTGATGTCGGGGTTTTAAAAGAAGCTTTTAGGAAATATGTGTGAGTGATATGCCTGTTTTAGTCATGTCAGAAGCATCACTTCAGAGAGAGCTCTCTCTCTCTTTGGTCACTTCTTCACTTTGGTCCAAACTATAACAAAACAGTCTCGACTGGATCGACTTCCAGACATGCACCCTGTTATGCAAATCTGATAGCAGTTTGACATGTGAGTATGATGTCTGAATAACAATCCTGGTCACGTTTGGGGAAGAATCGTGACAGCAATCTTACCAGGTCACATGTATATTTTCTGTATCAGCCTCAAAATGGAAAGCATGTTGGACTTGCATAAAGAAAAAGGCTGTGGCAGAAAGAGAGAGCAAAAGAAAAAGGAATGCAAATGTTTTACATTAAAAAACTCTAATACATTTGTTATCTCAGTCATTTTCACTTCTACAGAAAGAAATCATTTAAATAAATTAGGAAAAGCAGTGTTAAGAAAGGGCGATTTAAGTTTTTGGGCGAATCATCTTTTCATAAGTCATAAGTGTAATAATCTCACCAGCACATTCTTTATATATTTTTCATTTTCATTCATGCCAAGTGTTAAATGTATAAATATGCAAGGCCTAAACTTTTGGCAACGTGTGAGTAGCTGAAGAGTGAATCTATATTATTGCTCGTCTCCAAGAATTTATGCACCACAAAAAATCTGCTTTAAATTCTGCATTGATTGATGAAAGTGAGGCAAAAATTGAATCGAGGACTCTCCATGAGAAGAGATGTCACCCAAAATTCTCCCCACACTAGCTTTGCAAGGTTGGATCTCATCTCATTGATCTTATTGCAGCTTTTGATACATTCTCCCACCACACCGTCCGCTATAGATTAGTCTCTAATGGCATAAACAGTCACTCGCATGGTTTTCTCGTACCTCTCCGGCTGTTCAGTTTGTGCAAATAAATATATATATATATCAGTATAATTCAGATTATTGTGGTGTGCCTCGAGGCTCTGTCCCGGGGGCTTTGCTCTTCAATATTTATCTTCTACCTCTCTGCAATATTTTCAGGTGATATAACACTCATTTCTGTTTATCTTCCAAACCCACTGCTATTCTCCCTCCACGTCTCTTTCTGATTGTTTAGTTAAAATTAAAGTTTGGTTTACTCATAATTTTCTTTAACTTAATAATAATGAAAATATAATTTATTTTTATTGCCATAAAATCGATGTGGTTTAAATCTATTAGTTATTCATTAACTATTAATTAAGAACATTAAGAGCTGGATGGCCTGAAAGCCATAATCTGAGATCCTTCCCAGATGCCTTAATGCCCACTCGCATCCTGGGCCATTTGACCTCAGCAAATCACATGATAGGCCAGCACAGGCATCCAGTATCCGTAGTTTCAGGTGCTGCACGTCTCGTATCTTCACCCCATAGACAATTGCCTTCAGATGACCCCAAAGATAAAAGTCTAACGGGGTCAGATCGGGAGACCTTGGGGGCCATTCAACTGGCCCACGACGACCAATCCACTTTCCAGGAAACTGTTCATCTATGGCACCCATAATGTGGTGGTGCACCATCTTGCTGGAAAAACTCAGGGAACGTGCCAGCTTCAGTGCATAAAGAGGGAAACACATCATCATGTAGCAATTTCAAATATCCAGAGGCCTTGAGGTTTCCATTGATGAAGAATGGACCCACTATCGTTGTACCCCATATACCACACCAAACCATCACTTTTGTTGTTCCAACAGTCTTGGAGGATCCATCCAATGTGGGTTAGTGTCAGACCAATAGCGGTGGTTTTGTTTGTTAACTTCACCATTCACATAAAAGTTTGCCTCATCACTGAACAAAATCTTCTGCGTGAACTGAGGGCCCTGTTCCAGTTTTTGTTTTGCCCATTCTGCAAATTCTGTGCGCCGATTTGGGTCGTCCTCGTTGAGATGCTGCAGTAGCTGGAGTTTGTAAGGGTGCCATCTGTGAGTAGCTAATATCTGCCGAAGGGATGTTCGACTAATGCCACTCTCCAGTGACATGCGGCGAGTGCTACGCTGTGGGCTCTTGCTGAATGAAGCTAGGACAGCCACTGATGTTTCTTCATCAGTGACAGTTTTCTTGCATCCACATTTTGGCAAATCCAACACTGAACCAGTTTCACGAAACTTAGCAAGCAGTTTGCTGACTGTAGCATGGGAGATGGGTGGTCTCGTAGGGGGTCTTGCATTGAAATCTGCTGCAATGACCTGGTTACTGCGTTCACCAGATATCAACACAATTTCGCTCCTCACGTGTTAACCTCTTCGACGTGTCAATGGCTGTGAACAAAGAGAAACTTGTAAATAACTCATGAAAGAATAAAGTTACGTTGAAACCAAGCACACCATTGTTTTTCTTGTGACATTACCAATAAGTTTGATGTGTCACATGGCCCTCTTCCTATTGAAAAAACAAAAGTTGTATCCAAGATGGCCGACTTCTAAATGGCCACCATGGTCACCACCCATCTGGAGGAGTTTGCCCCCTCACATATACTAATGTGCCACAAACAGGACTTTAATATCACCAACCATTCCCATGTTATTACAGTGTATCCATATAAATGGCCCACCCTGTACAATACCTATAAAGAAGTCGCTTTACATGCATCAAAGAGTTTCTAATTTTAAAATTCACATAATTTTTTATATATGCTCAGTTCAAGATTAAAATCAAAGACCTGGGGCAGAGCAGGTCTGGCCCACAGCACGCAGGAAGATGTTCCCAGTGTTGTTGAAATTTCAGGAAATGGTGACTTACAGTCATGTATGCACAGGGTCAAAGATCTGATCGTGTTTGCTGTGCTCCACAGATGGGGTTTGATGGGCCGCTCTCTGCACAGGAGCAGATGTACATCCTGTATGAAATCAAAATGCAGTGCTACCAGAATCTCTCCAACACTGAACCAGGAACCACAGGTACAAACCATACACGCAGATACAGTCGCTGCAAAACAACACTCAACTCATTTGAGCTTAGCTGAAACATCAACACTTTAAATTGTATGATGGGGGAAAAATTAGGACGATTCCAAAAATAATGGAATCAATACTTTTGATTAAACATCTTTTCCCAACTGTCAGTAAACAGGGAAAATTAAAACAAAAGGAAATCAATATTTGATGTGACCACAAACTCTTCTGCACTCCTTATCTCAATTAAGGATGCTCAGTGCTCAGAGAGCAGAAAGGAGGGAGTCGTATTTGTATATGGAGCTTCCACTTTTGCAAGCAAAAAATTGACGAGTATCTAAAAGTGATTCTTACAACCTAAACCCAGGATTTAAAGCACACCCTCTGGCTTCTGTAACCCGGTTGGGTAACAGGGGAAGCAGTCAGTGGAAGCTGAAATCATCAACCCTTTGAGGTGTGGATTAAAATTCTGAATTCATAACAAAAAGCTTAGGGCAATGAGGAAACTCATTCTGGAGTGTCCAAGTCGTCACCACCGCAAAGGCCCGACACCACAAAGAGTCGGGCCTTTAAAACTGCTGTTTTAACCTCCTAGGACCTGGCATCCACATATGTGGACATCACATTTTAGGTTGTCTAGACCAAAATACTAAATTTTGCTCTACAATGGCCTGATATCCACTTATGAGGACATTATACTGCCACTGTTCTATTGAAATTTAAAACAAATGTCCTCATATGTGGATCTCATTTTTCTCAAACAAAAATCAGGTAAAAACATTCATCAGGTCCCAATCAGCCCAAATAACAAAGAGAAATTAAAAGTGCACACCATGAAAGAATTCGGGTTTTAGGAGATTAAAGGCACAGCAGTAATCTCTGCTCTGAAAACTAAAAAGGAGATCAATAATAAAAGCTCTGAGACCAACTGGGGAGAGCTAATTTTCATGTTTCATAAACCAGTTTGAGATGATTTCATCTTTGTGACACGGAGCGTTACCCAGCCATCAGGTGATGGAAACGCTGTGGATGTAAATGGACGGACCTGCTCAGCAACAACGCTCAGGTAGGCTGTGGGATTCAAACAGTGGGTCCAAATAAACATTCGCCACATCGTTTCACCACCAGCCTGAGCTGGTGACCTGGGATGGAGCCACACTTGTTTGTTTTTAAATTAAATTCTGAATCTGAATATCGCAGCAGAAATCGAGACAGTTTTCCAATCTTTTATTGTCTTGTTGTGGCGACACCAAATTATAACCCGTTTCCTGTTCTTAGCTGTCAGGAGCGGCCCCGGTGTGGTTTTCTGCTTCAAGGTTCGGTGTATTATATTCAGAGACGCTTTTCTGCATACCTCAGGTGTGAATAGGGGCTATTTGAGTTCCTGTTGCCTTCCTGTCAGCTTAAAGCAGTTTGGCCATTCTCCTGACATCTGCGAGACATTTGTGCAAAGGAACTGCCGCTCACTGGATGACAGACCTTTGTTGATCTGCTGGCATTTTCTGAGAAAAGCATCTCTTGAACCAACCAGCCTCTCTTGAACCAACAATCATGCCACATTCAAAGTCACTTAAATCCCCTTTCTTTGAACAGCAGGTTGTTGTGACCATGTCTACATGGCTAAATGATGTGCCGAGCTGACATTAATGAGCAGTTGAACAGGTGCACCTAACAAAGTGGCCTGTGAGCGTACAAGCCTATTCGCATCACAATGTGAATGGATATATATGATAGAAGTCCATATTCTTGGCATGTAAAACAAACTAGCACACATAGGAAAAACAGAGGGTATCATATCGATGACGTGTTGACTTCTTCATCTTCTCACTGCAGATGAGGTGTGCCCTCCAGACTGGGACGGTCTGATTTGTTGGCCCCACGGCTCCCCCGGGCTCATCACCAAGGTCCCCTGCCCATCGTACATCTATGACTTCAATCACCAAGGTTAACACTTTTCTTTTCCAGCACCGAATTAGAGCTTAACATGCAAAGAAAAACTCAAACTGTTCAGCGAACATCTAATACAAGCATTTTCAGCATGACTCGTTATATTCTCAGGTAGCGCGTACAATCCGAAAAAGAGTTTTGAGGATTTTGAAGGTCTTGGACAAGATGAAAGTTTGCTTTTTGAGAAATTTTGCTCTGATGTGTTCTTCACAGAAAAGTGGAACATCATATTTGGTGGATAATTAGTGAAACTTTTTGGTCCTTACAGCAGGATTCTTGAATAATTTCAGCTTCATATTCAGGCCACAAAGAAAAAAAATTAAAGAATTAAAGTGGATCGAACTCTGTCCATCACATCGAGCGTCAACATTAATGTTTTAATAGTTTGATTTACATCCGTTCTTCCCCTGATGTGAAAGCCACAATGAATTGAAGGTAAAAAGGTTTTTAAAGGCATTAAAAATGATTTTTTTCCCTTTTATACACGACACGGAACTAAGGTGTAGTTTTTATTATTCATTGTGATTAATAATTTCAGATCACCTGTGTAAGAATAGATGTGTTTGGGCCATTTATGCATTAGTTACTTAAACCTTTTTAAAGGTGTTTTTGTTTGAGTGAAATTATTTTTTATTTTTAAAATGGGCATTTTGTAGGACATGCTTACAGGAAGTGTGACATCAACGGTTCCTGGGTCTTTGTGGAGCAGTGGAACAAAACATGGACCAATTACTCAGAGTGTTTACGCTTTCTCCAGCCCTTCAGTGACGAAGATGGGAGAGTAAGTATCGCTATAAAATATTAAAGTTGCAGCTGTATGTGTGAAATGTTTTCCATTGTGAGTATACAGTAAAAGTCTCCAGCTACCCCTCATTCTGTACATTTTGCTTCCAAGCAGCCAGACTTTCCCTTAACTTAAGCCTGACGACCTTTCCCGGGTGCATACTGCACGATCACACCACTGCACCACCCTTTTCCCTATTATTAAGGAACTCAACACTGGCTTTGAATCATTCAAACAAAACAAAAAAGGTCCTAAATCAAGAGATGAAGCAACTAGATGTGTCTAAAACAGACAAGAGACAACAAAGAACCAAATTTAAATTGTATCTTTTGGCACTTTATTACAAGCAGCCTGTTGCAAAGACACATTTCTTCCTGTTTCTTCAGCTGAAACCATGAAAAATGCCAAAGATAACACAGTTTGTCAGGCATGAAATAGTATTTTTACACCAACACGCTGCTATAAGCTGAAAACTTGGCATTGTTGCCTCTTAAAAATTTTAAGGACACTAGACAAGTGGAGAACAAAAGAAGAAGTGACAGGCCTAAAAACGATCCACTGCAGATGAACAGTGTCTGAGAGCCACACAGACCCGACGCAGGAGCTGAGAGATGCACCTGAACCTTCAGCTGATCCACCCGCTGTTCACCGAAGCCTCATCAGAAATGGAAGGGTGGCTGTCAAGAAGTCATTTTTAGAGAAGGGAAGCGGGAGGAACGCCTGATGTGTGCTTTAGACAAGAGACAACTGGGCTGGAAGTCAGTGGAGTGATGAATCTAAATTTGAAAATATTTGGTTCAGATCTTCATCGGTTTGTCTGTAGGAGGTCTGGGGAGGTACACCGAGTATCTACACTTGTCTGTAAAACACTCTGTGATGGGTTGGAGCTGGATTTCAGCCAGTGTTGCTGGAGAGCTTGTTAAAACGACTGAAAATATGAACGCAGAAAAGTACCATTAGATTTAGATCTACAGTGTAATCCTATCTGGAAAGCATCTGATTTCAGCATTCAGGCTGTGCTGAAGAAAAAAGCAGCCATACAATTTCTTTGACTTTTAAGCTCTTTCAAAATGTACAAACTGTGCTTTCACCTCACATACTGTTTCCATGTTTCGATAAATTGCTGCCATATCTTCCATTTTCCCATCTGAATGTAAATAAACGAGGGGTGAATCAAGCCTCGCGCAGTGTTGCACACAGGTCAATAAACATACATAGAGCAGACCTCTGTGAATAAGCCTGGATGTTCTCTGAAACATCTGCTGCCCCGTCTGCTCCATCTTACACAAACATCTGTTTTGTGGTGCAGAGCTTCATATTCTTACCTCGAGTGTCTAACAACCAAACAGCTCCTCATCCTCCGAAGCTCACGTTCTCACCCTTTTTACTTGTTATCCTTTAACACAGCTTTCAGGCTCTCATCAAAGGCTGCATATTTATGAGTTGTTAGCTGTTCATTATGTGTTCCTTCTCAGGTTGTAGAAGAAAAATGATTAAAGGAAATCTGAAATACTGCTAACTTTTGTACAGCAGGATTATGACAGTCTTATTTTCTACTCAGTAATCAGCTCCAAAAAGCATTTCTTACATCCTCTACGGTACCGTCCGCCCAGATATGCCCCCCCAATAAAATACAAAGCAGACATTTGATAAGGAAACCAAACAAAGTGTTCTCAGAAGCTGGTGACTAATCATATAGCAGAATTATTTCAGGACAAATGAGGACACTGTGCTCCAAGCAACCAAAAAATAAATAAAATTTAAAAACATGTAATCATTCAGACAATCTGCATCTCTTGAAGCTCAAACATATTAATCAATAAAGCCTAGCATCCGCCATAGTGATTAGTGTGCTGTTTGGTATGATTCATTCTGAAAATATCAATTTTAACTGCAGATTTTGATATTTTAGCCATTTGAAGGCAGAAAAGGATACAAAATCTCAATAATTGGAGAAATTTTCATCTCGCCATCCGTCTGTTTACAGCCATTTAAATTCTCATATTTCATCTAAAAGTTACTTTCAGTTACTTTTCCCCTTTTCTTGTTTTGCCTGCTACACATATAAGATGTTAATCAATTCAATTTTATTTATACAGCGCGAAATCACAGCAACAGTCGCCTCAAGGCACTTTATATTGTAAGGCAGACCCTACAATAATACATACAGAGACAAACCCAACAATCATATGACCCCCTATGAATAAGCACTTTGGCGACAGTGGGAAGGAAAAACTCCCTTTTAACAGGAAGAAACCTCCAACAGAACCAGGCTCAGGGAGGGGCGGGGCCATCTGCTGCGACTGGGTGGGGTGAGAGAAGGAAGACTGGATAAAAACATGCTGTGGAAGAGAGACAGAGATGAATAATAAATGGATTATCCAACCTGACACTACATTAGTGACATTAATATGTCTTCACGTCACCTTTTAAAGCAGCTTTTGTAAGTGTATTCACACACATATTCACACAGCAGACAGATAAATGGAGCATCATTAGTATTTGGACTCGTTACCATGTGTTTTCTTAGGTCTTTTGTGTGCGTCTCTAACAGCTCCAGGGGGAAATATTTGACTTTTTAGCTGCTAACTGCTGCTGTGTTCACCGGCTAATTGCCAGCTTTGGATGCCTCATGTCAGGAGTGGGTGTACTGTAGTAGGAAACAAAAAGTAGTCGACGTGCTGCTGCAGAGACTTTGCTTTACTGAGACACTTGAGTTTGGAGGAGTGACAAATTGCAGCCGAGTGATAACAGATAACAAGCTTCCATTCAGTGTTGAATTATAGAAAGTTGGGCTGTTTCCATGAAAACAATAAAAAAAATAGTAACTTTATAAATAAAAAAGTTTGCCTCTCCAACCTGCTAAAAGCTCTCCACAAACTTGCTTTAGATAGAAGAATCAAATCTACAAGCCTCCGAGTCCTTCACCCAACTTGGCTCGATTGCAGCTTTTGTGAAATCACAACTGACTTTGAGCGACTGGTACAGCTTTTTAACGATAAGCCTAACATGTGCTTAATATCTCAAATTTAGTTTGAGGCGTGTTTAACAAAAAGACTTCCAGGTCTGTCGCTTTATAAATGATGGATCAGCTCAGCCTTAATTTCCCTCCATCATCATTTTTCTTTACAAAGAATTAAAATCTTGTCAAGAAAATTAATAATTCTCTTATAAAATTAGCCTTTTAATTTCACTCCACACAGCTTTTCATATTCAACCTATTCATCTAAGCAACCACACTACCCTGGGGATGTCATCTGCTCTGAAAATAAAACATTACCAGGAAGAGAGACTTATAGCCATCTTTTGTTTTTGGTATCAGCTGGATCTTCTGGCTGCTTTGAGCCTAACCACTCCTCGTAGAGATTACATTATCTTAGATTTCCAGGGAATGGATTTGCTGCTAAAACTCCTGAAGTAATTTCTACTCTATCAAAGATTAGGGATGTAATGCTGACTCATTTTTCTGTTTTAATTAAACTCCATTCGTGCTGGGCTTCCATGTTCTCATTGAAGCCCCATTTTTTCCACCATACCATTGTGAGTCATGATTGTGTAAATTGTACCAGTCTTGTTCAGAAGTTGACTAAATAGGAAATGTCTCTCTTTCTTGTCACAGCAAGACTTCTTTGAGCGGCTGTACGTCATGTATACCATTGGCTATGCCGTGTCCTTCAGCTCTCTGCTAGTGGCCATCATGATCATTGGATACTTCCGGTAAGAGAGCAGTTTTTGTTTTTGCTTAAATCATAAACTGCAGTTTGTCAAATCTGAGCTTCTGCAGATAGAAAACACATCAGTGGGAGCCGGACTCCTGCTGCACATCCTGCTTTGGATTCTGAAAATCAGCAGTGGCAGGAACTTAAAAATAACAGCAACATTTAATGCCTTACTGACTTGAACTTTACAGGTTATGAAAATTCCCCAGCAGCCGGGATATTTATATTCTTGTGATGCCTCTGTCAGCTCCCTTGTCAGCTGGAATATTTGTGTCCTGTTGCCTCATGTACCGTTTCGAACCACATCTAGAGGATGCAGAGTTGAGTATACTTCAAATGGCAGAATGCTAATTAGTCTAATTTAGAGTGTGGTGATGGGGACGCTGCCGTCTCACACATCTGCATATGGAAATGTAAGATGTGCTCATTACAGATCTAAACTAAAACACATCCACTCTACTGGACATGTTAGAGATTAGCAGAATAAATAATGACTCATCTGTATGTCCACATGAGACAAGTAGAGATCATTTTATGTGCAGTGTTGACGTTCAGCGGCAGTGCAGCAGTAGATGTAGCAAAACTGACCTTCAGGAGCCAAGATTTTCCCTTAGCAATTATTTTAGAACCACAGCCACATTTTTGAAAGTTTCGACAGTTGATGTAAATTTTTTACTTTGTCCTGTCGTATTGGAGCGTAGATATGAGTACCCAGAACGCAGCTTTCAGAGGCAGAATGGACAGAACAAAAATGTGAGCCGTGTCTCATCAAAGCCCAAAAATAACAAATCCAAAAGAGAACAGAGTCCAAAATGCAAAGTAACTAAAGCCAAGAAGAGCAGAGAGGGAAACATGCAGGGAGGCTGCAAGAAGACAAATACTATAAATACACACAAGGAACAGGTGAGGGGGATTACACAGGCGAGCTCAATCATGATAAACACAAAGTGGAAGTAAAACTAATCAATGCCATGAAGGGAAATCAGGCTGGAAAATAAAAGAGGAAATAGAAAACTACTAGACACAGATACTGAAACATTAAGAGGCACGGGCGAACAGAGAGGGCAAATGTATAAGCGTAGGGAAATGAGAGGGACAAACGACAAAGAACGAAAGATTGAAGGAACATAATGGAAAATTTAAGACCCCTGCTTCTCCGGGTCAAGCTGACCGTGCCGAATGAAAGGCTCTGACATGCTGTCATATTCTGTCTCCATGTAATCTTTCAGAAATACCACGTGTTGATGTACGAGTTATCTTTTATTACACAGCGCTCGGACCATGGCAGAAAGATAGCTTGTCTGTATAAATATTCTAGGCTTGCAGTCCCTCTTGGTCAAAATGCAGGCTACTGGCATGTTGTTTGACCCCTTTGCAAAGGTAAATGAAACTAACAAAGGCATCCTGTGTTCCTCAACAGGAACGGTGCAAGAAAAACTCAAAATAGGAACTGACACTTATTATAAACCAGGAATAAAAAACTGGACAATCATAAACAAACTAAGAACATTAAGAAATCAATCAGAAAATACCAGAAATATGAGAACATACTAAACAATATACACAAGGACACAGGGAGCCATTCTTATCTGGCTATAAGGTTAGCATACAAGTCACATCCTGTGTAGTGTCATGCAAACACATCCCTAATTACCAGATCCAAGAATTCAAAACAAAGTCGTGCACACTTCCCCTCCAGTTCGTCATTCCCTGCATCGCCATCTGCACAGAGCTTGGATCCTGGTAAGCAGTCAATACCATGCCAACTGTTGCAAACAGCCTGGCTGGAAAGACTGAGAATTAGATTTTGGTGGGACTGAGTGTGAAAGGGGCAATCTCTCTGTTGATACGGTGTACTGTTGAAGTTGTAAATACACTGTAAACATCGACTTGTGCCTTCTTCTTGAAAAAGGGATCGGACCGATGGCTAGCTTTAACAAAATATGTGTCAGACTGACTCTGACCAGAACCCCGGCATTTATCCATGACTGCTACAGGTTTTTACATTTGTGATCCAAATAAAGAAAAATAAACGGCCTTGTAGATAAAACACAAATACATAAGAAAGATGTCATCCAAAAGAAATTGTAAATAGTGGTTTTGTAGTAGTTTTTATTTGGATATGTTTCCAAGCTTCTTCTTTTTTTAAATTAAGAAATTAATCTAGAAAAAGTTGCATTTCCTGCGAAAATGCAGTGTGAATGCCGTGTAGTGGAATCTGAAAACAGCAGAAGGAGAACTATCTGCTGAAAATACTTTGTAGAAACTGAAGTCTTTGCTGAAAACCGTTGTATTTGAAAGGGTACACTGAACAATATCAATAAAGCACACTGAGTGCAAGCAGAGAAGACGTGTGACAACAGCCACAGGTAGGATTTGAACCTGCACCACCAGGTCTCACGGCAGCTGCTCATCTCACTGAGCCAAACTAGTTCTTGTCCCAAAGACAGATATGGTGAGAGAAAAAATGTGCAGGGTCCCGAAGAAGCTGAATCGTGCTGAAAAGAGGTGAAGAAGCAGAACTGTATACTCAAAACAGGCAAAAAGGCTGAAATTCTGCTGAAAGAGCAGAAGAGGCTGAAATTGAATTGAAATTGAAAAGAGCGGAACTTGAAGTTTCTGCTGAAAATAGGTGAAGAAAACCGCTGAACAACCTGGAATTTGTGCTGAAAAGAGGTGAAAAAGCTAAAATTTCTGCTGAAAAGGGTGTAGAAGCTGAAATTTGTTCTGAAAAGTGTTAAAAAAGTTAAAGTGTTTACTGAAAAAAATGTTGCGGGATTCGAACCCTCCTGCTCTGAAAACGGCTGCTCATCTCACTGAGCTAAAACACAGCTCAGCCCGGCAAGCTAACCTGGTGATCACACTGCTAATGTGGTCCCATTCATTCAAATGAGTCAAAAATGACATAGAAAGCTTAATATTTCAAAAAGTATAAAAGTTATCAGCACCAAAAGATATAGCTGGCATTAGCAGAATGAGCAGAAGAGCTTAAAATTTGAATGGTGAAAATCGAATGAAAACTGAGGGAGTAGTTAAGCGGCAAAGAAACGGAGCAACTAGAATAAAGTAGAAGATTAAAGTTTACAGAGAAACAGGATCTCAGTCACGGCATTCACACTATTAATGTTGAAAGTGGTGCCAGTGGAGCTTTTCACCTGGACCACATGAAGGACTTTTTCCTGCTGTGCTTCTGCACTCTGGGAACAAAAGTGGTTTGCTGAACATCTGTGGAAACCAGTAAAGGAATGGATACAGAATCTGATCTTCAAAATCACAATGGCCATCAAAGTTATCAATGTCCATCACTGATTAGGGTAAATTAATTTCTTAACTGGTTCGATTTAAATTGATTAGTTCTAACGAATAACAGCTTCTGAATGATGTTATTTTAAGTAACCTTGAAAAGGAAACTGCAGAATCATGGGCTCAGTTATTTTTAGTATTTTTGAAGGCAGGTTATATCCAAGCAACAGGAAGATACCTCTAATGATCCGGTAACTGGAGACGGAGCAGCCAACCACATTCATCTGAAAAAGACTCTGCAAATTATGTGACTTACTGTAACCGCTTGCTTCCTTACATAAGAGGATTCAAACAAGTGTAAAGAAATATTTTAAATTATGAAAATAAAAGCTTTGATGTAGATGAAAACCTCGTTTCACATGGACCTGAGAGAGATGCAAGTAAACAGGAGGCGATCATTTCAAACTGCCTTTGATTTTGCAGTTCCACTGGCAGGGCTCTCCAGATTTATTATGGCGTGTTACGGTAGGTGTAATAATCCCATCAACACTTCAAAAACCTTTTCGAAATCCCTGCCCACCTGAAATTGTCTATCACACAAAAACCCACTTACCGGTAACTGAAGATGGCATTTCTTAAGATTTAAAACCTGAGTGTAAGAACTGGTCATTTATGCAACACCAGTGTTACACGTTCCCATTTAGAAGCACCTCTCCTGCCTTCTGCATAAAAATAATCCAGAACAATGAGCTCTGTGCCACCACTGATGGGTATTCTGTGTGTAGGTAAACTTCCTCCTGATTTTAACACCAAGTTTTGACTGGGTTGCTGGATTTGATTGCGAGAGATGGAAGCTGAAAGTTGAGTAAACATCCTCTTACTCTTCAGATGCTAAAGTGCCCGAGGTGATCAGAGATGCATGTTTAAAAAGGGAAACTTCAAACAGAGCACATTTTCTGGATCATTTGCAGCTGAAATTTCAAAGAGCCATCAAGGCTCCGTTTGACAAATACAGGCCTTAAATCCAGTGTTTCTGACTTCTTAAAGTGCCGACAAATCTCTGATTCTGATTCTTTATCAGCCCTCAAAGCTCCCGCTGCTGTCTGCCTCAGTTTTTGTCTCTAGCGATAATGTACACAATGTGTGTTAGAAAATGTAAAGCGCCCTTTAAAGAGCTGCAGTACATTAACCCTATGCAAGCCACAGTCAGCTGTGCTGAGCAGTGCAGTGTTTTCCAGAGTAGGAAAAAACAAAAACACACAGGGATTAATTGTTTTGAAGTATCAGAAACTTCAAGTCAGTTTTGATGTTTGACAGCAGTTTGAATGCAGAGACGAGTCTGCAGTCATTATTTTTAACGTTTTGTGGTCTGAGTGATGATGATGAAATAATACTGCCAATTATAGATGGTAGTATATAGGAGTGAGGACAGTGTTTAACTGATGTAAGGGTTAAACATGGTTATATAAATTGTCATTTACACTTTCATTAAAATAAATAATAAATAATGTTTGTATGGCTGTTGTGTTGTCATATTTGGGTAAAACAGGACAAGATAATGGTCATCAAAAAGTGTCTTAATCCCCCCCCCCCCAAAACAAACAAACAAACAAACAAACAACAAAACAAAACACAAACACAACAACAACAACCTCCTCCCTGCTGTCTTGAAAATAAATTATGGAAAAAACATCTGGTTATTTAAACTTACTTTATACATTTGCAGTTGAAAATTAGGTGGAGACATTATGAATTCATCATACTGTGAAGGCATGAAATATAAACACTACACATGTTTGAAAGGTCCGTCGGAGCGCAGCTGCCTCGGTGTTCTCTACCACAGTTTACCACTTCTTAAAATCCAATTAAGGAAGAATAAAACACATAAGCTGAGCTTCAGTCACACGTTTGAACAAACCCCAACTGTTGAGTAAAATACACCAAACAGTTGCATCATCTTCAACCCTGAAGACAATGACTTGGCCACTCGTTTAACAGGAGTTTGCAAGGATTTGTTCCCCCCCCCCCTCTCTCTGCCTCATGTTCCTGTACTGCTCATGGTAATTATATGCAGGAACAACAGGAGCAGTGACAGCAACACTAATACTTAAATAGTGAATATTTGTTTGCAAGGCTTTACAGTTTTTAATGCTCTCTGTGTTTACTGCAGCAAAACAGAACAGAGATATAGAAGTGCTGCGCTGGCTTTAACAGAGGCGTACTCTTATCCTTGCACAGTTATATAGCCAGAGACCCGTGCTTACAATGAGACAGTTTGAAAATCCTTGACAGTTTCTTTACCGGCCATACGGTGGAAAAACTCAGTACACCTGTGTGTCACGGTGCTCTGTACGTCGATGATTTACAGGGCAGGCATGTGCTGCATCGACAGTTTCACTCCTCTGACAGAAATAGACAGGATCGCTGAGGATTCGTCCCCTCTGTCAGCTCTGTTTATCTACTATTCACCAGCTCCTCTTCCTGTTGAGGCTGAATGTTGCATAAAACTGGTGGATTATTTTCTGTTAAATGGAACACACATATACACATTCAACTCCTATAGCTGACATTACAGAGATGACACAGGAGGTAAGAAGATCGTTTAAACTCTCCGGCTTTACTGGTGTTTGTGGTCATGAGATCATGTTTTTATACTTTTTTGCATTTCTGCTCAACAGTGCCACAAGGGTAGCCTTGGACTCATTTCATCATTTATGAGAAATGCTTTGCAGTTTTTATAACTTTGTCTTTGCTTGTGTGGCAGGCGTCTTCACTGCACCAGAAACTACATCCACATGCACCTCTTTGTTTCCTTCATGCTACGAGCAGTCAGCATCTTCGTGAAGGACAAAGTTGTGTATTCCAGGGCGGGATTGCAGGACTTGGACTCTGCTCTGCTCGACAGCTTAAAAACTGTTAGCATAGCATCACTGGACAAGTCGCAGTATGTAAGTACCATGCACATTAAATAAGATCCAAATTAGAGATGTGGTACAGTGTTTGTTGGAATGAGTGACTTTAATCAGGATCATCAGGTGTCATTACACAACAAAGCCAGATTTTGTTTCTGTGTATTTCTAAGAATAATAGATTTTACTCACTGGACATATAAAATTCATGCAAATATTTTGCACATTAATATACTTCAGATCTTAATGCAGCCGTTCACACCAACCATATAATTTCACAGGATGAATTTGCAGCATTTATTTTTTGAATTGAACCTGATTTTTCAGATGCAAATAAAAAAAACAGTATTGATTGAATTATAAAAATCCTCAAAAAAAGCACAGTAGGGTAAAATTAATCCAAGAGAAATGACAAACTCAAACATCAGAAAGCGTGCCAAAGGAAGGAAAGCAGTGAGAACTGCTGAAGCGCTCGTAAACAAACAAGCTAACAAAAACAGACGGCAACACATGAATAAATATGCACACAGGGCTGATTGGCTGATGAGGATCAGGTGGAAACAATCATGAAATCACAAAGAAAAAGACCTAATCTCAGTGTCCACCCTCACACACTTGAAGCATCATCCAGCTAAGTCTGTGAGGGCTTAGGGGTGTCCCACGGTCAATTTGTCAAGTGCGCGAGGACCCTTTGGTGGATATTTTGAGCCTTCGTACAAACTTTCTCCAAGTCCAAACGTCTGCAGAGTGGCCTGAGGGAATTACTCACACAATACAGTGCTGGGACATTAAACATGGGTTGCCTCAGAAGAAATCCAGTACAGAAAAAAAAGTTAAGAACAGAAAATCTTTGGGCAAAGCAACCACCCCAAACTTTAAATAAAATCAGAAGAATTAAAAAAATGAGTAACAGGTTATTTGACAATGTCAATGTCACGGCTGTGCAGCAGCCAGGATTTAGACCCAAGACAAGATTAAGCTAACCCCCCCCCCCCCGAATCACAACTGAGAATAAAATAAGAACAAACTAAGAAGAAAAACACAAAGATGAAACAAAGAAACAAACAGAACTCGAGACCAAAAAACCCAAAACATTGAGCAAAAGTCCCACGATTCAAAGTGAGGTCCTTAACATCAGACAGGAAGTCTTTAAACATGTTGACGTCAAAGCTCTGCTGCTGACCAATCAGGTGATGTCACTGAAGTCAGCAAGGGTTTTGTGTTTTTTTTGATCACTGGGTTGATGTTTGAGACTGAACCAACCAGACAAAGGAAGCAGAACAAGACACTTTCAAAATAAAACACGACAGAGAGCACCACAGAGCACAGGTGGACACCATAACAACAAAAACGTTAATGAAAAATCCCCACAAAATAATCATGAACTGAATGTCGCAGGAGATGTGGATCTGAATATGAAGAAGCGGAACAGTACACAGTGAACACAACGATGGGATGTTTTTAGAGAATTTTCTATGAAACAAAAACAGAGAGAAATGTCTAATAAAATGGAGTCTGATTCAGTTATAACCCCGAGCAGCTTGATGTAGACAGTGACGCCAAAACTTCTAATGGTTTGACGGTACTGCAGATACATTCAACCTGTGTGACGTTCAGAGGATGGGTTAACAATTCTATTTATTTATCCATTTTTTTTTTTTTGCTTGATCCCTCGTAGGTTAATTTGAATGTTGTAAACAGCTCTATTAGTCCTAATTATGATGTTAATAACAGGTGACTTGGGTGTTTATGTGTACCGATAACATGATGACATGAAACAGAACTGCTGGCTGTGTTACAGGTTTTTCTGTCCTTGAAAAGAAGGATGAGACATTGTTAAAGTGAGCAGATGAAAGGTTTTTGTCCCGATTTTTTTTCTTCCTTTCTTTGAAGCCACATGAACACGTAAGCAACGAGAAATGGCATTCACTTTAGATTTGTTTGTTTATTCTGGGTTTTCTTCCATTTGTGTGTATTTAATTTGTGTAAGTCACCAGTTTTAGACTACATTATTATCCCAGCTACAGACCCCTTGTATTTGGTATTTAAATTTCATTTGTCTTGCTGTAGCAAACAAGAGCAGAGCTTGTTTTTCCTGTTTAAAGCTTAGAGTCTTGTAAGCAGCATTGTTAGTATTAATTATTTGGTTTGCACTTACTGTACCAGCTGATTTAGTTATTTAAATGTATTCATATTATTCAGAGGAGCAATTCCACCCTCATAAGCTTGTTTTTTTTTTTTTTGATTGATTGGTAATTTATTTCAACATGTGAACAATATACAAGTACATTTAGAAAAGAAATGAGAGAAAAAAAATATACTATACAAATTACATACAAAAAAACATTCTGATTAATTTACATGTTGAAAGGGAGTGGGAAGAAGTATACACTTATTTAATCCCACCCCTGTCCCATAAATTATCAGTTATTGTTAATTTAAATGATTAAATAAGGTGATCTGGTAAGAAAACGTAAAGTTCCAGAAGGAAATACAATGAATATTCATTGATGAGCAACATGTTTGAAGGTGAAACCTTTCGTTTAGAGTCCACTTACCTGTAGCTGGAGCATATTTGCTCCAGGAAACTGAGATAATCACTTGAATACTTGAATGACTCAGCCTTTGAGTCTGAGACAGTCGGAGCCACAACCTATACCATCACATACTGCCTGTGATGTATAATAAAGCATCTACTTGCATGAGTTCTGCAAGATTGTGTATATATATATGGAAATGGGTGGAAACACATTCTCACCTTTGGCAGGACACTTCCACAGAAAATGTCCTATTTTCACATCCCAGACTGAAAATAAGAGGCAGTAACGTTTTAAGTGAGACTTCTCCTGCAATGACTGCATTGCAGGAGAAGTCTCACTGCTTTTTCCTTTAAACATTAATTCAGTGTGTGACTCTTCCCTGTGAGAAGGTTTCCCCACTGAATGTGAGAGCAGACTTCTAGTGTCAAACTATTCTCCACACAGTGGAGGTAAACAAATCATATATGTGGCACACTTAGGAGTTGTTTGGTCCCCGAGTGAATGCACAGGCTGGACTGTAGCAGGACTGAGTGAAGAATCTGGCATCGTGGTGCCAGGACAACCACCTCCAGCTGAACGTCAGCAAGACCAAGGAGCTGGTGGTGGACTTCAGAAGGGGTCAGCACAGAGACTACAAGCCCATTATCATCAATGGAGCTCCAGTGGAGAGGGTGCAGTCCTTCAAGTATCTTGGTGTTCACATCTCCTCAGACCTGACATGGGCTGCCCACATTCAGGTCCAGACCAAAAGGCTAGGCAGCGCCTGTATCACCTACGACAACTGAGGAAGTTCAGGGTCTCTCCAAAGATCCTCAGGATTTTCTATACAGGCGCTGTGGAGAGCATCCTCACACAGAACATGACATCGTGGTTTGGGAACAGCTGTGTGAAGGACCAAAAAGCTCTCCAGAGAGTGATCCGTACAGCAGAACGCTGCTGCAGGATTGCTCTCCCCCCGCTTCAGGACACCTACACCAGGAGATGCCGGACTAGAGCAGCGCAGATACTGAAGGACCCGTCCCATCCTGGCAACAAACTGTTCCAACTTCTGCAATCTGGTAGAAGGTTCCGCATCTTCCGGGCAAGGACAGAGAGACTCAAGAGGAGCTTCTATCCCCAAGCCATCCGTGCCCTAAACACACACACCCGCCCGCTCACATCATCTATAATTGACTAAGACAGGACTCTTCCAGACACTAAACCAAGGCACAATGTACATTTCAATTCCTTTAACTTTAAATATGTTTATATTGTCTATCCTGTAAAATAGTCAGATGTCTATTCATATTAATGTACAGAATTCACCTGCTAGCTGCTACTACTGCACATTCACCCAGTGTATATACTGTATGTATGTATATATATTATATATATATATATATAATGTTCTTCCTCTACAATCAACAATACAAATCTAACAAATGGCACCTGTTTGAACTCATCATCTGTATAAAAGACACCTGTCCACAGCCTCAAACAGTCAGACTCCAAACTCCGCCATGGCCAAGACCAAAGAGCTTTCGAAGGACACCAGGAAAAGTATTGTAGACCTGCACCAGACTGGGAAGAGTGAATCTACAATAGGCAAGCAGCTTGGTGTGAAAAAATCAACTGTGGGAGCAATCATCAGAAAATGGAAGACATACAAGACCACTGATAATCTCCCTCGATCTGGGGCTCCACGCAAGATCTCATCCCGTGGGGTCAAAATGATCATGAGAACGGTGAGCAAAGATCCCAGAACCACACGGGGGGACCTGGTGAATGACCTGCAGAGAGCTGGGACCAAAGTAACAAAGGTCACCATCAGTAACACACTACAACGGCAGGGAATCAAATCCCGCAGTGCCAGACGTGTTCCGCTGCTGAAGCCAGTGCATGTCCAGGCCCGTCTGAAGTTTGCCAGAGAGCACATGGATGATACAGCAGAGGATTGGGAGAATGTCATGTGGTCAGATGAAACCAAAGTAGAACTTTTTGGTGTAAACTCAACTCGTCGTGTTTGGAGGAAGAAGAATACTGAGATGCATCCCAAGAACACCATACCTACTGTGAAGCATGGGGGTGGAAACATCATGCTATGGGGCTGTTTTTCTGCCAAGGGGACAGGACGACTGATCCGTGTTAAGGACAGAATGAATGGGGCCATGTATCGTGAGATTTTGAGCCAAAACCTCCTTCCATCAGTGAGAACTTTGAAGATGAAACGAGGCTGGGTCTTCCAACATGACAATGATCCAAAACACACCGCCCGGGCAACAAAGGAGTGGCTCCGTAAGAAGCATTTGAAAGTCCTGGAGTGGCCTAGCCAGTCTCCAGACCTCAACCCCATAGAAAATCTGTGGCGGGAGTTGAAAGTCCGTGTTGCTCGGCGACAGCCCCAAAACATCACTGCTCTCAAGAAGATCTGCATGGAGGAATGGGCCAAAATACCAGCTACTGTGTGTGCAAACCTGGTAAAGACCTATAGTAAACGTTTGACCTCTGTTATTGCCAACAAAGGTTATGTTACAAAGTATTGAGTTGTATTTTTGTTATTGACCAAATACTTATTTTCCACCCTGATTTACGAATAAATTCTTTACAAATCCTACCATGTGGATTCATGGATTTTTTTTCACATTCTGTCTCTCACAGTTGAAGTGTACCTCTGGTGCAAATTACTGACCTCTGTCATCATTTTAGGTGGGGGAACTTGCACAATCGGTGGCTGACTAAATACTTTTTTGCCCCACTGTATATAGTGTCAGTTCTATTGTAACAACTGAGTAGTGAGTTTAGCAGACTTCTATCATACGATTTTGATTTTCAGAGATGAAAAATGACAAAGAAAACAATCCAGTTTACGTCTGAAACCTTTACAGTATAAAATTTAGTGGGCATAGCCTGTACATGTCACTAATCTTGGAATCATACACAAACAATGACATAGTTAGCAGAAGCTGCTTTACTCTGTGTTTATGTTCTAGTTAATAACATCTTTGTGCAAATTTATACAGCAAGCTGCTTCTGATTGTAATGAGATCATTTCCTCTCTTATCATCACCTGTGGTCTTTGAATACTTTGAAGTACTGTGATCATTGCGTGTGTCAACACACAGACATGCAAAATAACAGCATAATAAGCTGCATAATACTAGTTTCAAATAGGATCTGATAAAACTGTTAATGCTTTCAGATTGGCTGCAAGGTGACTGTGCTGCTCTTCATCTACTTTCTGGCTACCAATTACTACTGGATTCTGGTAGAAGGCCTTTACCTCCACAGTCTCATCTTCATGGCCTTCCGATCAGATTCCAAATACCTCTGGGGTTTGATACTCATCGGATGGGGTAAGCACTAAAAGATTACATTACACATAACGCAGTTATGAAGGAGGACAAAACGTGACGAAAGCATCAGTTCTGAAGTTTATGGCTTCATTGCAACTACAATATGACACCATATGTAAAACAGCGCTTAATGTTTTCCAACATGCTTCAGAGAAGAGACTCATTAATATAGTTTATGTCTGCTGTGTAGGGGAATTTCCAAACCTTTCGAGCAGAGTTAAGTGAGTGATTAACAGAAGTCAGTTTTATATCTGCAGTTTATTGTTGTTTTGATGGCAGTTGTGTAATTCATCACATCAAAAGCAGCAAAAAAGACTTTTGGAATAAAATTATGTTGTTTCATCTGAAACAGAACAGATTTGTCTTGTGTTTTTGTTCAAGTTTTTGTTCTGTCCTTGCAAAGGAGTGTGTCACATTGTTAAGAAAAGTAGATGAAAGGGTTTTTTCCCCACAACAGATTTTTCGTTTGTTTCTTTGAAGCCGCATGAACAAGCAAAGAGCAAAGAGCATTCACATTACTTTTCCGTCTCCTCTGGTTTTCTTTACTTGTAGTTACTTTAAGTCACTAATGTTGGATTACATCAGCTGTAATAAAATACTAAAATATAAAATAATAATAGACCTTTTATTGACTCCTCCATCAAACTGCGTTGAAAGTTCAAATGTGATCAAATGCAGTCCTGTGAAAACTATGTGCACCATTACTGGTTCTATAGGAATTAAGAGGTTGTGCAGCAGCCAGGTGCTGCTAATCAGATGCACTTAACTGATTACTTGCAAGTGTGTGAAACTGTTGGGAAGACAACGTGAACATTTTCTTTGTACTGTATAATCTGCAGATTCTGACAGAAATCTGCAGCTATCCTTTGAAGCACCGCTGCTCTAAAACAGCAATAAGGATCATTATTAGGTTATTTACATTATTATGTAAATAACACAATAACTTAAAGCAAAAATTGGGAAACGTAAAGACCGAAGTCTTTATATTAAGGTGCATCAGTCAAACAATACTGTTGGTCTGGGTCTAAACTGAACGCGTTGTGTGTGACGTCTTCTTTTGCGCACGCGGCCGCTTTGAGCGTTCACACTAGAGCGCGTTGGCTGTCGCATTTTATTTGTAGTGTGAACAAGCAGCCAAAAAAAAAATCGGATTTGATCAAAAAATCAGAATTGAGCATCAAGACCTGCAGTGTGAACGTAGCCTGAGGTTTGCAAACCACAAGACTTCTGAAACAATAGCCACCAGACCAAAGAGACCAAAGAGGAGAAGGCAGAGTTTGAGGTGTTTTTACTGATGTTCCAGCACTGGGTCAACCATAAACTCCTCTATATAAAAAAATATTTTCTGAAATAGAAAAGAAAGAAGGCGCTGCAGCGGTTCAGTCAAAAGTTCAGACCTAAACCTGTTTGAAATGCTGTGAAAGCACCAGAGAGATATAAACCTCAATGAACTGAAGCAGGGATGCGAAGTAGAGCAGGCCAGAATTCCTCCAACAATGTGAGAGAAAAATAAAATCATACAGAAAATGAATTCTTCTGTTACTGCTGCTAAAGGCGCTTCTATCATTTATCAGCATGGAGTCGACGGATCTCTTTACAGAACTCTGTGCTCCTAAAAAGATTAATATAGGCTTTCATTTTCATGTCTGTACGTTTACATCTCTGTTTGCTTTTTCAGCTGTTTATCCATGAACTATTAAAGCTTTTGGGAATTATTATATAATCTGCCTATAATCATGTAGCGAAATATTTATAAATTTGAACTTCTGGTTATTTGAGGAGGAGCTTTAACAAACATTTGGAAAATAATGGATTAACAGTTCAAGCAAAAATGTACAAACTTTATTATTTTAAACATATTTTAAATCAGACATTTAAAAAAAATTTTCATTTACTTTTTAAATCATTAAAGCACTATTTCTGTAAAATAAATAGCCTTTCTGCTCAAGTCTTTGGGGTCGCCTGATTCATTAACTGAAATTTGCTTTACAGACACGTTAAAACATTCTCAAAAAGTTACTGTAAAATTCCTCCATATACCAAATAATACTATTAAAATTTATGACTGAGGAATATAAAGGGAATGCGATGCATTTTCTTAAGCTGATTTGTATATTTGCATAATTTACAGCCATTCTTTGGCTTGTGGTTTGTCTTTTATGAATCCATGTGTTCATTCACAGGAGGGGATGAATCCACATAATGATGCCGCCACTCCCTGCCTTCTTTTGAACTAATTATTTTTTCAGCACACATTTTTGAGCTGCTTTGGCTCGACAGCATGACACCAGCAAGAGATAAGAGGGGGAAGCATTCCCCAGCAGGGTAAAACACTTTGCAGATATATCTGTTAGAGTTCACTATCAACCATTTTTAAGTCGTCTTATTGGTAAAGTTGCCCTAAACACACACTTTTAGCACATTTTTAATTTGTCATGTTTTAGATGAAAGCCCAACGGTTCCTTTAACAACACGGTGTTTTGTTTCCATCTGCAGTTATCGTCAAGCACTCGCTGCAAAATATCTATAAGCCATTAGCTTTCCCAGTGAAGAAACTCGGTGACTAACACAAGATCATGATTACATCCCTGCTCTTTTCTCTGCTCCCACACTCCCTTTAAGCTCTGCCAACCTCTCTCTCTCTTTCTTCATTTTGTCTTTGGAGCTGCAGATAAGATACAGAATTCATTTCAAATGTCTGGTCTGCAGAATATACATACTGAAGGACGGGGACCACTTATCACCCGATTAAAGTTCCAGTGATTAATTATGCTAACAATATTGAAGCTGTTGCATTTAGAGAAGGGGTTTATAGTGATGATAGAGGGAAGAGGTATGAGGAGCTGATCTCGGCCAACGACAGTCACAATCTTATCACGTCTGTTTGTGAAGCCGCATGAACAGGAGACACCATCAGTAATTCCACATGCATCCAAATACAATTTAGAGCGTGTGACAGATTTGAGGAGTTGCTTAATGAGTTAAGTGGCAGTGGCAATAGAATACGTGCATTATAAATGCTGCTGTTAATGATGTCAGAGGAAGAAAAAATGGTTCTGTCACATTTAATTTCTCTTTTTGCAAAAGTGGATCTCACATCGTCGTCTTAGCTTCTCACACAGTGACAGTGTGGGTTGTTTCCTTTCCTGCCTCAGAGTAATATTTGCTAGTATCTGTGCTTCTCAGATAGTTATGGTCTCTGGTGGAGCAATTTAAAATATTATCATCGCCACAGCATCAAAAAGTGCAATTCTGTCACACATTTGACGTTGGCGCCTTGATGCAGTGGCTCAAGGTTTTGAGAAGAAAAGCAACATTGGCTTTTTACATCAGCATTCACTCTGGTTAGCTTAGGCACCAGAATTATGGGTAGGGTTGGGAACCCTGATGCTTATCTAATGAATCAGAGGGGTCCTTTAAGGTCATGTTCAAATGGCTTCCAGTCTGGCTGTTTTTAGTGGCTCACTGGAAGTCCCATTTTGTCAAATTGCACAGGTGCCCCTGCGATGTTCACTGGATCTCTGCTAGTGTGTCAGCACAGCAATCATTCAACACCTTTTTCACTGTGTGAAAGTGCAAAAAGTTGCAAACCATCAGAAAAAATGAAATCCCCGTTTTGTGCGTGCAGAATGACAGCACTGTGGGTTGATGGCAGAAACCAGAGTTGAAATCTTTTACCCCACATGTGCTTTCTCAGGCATCGGGGATAGCGTTTGGATTAATTCGCAGTGGAAAACTCTGAATGTGGGAATAAACAGGACACGTATGCTGCTGATTGCATTTCTGACCCAGTTCATTGCTTTCTGGGTTGGAAACTGGACTCTTTAATTGAAACTTGCTAGAAATTCAGAATCAGACATACATGGAGACTCAGATTTAATGACCAATTAAAGCTGCAAAAAGCGACGAGAGGGCCCTCGCACCCTGCCACACGTCCAGGCCAGCTTCAACCGACCCGTGCTGAGGTCGAGCTGAGCTACATCTCGGGCATGCTGCGGTTGACTAGACTCACACGGACATGTGGCTGTTTTCAGTTTAGGAAGCTAATTGGGTGCTGCGTCACTTACTTACTGAACACCTTCTGTGCCCACTGTTTGTCAGTTGTCTAACCGTATATCACACTAATGTAGATCAGGTGTGGAACAAACAATTTAAATTTCACGTAATAATAATAATGGATTGGATTTATATAGCGCTTTTCAAGGCACCCAAAGCGCTTTACAATGCCACTATTCATTCACTCTCACATTCACACACTGGTGGAGGCAAGCTACGGTTGTAGCCACAGCTGCCCTGGGGCCGACTGACAGAAGCGAGGCTGCCATATCGCGCCATTGGGCCCTCTGGCCAACACCAGTAGGCAAGTAGGGTAAAGTGTCTTGCTCAAGGACACAACGACCAGGACAGAGAGCCCGGGGATTGAACCGGCGACCTTCCGGTGACAGATGCGATTCCCAACTCCCTGAGCCACGGTAGATTAAATGATGATTATTACCTACTGTGTGACCTAATATTAGCACGTAGGCGTGTCCTATCCAGCACGTGAAGTTAGGGACAGACTGGACAAGGTGCGTCCTGTGATGAATAATTGAACTTTGTCATGCCACCATGACCTTTCATGAAAACTCAAAATCTTCGCAGTTTAATATCACCAAGGAGTTCAGTTTGCACTTTGTCAGATCACCATTGTTCATGTTGATCTGACGAAATGTTTTGGTGGGGTTTGTTAAAGTACACATCAATAAATTCTTAAATTCAGTATGGCTGACTTCCTGCTGGCTTTGGGACATGGCTCCAAGAGATTTTTCTCTACATCTTGAGGTATTACGTAAGGCTGCCAAATTTGAGACTCGTATATCAAGCGCACTATTTTTTTGCTTACAGTTTCACACTGAAGCATCATCACTATCTGATGTTGATTCTGACCACTTTTGAGATGGATTTGGTCAACCTGGGAGCAGAAATCATTGCATGTCCTGTTCCTGGCACTATGACAGCTATTAAGTATTACAATTAAAATATGTTCAGGGGTAAATCCTTATCATACCTGAAAAGTTGGGTCGAGATTAGACAATGTGCGTGTAATGCAAGTTCAGCAGTTTAATATTGCCCAAGTCTGTAGTTTAAACTGACTGAATATGAGTTTTATTCGATAAAATCTCTACGTGGAGTTTGAAAAAGCCATTTTCAGTTCAATATGGCAGACTTCCTGTTGGGTCAGGGAGGCCATAGACTTTGTTGTCCGTCTTTGCATGTTACACATATGTACCAAATTTCATTCATGTACCTCAAACTGTGTGTCCATAATACTTATTTATAACCTGCAAAGGTGGCATTTTGAAAACCCCAAACCAATAAACATGTAATTTTTTTTCTTCCAGAATTGGAATCAGAATACTTTATTAATCTCTAAGGAAATTATGTTTACCAGACCTGATGTGTGTGCTAAATTCTGTGATTTAGCTGTTGCATGTTAAGGCCTCCAAAAAGCTAATTCATTTGACGAATTAGTAAACAGAGCAGATACAATAGAGCAGGGGTGTCGAACTCCAGGCCTCGAGGGCCGGTGTCCTGCAGGTTTTAGATCTCACCCTGGGTCAACACACCTGAATCAAGTGATCAGTTCATTACCAGGCCTCTGGAGAACTTCAAGACATGTTGAGGAGGTAATTTAGCCATTTAAATCAGCTGTGTTAGATCAAGGACACATCTAAAACCTGCAGGACACCGGCCCTCGAGGCCTGGACTTCGACACCTGTGCAATAGAGCATTTGGACTTTTAGTGCTCAGGCTCCAACTATGACAGTCAACATACAAGACTGAAACAAGTTTGAGGACAGTAGTGAAACTGCAGACTTGCAAACATGCTTAAAGGGAGTGATTTTGAAGTAGCACTGCGAGATGCATTCAGATGCACAAGAACACTACTGTGAAGTTTGGCCATGGTTCCGGTTATGTTACTGAATATTCCCTCTCAGCCACCTCGCCATGGTACGGTTTGACTCCAGTTGACATAAATGGTGCACTGCCCTGGGAATGTTGAAATGAACAACAAGCATACTTCTAGTTTAAAACTACTAAGCCATAGATGGAGACCCAGTTCTCAGCACCAGCTGCACAATAACCACCACGATACTTCATCTGAAGGTTTGAAAGAAGCTGATGTTTACTCTGTCCAAGTCGAAGGCCGTGGTAAAATTGCCCTCTGCAAGCATTTTAAGGAGCGATCTTGAAGTAACAGCTGAGCTTAAAGTGCTCCAGAGATTCACGGGAGGATGAAACTTTAAACCTTGTAGTCACTGAAGTCAAAAGGAGTCCTTGTGGATTTATGACTAAACAACTGACTTTAACACTCTGGGAATGAGAATGTGGTGTAACTTAATCTACAAAACCACTCTAAAGTTTAGGTTTAAACATATTACTCCCCAAAGGTACCAAATCTTAGTCGAATAGTTAATGCATTTACTCTTGTTTTTACACTGGTACATTTAAGTGTTTTTAAATGGTTTAGAAACTGTGGAGTGGAAGGGAAATCAATAACAACCCACACAGTTTGAACAAAGTAACAGTGCAGTTGGAAGTTTCTTTAGGAAGTCCCTGTATGTGTGTTTGTGTACACATAAGAAAACACACAAAAGCTCTTTAGAGACAGAAGAATTACGCCTGACAGGAGAGGCTGAATGTGCTGCTCTGAGACTCGCCATGAATCAAAGCTGCTGGGTCGGAGGGCGTTATATCATGAAGTATGAATGTGTAATTAAGTGTGTCTGTATGTCACCAGCATGTGGGATTACTCTGATGTTTACATTCACGTCATGTTCTGTGTGTGATGCCTGCATTAGCTAACATGCCCGTGTCGGGTTTTATTTCTCCTACTTTGTGACCTTTGAGTAATGTGACCTTTTACAACACCAATACAACACCTTTCACCAGGATCCACTCTGTCGTGACTGAATATTATTTTAAAATAACAGTTTTACACTTTTGTCAATAAAGCAAACAGGCTGCTTTTAAATTGTAACGATCACCTCAGCTTGGTTCTCCTTCTGTATTGTGATGTGTCAGAGATACAGCGACAAACAATGTGAAGTGCAGTCTGGGAAATAAATCAGGTAAACAGCACATATGACATCACCTGCAAAACATCTCATTTTGCATTATGTCTAATTTCAGGTGTTCCAGCTGTTTTTGTGGCAGTGTGGGCGATCGTCAGGGCAACAGTGGCAGATGCAAGGTAAGAGAGAGAGGACTCAGACTCTAACGAGATTATCCCTGCGAGGTGTAAGACGTCCTCCAGCCCTCCCTCCAAAACCTAACCCTAACCCTGTGTTTTGTAAAAACTGTGTAAAAACTGTCTTCTGTGTTCAAAATGTAGATGATAGCCAGTCAGAAGGATAACCATCTTTAAGAAAATGATATAAAAACTATAATGACATATTGTGATACCACAGAGACTGTGTAAGCATTGGGCCCATCTCCACTGATAACTAAGACCTCACAGGATTATAAAAACATCTGCCAAAAAAGTTTGGAAAAAATAAACTTCAAAATGAATAAGAAGAGAGGCGGGACGTTGTAATCACTGCTTAATTGTGGTGACATTTGAATCAGTGAAATACAGGATTTGATATGCAAAGAATGCTTGATTTGGAGTGCTTGATACCAAATCAAGCACCTTCAGACGTTGCCAATGTTTGAAGTACACAAGGCAAAATCTGGATAATGAAAAGAGTTGTTAGAGAGTTAAACATGAGAGACCACAGGAATTATAAGTCAAAACGGGAACAACAAATGCAGGCAGTCGGTCAATATCCTGGTTTGTGCAACATGACAATATTCACCACAAACTACTGCAAGAAATACAAGCTGACGTTTTGGCATTTTAAAATCCTTAATCAAAATATTTAGATAATGTGATATGACCTAAACTAGAATTGGGAAATTAAATTAAACCCAAAATAATAAAAACAACCCCAGATTAAAAAACAAACAAACAGTAAATTAAAAAAATTATAATCAAAAATGAAAAAACTAACATTCTCCTTTGAATTTAAAATGTATTAACAAGTTAAATGGAAAATATCTAATTTTCCTTTGCTGTTCTTCTTTAGCAGTATCTAAAGTAGGTCACACCTCTGCCTGTTTCTGACTTTATTCATACACCTTTTTATTTGCTCTGTGTGTCTAAAAGCATTGAGCGTAGAGCTTTGGACCCAAATGTAGGAAACCAGAGGCAGAGTTAAATAACAGAACCTGCATTTAGGCCATAAATAAAGTCTAGAAACCAAGATAAGTCACAGGAGACCACTGAGAGCACCACACAGGGAAACAGATGCTTCGACAAAGCACAAAAGGGAGACAGGACTATTTATACACAAAGGGCTGATTAGACAACAAGAGACAGGTCGGAACAGGTTAGAAGAGCCAGGGGAAGACGGAGACAGGAAGTAAAACCAAAACTAACCTGAAGGACGCACGAAACAAGAAAACAGGGAACAATAGAGGATGCGAATACTTAAAGAGAGGAACAGATGCAATAGCACTGAGGGACCTCAGGCTACTGTTATATGAAACAAAGACAAACAATAATTGAAATTCATTCCTACATTAACTCAAAGATGGCACAGAAAATAAATCAGTGCCATCTTAAATCCAGAAAATATAACTTAAAGATGTGAAAACCTCCAAAAGAAGCTCATATTCAGTTATTGTCACAGGAAAAAATAATAGAAACACTAGGATCATCACACCATCACTGCAGTCTCGAGCATTTCAGAGTTTCTCTACACAGTTCCACTTCTCTACTCAGTCTGCTTTTCTGAATGACACCATCACCTTTTGCTTCTGCCTCTCTCACTGAGAATCTTCTTCCTTCCTCTGCATCTGTGTCACCTGCAGGTGCTGGGAGTTGAGCGCTGGGAACATCAAATGGATCTACCAGGTTCCCATCTTGACAGCGATTGGGGTAAGAGTGCTACATTTGTTGCTGCCTATAAATGCAGCTTGAAAATTCACAAGGATACACTTTTGTAAAAAGGGGCAGTCCTCTATAATTTCACTTCAGGCTTTTGAATTTCTTGCTTGTAACCTGAAAGGTTTGAAGTTTCCTTCCATGAACACAAACAACTTGTTGCTGAGCACGATGAAGCATCGGTGGCTCATTCTATATGACTGTCTTCTGAAATGCAGAGTTTTCTCTCATAACCTCTGAATTTCTAATATTTGGTTATTTAAAGTTATTAAACGCGAGTTATGATTTTATGCTTTGGATGCTGTTACTACAAGATGAAATTCTCCAATTAAAGCCAATAAAATTAGCAGTTTTGTAACATAAGAGAAATAATATTATAAATAAATCTATAAATCTCTGTTCCCTATTCACGTTAAGATCTTGCTGGTAACCAGTTCAGCAGCAGTGTGCACTCAGTATCCTTTACAGATCAGAAATAAATAAAGATTTGATTGAAAGTTTGGCAGGGAGCAATCTAAAAATACAAACTGCAAGCAGCGTTTTATTCTCTCTCGAGGCTTCAGTGTGCCGGAGTATGAAAAACAGTAAATAGAGTGATATTGCAATACTTTAAGTTGAGTTTTATCGACCACTGAAGTGCTTTCATGAGCCAGTTTCACCCATTCACACATGAATAATATCAAACACACCGTTCTGGCACATGAAGAACTCAACCTGTGACCTTCTGATTGGTGGATCCACCGCGTGTCCTTCATTCTAACACCTTCTCTGTGCTTCATATTTAACAATCATGCAGCTCTGACTTGTGACTCTGACTGTTTATGTTGTGGTTTCGCACTTGCACTTAACTTTTAGTGGTGCGTGTTTGTTATTGGACAGACGGAGCGGTGGTGGCTGATGGGAGATATGTTGGATCTGAAACATGTTGAATCTAAGGAATAAATCTGAAGGAGCACACAGGCACGCTCACCAACCACAGCTGGAAAACAGGCTGAAGGTGTACAGCAATCCTCTTTCATTTGGACAATGCTAACTTGTTTTTGCTTACAATTTCCACACTTATTCCCCTCATGTGTCGGGAAGCCAAACACCACCTATGGAATTTAAATAGAGTTCACTCAGAAGGATTTGTTCTTTTACCAGTTGTTCACAGAAAATTGGTCTCAGGCTGGAAAAGCCATTTACTACCTTTATACCATATGAATGCGATGTAGTAAAGTGCATGCAATGTTGTGTGCTGTTTGTGTGGTAGGCAGAGAGAGGGCTTGTCAGACGGGCTAAACAGAACTTAAACAGCTTTATTGTTGCAGCCCGGGAAACAAAATAGAAAATAACAAGGAACGCGACCGAAACAAAAAACTAGAACTTATTTCATAACAGAACAAACTGGGCACAATTGAGGAGGGAGGGGCAACGACATGATAAAGAACAGAGAGAAACTGAGGACTTAAATAGACATGAGATAATCAGGGAAAGCGACACAGCTGAGGACAACAAGGCTCAGGTGAACCGAATCAGTTAACGAGCACGAGGGAAGCAAACTGAACTGAAGAGACTATCACAAAAATAACCCGACTGAGACTAAAACACATGAAATTGACAGAACGATGTAAACAAAGACAAAACTGCCTAACAACAGAAAATATGATGGAAACAGATACTAGACGTGGGGAACATAGAAGAGCCGGAAAAACCTGAGAATAACAGAGAAAATGATGAACACAAAATCAGAATACAAACTTAACCAAAGCAAAGGTTATAACTAAACTGAAAAGTGCAACAAAGTTAAGCGGAAACTATCAAACAGAAAACAGAGTCCCAGAAAACGCTGGAGCCCAGGATCATGACACGTCCTGCTTTTAACCTTTTAATGCCTGAACCATGAAAAAATTACCAAAATATTCACATTTTTGAAAATGTTTACTGAACCTTCTGATCATGAATTAAATATTAAATATTTTTTATGAACTTTAATTTTTATTATATCACTTAAAATGTTTGGTGATCTATTTAGGTTTATTCAGGGGTAAAAAAATATGCACAAGCCTGAAAAACTTACATATCAATTATGATGCAGGAATGAAAGAGTTAAAGGAAGAATTAGGAAAAGATACCAAAGCCTCCTGGGAATTGTACACCAAACAAACAAACAACTCGGTTGACTTAACGATGCAGGCACAAAGACGACAAGTCAAGCAGCTAAACCACAAGGCTAACCAAAACAATGGGGAGCACGAAGAGGCAAAATAACACAAAGGAAGAGCAGCAATTATCCAGATCACGCTGCACACTGAGTTGTTGCAATCCTGTCGTTCTCCTTTGATTAAAGTTGTCACACAATAAGCTCATCGGCACATCGAAACTGGAACAGAAAGCAAATAACTAGGTGTAAAAATGAGCAAAGGGTGACTTGTGCATTTTAAATAATTACTTTAGGCGATGCACCTGTAACAGCGGGTACTACCGATCAAAAAAATGTGACGCATAGTGAGGGTGGCTTCTTTAGTTTTCGTCTGATCAGAGCATTATTCAAACTAAACTGTCTGCTAATATCCAAAACCAACACTCATTTTCAGTCCCTGACTGGTCCACTCTGCATGTCAAAGACCCTGAATCCCAAATTGCCCCCATCACAAATACAGGATTGTTTGTGATAGGTCAGAAACTTTTAAAAATAATCGAGTGAAATTTGTATAAATGAGTGTGTGAATGTGGCCTGCAGTGCAAAAAGCTTTGAGTCCTCAGACTACAAAAAACACCATATCAGGCAGTCTGTTTATCATTTTAGTTACATGCAGAGCTAGTGAGTTTCAGTGAGGCACAGAGAAGAATGAGTCACTGTGTGGGATAAGGTTGAGGACCTTTGTCCACAGACAGTGTGGCTCCGTGATGCAGTGGTTTGCACAATCGCTGAACACTTGAAGGTTTGAGACCAGGAGGAGACATAAATTCCTCTGGGATTGCAACAGGAAGGTCATCCGGCGCAAGAATCTGCTGAATCGAGTATGCAGAACCACGAGCGAAGCTAACCTCTGATGAATGAGGGAGCACCTGGAAGAAGCTTCTTCTTATCTGTGTCCACAGACAGCTCTTTTTTTTGCCCGGTCGGCACCTGTGACCTCACTCTGTGCGTGCTCGGGGCGTTTTTGTGCTCAGCGACTTGTCAGGCTGTCAGTGGTGATTGCCATAGGATCTGTATAGAAAGCAGACTCTGCCAGCACAAAGTTAAAACACTGCCAGTGAGATCAGATGCTTAGTCTACATTTTTCTCACAAATACGTGCCAGGTTACACTTAATGGGCTGCAGCCAGGAGAGACATCCAAGCACCGATGCCTGGCTCGTGTGTGCCATATTTCCTTAAATTGCTGCCAGGTATTTATTAACCTCAACTAGAAGAAAAACAAGGGTTTACTGTAATTAAAGCAGGCGGAATCTGCTCATACAATCAGATTGAGTTAGAAATCCATCATGAAGCGCTGACAGCACTCCATTGTGGTCTGAATCTGTCGGGGTATCCTCACAGCGGGGGCTTGCTGGTGACAAATCTTTCACTTGCTTTTAAAATAGCTCAGCATTAGTTGTACAGCAGCTGAGTATCGATTCATTATACTTACAAGTGGTGGTCCTGAGGGCTGGTGTAAGTCGATGGGTTGGAGGTGGTGAAGTATCCGTGGGCTGGTGGGCTGCTCTCTGTGAAACAAAGAAGAATAGAGTATGTGGGCCGTTTTTGTAATTCCAATATTTATTTATTTATTTATTTATTTTAAATAGAATAATAAATAAAATATCTTCCATCTAATTCTAATTATTAAGCAATTGTTATTGTTATTATCCCAGCAGAGACACATTATATAATTTGGAGTCATTATGATTTATCAGCATGGCAAATTGTTACAGCAGGTAAAAGCCTGGTTAGGCGTAATGAGCCAGTTAAGATAATAATGGTCAGAATGTTAAATTAAATTAGCAACGTGTAAATAGAATATTTTCAGTTTTTGTTGAACATGTAAAAGAAAACGTGTGCTGGGGGGAAAATAAGTAAATCCTTGGATTTAGTAAGTGGTGCCTGGCAGCAATAACCTCAAACAGGTGCACCTGGTAGCTGCAACGCAGCGCAGCGCTCAGCAGGAAGTTTGATTTACTTATTTATTTTCCTCTGAACTGCTTCAGCTCAGCCGTACCCACGAGAGGAAGCAAAACAAACAAACAAAACAACTGGTCTTATTTATAAAATATAAAAAATGCACTACTGAAGGAAATAGGAAAGGATTTTCCGTTCTCTTCCGTGCGGCCATGAAGCATTTCTTCATGGACAGGTCTCCAGAGGTCATACACAAACCTTTCTGACTCTGTGGGTGATCTTAAATCTTTGCTCCTATGCCTCCTACCTGGTGTTTCCTCAGGGCCTCAAGGCCATCCTGGAAGCTTATTATCTAATTTGGGAGGCAGTACAAGACCTCGGTGTATTCCCGTTATCTCAAAGGAAAAGTCAAGGGTGCTAAAAAAAGACTTGAGAGCTGGCTCACTGTGCTTCTGGTCAATAGGTTGAGTCGTCTTTGTCCTCCTTGGTAAGAAATAGCAATTATTCTTCTCTCTCTCCCAAAAGAATTATCTGTAAGAGGAATAGCGTGTCTCATGTGATTACCCTAACAGTGGGTACTGTTTGGATGTAATGGATAGAGGTGAAGGAGTTTAAACTTGTTATTCCACACTGTCTCTATGCTGTAGGTCATTCCAAAAGCAGATTCCTTTGTTTTCTAGTGGATTACAGTGAGCTGGCTCTTGTGAACAAATGTGAAAGTTGTTCCGTCTGACTGAGCGCATCTGTGCCAGCACCCCATAACCAGCCTGTGTAAATGTGCATCTACTGAGCAATTTTAAAAGAAGTCAAAACAAATGGACAGCTACATCTGTTTCCTGAGAGGTTAAATACAAAGCTTAACTAAGGTTTTAGGTGTTCCTTGCATCAATCCCCTTTTGTGTAATTCTGAACTTCTGTAATAGTATCACGGCTAACAAGACAAGCCGTGTGGAGTAAGAGAAGGACCCAAAGATGCAGGCAATGACTTAGATGAGAAGAGTGATCTTTATTGACATGGGGTGAAAATAGGCAAGGCAAGTTTATTTGTATAGCACAATTCAACAACAAGGTGATTCAAAGTGCTTTACAGAGACATTAGAAACAAAAACAAGATTTAAAATTGATTAAAACAAGCAAACAAACAAACTAATTAACAAACAAACAAAACAGTATATAAAATCAAAACAGATAAAATCAGTAGTTAAAATGTTAGTTTTGAAATTTAAGCTTAAAAGTGTGGATTTTGTGTTTTATTCAAATGCAGCTGAGAACAGGTGAGTCTTCAACCTGGATTTAAATAAACTGAGTGTTTCAGCTGATCTGAGGCTTTCTGGGAGTTTGTTCCAGATATAAGGAGCATAAAAGCTGAATGCAGCTTCTCCATGTCTGGTTCTGACTCTGGGAACTGATAAAAGACCGGATCCAGATGACCTGAGGGATCTGGAAGGTTCATACTGGGTCAGGAGGTCACTGATGTATTTTGGTCCTAAACCATTCAGAGCTTTATAGACCAGCATCAGAACTTTAAAGTCTATCCTCTGACGGACAGGCAGCCAGTGTAAAGACCTCAGAGCTGGACTGATGTGGTCCACTTTTTTGGTCTTAGTGAGGACTCGAGCAGAAGAGTTCTGAATATAAGTTCTGAAATACAGAGTGACACAGAGGTGGTGAGGACAGGAACTGAGAAATAACCAAACTGGGAGGAACTAACTAAAGAAACCTGAAAGCATGACTCGCGGGATGATGTTCAGGATAATGCTAGGGTGAGACAGAATAACACAGGGAGGTAACACAGACGGACCAGTGACGAGTACAAGAGAACAAACACTATAAATACACATAGGGAAATGAGGAAACTGCACACAGGAGGGAGACGTGGCTGAAGCTAATCGACATGACGAGACAGGGAGGATGCAAACTGAATACACTGACATAAGACACGGACCTTCACAATAAGACAGGAAACTCAACACACATGCAAAGGCACAGATGCAGAGACCTGACTAACCTAGAACAGAGGGAACACACAGGCAGGGATGACACAGAAACAGAGGGAGCACAGAGTAACACGAGGGGCAAGGGGACCAAAACACAGACAGCAATAATGCAACAAATAAATAATAAACTACTCAACACACTGGGCCACAGACCCACGACTGTGACAAATAGTTTCTATATTTGGACATCAAAGTAACACAATCCCCTTTTCATTATTTTAACATGTGGTGGGTTATGATTGTGATGTAAGGCTATGAAAAGCTCAAAACACTGCAGTGAGAAAGTTTTCTGGGGTTACATGTAAGGCCAGCGTGCAGCGAGCTAGTTTACACTGTACACTAAAGACCTTACTAGGGGCTAAAATGCTAAATTAAAATAAAGGGGGGAAATATTTTGGTCACTGATAAATGAATAAATCACTGGATGAGAACAGCCCCACATTTGTTACATGCTCATCCTACAATCCAGTGAAATCAGGTTGTGTTTGTTCCTTTAAATACTCGTGCGTGAAACTGACTGCTGTACAGACTGTTTGTTCGGATGAAGAACAGGTGTTCTTGGTATCCTCTGGTTCCTCGTGTCCTTTAAAATGCTGTAGAGAGAAAAAGCAACGTTGGGTCGTTTTTCTAACCGATGCACTGATGAGAACGGGCTGACCATCCCTCAAATTTAGATCACCGAATAGGAAACTTCTTACAACGATGATACCGCTGATGTACAAATAATAGATTCCACAGGAGATAAAACTATGCGGCACATGCGCACGTAGGTGTGTGTGTGCATGAATTTCTCAGGGCATAAGAATCTCAGGCAGATACATCTGAGCACAATTAACCCCAAGAGAAAATGACCTCAGGACGGTTTTAATGAACTCTCCGTGTTTCTAAAAAGAAAAACCTGCATAGATAATCAGAGCTGTGATATTTTTATAAAGGCACTGAGAAGGCCAAGGTCTACAAATCATTAAAAAGGCTCCAACTTTCCCCGTCTCACACTGGTAATGATGTAGTGCTCCATGTTTCACATAAACTACATGTGCAGGTAATACACGCACCCTGTATTCAATATTTAGTAGTAAATACTTGGAATTACTTTTGGATTTGTCACGGTCCTGGGTCTCCTGACCCAGCGTTTTTAGTTCTTTGTGATTTTTGTATTATTGTACTTGTGTGTGATTTATTCTATGGCTTCTAGTTTTGATCCCTTGCCCTTCATGTCTCTCTGTGTCCCCTCTGTTCTGTGTAATTGTGTCTTTGCATGTTTGAGTTTCTTGTTTTCTGTCACTCTGCATTGTGCATTATGTTCTCATGGTTGGTCTTTTGTTACTCTCTCTAGTCTAGTCTCTTGTGTTCCCAGCTGAGTATTTCCCTGTGTATTTTGGTTCTTAGACCTCTGCCTTATGGTTTATGTCTCTGTATTTCTTAGTTGCTGTCTCCACTGTGTCAAGTTCGCGTCTCTGTGTGATACTTCCTGTTTTACTTTGATGGTCCGTGTCTCATGTGAATGCGTCCTGCTTTGCTTGTCTCGTCAGTCCTGATTTCTCCCAGCTGTGCCCTCCTTCTGTGTCTCATTCCCCTCGTTACTTCCCAGTGTATTTAAACCCTGTGTTTCTCTGAGTCAGTGTCGCGTCGTCCCTCATGCTGTGTGGATCTACCTGTGTCTCTCTGTGAGTTTTCTAAGTTCCCAGTTTAGATTAGTTTGTATGTTTTTTCCCTGCCAGCAAATAAAGCTGAGTTTTGAGTTCACCTCCCTGAGTCTGTGAGTCCTGCATTTTGGGTCCAACTCCTGCCTGCCGCACAGCGATTCATGACAGGATTATAGTTCTCCAATAGAAAACTGAATATCAATTTCGTGGAATATCACTCCTCTGGACTGAGGGCTTTTTAATATCAAACTTGCTTTAACATCACAATTTATGCAGTGTTTTTCTGTGAGTGGCACTTATGCAAAACCTCTGAATTAATGAACAAGCTACTTAAAACTGCACGTTTGTTCAAAGACATCTTCCGAGTTGTGTCTGTCTGTGCGTGCTGTGAGTTTACACCAGGCTCCCACTGGTAAAATCACCTACAGACTCTAATCAGAGGCAGCGTTGTTTCATCAGGACAAATTCACTGCTGGTTATAGAAAATTACTGAATGAAGACTTAATGTGTGTACATTTGTTGGACCAACTTTTCTTTCCCTAATTCTTTGTGGCACAGATTCAGCAAAGTGCTGGAAACATTCCTCAGAATATTCAGGTCCATCTTGACACGACAGGCCACCTGCAGCCTGAATGGCTGATACAGAGCAGGATAAATCTACGCTTTCACGTTCTGACACTGCCTTCTGAATGACACAGCAGGAACAGAAACTCATCAGACCTGGAAGTGTTTGTTCAATCTTCTGTTGTCCACTTAGGGTGATCCACATGAACTGTAGCTTCAGTTTCCTGTTCTCAGCTGACACCTGGTGTGGTCTGCTGCTGCAGACCATCTGCTTCAAGGTTCAGAGATGCTCTTCTGCAAACTGGTTGTAATGATTGGTTTTTTTTTTTTGTTTTTTTTTTGAATCACTGTTGCCAGCTTCCATGTGATTGGATGTTTGTGTTAGCAGTTGGCTGCACAGGTGTACCTAATGAAATGTCCATTGTGTGTTTACAGAGTTGAGGCCATGTTGTTATATTAAGTGATTAATGGTAAAAGTCTGATTTTTACTAACAGCTCAGCCAACAATGTTTGGTACTTTGGGGATTTTGAGTATTGTCTGTCTGTCTGCACACAGATTTGATTATTATAGTACCTGCTGGTTATGTCAGTGGAAACTATAGTTACAAAATTTTACAGATCTGTGCTTGTTCGACACTGGGTTACTTTTGAACACTACGACTGCATAACAAAATGGTCTCTAATTTCAACTATGCTTTTTCTCTGGTTACAACAAAAACGTTTAATTTCTTAATTCCTCTGTTTAATGAGCTGCTAAACACAAACGTTCATATCTGAACTGGCAGAACAGAAAATGAGTCTAGTGTCTGCAGGACTACTGTGCTGTTAAAATGCAGCCTCATATTTACACAGCTTGCAATGATACAGTCAGCTAATTATTTACTGAAAATGTTGGACACATAATTGATATACAACATTATTTTTTATGGTTTTTGGTAAGTTTATAAGTAAACGAGTATGCTTACAGACACACACAGGCAGTTTATAGTAGATTGCATACAGTTGGTGTAAAAAGGACACCCAGCACAAAGAGAAGAGACATCTCATCTCAGTGTTTTTCATTGCTTATAGTGCACAGATGATAGCATTCATAGTTAGCACAGTCAATAATCAGTATTTCTGGAAATGTCTGTGAAGGTTTTCAGTCATCCAGCTCATCGTAGTCAAAGGAGCTTGCAAAGAAAAGCGTCTGGACTTCTTTAAGTTGCTTGAAGACGTTTCACCTCTCATCCGAGAAGCTTCTTCAGTTCTAAGGTCAAATGGGGGGGGGGAGTCCCAGATTTAAACCTAGTGGGAGTTTCCCCCCACAGAGGGACAAAAGGACCCCCTGATGATCCTCTAATCGCCTGAGCCAAGGTGTGAAACTGGGTGTGGGTCCCAATCAACCAGAGTTTCGGGTGAGCTCATTGTGAAACCTGGCCCCACCTTATCATGCGAATTCCTGAGATCAGATGGCCCAGGATGTGAGTGGGCGTTAAGGCGTCTGGGAAGGATCTCAAAACTGGATTATAGATGGCAGAGAATTGGTGTCGTAAACCCCCGCCTCTGTTCAAAGATGGTCGCTCACAGTGGACATAGATGGCTTCTTTCACTCTTTCAAACCATCTGTCCTCTCTGTCCAAAATGTGAACATTGGCATCCTCGAAAGAGTGACCTTTGACCTTAAGATGCAGATGGACAGCTGAGTCTTGTCCTGTGGAGGTGGCTCTTCTAATCCAGTTTTGAGTTCCCTCCACCTTCTCGGATGAAAGGTGAAACGTCTTCAAGTAACTTAAAGAAGTCCAGACGCTTTTCTTTGCAAGCTCCTTTGACTGTTTCTGGAAATGTGATAATATGGCTGTTTGTTGTTTTAGAGCTGAAATTCATCACATGGTCTCATTTTCTGGGTTAAACCTTGGCACATGTTCAACAATTACAATTAGCACAGTCACATTTGTATCAGTTTGTCTGTGTAATGTGTTTATGATACTAAAAAGGAAATATGCAGAAGATAAAGAGTGAACACAAACACTGTAAAATGTATGAACTCACAGGAGGTGTGGGTTTAAGTAAAGTGCTTTGGCTCACTGTTTAATGTCTGGATTATGTCTACGTGTGCAGCGATGCTGGTCTCAAAGTGTTTTATATGAATTCTGAAGCTTATTCAGGCTCATTCAGGTGGTGCATAGTGTCAGACTGAAAGTATTACTAAGTCATTGGTGGCATAAAACATAAGCCTCAATTTGCATGTTTTAAATTACTTTGCTCAAGTCTCATTAAAGTCTCATAGAGGAAATGACAAAAGTTCCAAAGGAGAAGTTAGTAAGCCTCTAAAGGTATTTTGCTATGATTAATAGACCTGCTTCCACACCGTACCTTATGATATACAAAATCAAGTTCTGTAACAAGTGTACAGGTGAACAAGGATTATTAGAAACACACTCGTGCAGTGTACCGAAAGACAGCGAATCAAATCGTGATTCTGGCTGACGTTCTGCACGTCCAGCCCACACGGCCGTCAAGTCTTTGTGTCCTGATCAGAATTAATCACCACTGTAAAAGGTTTCATTTATTTTATGTATATGATACAGTTTCAGCATGTCAAAATATGAAGAGTCTTTGCTTTTCTTCTGTTCCAGCTCAACTTTATTTTGTTTGTGAACATCGTGCGAGTTCTGGCCACTAAAATACGAGAGACGAACGCAGGGCGATACGACACCAGGAAACAGTACAGGTTTGAAATGACTTTTTCTGTAACGCCACTCATTCATCCTGTGCTCAGGGTTGCAGTTTGCTCTAAATGCCTCTGTATGTCACTACTCGTGAATGCTGATGTGCTGATAACTCACCGTTTCACTCCCCAGATGCATCAGTCAGGTGCTGTGTCAGGCTTCTGTCTTGTTTCTTAAGGACATAAGGTTCAGATACTGTCAGTTTGCTTTAGATTGTTATTACTTTAGGCCTGCCACTTTTTCATTTGTCCTCCATTTGTCCAGTTTTCTCATTTCTTTTAAGGAAACTGCACACCATGGTGAGATATGGATATAACGGAGTTCTCAGTTACTAGCTCTTTGGAAATCACTTAATTGGTCAAAGATATAATTTTACGGCTGTCAAACTGTGTTATCTTTTGTATTTCTCATGGAATCAGCTAAAGAAATGCAAACAATTTATGCATCTTTGCAACAGGCTGCTAGTGACAAAGAGCCTAAATGTACAATTTACAAGTGGCTCCAAGTTGCCTGCTGTGTGTCGACACAACACTGGTCCACTGGTTCATCCCCAGAGTTAGAAATATATTAGAAAATGGTCAGATACAAGGGCTGGACTACTCTAGTGTAAGACTACAGTGTGTATGACATGAAATTAAATGGGAAAAAAATGCCTTTTTTCTTTTTTGATAGCCTTCTGATTGCAGCTCTTAGGACGTGAGGATGAAAGCTTTGAAAATTTTGCAGACAGACAATATTTACTGATTTGCAGTGTTAGGTCTCTACGGAACTAGATTCTCTTATAATGATGTGAATCTGAGCACAACTCTTAACCCCAGCTCAACAGAGCAACAAGTGAAGGATCCACTGATGCAGCATCAAATATTTACTGAGTTTAATTCTCAGTGTGCCAAAATATTACAGACTCCCACAGACCAAAGATGAGCACATTAGTTTATGATGATTGGCCACAGGTATGAGACAGATGGGTTGTATAGAGCGCTCTGTGAATGAATGAATATGATGCTTTATCTACATTAGGGGAAATGCATTGTTCAGTATCTTTCTAACAGACTCGAGGCTGAAGTAAGGGTGGTTCAGACCACAAACCTTCTATTTAGAAGAAGTTCTAGTCTATGCTTTGACCCACAGCTGATCAACTTATAGAATCTTTTCTACTGACGGCTGTAAAAAAAAGTTCTAAATATCTTTGCTGGCAAGCTCAATTCTTTCAGATCAAAATTCAAGTCTTTATCATCTGAGTTTTCTCTGATCTCCTGGACATAGTTTCTCATCTGTCTCTTCTCTAACTAAAATGAATCCTGACAAATTTCATATAAAAGTTCTGCCTGTCACTTTCCCCCCCATGCTGCTCTCAGTTAGCGATCTGTCTCTTTTATCCAGGTGCATTAAATGATTGCTTCAAGACAGCTAGTGTCCTCCCTCTCACAGATACGGCTGTTTTACATAATTACAGTGCATGTTCAAACTTCCCTTCATTTCTGAAATTCTTGAGGAAACCATTTCTCATCAGGCTCGCCAGCCAGTTGACAAGAATATCTGACAAGTTCCAGTTTGGTTTCCATCAAGACCAGAGCAGTAGTGAAAATGAATAATGACATTTTTATACGGTTATACATGCAGCTGTGCTTTTCTGTTTAGACCTAATAACTTCAAAAATCTCCCTTACCTCAGTGAATATTTCATTAGTATTACCCTGAATTTCCTGCCTCTCAGTCCCGTAAAAAGTTTGACTAAAGACGTCAAACTGGTCTCTCCTTGACAATATCAAGTCATCTGCTAAAATCTTTGAATTTTGAACCTCACATCCTTAAGCTCATCTGGTTTTATTTCTTTCATCTAAAAAAACTGCAAAAAAACCCCCCAAAAAAACTTCTGTTAACCAAAAACATTTAGATTTAGTTCTCACTTTAATGCGCTATCATCTCGATTATTTTAATAGTGGGTTCGCAGAATTATGTACAAAGTCTATGAAATGAGGTGAACTCACAGAAATTCACACCATGTGATGTAAATAAAGACAAAAATCAACAAGCTTATTGATGCTGTTACGTCCCCACATGAAAGCTAGGCGAAGAGGGTGGGGGACAGTAACAGTTGGATCCGGGTTGAAATGAAAAGAACACCAGGCAGAGGTAGTTAACACAAAATATCTTTATTATAATCAATTAACTCAATCACATAAATAGTAACAACAGAAGGACACAGCACCGCTGCTTTAATGGTAGATCAGACAGGTCAACCCAAAGAGATGGCGACCACTTAAACAAAGAAAACAACTATAAGGCTCCAACAGAAAAAGACAGCAATGCTGCTATTAACAATAACCAGGCAGGCCACACAAAATAATGGAGGCCACCGTCCCTTAAGGAAAACCACTGCTCAGTTAAGAACTACTCAAAGAGCCACACACGGTGGGGCTGGTCACACACAGCAGGCCTTTTCCACACCTAGACCAGCCTCACACACTGGCCAGCACAGAGGAACTCCACCAAAAGCCTCTCCCACAGCCACACTGCTCTTCTCCAGCTTATATCACCTCTGAGGGTAATTGGTGGTAAACGAGGGCAGATGAGCAGCAGGTGTGTCCTAAAAGGAGAAGGCAGGGGCAGAGAGAGACAGGGGAGGGGCAATAAAGAAGGAGGAGGAGAGGACAACACCACGCCCACACACTCCCACAGCCTCACAGGAAGTAACAGATGCTGTTGTGAAGACAGCTGGAGCTGTTTGGTTCAAATTAATTTTTTATAAAGCGACGAGGAAATGTGGAGAAAAGTGACAGAAATTGTAAGATTTCTGTGCAAAATATGTAACAGTAACTTGATTCTAGCCATCAGCTGTACTCCTCATCCTGGTAGCTGTCAGGGGGATTCCAACACTCGTGTTTAACAAAGTTTGACCACTTTTCTCCAACACGGTCAATCCATTAGCAGCTGGGTAAGGGCTAGACTTGGTGTTCCTAACCTTACTGTTCCTCTGATAACCACCAATGCTCAGCTTCAACCACTAGCAAACAGCTAAACAAACACAAGCTCACTTAGCTTGATAAGCGTGGGTCTGCAATAACGCGGCAACCGCTTACCAGAAAAAACTATTCTTGCAATGAAGATATAATTACAGTGCAATAAAAATTGATCCCGAAACCATAAAAACGTGGGGACTGCCTTGGCTGCTGATCTTCATGGAAAAGAAGGCGATAGTGCTTAATGTGGGGCCAGGGGCTGTTATAGATGGGGTTGGGGTACTCCCGTGTCCACAAAGGGATTGGTCTGTCTCAGGCTCAGATGAGTAAACACACTAACATAAGCACTATATGCCCAACGCAAGCCCCCACCTTAACCTTTAGCAAAGATGTGATACTGGAATATAATTATTCGGGTTGTGAGAACTGAAGTGTCTCCACAAAATTACACACACACACACACACACACACACACACACACACACACACACACACACACACACACTCTTCCACATTTGCAATTATCACCATTTCCCCCCCTGCTGGTGCTGGCGTCAATGTGTCAGATAAAAACCGTATAATTACAGTGTATTATCTGACAGGAGCGTAGCTCTGAATGCCGCTGGCGAGGTCGTTCTGTGTAGATGAACAGACGATTTGTCAGAAAAGATGATAATGATCCAGTAAACTGGAAGCTGAATACACGTCATACACATTTGTTTTATTTGAGTTTTTAAAACTTTTAAACTGAACAATGCAAACATGAGAACACAAATCAACATTAAAACAACTCACTTACATCCTGTGGTCAAGTGTTTTTCCTCCATTCAGAGTTTCTTATCTAGTTTATCTAGATCTGAGTCATTATTATAGTTATAGTCTACTTTTTAATGTTTAGTCTCCTAGTTTAGTATTTCCGCTGTTTGCTAGTTTAGTCTCCTAGTTTAGTATTTCCGCTGTTTGCTAGTTTAATCATATTTCTCAGTTCTCAGTAATTTGATTCCCTTTCATGTCCACTCTGTCTCTGTGTAGCGTCCCACCTTTTTGAAGTCAGTTTTGTCTTTGTGTTGTTGTTTCCCTTTCTGTGTGTTGAGTTTAAAATTTCACCGTGTCTCCTTCCTCCTCTGTCAGATCCTTGTATTTAGTCTATTCATGTGTTTGTTTGTTATCTTTCCATTTAGTTATTGCCTATCCTGTTCCCTTTGTCTCTTCCACGGGTTTTGTCTTGTCTTGTGAAGTCAGCCATGTCTCTGTTTGTTTACCTTTTTGTCTTAGTGAAGTTTGTGTGTTTTTGTCTCAGTGTTTATTTTGATTTTGTTTTGCTTCCCCTGTCTCGTTACTCCTGATTTGTCTCTGCTGTGTCTCCAGCTGTCTCCACTTGTCCTAATCACCTTCCCATATTGTCTCATTCTCCCTTTGTCCCTTGTTGGAACCTGAAGTTATTGAAGTTCCCTTCGTGTTTCTCAGTGTTTTCCGGCCTCAGTATTTTTGCCACTTTAGGTTCCAGTCAGTTTATGTTTGTAGTTTTCCTTTTGTATTTTATGTTTTCCTTATCATTGTATCCCAGTCACCAAAAAGGTAAAAAAACAAAACAAAAAAACCTGCAGAAAAAAATTAAAATCACTTCTAATGTTGTGAAAGAAAACACAAGCAAAACACAATCTAAAATGTACCACTTCTTGAGTTTTGACAAAAAACAAACTAATCAAAAAGTCAATTACTCTCAACTGAAGAAATGTTTTCCTTACTTTCTGTGCTATAAAGCAATCAAATTACCCTTCCATCTTCCGGTTTCCATTTTCTCTCGTCCTCCTCACCTTTATCTTTGTTTCATTCTCGCTATTTTCTCTAAGTTTCCCCGTTTCTTCCCTTTTCCCATTAATTTTCCCTTTTTAATCCTTTTGGTAGATTTCTTTCAATTAGCTTATTTCTCGGAATCAGACCATTTACACACTCAGACAAAATCACTGAGATAAAAAAAAAAAGCTAATGGACCAGAAGGAGTTCATCTTTCAGCAGGAAAAATTGTTTACACCTTATTTTTCCAGCTCCAAAAAAAGAGGAGATGAGAACCCACACGGCCAAAATCGAAGAATCAAGTAAAAAACTGATTTGATTCTTAGATTTTGACACAAACACGTCCATTAAACTTTGTCTTAGTCATCTTTCTGCTAATCTGTTCCAGCAGTTACGAAAATGGAAATGTAAAAGGGATCTGATGAGAGATTCACATACTGAGATCAACAGTAACATTATAACTAATTAGAACCAAGCTGTGCACTGGTTTCCTCTGCTTTAAATTAAGTGAGCTAATTTTTCCATGCCTCCCTCTGCTTGTCCAGGACAGCGAGGTATTCCCAATCCAACTGAGAGATATAATCTCTCCAGCAGGTCCTGGATCCATCACGACGCCTCCTCTCAGTAGAAAGTGCCTGAAACACGTCATGTAGGAGGGGTCCAGGAGGAATTCAAGTCAGATGCCCAGACCGCCTCAAATGGCTCATTTCAGTGTGGAGGAGCAGCAACGCTCACTCCAAAGTTTAGTCGAGGCACCCTTCAGAGGAAGCCCTTTTCCAGTGCTTGTATCCGCGATGTGATTCTCATGACCGCAGTTGAGAACAGGAACAGAGTCTATATCGACCAGTAAATTAACACCTTTGCGTTCAGGCTCAGCGCTCTCGTCACAGCAACATAATCTGTGGAAAATCAAGGTTTTTTTTCTTTATTTCCACACTCTGCTGTGGCAGTATCACTAAAGACTGGCTCAGCAGACCAGAAACATGATCTGATCATCAGTTGTTTAGGTTGGTACAACTCTGATGTAACTGATGGCTCTGAAAGGCACTTTACATCAGTCAGTGAACACATACCACAGCCAGGGTCGTATGTGCCCCCATGGTAATGCACAGTCCCTTCAGTTATTCATACAGACGAGATCTGAGGAACTGACAAGGCGAGTGAAACAGTTCCATCTGTCTGTATCTGTGTTAGTGCAGTCTAACTGTAGATTATAAGGTTGAATAAATACGTTTGGTGACCATAATTGCAGAACTTCAAAGGATGGCTATGAGGCTGCACGTGGAATTAATCAGTTTATTTGACTGGAACAAACCATGCCAAATATGTGCTGATGAATTTTGAGCAAAAGCCTGCAGTGTCTTCCTGTGAATGCTGTGGGTGGACTAATGAGATGAAACATGAAAAAAAAAAATCTGTTTCATTTTTTTTCTCTAAGGTCACAAAGTTGTTGCTAAAAAAACATTAAACTGGCTGCAGATGATGTCTTTGATCACGCCAAATCTTCCTTTTTACCTCCATGAATGAAGGTTCATTCTTTGTTTTCACATGTCCGGTGCATCGATGTTTTCATGCAGAATATTGTGAGATTTGTTTTTCATTTGATTTAAATGCATACGCATGTTTAGCCTTGTGCCTTAGTCAAATTAAAGTTTTGATTTCAATTTATGCAGCGAAATTGGAAATTTAAGAAACACTGACAAGTTGATTTTTAAAGGGTAATTTTAAAACATTCACAGTAAAACCTTCTTCAGAGACGGAGCATCAGTATTCATTCAGCTCTTTAGTAATTACATTTGGTCCAACCATTTCTATTCTTTGGTCACATTAAAGGAAACGACTGTCTGCTGTTATGATGCATGCACACGAAGTGCAAAGCAAACGTTCACCGTGTAAGTCATGTGAAAACAGTCGTTGGAGTGCTTTTGAACTCTGGCTTTTAACAGCCAATGTTATCCTGAAAACACAACCTTATGCTTGGAATTAAGAAACAGGAACATATTTTAAAAACCACCTCTAAGCCCCATTAATTACAGGATAATATGGGAACACCCACTTTCGTTCTGCAGGGATGTTAGCTGCTCTTAGCTTGCTAGCTTTTGCTTTTTGTTTTGTTGTTGTTTTTTCGTACAGGAAATTCAAAATGATGTGCATGTGACAACTTCGACTACTGCATAATATTTCTGTCACAGATGAAAAGCGAAGTTATAACTGCGATCCTGGCATGAGCCACACCAACACACTACAGCACATTAGGAGAAATCCTCAAAGCTCAAGGATTTCTCCTGTATTTCCAGCCTTTTATGCATCTTGTCAGAAAGTTTTAAATTCATCGCATGATCTAATTTACTGTGACGTTCAAACTGCTCCTCTGGTGCAGACTGTAGCAATCTTTTGCTGGAGTTGTTGTGCCCATTTCCCCCCGGGGGTGTACAAGGGACAACAGAAATTTAATAGGCTGCAAACTTGCTCCTCACTTTCCAGGATGAGTCATTACATGAAGTTCTCATCTGAGCTTAAAGGCAGTTTAGACATTTCAGTGTGTTTTTCAGGCCAAAGGCAGTACAATCCAAAACAAGTCAGATGGTCTCATAAATTAAAAGCATGGAACTGATCCCTGAGCAGTATATTCCTTGGAGGTCTGTACTGTTTAATGAGCGTGTGCACTGGCACTACATTTGTGTGTGCACATGTGTTTCAGCTTGCTGGCATAAGTCAACTTTAACACAGTATTTGTTTTGATGTTCATTTACTTTATTAAATGCTTGAGAGTGAAACTGTGCACACTTCAGTGCCGTTGTTGATGAGCTGATGATGGACTGCAGTTAGCCGTCTGCAGTGACTGGAACGTGTATTTGTTCATATTGCTAAGACTATGAGGTACTTCCCGCTTTTATAAAGCATTCATAAAGCTGTCAGTTTGATTTCTAGTCAGTGAGCTCAAAAACAACAGGTCAAATACATGCCCACCAGGAAATAGTCCCAACAGAACAGAAGTAATTTTATCTGATGCATTCAAACATCTGTCACTTTTTGATTTAGACGAACGGTAACTAACGGGATTCTCACTGAAGCCAGAAGTGGAGACTGAAGCTTGTTATATGCTCTGGGAAACGGAGTCCCAGAGTTTGCTTAAAATCATTTATTTTGCACGTTCTCCCAAGACTGAGCCTAAATGATAAACTGAAAAAGTATACTTTAGTTCTGCAGTCTAGTTACCTTGCTTAATTAACATTCCCCGAGCAACAAGTTTGAAAACCTGTCCTGTACTTTTGTATTCGAGCCAGGAGAATTAGCTTGTGTGAAGAATAGATGCTTGGCAATTAAAAAAAAAAAAAAAATCACTGCCAATTCTGCATCCAGAGAAAGTATTAACCTGGCAAACATCAAACTAATTTGCCGCTAGTTAAGCCGTACACTGTAACGATGGCTGCTTTCAGTCACTTCGATATGAAAACTAGAACCTCTGTCTTGTGTGTGTCCTCGCAGGAAACTGGCAAAGTCCACTCTTGTGCTCGTGCTGGTGTTCGGCATCCACTACATCATCTTCGTTGGGATGCCTCATACATATCAGGGACCAAGCTGGGAAATCCGAATGTACTGTGAGCTGTTTTTCAACTCATTTCAGGTACTTTCTGTGTTACACAACATGTTATGAGCGCTTCGCATCCGCTTCTTCCTGTGAAAAATGCACCGAGCAGCAAACACACCTGCACCAGGTCATTTTGCTCAGACTTTTGGCGATCCATGAAGGGAATGCAATTTTGGTGCACAGAGCAAATGCATTTTTCCTGGTCGCTTGGACTTGCTTAGCATTGGACCTGCTCCATAATATTTTGGCCACTTTAACTAAAAAACAAAAACATTTTGTTTTCCTAACTTTTGCACTTTTCTTTTGTTTGTGGAAACTTTCAGCCGGTCAGTCCAAGCATTATTTGGCAAGTTAATGAGAGACTATTTAAAACTGTGCAGTTGCCGACAGCTAGAGGGGGCCTACAATGAACATCGTTTATTCACACTGGTACACACAAGCTCTTTATATCTATTCCAAGGTCACAGGCATCTGTTCCATCTGCTGCCTAAATAAACACGTGTAAAACCACAATTGCACAGCGAGTAGTGAAAGCATCAAGCAAGCGACTTTACTCATGAGCTTATCCAGTTTGGCAGCTTTTAATAATGATTCCACTCTTTCCAAGCCAAATCAGCAGGTGTCTTAAGTACTGACACATTTCAAACGACTCGCCACAAATCCATAGAAACCAATCAATTAACAGTAACACCAGTGCTCCTGCATTTTTAATTACAGTACTGTTAGACGTGTCTCGGCAGTAACGATGTGAGTGACAGGGATTGTAGAGATTTTACAGTGCTCCCTGAACCAAGAGGCTTGTACGGCCACAGCGGCTCTAAAGATTTAGCATTTAGAAAAGCCTTTAATTACTGCTGTCGCACTGTAGTAGCATTTAAAAGCAGATCATTATAGATTTTTCTCCGGCCAAATAAAAATAAGCACTGTTACACACACAGAAGAGTAGATTTCTTTAAGCTTGCTGACACGCCAAAGAATATTCAAAAGGGAATTCATCTTATTTGCCTCTGCTAGTGTAAATAAAGTGTAATCGAACTGCCGTGTTCATGTCTTGGATGTAATCTGAGTAACAATAACTTACTGAGCATCTTCTAGATCAGGGGTGCCCGATCCCAACTGTCCTGGTTGTTGTGTCCTTGGGCAAGACACTTTACCCTACTTGCCTACTGGTGTTGGCCAGAGGGGCCGATGGCGCAATATGGCAGCCTCGCTTCTGTCAGTCTGCCCCAGGACAGCTGTGGCTACAACTGTAGCTGCCTCCACCAGTGTGTGGATGTGAGAGTGAATGAATAGTGGTATTGTAAAGCGCTTTGGGTGCCTTGAAAAGCGCTATATAAATGCAATCCATTCTGTTATAAGTACGTGCTTCTTTCTTCTTTTGATATTGGATAAATGTCTCTGATTCTCTGAATCCTTTTTTTTTTTTTTTTTAAATCAAGTAATTATCTTCTCTGCTATTTTTGAAATGCAGGACCTGAATCTCATCATTGTAGAATATATATCTCTTTACTCTTTGGTAACATTTTTATGAACAAAGACTGTGAAATAGGTAACCTTGGATACTGATTTTAGGGGCAATGATTGTGTAAAGAGATTAAATGAGTAATTTTTCATATTAAGAGGATTTGCTACAGTATGAGCCACAAGGGAATATTTCTTAAATGAGACGTTGTCAACCTGACAGAAACAATGCTGAGCTGCTGGTTTTCTTATAGAACAGATCCAAGCTGCCAAAATCAGAATTAGAGACGCTGGTGTCTGTACATTATTAACGTTTCTGTTTTTCAACAGCTTGGCAGAGTATATTCTTCTTCAGTTACTGTCATGATGAAATGTTTAGTAAAATCAGAAACTAAAAATCTCTCCAGAGAACTTTGGTTTGTTTTGGCTTTTCAGAGATTTACTACCAAGATGTCTCTCACTAGTTGTGCATCGCAACGTGCACACAAACACACACATGAGCATGCAGACACAGATGGTCTGTAGACACCTTCATAATTCATAACTGCGTTAAAAACTTTCTGGTTCAGTGAACACAAGAACAGAAGGAGCCAGAGACACACTTTCTTTATTTTAATTAGACACTACAATAAGAAAAATCTTCTACATCCTCGATAAAATTGAAGCCATAATTTTGAGCTGAAATATATAAAATCAAATGTCTGTTTATTCAAGTGCTTGGTGTGGTGTGCTTGGTGTAAACTGGATCTATCCCAATTACTCAAGTACATTTAATGTGACCAGATTCCTGTCATGGCGGAGTATGCCAGGGACGTTTATTAATGCACCCAAAAGCAGACGCTGGAGCGAGGGACTGCATTTTTAAACCAAAAGCGAGGCTTTATTAAGGCTGGTAAACATGTAGGAGCGACAACTAAACAGAAACCTAAACTGGGAAAAACTAAAAAACTGTGACAAGACTGTAGAATGAAACGACTACGATGCGACGTAGAAGGAAAACAGACGACCTGACAATGAACAACGGAAGACAGGGGACTTAAATACACACAGGAGGTGATCAGGAAACAGCTGACTAGAATTAGCACAATGACGTCACAGGGGAAGTCAAACTAAACACAGTGACACACAACACTCTTTCAAAATAAACCAGGAAACACTGAGAAAATAACAATAATCAAAGAATAAAACTAAAACATGCAAAACACTGGGTCGCAGTCACTGTCGTGACAATTTCATTAAATTAAACAATTTACACTTTAGGTATCCCATAAAATTACGTGGAAAACTTTAATTTTTTAAATGTATTTAAAGCAAAGTGATATTAACTGGTTACCTGCAGCATCACTATCATCTTAATAGCCATTCTTTGTATTGCATGTAGATCAAAGTGGTAAAGAATGTGATGATCGCACTAAATGTCTGAAACGGTTCATAACTTGTATTTCAATTTTTCTTTTCAGGGCTTCTTTGTGTCAATTATCTATTGCTACTGCAATGGAGAGGTGAGTAGGCAGTGATTTATTCACACTTGATAGAAGTGCTTTGATAGTATAACTAGAGAGCATGGCTGCTGTGCCTGTCAACATGTTGTTGATGCTTCAGATATACTCAGTTTTTACTACGTCATTGTATAATTACATGGGAACTCAGTACTAATGGGTCTGACTTGAAGTTTTTATTTCGATCACAACAACACAGCTGCAGAGTTGTGTGTCTGCGTCTTTCACAACACACTGTTGTGTCCACACACAGAGTGTCAGGTTTTTGTACGCCTGTCTAAGTCCTCAAAGCTGCCTTTGTTGTAGTTCCTCCCACAGCTGGTGTTGGGATCACTTTTTGCCGTGATGACACACTAAGAGACACGCAAACAGACTGACAACATGAAAACAATTCCAGCCGCGCTGATGCAGCTGCTGATATCTCCTACAAAGGGTTTAATTACTCCGGTGGTACATGTAATCTGTGGTCAGGCTGATGAAGCGTGTTTTTCTCCCTTCATCTCTGCTGCCATATTATCTGACTCTTTATTATCTCATTCTGCACGGAGAGTGCTGAGCGCTGAATTAAAGTTTCCATTTCTGACACTCTGATCTTTACACAAAACTTCTCTCTTTTTTTTTATGCTGTCGTTCACTTTCCCTTCGTGATCCTCATTATCCTGCGGAGCTCTCCTTTTTATTCTCCGGAGCCTTTCAGAGTCACCGAAAACCAAACAACGCCAAATTAAACTGAAGGTTTTTGTATTCTGTTGAATAAAAGCGCCATAAAGCAATTTGTTATTTTGTTATTAACACTGAGCCAAATGACTCATGTAAGGTAAAAGGGTCTCAGCCAACACTTGGAATTAACACCCTACTCTGCTGCTCCGTGGAGCTTTAAGCTGCTCCTAATGCTCTGTTTTAGTCATTCAGCCCACGCGCTGCGTGCACAGTTGAATTTTTTTCATCCACTTGCATATAGGAAAGTGTAGGCTGCCGTGTCCAGCAAACAATCTCAAATGTTTGATACCATAAAACAGTAAATTCACATGTAGGAAGGCAGAGATCTGCATACACGCTCTGGTCATCAGATTTATAAACTCACGTGTACGCCGGGTCCTCTTTTTGAAGTTTTAAGTCATCATGAAATTTTATACATGTGCTCGGGCTTCATTTCCACTACGATTCTCAGCCATGCCCGGGTGCAGACACTCGCCTGTTTCATCACTTCTGTATTTGGTGCATAGCATTCGTACTACAACTTATTAGACATGGCGATTAGGAATGCATCAAGGAAGAAGTTTATTTTCCTCGTAATTAGGATTGGAGAATTTGTTTTGTTTGTTATAGGGCAAACCCCCCCCAAAAACAAAGCGAGTCAGTTTTGTTTTGTATGTAATTGATGCACAATTATTATTATTTTCATTGACATGGCTAAAGTGCGTGTGTAGCATTCATTAAACCTTATTCAGGAGCATTGTTCATGTATTCAAAGGCTTAAAGCTCATTACTGCATGCACATAAATGTCATGATGAAATATTGTCATATTTAGAATCAACATATATCATTCCCTGTATACTGATATCACTTTGATCTTTAGATGGTCTATTGGCCTTGAAGGAAAGGTCAAGGGTCAAATATGACACGACATTTTAAAACTTCTTACAGTGCTTTTTATATGTTGACAATACACACCACACGTGTCTACACCCTCACAAAGTTTTATCAGAATTTGTTCAAATGTTATCATTACAGACAGAAAACATGTCTGCCAGTGCTCGCAAAAACATAACTTCCTTATCAGAGATAAAAATAATGTTGTCTTTTCAGGCTTTGCTTTCTTTACAAAGTGTGTCCCTGTGCCAACTGTGCGAGGGTCACACAGTTTTACTGGACATCAATCCTTTCAAAATACCTTCATGAGTGGGAAAAGTCGGTTTCTGTGTTTGCAAATGGTGTATATAGGAGGAAGTGACACAATTAAATGATTAAATTAGCTGCTTGTTCAGGTTAGGGTTGCACAGATTATCCCAGCTGGCGCTGAGCGAGATGCCTCTTGCCTCCTCAACAGTTTGCCTGACGGTCACAGAGAGGCAGCTTGCCACATTGACACTCACACCTGCACCTTATTTGCAATCACCAGTTAAACTAAAGAGCATGTCTTTGCAGGACTACCTGCAGAAAACTGTGGTAAAATATGTAATTTCCACACAGGGATGTAAGCAACAATAAGATCTGAAGCGGGGATGTGCATGCAGTCTGGCTGCTCTGATATTTTAAACAAAATGAAACAGGAACAAGGAACCACTGGTTAGAAAAGTATTCTGCACCTCAAAATATTTCTTCTGCACTCTGATCTTTGCAAAAAACAACTCAGCTTTGTGTATTTACTGGCTTTTTTCCCCACACCCCCACAGGTTCAGACAGAGATAAAGAAAACATGGACACGGTGGAATCTTTCCTTTGAGTGGGAGGGTCCAGTTGTGTGCGGCCGCTACCGTTATGGATCTGTGGTCGTAGGTCTGAACAACAACAGCACCAGCAGCCAGTCCCACCTGGCTGGTGCTGGGCCGTCCACACGCTCCACCACGCTCGTTTCCAGCCGCGTTTACCGGAGCACAGGTCCAACCGCGATCAGCATGCGTGCCACCCTGCCAGGATACGTAATCAGTAACTCGGATCCATCCATACCCGAGGAGCCTGAGGACAGTGGTCCCAAGCGGGTGGATGATATCTCACTGAGGGAAAATCTGCCTGTTCTAAATATGAGCGGAACGGCTGATGATGAGGAGGAAACGCTGTAGCAGACATCAGACCGTTTACTCCTGTGTTATTCAAACTCTGAAGAGGGATGCAAAGACAAACCAAAAGTGTCACTCTGCAGACAAGAAGAGGAAAAAATGTCCCGGACATTCATAAGAAGAAGAACTAACGTGAACTTTTTATACAGTACTGTAAATTGTGAAGAAATGTTAACTGTTGTCATTGCTATACTGTTTTTGCTGCCAACGATCACCAAAATGCTGACTTTTAAACTTCTACACACAGAGCCTTTAACAGCGCACACAGGTCACGGTGAAAAATGAACACTGAGCCAGAGTCACAGCCCCACACATCACAGTACAGCCGGCACTTTCAGCAAAAGCTGTTGATGGCAGACTGTTTACTTACGAACATCATTTGTTGGAGCGTAAGCAGGCTGGCTGATAAGTGCTACAAGTTGGCAACACTGCTGCTACTCCAGACCCTTTATCTGACAGTGGCTTATTACCTTCAGACATTTCCAAATGACAGGAGGTGAAAAGCTTTTGAGCACCTAGTTTAAAAAAGGACTAAAATAATTAAGTAAAAAATAAAACAAGTTTTTTCCTCAGGGAGGGCAACACCACAGTGCCCTCTATTGCATCACAGCCACTGGAGGTTAGCTTGGAAACACGCTGTAGCATGTTTAACAGCGGTCGTCTGACGTTATGGAAATTTCAGCATCTTTTCCAGCCATCACCTTGATTGTACAGTATATCACATGAGTGCCACATCCAAGCTAGACTCGCACAGCAACGCAAAAATAGACGTTACGGATTGGATGGTGAGGTGAAAACACAGCATGAGCAGCATGATAGCTAACGAGGGATAAAAAACCCATAATCTCAAAGCAAACTGAGCACTGGTGAATCTTGGTTCTAGCAGACATGTTCTCTCAATTTGATCATACAGTAGATGTTTTCTTTAAATAGCTACAAGCTTCATCGAACAGACAATGGGCTCTATTTTCCTGCAAGTGTAAAAACAGCAGCTGCAGAAATGCGTGACGTCACAGACATGCACACCTGCCAGCTAAAGCTATAACTATGCTTGGAATCACTTGTCTGAGTTCAGCATTAGTCTTTTCTCTACCTCAAACTGACGCATGTTTAAAAAGAATGTATATAACTAAATACAGCGTTTTTGTCATCTCTGGCATAATTTCATTTTTGTTTGTTTTTTTGAGAAAACAAATATTTTACCCTACTTGGGTTTAGAGCTTGGGTTTGTTGCTATATCAACACATTTTTAAAAGCTTGAATACTAATTTGCATATATGAGTTTTTTGGGGGCAACAACACACTGATGATGTAGAAGTCTCAAAAACTGTATGTTTCAAGTATCATACACGTCAGCTTGTATGCATCTTATACATGACCTTGAATCGTTTTTTCTTTCATCTACTTCATGCTGATGTGTCAAAATACAGTAAGTTTGACTGAGCTTTTTACCAACTCACATCTCCGCCACAGTTTTAGCTGTGAGGTGTCCATGGACAGTGTAACAGGTAGAAGGACAAAGCTGCTATGGCATCGCTCACTGGTTTGTGAAGTCTTGTTATCCGGTGTTTTCACCATCTTGTTGTTTTGAAACACGATGTGATGTGATAAAGGAGTTGATCTGCCTGGCTGCACGCTCATCGGCTCGTTCTTAGCCAATCCCTGGCTAATCCTTAAACCACCAAAATTTACAAAATCAGCGTCACTTTTTACCCACTGTGAATGTGAGTGACAGAGTCGATTAGCTCATGAGGAAACATTAACAGAACTCAGGGCCTACTTCCATTTTTCTTACATTTATGTAGATAAGATTAATCTTTATTGTCATTGTACAGATAGTAAACAATGAAATTTCAGAGCACTACATTTGAAGGTGCATAAAGACAAGATGAAAACAGACATCATGAAAAGAGGAAGGAGGAAACATGTTACTACAATCACTCACAAACCAGCTTTTACACCTGAGATGTAAGCTCAGTGTTGGCAGCGTTAAGTTTAAGTGTATTTAAAGTCTTTACCGCCCATGGAAAGAAGCTCTTTCCTAATGTTGTTCTGCTTTTAATGTTCCTCCTTCCAGAGGGCAGTTGGCTGAACAAGTGGTGCCCAGGATGATTCTCTTTGCTCTGGAGGGACATCAAGAGCTTTGAGTCTCATCCAAAGAGGTTAAAGGACATCCTATGGTCTTTTCAGCTGACCTCATCACCTCTGCAGTTTTCCCTGTCAGCTACTGTACAGCCAGCGTGCCGCACAGTAACAGCAGTGTCAGAGCGCTCCCAGCTGTAGAGCAGTGGTCACCAGCAGTCTGTCCTGCAGACGGTACAGAAATCTGCTTGCAGCCAAATGTAGTTGGTCTTGAAAGGACTGGACAGACTGATCATGTGAGTGCAAAGTTGTATAAAAGCATAAATAGTGAAAAAAAAGTCTTGCTGACTTTGGCCAAAGTAAGATTCAAATCGGGATTGGGAAGTGATCCGGGTTTTGTCCCGGTGGCCAGGAAAAGAAGAATGTGAAGTTATGGCTCTGTCCATATTCATTTAGATAGGGGATTAAAAATAACTGCCCACACGTGTGTTGGCCCTGTGGCTGCTGAGTGGAAAGACTTGGACAGTCTGTGAAATGCAGTATACTTTCTGTGTAATTTCTTACATACCTGTAGCCATCAAATTCAGCAGGAATGATGAATGAGTCCAAATCTGAGCAGACAAACTCTGAATTATGTCAGGATGATTATTACAGCTATTTTTCATTTTGCCACTTCCAATTATCTTTATAAATACTTGCAGTTGTAGCTCATGTGCATTCAAGTAGAGGCGTATAATGAGCAGCGACACAACGATCTATCCAGTGTTCCCTGAACAAATGATACGTGCTGTTAAAACATATTTTTTAAACAATTTCACACATGAGAAGGCAGCACACAATAAAAAGTACACTCTATTGGTGAATTATGGACATGTGCTTTTCACTCAGAAGCCTCTTAGAGGATGGAAGATGACTCGTAACTTAAATCCTGCTTACTTTACTTACAGCTGACAGAAAAGGATCCTGGGACTCGGCGACACCTGGAAAATGAGAGGCTGAATGCCTCATGCTAATAATATACTCAGCCTTTTCTCCTCATTGCATTAGACCAGGGGTAGGTAACCTTTCTGATGACGAGTGCCATATGATTGCATTAGCAATAAATGTAATAACGCTCTATATGAACAGTTACACACTATATAGAACAACTTTATAGAATTATATTTGCTCGCAGATGTTGGCAGCTGTCAGCGAATAGCGAAAAAAAAAGACACTTTTTATCCATAACAAGAACTCCATGACAGCAAATGAACTGTACAACAGAAAATACAACTGCTATTTATGGTCTCCTCACAACAATGATAAGAGAAATAAACTGGGCCAATATGGCACGTTTGTTATTATTCAACCCAACCCTTCAACTCATTCATGTCACCTAAAAGGTAAACCTGTTTCTCCATCACAGCTCTGATGATTCAGTAAGGACATCTCCTGGTTTCATCTTCATGTTTCCCTCTCACCACATATCCAAACCGACATCATGACCAGCAGCTTTACAGCTGTGGCTCCAGCAAACATCAGCAAACATCATAGAAAGAAATATTAAATAAATTCTAACAACAGCTGATCAAGCTTAAACGTGCTGCTCTTGTTTAGCGCGACATCCGCTGGTTTCCTCTTTCTGGCACAAAGTGAGCGATAAACAAACAACAGAGAAAAGCCGATCAGCTGATCATTGATCAGTTTCATGATTGAAGTAGAAACAGGAGAGAGAGGGGAGAGAATGAGAGAAGAAGAGGCAGCTGTGCAGTGTAACAGAATAAATCCACTTTTGTGTCTTTTTCCATTCTAGCTGAAGTCCGGGGCAAACTGCGTCTCTTCTCAGCTCAATACCAAATGCGTAATATTTTTTCTGAATGCGGGACGATTCTGCCTTTTTACAGGATGGTTGGCAACTCTATTTTATTCATAAGGTTAGTTAGTAAAGTTCACTATCAGCAACATCAAAGCACCCACCCAGCTGTATAGAAACTCCGTCATGCTAGCTAGTAGCAGTACGAGTTATTGTAACTGACTGTAAAAAGTCAGCACAACGAAAATAAACTCCACCTAAACTTGGTTCATATCTGACCCAGATAGACTGCAGGTCATAACTTCTTACCTGAAGTTCAGTTCACCTGACACTCGGACCAGCGGCCGCCTCGAGTCTCTACTCCTCCTGCCTCCCCTTTCCCTCATCCACCTGCTGGCCTCCACCACTTACCAATGTTACTGAATCTGTGGAAGCACCGCCATAACCACCACCAAACAACTGAGTTATTTTTACACACCGACCAGCATCTGGCCAATCCACCACCTTCCATTGTTTATACCGTTACAAAGAAAAAATCATCGGACCACCGACCAAATCCCCGATGGCCAGTCCAGCTGTGGTCGTGCCATCACTTAACCCTTCACGTGCCAACTGTGGCACGCGTGCCTAGGGTTGCCGACCCCTGCATTAGACTGTACCTCGCTGTGCTTGGCTAGTGAATGTCGTCTCAAAACTGCAAACATTTGCTCATCACGCTGTCATGTTTGCACAAAGAGATTTTGCTTCCATTTGCATTCTCACTGTGTTTCAGGACAATAGAGCCCAATGTCACCATTCACAGGAGTTTCTAACCTGCTGTTGGCTCATTTCTACTTCCAGAAGATGACATCGTATAAGAGGAGGATGAATTGTGATGTGCACGAGCTGCTCATTGGTGAATTGCTATAATGTGTGCTCTTGTGCAGTCTGCCCCCTTATAAAAAAAAGAAAAGTGATGTATTTTGTGAAAACAAACTTACCGTTGAGCGAAACTGAATGTATTCAGAATTATTTTTGTGTCTTTAAACTTAAGTTGAACTCAGATTTTCACTATTGATTATACATGCATAGAACATTTCTGTGCATATGTTTACCATTTGTAAAAACAAAGCCAGTAGCACAGACAGATTTTTAGGGCAAATCAGAAATTGATGCAACATTAAAAACTTATATTTTTTTGGACAATCAACCAATGTCCTAAATTTGGTGGCAGCTTAACTGTTTTGTGTCTTCTTTGTGCATGCATTGCATGTTTGTCAGCATTAGATGCAGTCACTGGACACAAAAACTAGAGTATTTATTGTGCTTGTGCCTCCCCTGCTCTTGCAGAAGGTCTTAAAGATTTACTTGAAAGGATTCTTTTAATTCTTGTCTGTACATGTGCTTAATGTATTTGACTGTTTTCCTCTGTGATTTTTTGGGTCTCCCTGCTCTTCTGCTCTACTTCAAACCCAACTCCCTTCTCTCTGTTAACTGCTAATAAATGCTCAATGTTTTCAGCAGCAACATCTTTATGTTCTTGGTATTCCTGCAGTCTTACACATGCACATCACAAACGTTTTGTATGCTCGGTCATGTAGGAGTGCTGATATTAGCGTGTTAGCAAATTGTCAAACAGGATTGTTTTGGTTTAGTTGGTGTTAGCGTGTTGGTTTTAGCAAGAGATTAAGAGGTTATTGGAAGTCGTGACGCCATGCTAGAGAGCTTCAAAAGTCTTCAGTTGGACATTCAGGGTCAGGGTTGTCAAACTCATTTTTGCATCGTGGGCCACATACATGTTAAGTAGGCTGGACCGCAGAAATGAAAAAACAGGAACTTTTCTGTCATCTAGTAGTTTTTTCATTTCATTACTTTGTTGTACCATGAATAGCCATGCGGGAGGTAGAACTTTTCTACTGTCTGAGCATTCAAATCACTTTACTCAACTTGCCTTAAGATTTTCCAAAGCAAGTGTGCTGGACTGAACGGATTCTGGCCCCCAGGCCTTGTTCTGGGTAGAGCGCTAATGTTAACCAGTGGTAATCAAAGGGAGGATGTGTGAAGCTAGCAGTTTGCTTGTGGATAGTGGCTTACGAGTGCTGTATGGAGTCATTTGGGCAAAACATCTGTTGCCCTGTCCTTCTACATCAGTCAGCACAGGCTTGCTACTTGCTTTAGTGCTCGAGCACATTAGTGCTCCACTTTTAATGGAGCTGTTCTGAGTAATGAAGTTCAGATTACTCCTTTTGGACTGGAAAAAAAAAAGCAAAAACATAAAACTATCTAACACTGCTTAAAACCCATTGCACTGTGAAGTAGCATGGCCTAAACAACCTCCTGCCTTGCTTTACAAGTGCATTATATACTCAAATAGTCATTATCTGGAGGACAAGGTTATAATTAGCCTTATGTCGCTCGAGTACAGTGTATGGGTTATGCTTTGCACTCAATGCTCTGTGAGTGGACCATTATAAAATATGAAATATTAATGCATTAGCTCAGATGTACCAAATTATCGTCAGACGTCACATTTCGAGAGTCAAGTCAGGCATATTTTGCAAGGGGAGCAGAACTATCACCCCTCTTAAATGACATGCTGAGATGAATGCTTTAAGGACAATGCACCTGCTTGTGTATGTATGAGAGATTTTTTAGTAATCTCTTCAAAATTCATTAAGTCAAATGCATCATTTGGATGCAGTATAAGGTATCCTCTCTTTCTGCTCCTGCTTACTCCTCGTTTGAATGCTGATCCAAATTAACGGACCAACCCCCACAGTATTAGTTGCTGTTTACCGTCCACCTAAAATCAACTCTGACTTTTTAACTGATTTTTCTAACTTTCTCGCTGAAACCCTACTCTTATCTCCAAATATACTACTGCTGGGCGATTTTAACATCCACATGGACAACACATCAAATTCAGCCACAAGAGATTTTATATCTTGTCTGGACAATTTTGGCTTACACCTTTATATGGACGTTCCCACACACTCCAAAGGACACATTTTGGATCTTGTTGTACAGTTTTGACCTTTTTCAGACCATAAATTAGTTTTCTTCAATGCTAGTCTCCGTCTCCCACTATACAAAAATAAACAAAACCGCTCAATTACTTTTAGAAATATTAGGGGCATTGATCTATCAGCTCTTTCCCATGGCATTAATAACTTACCTACCATTGATGCCTCAGCTTTCATAGACGACCTGGTATCTCACTATAACAATGAACTTATCAACTTCTTAGATACATTGGCTCCCCAAAAAACTCAAACTGTTTCTTTCTCTCGCTCTGTGCCATGGTACTCATCTGCATTTCGCCAACTTAAAGCTACTGGACGCCGCCTAGAACGTCTCTCCAGGAAAACAGGACTTACTATTCACAAGGACATGTATCTCAGTCATACACAACACTATAAAGAAGCTATTCATCATGCTAAATCTGCCTACTACACCTCTGTTATTGAATCTGCTGAAGGAAACACTCGCACTTTCTTTTCTACATTGCATAATATTGTTAAACCCCCAGATACCTTTGCCATACATACACACTCTGCAACAAATTTATGGACTTTTTTTACACCAAGATTGAGAATCTTCATCAACAATTGCCCTCGTCCTGTGAAATGGTCAATTATTCTATCTGCATTTTTTGTCCTTCTCAGCTGTCATCCTCTCTGTCCAATTGTGAACGTCCCACAATAACTCAGCTACCTTCCATAATTACTAACTTAAAGTCATCATCATGTAAACTTGATCCACTGCTGACAAATCTTGTTAAACTCTCATTCCCGTCTCTTGCTCCACTGAGTGCTAATATCGTACACTCCTCTCTTACATCTGGTTCTGTTCCTTCTTCTCTTAAAACTGCAATAATAACTCCAATACTGAAAAAGAATGGTTCAGATCCCTCCAATCTAAATAATTTCAGGCCAATTTCAAATCTCCTTTTCCTAGCAAAAATTCTTGAAAAGATAGTGGCTGCACAGGTTCATCATCATCTCATTGGAAATAACTTGTACAAACAGTTTCAGTCCGACTTCTATTCATGTCACAGTACAGAAACAGCTCTAGTAAAAATCACCAATGATCTTCTGCTTGCAGCTGATTCTGGACTTATATCCATCCTCATTCTCCTTGACCTTACAGCAGCTTTCGATACTATCTCCCACCACATCCTCCTTCACAGATTAACATCTATTGGCATCGATGGTAAAGTACTCGCCTGGTTTACTTCTTATCTCTCTGGCCGCTCACAGTTTGTTCAATTACTCCCTCACAGATCAGTATCTACTCCAGTTAATTCCGGTGTACCCCAAGGCTCTGTCCTGGGTCCTTTACTTTCATCATCTATCTCCTACCCCTAGGTAATATTTTTAGGAAGCATAACATCCAGTTTCACTGCTACGTAGATGACACCCAGCTCTCCCCATCCTCCAAACCCACAGCTACTCTCCCACCCACATCCATTTCTGACTGTTTAAGTGAAATCAAGGTCTGGTTTACTCACAACATTCTTAAACTTAAAGGCAATAAAACAGAATTCATTTTAATAGGCACCAGATCAAAACTGACTACAGTTCCAACCAGTCTTTTGTTATCCATTGATGACTCTGATGTCACACCCTCCCCTCAGGTTAAGAGTCTTGGTGTCATCCTCGATAGCACTCTGTCCTTCACAGCACATATAAATAATATCACTCGGTCTTCCTACTTTCATCTCCGTAATATTGACCGCCTTCGTCCCTCACTCACACCACACAGTACCGCCATACTTGTCAATGCTCTTGTCACATCTCATCTGGATTTCACAGGTCACTTTTTAGCTTGTGCATCTTTTTCCATCTTTGCTAAGTTTGAGCCTTTGGGTCACAGAGGGAGCAGACTTTACCTCACCTAGGCAGGAACCTCAGCTGGCATCACTAGATGCCTCGTGGAGGTGTCCTAGTCACCTCAACAACCACATTTACAATTGTCAAGTAAATGTATCTGCTTGAAGTTTTGCAACACTTCTAACATTATGTGACTTTTCATTATTTGTCTGTCTGTGAAGGTTCTCAGTCATCCAGGTCATCATAGTCTAAGGAGCTTGGAAAGAAAACCGTCTGGACTTGAAGAAGCTTCTCGGATTAGAGGTGAAACATCTTCAAGCAATTTAAAGAAATCCAGACGCTTTTCTTTCCACGCTCCTTAGACTTCATTATTTGTCAGAAAACGAATAATATCCATTTTTATCATAACTTCCCCACCAAAAATACACTCAAATACATTATTTTGAAAGCGCCGACACTCAAAAATATAGAAAATTTTATATTTTTTATGACACAACACAATGACTGTATGCGTGCATGTGTGATCCAACATATGTGCACTTCTGTTTGTACAATTATCCCTTTTCATCTACTTTATTTTCCACTTCATTTCAGCCGTGCTGCTTTCATATTTTGGTGCATCACACAGCTGTGCTTAAGCTGCAGCGACAGCCAGTGAAAAAGAAATGGAGAGCACCCACACTCAAACAAAGAGGCATTCAAACAAAATAATAACCCACCACAGTGATTAGCCAGCAGCGTGCAGTATGTGAACCTTGTTAGCAAAGATGTGCTTCATTTTAAAACTAAACAGCTGAAACCTGCCATCGTGACAGTGTGGGCCTTTCCAGTAGAATTCACAGCATGTTTTCCTGCTGCTAATTTAGTGGGCACTGTATGCATCAAGACAACGCTGCACACCAGAGCTGTTCAGAATAAGCTTCCATTTCCTTTCTTTCACATATTCTTTGTTCTCGTAAAACCACAGCATCAATATTATTTATATATTTTAGACAAATAACAAATTACACATAAAATGCTGGTGCTCAGGTTTACTCACCTGTTGGACTCACCTGGTTTCTCCATGCTGATTACTCCCTCTCCTCAGTTCGTGTCTGAACCAGCAAATTCCTCTAAGGAATTACTCACTCCAGTTTGCAAGCAACCACTTTGTCCAGCTTCTCTTGCATTTGTTAAGATCACTGGAACATTCCTCCCCAGATCAATGAAAATAACTGTTTTTTCCCCTCTAGTGTGTATATGTCGTCCTCAAATGCTCTCTCAATTCACCCGTTGCACTTCTGACCTTTCATCAGAACAGAGGCTCATCCTCACATGTAATCCTCAAAATAACCTGCACTTAGACTACTTTCGGTTTCAGTTCTGCAAAGCCTGCAACTTCCTGTCAGCCTGCAACTTAGTCTTTCTGAAAGACACACACTGTTTAAACATCTGAATACAATATCAATACTGTAAATTATATTATTAATGCAATGGTAATGATGATGATTATTTAACAATAGCAGTAAAATAATTTCCCTGATCCACACTGGTTGCTACAATTCACCTTTGTCAATAAAGTCTTTGTATTAATTCAGATTGTCTAGTTTGAGTTCAGAGTTTTGTGATGGCACCCCAGACATCATGTTGTGATTTGGTCATCAGAATTCCACAGAATAATAAAATTAGCACAAGTTAATTTCACAGGTCAGCGTGCTGTTTGCTGCCTGATGTTCAGCTGTAACGTCCATCCATCCATTTTCTTTCGCTTTATCCGGGGCCGGGTCGCGGGGGCAGCAGCCTAAGCAGAGAGGCCCAGACCTCCCTCTAGCTTATCCAGGGGAACACCAAGGCGTTCCCAGGCCAGCCGAGAGATATAATCTCTCCAGCGTGTCCTGGGTCTGCCCCGGGGCCTCCTCCCGTTGGGACATGCCCGGAACACCTCACCCAATAGGCGCCCAGGAGGCATCCTTGTCAGATGCCCGAACCACCTCAGCTGGCTCCTTTCGATGTGGAGGAGCAGCGGCTCTATTCTGAGCCCCTCCTGGATGGCTGAACTTCTCACCCTATCTCTAAGGGAGCGGCCAGCCACCCTTCGGAGGAAGCTCATTTCCGCCGCTTGTATCCGCGAGCGTGACAATTTCAACTCCACAACCCAGTGAAAGAGGCTTGTAAACCACTTTGGCACCAGATGAAAGTGAATTTAATTTGATTCATTCATTGTTTAAAGCACTTTCAGAGCTCTGGTAGAGCAGAAAAGCACCGTTTTATTTATTTATTTTTTTAAATTAACCTTTATTTAATCAGGAAGATCCCACTAAGATTAAAAACCTCTTTTTCAAGGGAAACCTGGCCAACATAGGCAGCAGCAAGTGTCTCACAGTTACAAAAATGACACAATTAAACACACAACACACATGGAAAAATAAAAAATAAATTAAAAATAAAATAAAAATAAAATTCCATTAATTAAAAACTAACTCAGTTAATTGAAACAGTTGCATGTTATGGACTTGGCCTCAAGGATTCTTAGTTTAGATTTAAAAGCACTTAATGAAATGAATTCAGTCATTTCCCAGTGGTTCTGCAGTTTGTTCCAAGCTGAGGGTGCTAAATGGACAAAAGCTCTTTTGCCAAGTTCAATTCAGACAAATGGAACAGAAAGCAACAAGTAACCATGCAGATGTTTCACTGCAAGCAGGGAACATATATAGGAAGGCAGCAATCCCAGTATTGCCTTATACATGAAACTATAAACGAGAGTTCCTCCGACTGGCCAAAGCAGACCATCATACATGAGAGTATAACTCACAGTGGTGAGTCTGAAATTTACGGTTAGTGATAAACCTCAAAGAAGCATGATACACAGTATCAACCATTCGAAGACATTTAGCAGAAGCATTCATATATAGAGAATATCTCCATAATCCAGCACAGATAGAAATGTTGCAGCAACAAGCCGCTTCTTTGTATTAAAATAAAAACTCAGTTCAGCATGAACATCTGTCTGATCTCTGTTCATCCATCCATTTTCATCCATCTATCCAGTTTGGAGGGGTAGTTTGCAGGAGCCTATCCCATGTGCCAAAGGGCGAGCGGCGGGGTACACCCTGGACAGGTCACTAAAGGTTAACCTGACCCCACCAGCTGCAAACCTGTGGACTGTGGGAGGAAGCCAGAGGACCTGGAGAGAACTTGTAAGGACATGGGGAGAACATGCAAACTCCACACAGAAAAGCACAGAAAGACGTTGGATTCACACCCATGGCCCTCTTGCTCTGAGGTGGCAGTGCTAACTACTGCATCACTGCACTGCCAGTGACCTCTCTGTTCAGCAAATATGACATTCATCAGCTGCTTTACTGAAACATCACTCTGTATTTAAACCAGTCAATCAATAACACGTCGAGAAGTTACTTTACGTGTCATTATTAATAGTTGTGTTATAATGCTTAAAGTAGAAAACGTATGCTGCCAGGACATATAGAAATAGAGAGCGTCAGAGCCACAATCCATGAAGAAACATGGAGACACAGATCAGGAGGATGGAGCTGAAGCTGACAGCTGAAGACAGACAGTGATGAGCATCAGGAAGAGGAGCTATCGTGGACGAACAAGCACCTGCACAGACTCCAGCATCAAAAGAAAGAGGAAGTAGCCGACATCAAGAAATCCTACACTGTAAACACATAACTGTAAACTCTACAGAAACTTCTGGCAGCTGGATGCCAGTAAAGTTACTGTAAAAAGGCTTTAGTTTAAGGGCTTGAGTAATTTGATGTAATTTTTTACTTTTTAGGTCAAGAGGGACCTCACCATTGTTACCTACAGATACGTACGGGAACCTTGTTGGGTCTGTACCTTGCAATAAAAGCGGCTTAAGGCAACTCTCGTTGTGATTTGGTACCATATAAATAAAACTGGGCTCAACACAAAGTGATAAACAAGTACACCTGTGGCCAATTAAGAATCACCAATCAAGATAACAAACTGTGGGAGGAAGCCCACACAGGTACAGTGAGAACCCTCAAATCCACACTGAGGCTTCAGCTGACCAAAGACGTGAAACAAAGCCCTTCTTGGTGGGAGGTGACAGTAGCAGCCACTGCAGCACTAACAATTACTTTGAAACTGAAGGCATAGTTTTCTTGAGCTCAGTGTAACCTCAGTACAGTATCTGAAGGTTCAAGTCAGCACAGCGCTATAAACTCATACATGTTGTAATTAGAAAACTGAAAATAAACAGCGGATCTCAAGGTTTTAGACGCATCAGTGAATAATCATGTCAAATGCTGCTTTTCTTGGATATATTTGTGGAATTGTATTCAAATCATTATTTGAATAGTTCATCTTTACACAACAGGTAACAAGAATAGACTGCTGTGTCCCAATCAGTGTTGCCTTCCAAAAACACTGCAGCTAATTACTTTTACTGTTTGTCAGAACAATGTAATGCAGCCTGGCCCATTAAAGTGTGACAGGCACAGTGGAGTCAGATTTGTTATCTATACTAGACAAATATAATAAGCTTAAAATATAAAAGCTCCGTTTCAAATAAACACACAAACGATTGAATGTAGGACTGCTTTCTTGCATTGGTGCAATATCTCTAACATTAGAAACATCCTGTCTCAGATTCCCTTTCATGCACACATTCCCTTTTACATAACTCTAGTTAAGAGGTATTTTTTCTAAACACTGCTTCTCTGTGGCTTTTAACCCCCAAAACACGCTGCACCAAGGATGGGGTCCCCTGACACCAACAGAGTAACATAGTGTACGCTGTTAAGTGCGGGGAGGATTGCCAGGGTTTATACTTTGGCGGAACCAAACAACCTTTGGCGAAAACGGATGGCACAACACAGAAGAGCTACCTCATCAGGCCAGGACTCTGCAGTCTATTTACACCTACAGGCCAGTGGACACTCTTTCAATGATGAGGATGTACACATCCTGGACAGGGAGGAACGCTGGTTTGAGCGCGGAGTCAAGGAGGCCATTTACGTGAAAAGGGAAAGACCATCTCTGAATCGAGGAGGGGGCCTAAGGGTACATCTTTCACCATCTTACAATGCTGTGATTGCAGCCGTTCCCCTACTCTCTATGAATGGTACATTCATAGAGAGTAGGGGAACGGCTGACTTGATCTCATGGCCATGGATCAGTGGTCTTTGATTAGTGGTCATGACAATTTGCATATTAATGATCAAGGAACTGATCTCCCAGCTCATTGTTCATTCAGTGGTGCTGGTTTCAGTCATTATGCAAATGTGGTGTTTATAAGATTGGGGAAACCTGCAGTCAGCTGAGACTGAAGACGTCACCTGGATCAGCGACGAAACGTTTCTCGCACTGAAAACGTCCAGATGAACAGAATCAGCAACTGTAAGCGGCATTGTTTGTTATTGTTGCCAACAAACCCAGCTAATCATGTCTGGATTTAAAATGTCATAGAAACTCCTGTGGATGTAATGTGTATACTTTGATCCATAGAGGATATTATAACAAACAGTATAAACGTTTTGGGTCAGTTTGTTGTTGAAAGGATTAGCACATTTCTCTTTATGCTCTAATATAACATTTGTTTTAGCTTTTTGTTTATTAGAAATGTTGCAAATGGCATTTGATAACTGACAGAATCATTCATGAATTATTGATTATTTTTAATGAAATCACTGCGTGCACAGACACATTTTCAGCATTCATCACTCTTATGTTGCCAAATGAAAGTTGTTCTTATTAACAGGCTAACCGGTTATCGATAAAACCCTTTTCCAATTATCTCGGCACAGATGAAAACCACAGTGCTGATTAAAGAATTAATACGTTTCACTAGTTGAAATGCGTAAAAATGGATTTTCCTTCTAAAACTCCAGAAATGGAAGACAAAGACTACAACAAGAGAGAATTATGCACACAAATGATAAACAATAACACAAACAGTTGTGGTGGAACAGACAATTACAGAAGCAGAAAGTCAAACACAAAAACACAGAAAACTTGTAACAAAGAAATGTGACCATTAATCAGCAGTGAGATCAGAGTCGTGTTGACCTCGTGGCCTAATTACATTCTGCTGAATCTCAAGTGAATCTTTGTGTCCCTCCATGACTTCATTTAAGCACCAAAATAAATGAAGCATCCATATTAGCTACATATGTAAACTAAAGGTAAGATGGAATTATAGAAAACCTTGATTATAAAATGCATTGTTGGTGGTACCAACCACCTACATGATGATGTTATTGTCGTATTATAGAAAGTAAGTGGAGGAATCTCTGCTGGCCCTCAGGCTGCACTGCTTTAAAAACCAGGCATGATTTCATGCAAATCACTGCACTGGGCTCGGGAACACTTGCAGAAATAATTTGAACACAGTTCAACATGCTATCCATAATTGCAGGTTGCAGCCTATTTCATGCATCGAATAAGCCAAATGTAAACAAAAGCTGCTGTCTTCTCTGACAGCTGATTTAAAGTGGACTGGGGCAGAGTGAAAAAGTATTCTGTGACAAGGAGAAATAGAACTTTTACTGGCCCAGGTCCTAAGCTGGCCCGCATGTAGTCCAAACCTTTCACAAACTGATCTTCAGGAAATGAAAACTATGATAACAAAGTGTCAGGACCACTGAGCAGCTTCGATCCTCTGTCGGAGAAGAACATGACAACAGTCACGGAGCTGCTCTCCTCAGTAGAGGGTGGTGAGCATGAGCCTGCTCCCAAATCTTTTTAAGATGTATTTTTTTCTATTTTCTATTTATGAGATTTGCAAAGCATTGCATTCATTTATTTCTGTAACAGAGGTTGTGAAACCAAGCAGCTTCCACCTGTTTATTTTATCCAGTGTGTGTCAGGGCAAAACTATAATAATGTCATTGATGTTAAATGAGTGAAGAATGACTGACAGTCATTTCAGCCTCAACTTCAAATATTTACACCATCTTCAACCAGCTGTGACACATTTTCATCCATCACTGTGACTGATTCCAATCATTGATCAGAGTGTCTACAGCTTCATAAAGCTTTACACAGAAGCTTTAATCAAACAGTGATTGCTACAGTAATGTACACCAAATATTTCAGTATCAGGGAAGAGAGGAGAGTGCACATTTAGCTTTCTTTCTGGAATAGAAAACCTGGAGTTTCCTTCATTTCAAGGTTAACAAACTCAGAGTTTCAGTAAACTTTCTGGAAGTTCGCCCACGTCTGATAGGCCATCGCTGGCTCATTAATATTTGAGAAAATCACTTTTTTTGGTCAAAATAATCAAACCCTGCAGCTGAACTGAAAACAACAAAAATAAAAATTAAATTATAATCACAGCAGCATGTGGAACAGTGTGTACATGGCAAACACAAAGGATTGAAAGTAGTTTTTATTAAACAGCCAAAACTGGTGAACATGCTCAAAGACGGCGTAAAAACAAACCCTGCACTTCAGGGCTCCTAAAAAAGAAGCAGGAAAGTTTGATGATTTTTTTGTTAGAAAGGTTTTTGTGAAGGCGCCATCCTTTGCATAGGTCACGTGACGCACAAGGGCACAAGGAGAAGCAACAGCACGACTCAGCAAAGAACACATGCAAACCGAGGCTTTTAATAAACACGGGAGGTAATCAGGGAGAGTGGAAAAAACAGGTTACAGCTGAAGCTAATTAAGAAAACAACATGGAGAAAAACTAAGAGACAAATAAGAGTAACAACAAAACAAAACAGGAAGTAACCAAATAGGGAATCGCCCAATAGAGGCAAAGAGGTGATACGAAGACACCAAGAGGCTGAAGATCAAACAGAAACCACACACAACCCAAACGCTTTCACTTCTGTGGCATCAGTGAGATGCTGAAAAAAACTAAAATAAATCCAGAATACATTTGTAAGGAATGAATTGTAAAAATATTGCTGGATGTCGCAAATTTGACACAAATTAACATTTATATATAATAATAAATTAATTAGTTTTTTAATTTAAATAAACACATTTTCAAAAGAAGAGAATTTTCTTTAGTTATTTCATGGTTCAGGCTTGAAGGCTTGAGAAGTCCCCAACTCAACAAACCAAGAAAGTGTGAGACTATGGCAGTGTGAGTATGAATGGATGACCTTCAACTTGAAATTGGAGCAGAGTTATAGAAAAGGGTACGTCTACCTGGTATTGTTGTTATAACACAAAAAACAAAAGGCAAAGAGATTAAAATGGGTATGGCAATAAGAGTTTTATCAATAAATTAAAAAAGACAACTTGATTTTCCACCGTTGTTTCTTTTGTTCACATCATTAATGGTGTCAGTGTGAGAGGCGTTAAATAGTGTCAGGGAAACTGCTGATCAGGTTGTGAGCTAGAGTTTGTCAGGGTAACAAATGTGCAATCAAACTGTATGTAGATTAGTTTTTGGAAGCCCAGCTCACAGATCTGAAAATAGGAAACACGTGGAGAACGTGAAAAGGTGAAGCAAACCAGAATACAGGCAACAAGGAGGCCGACTCTGCACGATTGTAGCTTAAATACACAAAGTGAGAAAATCAGATTGAGGATAATGTTTGTCACATATGCAAACTAGAGTTTTGTTTAAGCTGCTTTCATGGGAGATAAATTAGTATTTAGATGAATACAGTGATAGAATAATGGACTTTTAACACCAGCATATTTTATTGCCTTAGTGGTGAAATCAGGCAAAATTAGCATCTGGGGTCCCTCGAGCTTTAAGTCAAAAAGTCAGTGTCAAATTATTTTTATAAGCACGTAAGCACAACAGCTGTTGACCAAAGTGCTGCAGAGCTAAAAGAATAAATTAACATAAAATAGCAAAACAATAAATCAGATTCAATAATTATTTAATATGGCTTACAACAAGTTTTTTTTATCACTTTTTATTTAAGGGTATTTAATATTTAATCCTTTCTACGCAGCCGTTAGGAAGAAATCTTTGAAATGAAAGGCAATGGTTCAATTGCAGTTTCTAAAATTAATTAAGTAGTTTTAATTCTATTGTACTATCTGTGGTTGCAAAATTCAACACGTGCTGTTCTAAACTCATACCTTAACATCATTGTGTTTCTGCTACTTTTCCAGCCCCCAAAACTACATCTGACCAGAATAGTGAAACGTTGCCTCTGGTCCCCCCCCAGCTGAAAAGACTGCAGCACTCAGCGTTATGCATGTCTAAATCAGATTCAGAATAGATGAATAAAGAGCACATTCTTCTTCATTAAAGGGCACATGTGCGATATCATTTATCCCCTGGTGCTAAAATCTTAAATCAAAACCTTAATTACAGGAGCAAGGGCAACACGTTTCCCCTTTTCTCCTTCAATGACCACGTAGATGAAGAATTCATCCCCCATCCCCAGGGAAGGGATGATGACCCAGAAAGGCTAATGTTGCCTCAAACATTACCAAAATCTCACAATTTTAGCAATTAAAGTGATGAATTGTGTCTGAGGTAGTTTGTAGCTTAATAAGGTTTAGTGACAATAAGAAATTAGTATGCTTATCTTTCCCTGCAGTGGCAGCACTGTCAACAAACCCGACAACACTGATGCGGTTTCAAGGCGGCCCCAGTGTCCTGAAACTGTTTTATATTCTTATCTTCACATTGTGAGTGAGTCAGTAGAAGAAATGCAAAACTCATCTGCAAGAAAACATTTTTATGCAGTTTTGATTTGGTCAAAATGATGATGATTTGCACATAAACGACAGCTAAAGCTTTCAGGTGTCTCTTGCTTACCTGTGGGAGTGGGACAGTCCACAGAGAACACGCTGCTCTCACCGTGTCTGAGACTTCTCTGTGGTCTTGTGGTTTTTAAGAGGTTTGTTTGGGGTTTTCTGTACAGGAACAAAAGCAGGGTGGAGATCACAGATGAATAAATTACTGCTAAATAATATCTCTATATAATTTTGTGGGATTTATTACTGAATTCCACTCAAGTGGGTTAGTTTCTTGTACAAGTTTCTTTTACAAGCTACAATGAAGTAATAGCCATCTTTGTGTCTTTCTGACAACGCTGTAACTATTTGGAAGTGAGAAGAAGAGTGGTGTGTACAAGGACGTGACCGACAGGAGAGCACAGATAGATTTTTCTTTGGGTGGTGTCACTATAAAGCCTTTAGGGAAGCAAAGATGAAAAGCCATTACCTGACCCGCAGGGACACCTGTTGTCATTGCCGCTACAGGCCGAGCTGAAGCGAGTTAAAGAAGGAAAATATCTTGACTGAAAGACAGACAGACAGCCATCAACTCTGATAACAATAGCGGGCGATGAAAGCTCCAATGCAGCATAATCATCGGGCACTTTGGTCTCAGTCGGCTTCGAGGCTGTGACAATTGAAGTACTTTCAGATTCTGGCATGCGTGTAGGTGCAGTATCGCACATATTCACACGTTCTCTCTTTAACGTCACCGTTTCACTTTGAGTCAATAAAGCTGTGACTACGTGTCTGTTTTTATCCTGTGGCTCAGTTTCCTACAAATAATCATTTGTCTCTCATCACTTTTCACCTGGCACCAGGTTTTTTTTCCTTTTTGTTTTGGACAAATGACAGAGGCGAGAAACTGCCCAAAGAATTTTCTGATGAAACTTCAAAGCGTTTTCGTTATTGGCTTGAACGACAGCCTTATGATTGTCCTACACTACAAACAGTTGCTGATTTTCTTTTAGTTACAAGTACTCTGCACTTTAGAAACCTCACAGAGAGAGTCTGATGTGGAAACATGCATATACAGAAATAAAAAATACAAAAAGACTGAAATACTGAATGTGATTGCTTTATTTATCTTTTCTGGTTCAAAGCAATGTCACATAGATTCACTGTTTTCAGAAACAGAAAAAAGAAAGTGATGTAGAATGTGAAAATTAATAAGACTGTTGGGGAGAAATGTGTCACTGCTCATATTTCAAATCAAATCAAATCAAATCACTTTTTATTGTCACATCACATGTGCAGGCACACTGGCACAGCACATGCGAGTGAAATTCTTGTGTGCGAGCCCCACAAGCAACAGAGATGTGCAAACACAACAACACAAACGAGCAAAATACAAGAATGGCCAACCTGAAACTAATAAATATATGTACAATATATAATAGTGTATGCATTTCTGGATGTGTATACTAAATATTTTCCTACGTGTGTGTGTGTGTGTGTGTGTGTGTGTGTGTGTGTATACACATTTTTACAAATTAAATAGTAAAAAAATAAAATAAAATAATAATAATAATAATAATAAAATATATAAAATATACAGAGTTGAATATGTGCAAAACAAGTGGCATTTATATACAGTGTGGAGTGCATAATGTTGAAGTTCCAGTAGTGAAGCTGAGGTGTCTATGACGTGTTCAGCAGTCTGATGGCCTGATGGAAGAAGCTGTCTCTCAGTCTGCTGGTACGGGACCGGATGCTGCAGAACCTCCTTCCTGATGGAAGCAGTCTGAACAGTTTATGGCTGGGGTGACTGGAGTCCTTGATGATCCTCCCCGCTTTCCTCAGGCACCGCTTCCTGTAGATGTCTTGGAGGGAGGGAAGCTCACCTCCAATTATCCGTTCAGAGCACCGCACTACTCGCTGGAGAGCTTTGCAGTTGTAGGCGGTGCTGTTGCCATACCAGGTGGTGATGCATCCAGTGAGGATGCTCTCAATGGCACAGTGATAGAAGGTCCTGAGGATGCGGGGGCTCATGCCGAATCTTTTCAGTCTCCTGAGAAAGAAGAGGCGCTGCTGGGCCTTCTTCACTGTTTTGTTTGTGTGTACTGACCACGTAAGATCCTCAGCCAGATGTACGCCAAGGAACCGGAAGCTGCTCACTCTCTCCACAGCAGCGCCGTTGATGGTGATGGGGGTGTGTACTTCTCTGCACCTCCGGAAGTCCACTATCAACTCCTTTGTCTTTGCGACGTTGAGGGTGAGATGGTTGTCTTGACACCAGTGGGTCAGGGCGCTGACCTCCTCCCTGTAAGCCGTCTCATCACCGTTGGTGATAAGACCCACCACTGTAGTGTCGTCCGCAAACTTCACAATGATGTTGGAGCTGTTAGTGGCTGTGCAGTCGTAGGTGTAGAGTGAGTACAGGAGAGGGCTCAGTACACACCCCTGTGGTGCACCAGTGTTCAGTGTGATGGGGGATGAGGTGATGCTGCCCAGTCTGACCACCTGGCGTCTGTCAGACAGGAAGCTAAGGATCCAGCTGCAGAGGGAGCTGCTCAGTCCTAGATCCTGCAGTTTCCTGTCCAGCTTCGAGGGAACGATGGTATTGAATGCTGAGCTGTAATCTACAAACAGCATCCTCACATACGTGTCTCTCTTCTCCAGGTGTGACAGGGCAGTGTGTAGTGTCAGGGCTATGGCATCATCAGTGGACCTGTTGTGGCGGTATGCAAACTGTAGAGGGTCCAGTGAGTCGGGTAGTGCAGAGCAGATGAAGTCCCTGACCAGCTTCTCGAAGCATTTGCTTACGATGGGGGTCAGGTATTTGTTAGATGACGGCTGTGTGCGGACAGAGATAGGACCCAAGGTGCAGACTCCAGAGACAGATGTGAACTCAAAACCGCTTTAATGTTAAACTCAAATATAACATAACTGGAAACAATCAAAATAAACTAACACCGGAGGACTGACAGAACACACAGCTTGGTAAACGGTAGATCGCGACACGGACACAGAGAAACACAGGGCTTAAATACACAGAAGGAGCAATCAGGGAATGAATAACAGGAGGGAAACACAGCTGGGGCAAATCAGAACTGACGAGACAAAAGGAAGCGTAAACTGAACACACTGAGATAAGACAGAGACCTTCAAAGTAAAACAGGAAACACATAACACAGACTCACATGCAGGCACTACAGAGGGAACAGAGACATGGGACCAGGGCAGACACAAACACTGACTGAACACGGGGATATAGGAACTAAGGATACACAGAGACGCAAACTAGACAAGGGGATACAGGTGATAGGGGAGACAGAGCAACTAAAGAAGACAGAGACATAAACCATAAGACAGAACTCAAAGAAACCAAAGACTAAAAAGTATAAATAATATAATAAACTCAAATACCCTGGGTCAGCGACCCAGGCATCCTAACAATATTTATATAGACTGAGGACATTTCTCACTAATTAGACATTTCTCTTTATTTTGCTTGAAAAATAGGGAAATATAGCATATAAGGCAAACAGAGTTTGCACATTTAGATTGAGCTTTGAAGACAATATTTGGTGTTTTTCAGCACAGACTGAGGTCTCTTAGGCAGCTCTCTTTCATTTCTTAAAGTGGTCTTGAGGAACAGTGAGGAACAGTTCTCCAGGCTCTCTGAAGGAGCTTCAGAGGTGTTCTTTGGATGTTGGCTGTCTTTTGGTTATTTTTTCTGTCCAGATAATCTCATACCGCTTCAATAATGTTGAGGTCCGAGCTCTGGGGAGACCAATCCACGGCTCGGTATGCTTTCACTGCACTGGCAGTTATTGGGGGCTAATTATTATAAACCACTAACAATCAGATGCATTCCAGATGGTATCGACGGATGAAATCTAACATGCTGTAAGTCCTTCAGTTTTGACAAAGATTCCCAACACCACCGGCTGAAATGCATCTCAACACCTCTAAAACGTTTTACAAATGTCTTTGGCTGTACACACTCACAGCTCCTCTCCTGATTTCTTTTGATCATATTGACAAAGAATTAAACTTTCGGATTCATCATCCCATCATAAATGTGTACTCACTCATCCAGGTGAGGAGCAGTCTGCAGTCTCTTTACCTGAAGGTCAGTCCATGCGCTGTTCTTGAGTAATTTGGCATACCTCAGCCTTTTCTCCCTTATTTCCTTCCTTCTTTACAGCCTTAACTCTGTTTCTAATGAGGCTTCAGTGAACAGTGCATGGATCAACTGAAGGACTAGCATCTTTCACGTCTTTGCTGGATTTTTTTCCTGATATCTTAAGGACATGACTTTAGTGTTCATAGATTCAACAAAGTATATTTGTGAGATGCTGCTAGTAATGAAGTGATAAAAGATATAATTTAAATTAGTACTTTGCTAAGTTTTCTGATATCTGTACACCAAGCACTGATTCATCCATTGAGGCAGGATCCTTTTTGAATTATTCAAGATATTCTATTTACAAGATGACCAGACTGGTAGCCATCAACTAGTTTCTGGTTGGATATTTGATCAGTCTTCTTGGTAGAATCAGTAGAGTTTATCTAAATTGGTTGTACCAGTGCCAATACAAAAAATTCATGATGTGATATTATAGTATATAGTATATCAGAAATCTGTTCACTATTTTTATTACAAATTATATCAGTAAGGAAGCTGACTAAATATTCACTGATAATTTATGGCAAAGGGGTGGGATTAAATAAGTGTATACTTCTTCCCACTCCCTTTCAACATGTAAATTAATCAGAATGGTTTTTTGTATGTAATTTGTATAGTATTTTTTTCTCTCTTATTTCTTTTCTAAATGTACTTGTATATTGTTCACATGTTGAAATAAATTACCAATCAATCAATCAATATAGTCCACAAATTTTCAACACATTTTCAGAAGTGTTAAGCTCTGGATTTTAAGATGACCATTCCTTAATGGTTCCCTGCATTATCCAGTCCAAAACCAGTTCTGATGTGTGTTTGGGATCATTGTTAGAAACCAAGTTCTGTCCAAGTTCCAACCATCTAGTTGAAGAATTTAGAGGCAGCCCTCGTCCTTTAATATACAATACTTACATTATGTATTATATCACTTTCTGCAATATACCAGTACCACTCGTGGCTAAACTGCCTGTAGCGTGATGCTACCACCACCATGCTTGACAGCTTCAGTAGTGACAGTAAAGATTTGAAAGCCTCACCTTTACTCCTAAAAACATACATCTTATCATTGTGACCAAATATTTCAATCATCTGACCATAATAATAATAATAATGGATTGGATTTATACAGCGCTTTTCAAGGCACCCAAAGCGCTTTACAATGCCACTATTCATTCACTCTCACATTCACACACTGGTGGAGGCAGCTACGGTTGAAGCTACAGCTGCCCTGAGGCAGACTGACAGAAGCGAGGCTGCCATATCGCGCCATCGGCCCCTCTGGCCATCACCAGTAGGCGGTAGGTGAAGTGCCTTGCCCAAGGACACAACGACCAGGACAGAGTACGGGGATCGAATTGGCGACCTTCCGGTTACAGATGCGATTCCCAACCCCCTGAGCCACGGTCGCCCATAAAATCTTTCCCCAGGAAGGAGAAGTTTTTGAGTGTGGGAAGCTTCAAGCTTTCAGTTGATCTTGAATGTTCCAGTTTTGGAGCATAATTCGCACCATATCAGTCCATGGAGATGAACTGACTTACAGTGGACAGCGACCCTGCTGTTCCAGCAGTTTCCAGTTCTCGGCAGATTTAAGCCTTAGTGGTTCCTGGGTTCTTCCTGATAATCCTATCCAGTTATCTCATATCTGATGGTGGCAGTTTTGGCTGTCTCCCACCTCTTGGCAAAGTGGTCACACATACATGACAAATACATTTTTTTATGCTGGCAAAGAGAAAATGCTAGTTGCAGTCAATGTCATGTTAAAGCACTAAGCACCACTTAGTAAAAGATTTAAGTGAGTTTATGAGTGTATGTGTGTAGTTTAGAGAAAATAAAAATGTAATTAATAGCAATTCGTAATCTTTAAAAAGCATTAAAGGTGTAAAGACAGTGTACAATCATTTGAACCTGAAAATGAAATCATTAAAATCTTCACATTACCATGAAATGTGTGACTGTGGTGAGTGTATGTAAAAAAGATTTTCAATATCATTAAATGTGAGCATTTAGTTCTTTCCGCCCTTTTGTTTTTTGCTTCACTGCTCTTATTCCAACAATCCTGAATGAATAATTGCCATCTTGACCAAGACTAGTAGCAGGTTTTCCTAATAAAATATTTTCTGCCTTTCTACCACAACATGATTAAACAGAACTATTTATAGAACAGCAACATGGGAGCCCCATGACAGGCACTTTGTCTGCTCACGCCCCAACAATATAAACAACAATTACCTAGAATATATCTCAAGAGTAGATCCCATTTGTTGACTTTGTAGGAGTATGCTGATTATGCTTCCCACAGCTAAAAGAGAAATAGCACGAGTGGCACAGAATGCTGACATAAGGAGCAACATTCTAGTACTTATATTTCTGTTCTCTTTGAATAATTAGATCATGCTTTGGTGTCACTTCTACCTTGAAATTAATGCAGGAGGTGTCAGATTGTTTTATGGGCTCGATGAAGCATCACACTGCCCTTAATATATCTATACTGTGTATCCTGTAAGAAATATTTTGTTTAGCACTTCTAATCTAATAGTTTTTATTTCAATTCAGATAAAAGACAATAAAAACAAAAGAACTCTTAAATGACTGCACAACACAGTGCGGTGTTCTGAAAAAGATCCTGCTGTCTTTCTGTCTGTCTCAAAAGCACCTATTCAATAATCAGTCATAAAAGGAAAATGCTTTATTATGACTTTCACCTCTTTAATTTGAATAAAATGTCATGACCATTGGTCAGAGTGAGACGAGATAAAGACAAACTCGGGATGAACTCTGGCAAATATGACTTTTCATCTCACTTGGTCAGAAATAAAATGTTTACAGTCTTTTGGTTTATGAACACTAAATGCATTCACTGCAGCCTCAGGATTACTTTGCGTTTTAAGCTAATTAGCAATTAGAAAAACATCAATATGATAGGATCATCACTGTGAGTATGTTTGCTTTTAGCTTCAGTGTCACATGCACAGAACAGCACAGTCTTACAAAAGGCTTTAGGGATCCCAGTCCTGTGTCAGATATGTAAACATCCAAACCAGCAGGTTCTTTCTTGGCTTTCTGTAGTGATTAGCCTGATAAATGTTCAATTCTATAACCAGTGCCTAAAGAAACAGGCATTCTGTCACAGCTGACGGATGATCTGATATCCTCGTGTTGGTGTTGTTCCCAGATCATCATGAAAATGTTGTTCCAGGTTCAACATTGCAAGTGACCAATCACATTGTTGTAACGTTATTCTTTTGCGCAACAAGCCATTCGTGCATTTATGAAATTCCAATGTTGCAAGGACAATATCAATTCTGCTTACTGTTTATTAAAGCAGCGGTCCCCAACCCCCGGGCCTCGGACCGGTACCGGTCCGTGAGTCGTTTGGTACCAGGCCGCGAGAGTTGAGGCTCAGGTGTGAAATGTATAGTTTTCAGGGTTTTTATCGGTTTTCAGCGTTATTTTGTTATCGTTTTTATCGTTAACTCGGTTTTCCTGGGTCTTTTCACGTCTGTTATGAATAAATCTTCTTTTTTCGGTACCGGTACTAGTTTTATTTTGTTGTATTTATCCGCAACACCTTAAAGGCCATGAAAATATTGTCGGGCATAAACTGGTCCGTGGCGCAAAAAAGGTTGGGGACCGCTGTATTAAAGGGTTAGGGTTAAGGTCAGGGTCCGTTGATCGGCGGACAGAGGTGGTTTCTCGCAGCTTAAGTACAGTTTTTTGTTTTACGGCGGTTTTTCCCGAAGTCGCAAAAGTATGACGTCACAACATTCTGATTTGTCACTTGCAATGTTGATCCTGGAACAACATTTAGTATGATGATCTGGGAACAACACCAACACGACGATATCAGATCGTGCGAAGCTGACTGTGTGGAGTGAAGTGGACCCATAATTTCTTAAAAATTACATGAGATGACATGTAGTCATATGGATTAGTCAATATTTCAGCCCACCGGCTCAATCCTCTGACAATTTCTTGAAATTACAAGCTAAAAATTACTGAAAAGAAAAATCCAATCATGTGTAACTGCTTTACGCTTTCAGGGCAAGTTGGATTTATCCTTTCGACTGCATTTTAAAAGATTTGCATAATGAACATATGTAAAGTCACTGAAAAACCTTTCAGCAGGAGCAATGGGAGAAAGCCAACCTGCTTTTTCTCCCTCCATTACAAAACAAAGTAAAACTTGGCAACAACAGATTTTACATTTAACAACCAGCTATAATGCACCAAACACTAAAGACGTTTATGGCTGTGCAATTGTGGAAGATCTCATAGATGCTATTTTCTCTGCAGGGTAAGAGAACAGAAATTGCTTCTGATTGCATCTTTAAAATGAAACACGCCTTTGTCAGCAACTGCTTGTATAAGCCAAAGTGCCATTTAGCAGGTGAAAAAACACATTTGTGAGTGAATTGCCGGGGAAAGAGCTGCATAAATCTCTATTGGATGGACAGGAACATGTGAAACTGCTTGAAAATCAGTTTGGGCACAGAAGACAGGCACTCATGGGTAACAGTGGACTGAATTTAAAATCCATCAGTTCAAAGGTGTCTTTCGCAAAGATTCTCTAAAAGCACTGTACATACATAAATAAATCATCATAATTCTATAACAAATGGGAGCAGAGGCTGTGGTAGTTCAGCCTGGTTTTGCAACTTGGCAGTTGACACAGGCGATAAAATACAGAAGGCACAGTGAAGATGAGAGAGGCCTTTCTCTCTCAGATTGTGCGCTTTATATGGACTAAAGCCCCGTTCCCAGATTAAACATGAGCACACAAAGAATGAGAGAAAGAAAGGGAATGTGTTATGTGTGACAAATGCAAGGAAACATATGCACAGTGCAGTAAATATTCAATTTAAACAGGCTTCAGAAACGGTAGTAAGAATTGGGAGCATCAGGAGACAGAAATCCTCTTTGCTTTTCAGATTAGGCTTCAGACTTTCCTTTCCGAAAAGCTTATAGTTATATATATATATATATATAACAATGCTGAATCACTATAACAATGACATCATGCCTGGAATGAATGTGAATAACAAAAATTAGAAAAAGAAAAAGACACTGTTACTTTCAGGATCAGGAAGGCACGGAGAGCAGTGAGGAGGGAGAGACTGTTTATGCTGGCCATAAGTATTTTTGGTAAAAATAAATAAATAATAAGAATAATAAGAATAATTTTACAAGGAGAGGAAAGAAAATGAAATCCTGACCATGATAAGAAAAAGGTCTTTTTGTTTGTGGATCCTGAAATGAAAACTGAGTCACTACTCTATTTTTATTCCTTTAATATCTGTTTTCTGAAAAACTGTCTTTTAATGTTTCCATTCTTTTTTGTATTAGGATTATGAATAATATAATTAAGAGAAGACATGAAACATCCTCCTATGTAAAATAAATAACCCTGCACCTTCAAACCACTTTTAAAATATTAATGTGGAGGTTCATTTCATTCATCTCTATTTTTTTTTTACAAAGGCGAGAAGGAAAGTCAGCCTCTTTGGAAAAAACAACATGCATGTTGGTATCCTTATTAAATGAATTAGTGATGAATCACACTTATGCATGGATAATACATCAATAACAGCCTAATTTATATATCCATGATAATGATGAAGATACCGAGAAAAGAAAAGAAATACATTGTAAAAATAGCATTTGTCAGTACTTTAGAGTCCTCACCTCCCTCAAACTTTCACAAATCATGTGTCCAAGGGAGTCCGTGTCTTATTACGAGGAGCGAAGCTCCCCCTGGATTCAGCCTTAGGTTGGTTCACACCCATGATTCCTGTGAAAACAGAGCTGAAATATGTACTCGCATGATCATGATGTATGTGATATTCCTGTTTTACACTGCTCTATGCTACCCAAAAATGAGGATTGTGAGGAAGAAGATGGCTTTGACAGCAGAGAATAAACTACATTTAAGGTTGATACACGTCACTTCAGAAGTTCGGAATAACACCCCCCCATCACTACTCAATAATCAGACTAGACTATGATTGAGCTACTAGTTCATTAGACAGTGTAGTACATTTCACTACACATTCTAATTTAGCTGTATAAGTGTTACTGTAACAAAAAAACAGGTTTTGCACTGGTGAATTAAAAGAAGAAGAAGAAGAAATTCAGAACAGTTTTCATTAAGTGGAGGCAAGCAAATCACAGTAATAGTGAAGATAAGTATACTTATCCTATTTTATCCTAAAAACTGAAACTCAAAATAATAAAGAACAATTAAGAAATGCGAGTCGTAACACAAGGATGAAAATGTAACCACAACAAGCTGACTGGGGATGAGGAGAACAACAATAGTAAGTGCCAGGAAAAGAAAGAAGCCAAACAGAGTAGTTTATATAAATAATATCCTCTTATTACAAAGGTCCCAACAAAAAAGAGACCTATGCTGCTATATCAGCTAAAGAAAAGGACAATCGCAGATGCAAATATCCTCAAAAGAAAAGGATGGTTAAACAAAAGAAACCCTCCTGATGCTTGTAAACTATTCACTAGTAGTGCCAACAACAAAACTAGACTCAAGGTCAAAAACTAACATGGCTCACTGCCACAAGTCTCCACCCTCGTGGCCAGTTTGTACTCTTACTTACCAAGCAGCTCTTACAGCCTTTATACTATTTGGTGGCTGATTGCTGAGTGCGGCCAGGTGCAGGCTGGCCAGTGACGGGCAAAGCGAGCCGGTGTTGTGAAACACAGACACATTCAAAGCATTTGTGCTAGAATTATATTGTAGCATTTGTAACAATTGTATCAATGCGACAACCTTCTCCACAGTGACACCTAAAGGCCACTTTTGATATTGTCTGGTCTTGATAATGCTAATCTGTGAAACAATGACAGACAAAGCAATTTTTTCATATATACACACACACACACACACACACACACACACACACACACACAAAATGTGGGTAATGGGTTAACCTGAGGGTGAATTCACTATTATTCATACATTTTCTGTTAGAAATGGAGAAGAGAGAACAGACGGGCATTAGAGCTGAAAATATTTGCCTGTTTTATTTTCCTCTCTGAAAGCAGAGGCGATTTCTCTTGAGATAAATTAATGAATTTACAGTGCAGTGCCACTTTATCTCTACGGAAATGAGTCAGAGGAGCTCATCATCAGTCTGTTTTTTTCTCACTCCTTATATCTTCTCTATAATCATCACTGAATAAGTCCATATTTATTTAATTATACTTTGGATTCTGGTGTTTAAGTGAATGAATAATCTCTATTTATTTTTTTACAATACATGGTAAAAATAATCAGGTAGGTAATAATCAGGTAGACATCAGGTATTTCTTTTTATACATATGCATGTGTTACTATGTAATAAATTGAAATGGTAGTTTCATTAACTTCTTATTACAGTGCTTAAAATGGGATGGACACTGGCTTCCTGGAACTTCACCTGCCCAGAAGCAGCAGGTAATGTTGAAACTGGCATGAAATGCACCAAAGCCTCAATTAGCCATGGTCATGTGATGTTTTGAACCACGCTTCAAAGCAGTGTTTCAAGACATCAAGCTTCTATTACTGACCCTGGCTCCTCAGGGTAAAGTTTTACTGTATGTAACACAAGTTAAGAACCAAAGAGAAAATACGGAGTGCAGTGAAGTTGAAATTAAAACTCTAAACCCTGAGTCCAAGTCCCCTCAGAACTATGAGGTAATATGTGTTGCAGTCTTTTGATTGAGGGGAAATAAACATCTTTGGGCAAAATCAGCAAACATTTTAGTTATTTTTGTCATGGGAGTGGCAGGACATGCTTTTAAAAGTACTTTGGAAACAATACTTTACTGTGTTGTGGGTTAAATTTAAGGTTTTTTAATGAAATAACACATATAAATATACAGGGTGGGCCATTTATATGGATACACCGTAATAACATGGGAATGGTTGGTGATATTAAAGTCCTGTTTGTGGCACATTAGTATATGTGAGGGGGCAAACTCCTCAAGATGGGTGGTGACCATGGTGGCCATTTAGAAGTCGGCCATCTTGGATCCAACTTTTGTTTTTTCAGTAGGAAGAGGGCCATGTGACACATCAAACTTATTGGTAATGTCACAAGAAAAACAATGGTGTGCTTGGTTTCAACGTAACTTTATTCTTTCATGAGTTATTTACAAGTTTCTCTTTGTTCACAGCCATTGACATGTCGAAGAGGTTAGCACGTGAGGAGTGGATCGAAATCGTGTTGATATCTGGTGAACGCAGTAACCGGGTCATTGCAGTAGATTTCAATGCAAGACACCCTACGAGACCACCCATCTCCCATGCAACAGTCAGCAAACTGCTTGCTAAGTTGTTGAGAACCTATTTGAATTGCTTTAGTTACTGTACCCAGGATGATTGCAGGATGTCAACAGAGGCAGAATTTGCCATATAATAGGCCTAGACTTCATCTATGAATGTGACCTGCACAACCCTGCATGATTTCCAGAGTATTGCAGTTTTATTTTCAGAAAGTAATTGCTGAGATTTGTTCTTTGATGTACACTTTGGGGTTCTCAAAATGTTGGTTATAAAGTCCTCGTGAACAGCTGTCTTTACACTGTGTAAGCTTTTTGTCAGAAGGTAATCCTATTAACTTTCATTTTTCATAATGTTCAAGGGTGCTCAGCATGTTCTTATGCTTGACTTTCAAAACCACCAGAAACTGTCACGACCTCTGCGCTGTTCGCTGCTGCATGATCGAGTGTGCTCTTATACGCTGACAATCCAACATTGTGTCTCTCAGACACAACCTGACGTCCACAGTGGCTCAAAGCACACGCTCTAGTACATTTTAACTCACACACATCTGTTAATGTTTCTCACTTAGTGACACTGCAGAAACATACTTGCTTTTTTCTGGGTCAGCGTGACAAAGCACCCTCATATGGAAAAAGAATAGAGAAGACGGACCTGAACCATGTTTAGCAGCTCTGAGTTGAATATTAAAATGATCTTTGCCTGACTTTGGCTTGTTAATGCTGTTGTGGCTGAGTGGAAGTTGAGTCTTGTTGACCCTGCAGCTTATGTTACATTTAAGACTTTTGCTTTTCTGATTTGCCTAATTTATGTTACCTTGAATTTACTGGTTAGTTTTATGCACCAAAAACTTTTTGGTTAGGTTCATGAAAAGTGGTTGGAATTTAAATATCTCAAAAGTGCATGAAAATGTCTTTTAAACCATCCAAACATGACAAGTGAGAAATGAGATCCATCACTGATGTCAGAACCTGACAGTCTGCAAAAGACGAAGCCTCTCCAATGATGCCTGCGTGTGTTTGGCTGTGATCTGCTTGGTGATGGACTCTCATCTATTTTGCAGTGTCTGTGGATACTGTGTGAACAAACCAGTTTCAGTAAGCTCGACCTGCAAGGACAGCGTGTTTTAGAGAAATCAAAGCTGTTTGGGGAATATTAAATGAATAACAGTGGTTATTAGACACAAACACATGAATCACACACATGAATGCATTTTTCTCTTTATTTTAAAGCTGAAACATTGATTGTATGATTACGAGACACATACAAACTATATACCGTAAATGTCGGGCTATAAGCCGCTACTTTTTGCACAAGCTTTGAACCCTGCGGCTTTTAGTCAGGTGCGGCTTTTCTATGGATTGTCCGTGATTTTTGTCATATCGTAAGACGATTTGTTTTGTGTGTTCCGCTGTTGTACGGCACTACGTTGCCTGGCGGAAGGATCGGGGTTCAAGAGTAGTATGTTAGTCACATGTCCGTCCGCCAGGCAACGTAGTGCCGTACGAAGTAGCGCGAAAAACAAACTTCAAAGTAGCGCTACGCGTTCAGCGGGAGTCGTGGATGATGAGCGGCGATAAACTTGCAAGTTATGCCCAAAAAGCAAGTTATGCCCAACTCCACCGGTGGATTCTGACAGCGTGGAAAAGTGTGAAAACATCCACGATCACCAACGGATTTTGAAGGGCTGGACTGCTGCATGATGGAGAGGAGGACACCGCCACGGCCCTTCTGAGGGTGTTCGACTCTGACACTGACAATGAGGATTTCTTTGGTTTTGAAAGTGACAACGAAGGAGAGAAGAAGAGTGGATGACGAAGCCATCATGAGCCTGTTTGTATCCGACACTGGAGAAGAGGACTTTGGTGGTTTTAGTGCGTAGGAAGAAGAGAAAGATGGTGGTGAATGACTGACTTTTCTTCTTGTTAAAGCTGTGTCACTGCACCTGAGCCTAAAAGGTAGGCCGAATCTATTGTTCTGGTGTGCTGTAGGCTACTGTTATGTACTACATGTGCAAATATGTACCCATAACTTGTTTTTCAAAATATTAATAAAAGTGATGTCTCCAAACAGCCATCTCTTTCCTGACAATTCCCTTTGTGCATATTCTCTTACATATGATAAGTCAACATTGAAACACCTGCGGCTTTTGGTCAGGTGCGGCTAATGTATGTACAAAACAGGATTTTCCCCTGATTTTAGCTTGTGCGGCTAATATTTAGGTGCGCTTTGTAGTCCGGGAAATACGGTACTTACAATATATGTATGAAATACTCATATAGTTCTTATGTTTTTGGCAACCTGAGTATCATCGTTGCAATAAAAACAACACTGAGTCCAACATGCTCTAAACATCTTATTTATCTCAACAAATAATGTATTTCTGTGTGTTATGATAAGCTATTACACATATTCACAAAACAGTGCAGCATGCTCTCGAGAAGAGGGAAAAAAGGATAGGAGAGAACACCGTGGAATAAAAGTACAGTACGTCCTTAGAGGTTTACGTATTTGTCAGACATCTGAAAAATGTTGGAATCAGGAGAAGTGCTTAAGATATTTCTGCTGTTATTTTGGGCCAAGCCACATCCGCCGCTCACGTCGGACTCCCGGGTGTCTTTTGCATGTTTACGTTTGATGCCAAAAAGACTGTAGATTTTCATCAGCATCAGGTCGACAATCTCCTCCTCTTCAGAAGGCTGGGTAAGGAAGCACAGATTCAAAATCCATAATAAAGTACTGCAGATGGCGAGAGCTCTTTTGACCATTTGCACATATTCGTGCAAGTTTGAAATACGAATCCTAAAATGTGGGTGTACAGTTCAGCTCCTACGGTTACTTTGTAACAATAAAACCGCTGTGCTTCCTCACTTACATCAATGTTTTCCCTTTGTAAAAGCATATATTTTAAAAATAGAAATAAATAAATAAACCATGCTGGAACTGAACTGTTGCTGTGACTCCTGTTTAGGAGTCCCACTCAGCGACTTAGAAAACCATTAAAAGTTAACAGAATGGACACTGTCTGAATGCAGAACGCTTTAATTAACACTGAGAATTACACCTCAGGTCGAAATCGAACTGGCAGAAACAGCCTGCTGGCCTGGAGGCAATTTTTGGTCAGTTTGATTCTGCAGAATATTTTTAACCTGGAATCCTTAGTGAAAGATTTGATTGCATTCTCTTAGCTGTCTCAGTTAAACTGTGCAAACAAGTATCACTGACTACTGAATTATGTAATGTCTCTTAATTGCCACCAGTGAAATAGATCATTAAAAGCTTTCACAACCCTCCAAAGTGCCCTGAGTTAATCTGAATAATTGCAGTTATGTAACATTGCACTTAAAAAAAGAACATGTCGGGTTCAATAGTGGACAGTGGTTGCATACAATTGTTTTGCTTTGGCAGAAACTTAAACAACTAAATTACAGCAACACAACTTATTCATATTCAATAAACCTGTGCATTTTGTGTCAATAAAACATGATTGAAACATGTTTAGATGACGTAAGATGAGGTCTTGGAATATTTTAATCCTTCACATTTTTGTCACTTTATTCCAACACTATTCACTAACTTTTATCCTAATACTACTTGGTCACTTAAATACTACATGTTGTATGTTCAATGTTCAACAAAGTCTAGAGCAGGGGTCTCGAACTCCAGGCCTCGAGGGCCGGTGTCCTGCAGATTTTAGAGCTCACCCTGGGTCAACACACCTGAATCAAATGATTAGTTCATTACCAGGCCTCTGGAGAACTTCAAGACATGTTGAGGAGGTAATTTAGCCTTTAAATCAGCTGTGTTGGATCAAGGACACATCTAAAACTTGCAGGTTTTAGATGTGTCCTGGAGTTCGAGACCCCTGGTCTAGAGTCTGGTTAACATAAGACGTGAAGGGATTTACAACAACTTCCACCCTTCTATCTTTATCTGGGCTGCAGGGGCATAACCGAGAAGTGATAGGGTAAGAGGAGGGTACACTCTGGACAGCTCACCAGTCTATCCCATAGAGACAAACAACCATTTGCACTCACATTCACACTTATGGGTAACTGTGGGAGGAAACCAGAGTGCTCAGAAGGAACCCACTGCAAACTAGCCAGATTGTGGATTTGAACCCATGACTTTCTTGCTATGAGGCCACAGCACTAACCACCACGCCACCAATCGAGGTTTAGCAAAAGTAGGAAAGCTATGATTTCAAGGCTTGATGCAGAATTTTCTGTACCTTTTTATCCTTGACAGGTTAAACCACAATAATTAGCAATAGCACACATGGTGTGTTTATAGTTGTCTGCCTCTTATAACTCCAACGATTTTCCTGCAGTTTGAAATCTCATGTGATCTTGTGACTTTCGTGACAAGTGAGAAACTCTTACTAGATCCTATCGTGTCATCTCAACAAGAACAAATTAAGCTGTTGAACTTCATGCAGATCCTACATGATTTAATTACGTTCACCATAGAAACATGAAATTATTTTCTTCAAATCACAAGTTAGACTTTTGTAAATGTAACAACCACTCAATTGCATTTTTTTCAGTGCATTTAAGCAGAAGCTGCAGAGTTCACAGTCTTTCCTGAATAAGAAGTCAGTACTCTTCCTGAGATAAATACACATTTCTATCAAAAAGGACAGGAAGCAGACAACATGAACGATGGTGGAAATAATAAAATTCACTCTTGCACTCACAGATTACGGGATACTTTGATGTCATTACCTAAAGCTACTGGCTGCTGCTCTCGACTTCTGTGTAAAGACTAAGTTGTGTTTTCAGGAACCATATGGGCTGTCTTACTCACAAAGTGACAACTTTAGAAATGTAATCTTAGCGTTTTCAGATAGCGAGCCAGACGGTTCCTGCCTGACAATATCAGCATTATCTCCAATCCCATCAGTGCACACAGCAGGGTGCTTCTGTCTAACAAATACCAACAAACAGTCTGGACAGCAAATTGTAGCTTAAACTAGAGTACAAGGAAACCTTTTACAGGAATTATTGCTAATTAGCATCATAAATATATATTTCTCAGACATTCACAATCATACTTTTAAACTGACTTCACTTTTTTTGTCGTCTTTTAGCTGTCGGGTCTCTGCTGATGAATAAATGTTCTGTCACAGAAGCAAATTCTCTTAATAATTACTCTACGAGATCATGGTGCACTTTACTGACACGACAAAGCGTTTGCCTTCTCTGCTTTTACATAACTGACACCCATAAAAATGGAAGCAACACAGCCAAGTGTTAGGAATTTGTGGCTGTTCCAGTTTGGTTTCATGACTTTAGTGTTTTATATTTTGAGTTTGACTTTTAATTCCTCAACCTTTCAGTTTGCGAGTTACAGCGCGGTTTGTATTTCATTTACTGTTAAAAACTCACACACAGAGACTTCTGATTGGATAATAAGGAAGTCTGCTTCTTGTCCACTCAAAACCTGAATGTAATGATTTTGTGAGGTGCACTCGTCTGGCTTTTAAGCTTAAATTTCAGTGAAGTTTGCCCATGTGCTTAGGAGGTGCATGACTGGGTAAAATTTTGTTGCATTTAGATTTTTAAAGAAATGGGAGATGGTTGCTGCCTGTGGCCTGGAAACAGCTGGAGTAAAATGTGGATATTTGCAAAGTAAACTTAAGAAATCACACAACAGGAAAAAAAGTGCCAAGAACAGACAGACAGTGTCAAACCTGCAGCTTTTTGTAGGACATGTCATCTTTTCTCTGGGTACACTTTACACTGGGAACCAGAGTTTATTGAAAATAAGCAAATGTTACTTGTTTTTCTTCTTTTGGCACCTCAGCCTATCGCTTCTATGCTCTTGTGACACATCAACCCTCTGAACATCCTCCTTCACATCTATGGGCCTATTTTTCAGGTGTTCCTCATGGCAGCTCCTTGCTGCTCTGATTTAGTCTGAACCAAAGTTCGTTCGTTCGTTCGTTCGTTCGTTCCATCCATCCATCCATCCATCCATCCATCCATCCATCCATCCATCCATCCATCCATTCGCTTCCACTTATCCTATCTATACATTTCTTTAGATCCACAAAGACACAGTGAAGCACAAAAAGGCACCTGTGCTTTTTTGTGGCATGAAGCCACACTGCTGCTCACCGATGATCACTTCTCCTCTTAACCTAGCTTCAGCAACTCTCCTATGTGATCAACTTTATCCCTGTGTAGTTACAACAGATCCTCTCATCCCATTTATTTTGAGAACTGGTACACTTCTTTTCCTATTTTCCTCTCACTCGCCAATATTGTCTCAAAAAACCTGGTTAAAAAGTCCATTGGGCCAATGCTCAGCTTTTATTCCTCTAGAGCAACAATATCAGCTGAGTTATTCAGTAACATTTAAAATGCGTGAACAACTCAACTGCTACTGAATGATTAAAATTGTATGGTGAGGATAACTAAAACACAGAAAAATGATCCTGATTTTTGTTACCTTGTGGTATTTTTGCTCCTGATTGAATGCCATGAGGATCACCGAGAGCAGGAGATTGAGCACCACGAATGTCACAAAAACTATACAGGAACCAATGAGTAACCCACCAAGCACAGGATTGCTGGCCAGGACCTAGAAGATAGTGCCTCAGTTAGATGTTATTACCACTTTGAAACTAACTGACCAAATTGGAAATGACAGAAAAAGAAAAATGTTGACTTAATGTGTGCAAATCCTGAGACGATCATTCTCACCTCATCATAGTTAAAGATGCCTATCTGCAAACCGATGAGAGTCATGAGAGCATCCATGAAAGTTTTATAAGAGGATAGGTTCCAGCCATAAATCACGTTACACTGAAGGAGAGAAATTACCATTAGATCAGCAGAAGGACCGCTGAGATCATTCCTGCCCATCATGGATTTCAATTTTCATTAAATAATCTCGGCGATAATGGAGTGAGGTTACTTGATTGGTATTTCACGCACCGTTTAAAGCATAATGACACTGTACTATAACAGAATGAATTAGTTTAAATTTACGAATGTAATGAACACCACCTGCCCCGGCTCTCCAGTCAACGCTCATCACTATTCAAGTCCTCTAATGCACACAGTGGAAAAGATTAGCATCAGCTGTCCTTTTGTTTTGGACTTTTATGTAATTTATCAAACTACTGGATGGTTTTAATTTAAATTATATTGATTAGAGCAGCGGTCCCCAACCTTTTTTGCGCCACGGACCGGTTTATGCCCGACAATATTTTCATGGACCGGCCTTTAAGGTGTCGCGGATAAATACAACAAAATAAAACTAGTACCGGTACCGAAAAAAGAAGATTTATTCATAACACACGTGAAAAGACCCAGGAAAACCAAGTTAACGATAAAAACGATAACAAAATAACGCTGAAAACCGATAAAAACCCTGAAAACCACACATTTTGCACCTGAGCCTCAACTCTCGCGGCCCGGTACCAAACGACTCACGGACCGGTACCGGTCCGAGGCCCGGGGGTTGGGGACCGCTGGATTAGACAAAGTCAGATTTTTCAGTGTTTCCAAAGAGTTGAGTTCTTGACTTTTAAAACATTGTTTATTTTACTAAAAAGTGTATTTTCTCAAATTATTAAGATAAATTAATCTTTTTAATTAATTTTCAGAATAGATATATTTTTTAAATCTTTGTATTAAAGGCTTTAGAGAACATTTTTTTGCTTTGACTGAGCAGCACCGTTAAATCTGAGAGAAGTTCTCTTTTCAAGTTGTCCAAAGTGTTATAGTTTTCTCCTCAGATACACGGTTTTGAACAAGCATTCCCCATCTTATCTTAAAGACCTCAGAGTACTCTTCAGTGGAACCAGCTTACAGTTTGGATTCAGGAGAAAGACACAGCCTCTACTTTTAAGATTAGGCTGTAATTAATAACCCTCCCGACCGCCACCAAAAAGCGTTCTGTTCTTGTCCATGTAAATACAAAATTATTTATTTGCGAGGAGTCAAGATTTGGTCAAAGGAACCAGATACTTACTGCAATGGAATAAGCCAGCAACATGATCACAATGATCAGAAGAAGACCGCTTATGCTGGTCCAGGCTCGCTGCAGTGCAGCTGTGATCATGTTCATCTTTGGGTTAAGTCTAAGCAGGTGCCACAGTTTGACAGTGGCGAGCAGGACCAGGAAAGCCATCAGATATTGAAAAAGTGATTCTGATGTGCCTGTCTGGTAAAAACTGACAAACCTATAAAAACAGGAAAGATGTGGAGTAAAAAAAACAACCCACCAAATAACACCAAGCATGGGAGAGGCATGTTTTTGCAGTTAAACAGCTAAAATTAAAGCAGAGTTTTACGTTAATCTCACTTGTCGTTGTGGTTTTGGTAGTATGCTATATCACGGTTCGTGATCAGAGTCCTCTGGATAAAGGCGGCCACGGCACTCCAGCTCAGCAGGATGATAGAAAGCTCCAGAAGGTTCCATTTGTTCTTGAAGTAAAGCCAGCGCTGCTGCTTCATTAATTTCCCCTTTCCAGGAAAAGAAGTGAGAGCAACAGCTCTTATGTAATCCAGCAGGGGGTTGTCTGCATGCTCATGCATTTGTTGAGGTTTTAGCAGGAACACCACCAAACATATGTTGACAATTTGCACAAATAAAAGTGCTGATTTGTCCCATGATGTCCAAATGCATGTGAAAATAATCTGATCATATTTAATGAAAGTCTCAGTGCTCACATAAGAGGTTTTTAAGTATAAGCATTTACTGTATACTGTTTATCTAACCCTAAAAATCTTTATGAGAGAGCAATACAAAGATAGATAAAAATAGCACATTTATGGATATTTAGGCTCCTTAATAATTGAGATTATATGTTGTCTAAAGCTCTTACTGTAGTTAATTTAACATGCAGTCTTTGGGACTTCCAGGTGAATTTCAGAGGGGGTGTAGCTACATGACATCTTGACAGATACAGAAAAATAAGCTGTGTGCTTATGTCACCATAATAATCTTAAGGGACTGCAACAAAGGGCACACAATAGGAGCTTATTGGCTCAGAAATTACAGTTAATGGTCGACACCCACGATCACAATGAGCCTGAATGAAGTGAAACGACGTGATTAACATGTGACTCAGTGATGCACTAAAAAGCAAAAGGATTATTACGAATGACAAATAAGATTAATGCTATTATATCAGCATCAACTTTGTAATTTCCTCGTAATTACAGTACAGTAGAGCTGCACAGCATTTGACATGCTCTGATTTAGCTGCTAATTGCTTCTGGATTAACAGGCAGTAACGACTTAATAAAAAATGATTAATAGAAACATGCAGAGTGGCTTCATTGACTGTTCAGCCTCACGACACTCGTAGTTAATCCACGTTAGACTAATTCTTGCCGATCACAGTAACAAACAGTAACTGCTCACTCTCAGGAAAATAATGGTCAGGAAACCAAAAAGTGATGATGATGCCATTCTAAGTTTGTTTAAACCTCATTGGCTAAATGAAGTTAGTCTATTTAACTGGATACATAGAAAACAATATTTGGAACTAGATTCCATTATGTATTAATAATGTTTGTATTTACCTGATTGAACATGTAATAGAGGATGAAAAGCATATAAATGATCTCAGCGGTCATAATGCAGATGTGGAGGCCGTCACCTGGCAGGTAGAGATGAACACTCTGCATTTCACTGTTTAACTGAAAGGCTCCTGCAAAGTCAGAGAGAAGACTTCACTTACATGCGTACAGCTTAATGTGATCTCAATCATAGGCTGTCGGAGTTCTCAGTATGAAGGTGTAAAAAGGGAATAAATGTAGATTGGAGTTACATATGAAAAGTAATAAAGTCTGATGTGTTATCCATTCTATAGTCTTCTTTAACAAAGCTTTAGATGCATTACAGTTCTCCTTACCTACAGCAGGGGACTCCAGCAAAAGCGTGACAATGCAGAGGAGATTCACGTTTGCATTATAAACAGTGAACTCAACAAAGATGGCCCGCGTGTAAACATCGAACCACATATTGTTGAACAGATAGTCGAGGGTGCTGTGGATAAATATTAAAGAATTAATGTTGTTAATATATTCCATATGTTCATTTTAAAACCAACCAAGAAGACTATTAACTCTCAGACAACACAGCATCTTGGGTATTCTTTCGATTTTTCTTAAGGTAGAGACCTGGTTGCAGTTTGTAAATCTGGGCCGAGCTCCACTGAAAAGCCTCCCCCTCTGTAGCGCGCCAATTCTCCCCAGACGGGGTAAGCTCTGAGTTGAGAGTGTGTCTGGTACGTCCAGGGACTGGAAATGCTTGCAGAGATGTTATTTCCAACAGACGTGTTCCAGCCAGGTCCGTAGGAGCCCATGTCCTCCGCTTCCCATGAATATGGAGCGCTACAGCCTGGCACCATCTTTAGCATGGGGCCTGCAATCTCACACGAGTTCTTCTTCACTCTCAGTTGACGAAGACGTGCATTTCCCAGAAGCTTCGAGTTTCCATCAGTGATGAATCCTGGAACAGTATTTTACATTTCACTCTTATTGTCATTTATTTTTCATTTGAGTAGGCTACGGTCTTTTTAGGTCGTACCTACACGCACCTGCCCAGCTGCAAAGATCATTGCAGTTCAGGATGAGAAACCTTTGTGTAGCATGTATATATTTATAGATTTAGCTAAAAGGTTCAAGTCAAAGCACTCTAACATACGCTGGGAAAACTGTCATGTGTCTTGTGTTGACAAGATTACAAAAAAAAACTAGACCTCTGACCTTCACCTCAAGATCTGAATGTGTGTAATCCTTTTAGTTGATGCACCTATTTGAAAGTCCTAGCTTATCTTGTTCTCAAGTTATCGTGTTTACAAAGTCGGGTGTCCACGCTGCCTGCCCGACCACCTGGCAGGGTGACAGCAGTACTCCACCAACCTTTAACGGCTGAGGGATAAAAGGGCACATGTAAAAAAGAGGCAGGAAATATAGAATAATAGATAATAATAATCTGTACTTCCTGCACCAAAGTTCAGATTTGATATCACTGCAATCTCAGTGAAGACTTAAGGCACAATATTTAAAATAATACACAGATATTAATGAAATGACACTTGACACAAAACAGTTGCTTTGACATAAAGCTGGATTAATCTGTTCATGTGTTCTGCTTTAATAAACAAAAAAGTCTTCTAAAACTTTTATGAAATAACAAAACAAACCATCGAATCGAACCTCGAACGAATTCACCTGTTCGTGTAGATATGGTTATATCCCTTCTGTATGTTCTGCTATTGGAACGTTCTAAAAAAGGTTCAACACTAACCCTTAAAAGTAAGAACACAACTACACAGTGAAGCAGAATAAACAGCTTTAGGTCAGAAATCATGACTCCTTGTTGAAAGTCATCAAATGCTTTCCACTTCCACTCTGATAACATCCTTGTATGGACTTTTGTTGCTCTTTGCAAAACCATTTCTCCCATAGTCCTTTGATAACAGTCTACTGAGCCTGCAGATTAGAGGAGGTGGCCAGTAACTGGCAACGTCTACAACAGAGATAAAAGCGAAGCCCTGTCCTGTTTGACTGTCCTTTTTGTAACAAATATTTACCTGGATATTGTCCAAAGAGGTTACTGAGTAGAGATGTCTTGGCCCAGTTGAATACATCTTGAATTGCCATGGTGGCTGGGGCGTTTCCACAGAAGCTTTGTTTAATGTGTGTGTTTAGGTAAAAAGCATTTGGATCTCTCTGGCCATGTGCCACCAGCAGCAGCATCCACAGGAACCCCATGTAGACTGAAACATACAGGGGGATTAAGTCAAACCCAGCATTAATTTCAGGTCAGACTTACAACATCCCTGGAAGATAAGTTGTAGTCAAAATTATTATATTTTTTCTGCAGTTTCTGTCGTTGATGAAGATTTCCTTCAATTTGTTTTAATCAGGTTAATTCGCAGTTCTTTGTGTGTCTACTTACTCAGTATCTCCTTGATTAGAGCAAAGGCTTTCTGTTCCAGCATCCTGTTCCTCCTCATTTTTTCTACGTCTGCCAGAGGCGGCGGCTCATAAACACTGCCATAGCGCACAAACATTTGTTCACCTGTGGATGAAGTTTGTTGCCAAAGAAATGTTCAGTATTTAAACAAAAGAGGAAGAAAGTATGCTTTCTAGAGTTTTTCTTGATATTTTACCGATATTTCTGTGGTTTCTTTCAAATTGAACATTTTGAAAATCTTCCTCGTCGACTTTTTTAATCACAAGAGCAAAGAAGATTGCAAAACAAAGCACCTGTTTTGAGAGGCATGAATAAATGCAGTGGTTTATTTCGAGTAAATATTTAAATTTACAAAAAATTATCTATATTAGAAACGTTAAATTATAAGAAAATTGTGTAACTGAAATTTTAACTGTGCAGGAAATCTTAAGGGTATGTATATAACAGACAAATGTTCTTCTCACCTTCAGCGGCTGAATAAGGAGGACACTCTGAAAGAAGGAAATAACCATGGATACCAACCAACTTATGGAGCGCGGTTTTCCAAATTTCAAGCCAGACAGCATTGTGAAATAGCCTGATACGACACTGGTTGCGATCACCAGCAGCCAGCCAAAAAAAATAAACCACCAGGGTAGACCTCCGTGACAGCACGTCCTTTCTTTCTCACCGCCATCGCCATCAGTGCTGTCTGACGGACTGGCCCTGTAAACACGGAGCGACAGAACAGCAAGTAAAATTACATTTCCTTTCACCAATATGAATTTCAATAGCATTAACATGTAACTTTACAGAGCAACGAGTAAAAATGTTTTTGCAAAGTAATAGGCCATTATCCTAACATCGTGTATACATGTTTAAATCAGTACTGCTCTCCATATTATACTACTTTAGGGCCTTTACCATATAAAGCACCGTGAGGTGACTGCTTTTGTGATTTCCTTCTATATAAATAAAACTGAACTGAAAAATTGAATTGAATATGCTCAATAATGCAGAGGTAGGAAGTACAACTATTTTGTTAGTCAAGTACTTGAGTATTTATGTTCAGCTGTTAACTTTTACTCTCTACATTTTTACCCAAATATTTATACTTTTCACTCCTCACATTTTCAAACCAGGCTCATTACTTTAGGTTTAAGACAACTGAGGGAAGTTTTTATTTCACAGCTGCCTTCAAACATCTGAGTGATCTGAGGCTAAATGGTGGAAACAGTAACACAGAAAAGTAATCCTACTGTTGTATCTATCACTGGGGCTTTACACATACAAAGAGATCAAAGAAGCAAAAGCTTTTGATAACTCATATTTTTTGCATCATTCATCACGCTACAGTCAGGGGTTAAAGTGGGCTGAAGCATTGCACAATTCCTGGCTGCAGGAGCGAGCATAAAGGGAAAAGAGGAAAACAGAACAGGAAGAAGAGGTTCATGCTCAGAGTTAGGTTACATGAAATGTAGCAGAGATGAATTTGAATTTGAGCTGATGACACATAGATCCATCATCTGAAACTGATCGAGTAATAGCACAAAGTTCATTTAGCTTTGCATAAAAATACTTGATATAAATGTGCTTCAAAGAGCTACTTTTTACTTTCTCACTTTGAGTACATTTCAGAGCCTATTTTTTTTTTTTCATCTTTTACTTGAGTAAAGAAGTTGAGTCAGCTTTTTCTGGAGTGTACTTAATACTTTACTAGTATTTTTTTAAGAACCTGTACTTGTACTTTGGCACTTTTTCTACCTCTGCAGATCAGCAATTAGACTTCAGTTATTTCACTCATAGAACACCCATTTTGATGATTTAAAATTTAAAGTCACAATCTTGAAACCCTCATAGATTTTATTGTTTATTTTTGAAGTTTTTTAATAGCTTACTGTGCAGGCTCATGCATATTTTGACTAGTGAAATTTTGTGCTCTAGCTCAACGTATTTTAATGATTGAATTGTGCTCTATTTTGATTTACTGTGAGTTTAAAAATGGTGTTTGTTGGTCCTTTTTCTCATATTGCTTTTGTAGTTTCTTTGATAATTCTTACAGAACATTGCTGAGGTTTTGTTATTGCTTTGATATGTAGGGACGTCTGTCTTTTTAAAATACTTTGCACACAGGTGCTGGTTGAGTGCGAGCCAGGGTATTTAATCTAGGCTGTGCATGTGTCAGTCCCTGAGGAAGACTTTGAGTCGATACACGTTGGTGTGTTTTGCTTGCTGAATTGTTGCGAGAACAAATTTGTTATATGATTTTATCCTCAGAGTGCCTCAACAACCCCCGTCTTTGTGTTGAGTTTTAATTTTATCAATTAAAAGCGTTGCAGTGACTATAATAATTAAAACAAAGACATACAGCAGCTATAACTGCAGTTAATTCCTCCAAGATAAAATAAAATGTTCTAGATGGATGTGACATCTAACTGCACCAGCGCGGTCCTCTTACAGAGTGACTTTCATACGTTTTGTTGGTGGGTTCATCTGGAACGCCTCTGTTGGATGCAACGAGTTGATCTTCAAGCAACTCCTTCGTGCTCTGGACTTGCTGCAGCGCCTGTTTGTAGCTGTGTGGATTCGGGAAGCCTGAGGGACCCAGCTGACTTAACTCACTGTCGATGCGACACAGTTGTCTGTACAGATACTGGCTTTTGTTTCTGTTCTTTTGAATCACCCCCTCTGCCGATGCTGGATAAGCGCTGCTATCTGAAAATGTACATATGTTATTACTTGGAAATCTCAAGGAAGCACATGATATGATGTGTTCAGAAAGCAAAAATTGCTTTGTTTGCAGAAATGTGATTGTTGGCAGCGTTTTCAAATTCTGTCTTTATTTGTTTCAAACAACCACTTTGTCATATAAGCAAGTATCTTCTGAATGATTTCAGAACTCTGCAGTGTCCGTCCTTTCAGGCAAATTTTCATCTTTTATGCCTCTTTGAATTAACAGCTGATTAAAAACAACGTCCATCAAATTTGTAGCACGCCACTTAAATTTGCTTTGCATGTTATTTAAAAGCAAAAGAACTGACACCAACCTGTTTGTGAGACCTTCTGATATGTAAGTACTAATTTGACCCTTAATGCGAGAGCTGTGATCATAAAGTTGTCTGACTACACTTGTGAAAAGTCCAAAGGTCGAGTTAGCTGATCTCCCCTCTGGTTTGTATCCAGAGGCACTCGAAGACATGAATCCTATTCTACGCACTCGTATGTGGTGCAGAGTTAACATGTAAAAAATTTGTGTCCAACTGACCCCGGCTTCAAACCAAAGTACTTCTCAGTAGACCTCACCCCAATGGCAAAGCATCGCTCGAGGAAGATGCAGCATTCACCATAAATTCATTTTCTAGGCTCAGACAGTCAGCGTGTTCTAAGGTAACATCCTAAAGAGCCATGAAACCCAGAAGATTTGCTGTACACCGCTTCAGTGTGGTGTGTGCTGATACTCAGTGGCACGCACCACAGTTGAAGAGGCAGGTGATTTTGGCCTCAGCAGCACAATCATTCATCAGCAGGCGCCAGATTTGGCTCCCTGCAATTTTGCTCTTGTTTTTAGAAAGCTACTTGCACTTCAGTGGCCACTTGATCTCCTCCAGTGTGTCACGATGTCCGTGCTTCAACTTTAGTTTTGTTTTTCTGAACAGTATAATGTTGAAACTGATATAGAAGTACCCAAGAATATGTTCTTAACGGGCAGGTCGCGCAAACTTAAATAAGATGGGGGTTTGGGGCAGTGTTGCAGCACTTTTAGTTGATCATGATCAATTATTAACACGAGAACTCACCTGATAGCTGAGGCTGTGTTTCTGTCTCGATATTTTCACTAGCTGTGTTATTCTGTGTGATTAAGTCTTTCAACACAGAAAGTATAGCATTGACATCATTTTCTTGTCCAGGTACAAACTTAATCTCCTTGCATGCGACGTTGCTTTTCATCGTCTTAGAGAGCGAGTGGGCAATTCTTGTGATGTCCTAAGGGGAAGCACATTCAATACCGAATTTTGATACCAAATGAAGTGTATGCACATTAGAGAAATTCTTCTAAACCCACAAAACCATCAGTATTTGTAACACGTACAAAAAGGTTTGTCATAAGGCTTGGGTGCCAGTTTAGCAGCACCTTAATATTAAATGCAGAAACACAAAAACAGGAAACACCTACCTTAATGATAACATCTAAAGACACTCTGTTAGTCATGTCCGTTGTGGCAGAAGAATCTTGTGTGTTCTTTTTCTTTTTTTTGCGCTGGCAACAAGAAAACTCCCGAGGACGAGTGAATCTGAAAATACTGACTATGAGGATATTGACGGGAAACATGATGAGGGAGCTCTGAACTCCAATCATGAACTGCTGCCAAGTAAACTCAAAAGTTCCTGAAAATACAAATGGGAAATAGATTAATTAGATTTGGACTTTTTTACACTTTTTTAAAAGTAAATTTAATGGCAATACATTTTTGATGTACCTAGGTCCATTACTTGGTCAGAGGGATCTTTTGGGATCCCATAAAACATGATACTGGTTAACATGGTACAGAGCAGCAGAGAAAAACAGCAGGACACTCTCTGCACACGGGTGAAGTGGCTGCTCGGTGGTCGACTGATCACCGAAATCCAGAGGTGTCCGTCATTGAAATCCTTTGTTGTCTTTGTGAAGAACAAATTACTGAAAGATAAAAGCAACATTGTAAAAATCAAATGTTTTAAACCTTCATAAACAGCTAATTAGTGATGGATTAGCATCACATTTTAATCTTTTTCTAATTCCTGTAAAACACTATTGTAGATCTGAAGCATTTGGAGGTTTTAGAGCCTAAAGAAAAGCGAATAATCCCCACTAAATCACCAGATCAGCGCTTAAACCAAATATTTAGCTACTCAACTGGGATGAGAAGAAAGTGGCAGCTTTTACTGGGTTTCATTTCGTCTTTGGAAATTCAGCTAAATTCAAATAAAACAATAAATTGTTCTGTAGTCACATTTTTTTATTCTTTCAGCTGGTTCCCTTAGTCACCATGGTAGATCATCTGCCTCTATCTCACCCTATCCCCAGCTTCTTCTGTCACACCAACCCACTGTATGTCCTCTATCACATCATCCATGAATCTTCTCTGTTGTTTTCTTCTTTTTCTCCTGCTTGGCAGCTCAGCATCCTCTGTCCAGTGTGTCCACTCTCCCTCCACCTTGCATTTTAATCATACCTGGGCCTAATAATTTCTTTCTGGTAGCCTTGTGAAAGTCCACAAGCACTGGTAGATTTTTCAACGAGTTGAAAAGTAAATTCTGGCTGCTGCTTTGTGAAAGTGAATTTCATTAAAAAAAAAAATGATAGTTTACCCTGCCTGCTGCAAACATAACATTATCCAAATGGAACTCCAAACCATGAATTCGATTGAATTTGCATTTGATCAGTACTCCCAATCTGAGTTTCATGTTCAGCCTCTAGACAGAGTGCTTGTACGTGTAATTCTGCTACCAAACGTACCACCAGGCTTTGCGCTTACCTGAACCTTTTTAGATCCATCTCTGTTGCAGCAGGAAATATTTTATCGAGGGAACAGTCATCAATGTCTACCGACAGCCAGGAATTACATAGAAAATGCCATTTCTCCTCTGTCTGTAAATCCTGCACCATGACATTGCCTACATACCTGAGAAAAGGCAAACAATGTAAATGCAAGATGCAATCATGTGACCTCTGCTTTGCTCCACGTGACACCCACAAAAGTCAGTAGAAGACATATTACTTAAAATGACAGCTGAATTGCATTTAAAGACCATGTTTTCCTTAAAAAAGCAACAATAATTATCTTTAAGATCAGTGTAATTGGGACCGGATTCACACTGTATTCACCTTAATGTCCAATCATTGTGGTGTTCTTGGTCAAACAGTATGTTTCTAATGACTCAGAAAATACCATAATTGTCGAGATGCCTTTCTTTTGTGTGGTTGTGACATTTCTTTTTTTCCTACCAGGCAGAATGGCTTCCTGAATTGTTGTGCCATAGTCTGATGCCCTGCAGGTCTCCCAGGGAGAAGGGCGTAGTTAGCAGGAACATGTCCACTGCTCCCCTTTCAAACACACGTTTCTTTGAATCTGTCAAGTGGTGAGGCTCGCTGTGTCCTTCTGTGCCCAGCAGAGTAACTGTCACCTAAAATAATCAATTTTGTGCATGAAAAGTATAAAACTGAAAACAATACCATTCTGATTCCATATATGAGAGCAATGGTAGCGCCTTAGTACTGGTTTAAACTGTTTCTGGCAATATATTAGGGAAAACTTCAAATAGTAATAGAAATACGGACTTGATCAATTTTTGTCTGTTTCATACAGTTAGAATAACCACTGTAAAAATAACAATTAAGATTTCACTGTGTGTAAGTGTGAGAGTCTGTGTGCAGTGCATATGATACACACAGTGCTGTGCATGTATTTATATTTTGCTAGGAAACAGGTTACAGAATTTCATTAAACATGAGCTCGTAACATGCTAACATGCTAACAAGCTCGTAGGTCAGTGTTAACAGCAAGAAAAACATCCCCGACGTTAAGACACACAATGTTTTACCATCATTTACAAAACTGGTAAGATGTTAGCAACAAGTAGAAAAGTAAGAATTTACCAAAATACTTCTTTACAGTCTGTTTTATTAGTTTCTTTACTTTCCATCCAGAGGAGTTGCCACCGGTTGGACATTAAAAAATGCATGTTTAAGCTCCACTCTCGTTAACTTTCTTCTTCTTCTATTCTATCTGATGAGATAGATATTAAAGCATGTGCATGTGCCTTTTCTTTAATATGTAATTGCATACATCAGTCTGGGAATACAGAAAAGAAAAGACACAAACAATGTACTTTTTCACATAAAGTTACTGAAAGAAAAAAAAAATCACTGAAAAGTTAGTACAGACAGAAAATACGAGTGATGAGATGAGCAGCCTAAGTGATCAGTACAGAGCATGTGCTGAAACCCAAGTGCAAATCTGCCTGTAGCTTAGTGTTAGCAGAACATGCTAAAAAAACACATATATTATGGGGCCTAATGTGTCGGCAGAAAGAGCAGGTGTATGAAGCCCACCACCTAACGAAAGCTGAGTATTCACAAGCCTATTTTAGAACTCGCCCTTAAGATGGAGCTGATGGAGCAACCCCAGAAGTCTTTGGTTATTGAGTGCTTCACGGTGTTTCACTGCCAGCGAAACATGAAGAGTTGCTGAATGGCGTATTGTGTGTTTGGGTAACACAGATGAAAAAGTTCTTGTTTGTGGTGAACAGTGTTGATCAAGTTACTTGAAAATAGTAATTAGTTACTAATTACTGATTACTTCTCCAAGATGTAATCCTGTTACTTTACTGATCACTTGTTTTCAAAAGTAATTAGTTACTTTATTACTTAGTTTATAAAAACATGAGACACAACCTCAATACATAATAAAGCGAAAGACCTTTCAGCCCAGTTCTTTTTCTGCATAATCCATCATTATGTAAAATGTAATCAAATGAAAAAGTCTCTCTTTAAAACGTGTTTTATTGGTTTTAATCTTTTAACTTTAAGCATCAAGCAAAAATTTAATTATATGCAATATTCTCTGTGAAATGTGTTTAACATTCAAACCTATTTTCTGCATATTCCAGCTTATAAAATAAAATAATGTTTTGTGTTTGCACTCACTCTTTCAAATAAAATCTAAGACTCAGCGGCACTGGGTCCTGTGGCTCTTAAATCTATTTTCATCTATTTAGCAGGAGTGGGGCGGGTGGAGGTTTGCCCGGTGCCTCAGCAGTCATGTCAGTGGGAGGATCCGGGGATTTCTCTGTGAATTTCACATTCCCGTGGCGGTGTGCTCGGTGCTTGCTCAGATTTAATGTTTAATTTTTCGCTGTAGAAAGAAGGTTTTTTTTTCCACGCAGAGTGAACAGCAAACGCTAATGTTTTTGTCACTTACAGAATCAAACTCAAAGTAATGCCAGTACTTCCAAGCTTTAAACGCCGCATGGTCGTACCTTCTCTCCTGCACTCCATATTATTCATTGTTGATCTGCACATGGACGTTGCTGCCACGGACGTCGCACGCTTGTACGTCCTTGTCGTGAGACACGCTCACAAACAAAATCACGGTTTAGTAACGCAGTAACGCAGGGTGCTTATGGGAGAAGTAACAGTAATCTAATTGCTTTTTTGGCAATAGTAATCCCTTACTTTTCTCATTACTTGAAAAAAGTAATCGGATTACAGTAACGCTACTGCCCATCTCTGGTGGTGAAATTGTAAAAAGATGAGCTGCTGATAAGCAGACTGAAAACAGAGAACGTGCATCTCATGATGTTTCCACAAGTCTAAAGTAACTTTGTGATAAGTGTGACTTTCACTGAACACATGTACCTGAGAGGAAGTGGAGGCTCCTATACGATGCCCGGTGCAGACACTCAACAGGTAGCGATACTCATCCATTGGATCATTGTCCTCCAGCTCTGTCACCTTTACCTGTTATTCAGCCAACAAGCAAAAATATTATATGGACATGAGATGGAGACGCTATTCCCAAACAGAAAAGCTGTTCACATATTAGCGTTCAACTATCTATCTAGAAACTATCTATCTATCCAGAGAGAGAGTTCATGTAAGAATATAGAAGATGCAGAGAGATACAAGTGTGTATTTTAGAAGTGGCTGAAATGACCTTAAGCTTCAAGGATCAAACAGATGAGAAGTGAGCTACAAAGTCTTTCTAGCTATTTTCTTTATTCTCTAACTCATACACCTCCAGGTTTTCACAACATCAAGCGTCCCCTGGAGCCTAAAACACAACTGTTTCCACAGAAAACACCTCAGAACAACTAACATATAAGTTGTTGTTGTGTTTTTTTTTAAGATATATGATATTCCTAGGAAACAGACAAGCCTTTTGTTATTTTTAATCTGTTCTTCAGTCCACGAGAGATGCAATACCTTGACTGTGTCTTGAATATCTTTTCGTCTTGCCCACACGAGGACCAAGAGATATGCCAAAAAGAGTGCCGCGACGAAGCACACAACCACAGGATTATCGGCAAAGGTTGCAAATAGCTCAGCAGTGCGTGACGGGTCGACAAGGTTGGGAGTGACAAAGAAGGAGTTCCCAAAGAAGGTGAGGTGGTTGCAGAGGCACTGGGTTTCTAAATGCGTGGTATTGGCACCAACCTTGAAAGACAACAGCTTATATTTCCATTATTGTTTAAGCAACGCCTCACTGTACGTGTAGCAGATTGAAATGTTGCACTTACTCTGCATCCAGATTTGCTCCAGTCCAGTAGTGATTTATTCCAAAATTGACATGAGGTTGTGATGGGCGTAATTGATAAACTGGCATTTATAGATTTTATACCTGGGCCCACTATGGGTCTCACAACAAGATAATGCACTCCAGTGTTGCCCTTTAAATCCTCAGGGTGCAGGAGCCATGTGTATTTCTCCTCTGTGCAGGCACATGAGACACAGTCAAATCTCACTTCAGTCACATTAGAAGTGGAAAAAATCTTGTCACCACAATTAAGCAAAGGCATTTCTTACCTTGTGTGGCTCCCTGCTGAGGCATCTCTGTTGCCGCTACATAATTTGTCTCAGTAGGGTAGTCATTATAACCAAGGAGGACTTTGAAGGGTAAAGGAACCTTTGAAGGCATCATCTTTAAAAGGTTGGACATGCAAGACAAAATCTTATGAATGCGCAATCTAAAATAAAATCATGAATTTCCTTCATGAAAGAATAAAGAATATAATTAGTAAAACTATGATTGGCTGCAGTCATCATAGTGCTACAGTGTAGCAAAGATATGAAGTTTTAGGGAGGGTAACAGCGTGGCTCTACATATTTGACATGACAATCTGTCAGCGGTTAATCACTATGACATTAATTTACATCAAATAAAGATTCTTCTGATGTAGGTGATGAAATGTGTCAGAAACTGGTACATATATTCGTGGTCTCCAGGAGATGACCTGCAATAGCTGATCTTTTAATGCAAAACTGCCATGTAAAAATTTTCTTTAGCCTCGTCTTGTAGCTACACTTTCTGCTAACAGTTAGCAATGTTAGCATGGTCACAAGCAAAAGTCACGCTGAACAGAATGTAGCCTCTGTATGTAATGTAACCATAATATAACTGTCCACTAAGCATGTTTGCTTCTTCTAATTTCAGGAGTCGACATAAAAGAACAAGTCACTGAACCTTTAGAACCAGGGTAGAGTTCGCTGAAGGAATATCAATAACCGTTGTGCTGAAGTTCCCCAAGTCCAGAATAGTGGTGTTCACTTGTTCTCCAGCAAACCGTGGAAACATGATCTGAAGTCAGATGTTAGAAAGCAGTTATCCACTGTTTCAAAATGTAGCCACTTTAACATATTTTAAACTTGTAAAATAGTTACATGCAAGTAACATATTAATTAGTACTACTACTACTATTAATTGTACTACTATTTAAAAGTAGTAATCCCTCCCCAGAATTACATCAGGCCCTTTTCTATTATATAATTTTTTTTGTCATTGAGGGAAAGTATTTGCATAAGTATTTAATCCTCAAGTAAAATATGACTTAGCACTTGGTGGAGAAATTGAAAGCAGTAAAATGTTTCTTGTAGGTGGTCACCACCTTCTCTCACATCTAGGGAGGGATTATAGCCCAGTCCCCTTTACAGAAACTCTCTAAACTCTCCAGGTTTCTTGGCTTCTTCTTGGTGACTCACAGTTTCAGCTCTCTCCCTAGATTATCAAATTCTGGAGATTGGTTAGGCCACTCCATGACCTTATTGTGATTCTTTTTTAGCCAGTGTTTTAGCCATTGATAGGAATTCTGGCCAACAGATTCACCATCTTCACTTCTGTCACAAAACTATTCTTAATATGCATTTCTCAAAAGTCCCCAGAAACAAGTCCTCTCAAAAGGAGATTGAAAACAGTAAGTGTGGATGCTGTAATGTTGCTACACTGACCTGAATATCCTTACTTAAGTTTTCCACAGGGATAACAGACCCTTCTTTTGTTGTGAGGGATAAATAACCTATGAATCTGCTGATGTCCCATCCCACCTTCCAACAAAATGGGTTTACATCTAAGTTCAGCATCTGAAAGTGTAATTCAAAGATCAGGTCAGACATTAGACGTTAGGATGATTGAGCAAAATTGATTTACACACATGTACATATCCACAGCACAAACACTCATAGGCACATGGGTATTGACGTACTCGCACATCCACTGGTTTGTCTGAAGGAAGTATGGTAGTGGGTAGTTGTGGGAGAGAAAATGTGATGCAGGTACAGTTGGTAATATTTACGGAGCCTGTGTACAAGACTGCTGGTAAAACTCTGTAAGAAAAGATCAGGAGATCCACATTAAACATGTGCTTCTCTTAAATATTAGTTTGCAAGTTTAACAGCTCTGGAATCAATAAACTATTAATATACAAAGTAAAATGTGTTTTCATTGCGACTTGGCTACTTGTAACCACGTTATGGTAGTTATGTTAACAACTGGAGGGGACATAAATGTGAACCACTGTCACTTCAAAGAGGCTCAGTAAGAGATCCTTTTACTATATAATGTTGTCAGTATAATAAGCCACTGTAAAAACAAAACTGGATTCAATCTGGATTGTCACAGATTCTGCCTTTACTGTAGTAAACGGATATTTTTAGGACATAGTCACTCCTCAGCGCTTTCATAGGTGCCACACAACATTGTTTTATGGAAAATGGAAATGGAAAATGTGAATGTGGCACTTACAAATGTGGATTGTACAAGATGGACATTATATTTCTTCATTTCCATTTAATACTTGTACAGCTGCTGTTATTGTGTATATATATATTTATATTTCTTCATACATTCTTATATATTTCTATACTGTGTATTGTGTATTTTGTTGTACAGTTATTCTATTTTCAACTTTAATTTATATATTTTATCTTATTCTTTCCCAGTTAAATTTACCCTTCATTCTAATTTGTGTTGTACAGTTATTTCATTTTTAACTTAAATTTTTATATTTTATTTTGTTTTATTTTATTCCTTCCTAGTTAAATTTGCTCTTTTTAATTCTTATATTTATTTCCTATCTTATTCATAGCTTTTTCATTTTCCTTTAGGTCACGAGCAGTTGTGTAAGCATTTCACTACATATCGTACTGTGTATGACTGTGTATGTGACAAATAAAATTTGAATTTGAATTTGAAACATCTGTATTTGCTGAATTTTCCATGTGGTTTATGCAGGTTTTCCTTTATTTTGTCACCCATCCGTAGACAGGTGACTGTAGGCTTCAGCTTTTTAGTATACCAGCATCAGTGAGATTTTTCCAGTTCAAATTTCTGGGACATGTGGTTAATTTTTGTTTGATAACTTTGTCTTGCATTCGAAGTGAAACTTACCTTCTGACAAATACTTTAACGTGCGTTTTCTGAATTATGCTTGAGTCCCCATTGAGCTCCATAAAGACCAACATCGCACTCTGTATATTGTACAGGGCCCCAAGAAGGCCATCTGAGGTGATTTTCTGCAACACACAACATTTAGAATAAGAAATAAAACTGATTTTAAATACAAAAAGGTTTTTTTTGAAGAGACAGCAGATATTGCTGGGAAGTGATATTGATTTGCATATCTAACATTAAAAGCTACCACGATTCCCCAGAGAAATAAACACAATCAGTATCGGCCTCATAAGACTCACACTGGGACAATAGTCGAGCATGTTGCTTATGCCCTCCACAATAATGTTGGCTGTGGCAAAGACTTCAGTTGCGTTTAGATCCATGTGGAGGAGAAATGAACTCAGGGTTGCGAACAATGATGCGGCCCTTTCCTGAAGGTGGAAATTAACTCACAGTCACAGACATGTATTTGGGAGAAATTATGAAGATATTAACATTTTTGAATTGTCAAAAGCTTTAAAATGTGGTCCTCATGTCCCACCTTTAATTTTAAAAAAAGCCCTGTCCACCAAACATTTACTTCCCATTAAGAAGGGAGCTACAGTGAAAGCAACGTACATCAGTACGCATTGCAGAGAGATGTCTACAGTCCTTACTGATGGATTCCTCCTTTTTTGAACTTCTCTACAGTACCTGTGCTGATGTATTGAGTTCAGTCCCTTTCTTGACGAGAGAAGCAAGTGCTGTGGCTAACACCTGAACGTCTTGTAGAGTTTTGTTGAGATTTTCATTTACTATAGCAATCAATATGTCCAGCATCTTCTGTCGAAGCTTCAGACACCAACAAAATAAATGCATAAAAAAGTGACATATTAGAATTTTACAGTAACAATGTTGTTCATTCAGATTCAAACATTTCCTGATTCACAGAGATGGTTTTTCCTTTCCATCCACCCTGTCTGATTAAGTTTGGAAATGAGACCTGTGTTTTCTTGAGAAGCTGTCAAAAAGATGTAAAATTACACACAGAAACTTCCTTTGAATGAATCAACTGTTGGGCGGCTCCTAAAGCATGCCCTATTAAAGGCCTGTACACACTGACTGCAATCTGAATACACAACAACAAAAGGAAGAAATGGAGATTCTGGGTTCATCCAAATCTCACAACAAAGAAGCAACAGAGAAAATTTGGTGGTTTGATTCATAACTGCATTATGACTGTTTTTGTACATATTTTAGGATGTCAGTGGAGCTGTCCAGACTCTTTTTGCAAAATTACACGGTTGATGTTAACAGCTGCATTAACAATACGTGAGCCTGAAAAAATTTTAACCCATCCGGTGTGTAAAGGCCTTAAAAGTTAAAAGCTTGCTTAGCCCTGCTGGCAGCACAAGGCTCTTCACTGGTCCTATCCTTAAACAGGATGAGATTTGCTACCTTTTGCCTATCTGCTTGTCCTGCAGGATCAGATTGGTCGTTAAGTTCATTGGCCACAGAACTGAAGAGTTGTCCAGCGACTTCTGGTGACAGCTGGCCTTCTGCCTTTAGCTGATCCAAGATGTTCTCTATTGAGCTTAAGCTCAAAGTTGAATCCATAACCTGATGAGAAGAAAATATTTTCTCACAGTACTACAAAATCAGAGCATTTCCGTACTCTGGATCTTTTCTCGTCAGTACATGCATCCTATTTGTGGCATACCTGTGCAGTTATAGTGGTGCTGAGTACTGTTTGGCCTTCACCCGTTGCAGTTGCCAGTATATTCAGTTTGTAGTTAGAATTGCTGTCTCCGAGAGGAAGGAAGATGAATTTTACTTCATTGCTCTGACTGCATCGCAGAGTCTTACCTGATAAGGTTCAAACAAGAGAGTTTCTATCATTATTAGATTTCTAGTGAAATATACTCCATTGTGTTTGTAGCTAAATGAATATTATGAATATTTCAGTATTGGATTATTAATCACACTACTAGCCAATCACATTATATGGTGCTACGATAATAGTAGCTGCATCCCTCACTTGCTTACCTGTCGCTGTACGCATTTGAGCCCTCTGTCACCTGACTTCCCTAGCTGTTACAGGTAGGAGTCATGTCACTACTGCCTCAGTCTGAATGGGCTACACTTTGGTTGAGTGGTGCTACTCGTGTTTTTGTGGAGATCACCTGTGGATTATTTCTCCGGAAGCCTTCCATCGATTTCTGGTATGTTATTTTGTGCCGTATGTTTATTGTTTTACTTGGTAGTAAATGCGTGTGTTTTTAGGCTGTAGCTGCAGAAGCCTCCTATTGGCCACGTCGTTTGCAGATTGGGCAACGCCGTTTGATCAGTAGCGGAAAGTGGGGTGAGTTGTGCCAGTTTTTACTTTACAGTGAGGCCTTGAAAGGAATGCTTCTTTCTATAATATGTACATATATTTCAGGATCTAACTCATCCCTGGGATCAGTCACTTTGGATTGTTCTACAGTGCCACCCCCGTGTTTCTATGGATCTTTAGAAACACAACTTACCGCTGGGACAAATCGCCCCAAATGTTAAAACAACGTGGAAAATAAATGCCACTGTTTACTTAGTTACATCAGTGTCTTAAAAGATTTTGCTGATCCAGAAGTACTTACTCTGAGTGCTGAAACAATACTGACAGTTAGAGCAGGGATTTTCAGTATTGCAAGTTATATCAAAAGCATCAAGGATTGTTCCACTCTGTGGAGATATGCTACATGACAAGCCACTGGAGCCATCTCCATCCGTTCCGCAATCAGGTCCTCCCCCTCTTTCGCAGTCGCCTTTTCCACAGTCGCCTTTGCAACAGTCTCCTCCCCCTTTTTCGCAGTCGCCTTTTCCGCAGTCGCCTTTGCAACAGTCTCCTCCCCCTTTTTCGCAGTCGCCTTTTCCACAGTCGCCTTTGCAACAGTCTTCTCCCCCTTTTCCACAGTCGCCTTTGCAACAGTCTCCTCCCTCTTTTTCGCAGTCGCCTTTTCCACAGTCGCATTTGCCACAGTCTCCTCCCCCTTTTTCGCAGTCGCCTTTTCCGCAGTCGCCTTTGCAACAGTCTCCTCCCCCTTTTTTGCAGTCGCCTTTTCCACAGTCGCATTTGCAACAGTCTCCTCCCCCTTTTTTGCAGTCGCCTTTTCCACAGTCGCATTTGCCACAGTCTCCTCCCTCTTTTTTGCAGTTGCCTTTTCCACAGTCGCATTTGCCACAGTCTCCTCCCTCTTTTTTGCAGTTGCCTTTTCCACAGTCGCCTTTGCAACAGTCTCCTCCCCCTTTTTTGCAGTCGCCTTTTCCACAGTCGCATTTGCCACAGTCTCCTCCCTCTTTTTTGCAGTCGCCTTTTCCACAGTCGCATTTGCCACAGTCTCCTCCCTCTTTTTTGCAGTTGCCTTTTCCACAGTCGTCGTTTCCGCAGTCTCCTTCCCCTCCATCTCTTTGAGTTATTGTAGCTGAACGGTTAGCTGTGAGTGTCAGTAGAGCTCTGCCAACTCTAACATGCTTCTTTCTCTGAAAACACAAGCATTTATAAATGTCAGGTAAGGTAGAACAAAGGTGAGGATGAGGGTTAATATTTACTTAAAATATTATTTTGTACAGTTACATTAGAAGTACAACTACACAACTATAAATTGGATGGACTTCTGTAATTACCCGTCTGTTGTTCATTCCAAACAAAATGTTATTTTGATCGCTGGGTTTAAAGCCTAAATCTTTATCACAAGAAGCAGATATATTCAGCACCACTTCAAGAGAGGAGAAGATGTTCCAAACTCTGAGTTTTGCTTCTATAGAACCTGTAGAAAAACACACGGAAAAAATCAATGAATCAGCAGTAGAATCTGTAAATATTCATGTTTCAGACATTTTGACTGACATCAAATTCGGGTGGCTGTAGCTCAGGAGGTAGAGCAGGTCATCTACAGTCCTAATTAGAAGGTTGGTGGTTTGATCCCTGGCAGCTCCAGTCTGCATGATACCAACCCAATGCATCCATCAATGTGAGTGAATGTGTATGAACATAAGTTGTAAGTAAGTTGTGTAAAGCACTTAGAGTGCCTAGGCAGAGTAGAAAATGAGATGCATTAACACTATGGAATACCTGTGTTATCAATTTCAAAATACTATATCGCCTTATTCTTAGATTATCATTCACAAGATTTTTGGAGAACTTGATCTTTGACCTTGAGGTTGAGGTCACCAAGATTTAAACTTGTCTGAGACTTTTAATAGATACACTAATTTGAACATCCTATGTTGCTTTGTTCTTGAGTTATCACATTCACAATCTTTGGTATTCATGATGCCCGCCCACCTGGCAGAACGACAACAATACCTTCAATTAGCCTTTTATGGCTAAGGGGTAAAATGCACTACATAAGAAGCAGTCCATTTACCATTTACATTTTAAAGCTCACCTTGAATTGGGTTTTCAGTTTCAAACATTTCCTTTCTGGTATTCATTTGTCTGGTTTCAGTGAACAAGCCATTGTTTCCAGAAAGAGAAAACAAGAGCATCACAGGCTCTCCTCGTACAAGGGAAACATCAAAAATAATAAATGGGGAATCTAAACATTCATCGCCCGCTGTCAACACAGAGGCCTGAAGTCCAACTATTTTCTCCAGAACACACACCTGTGGGATAAGCAGAATTACAAAGCAGAGGAACACATTAATCAGATAACAGAAGCAGATAACACGTTAATCTGATAACACATTAATCTGGCAATTAGTGTTTACTATGAAAATACATTAAAGATACATTAAAAATACTCTACAAAGCATTTTAATTCAGTAAGAAATTGTCTGATAAAGAAAAATCTTGACATATTAAATTGTGACTGTCTATGAGAAGAATAAAACTGTCATGGTCTGGGTGAGTGCGGGGTTTTTCCACTCTGCTGGGCTCCACGTTCAGGCGGAGACTCCAATCAGCCTTCACACCTGATTCCAATCAAGTCACCAGCATAAGACCAGCGCTCACAACAGACCTCTGCCAGATCTACAGCTAACGCACTACCTGCCTGGGCGTTACGCTTCTCAAACTGAACTGCACCTATCTCTGTCTGGATGCTGGTTTCCTGATATCTGGTTGTAACCCCCTCAATCGTGGCACTTCGCCTGCCCACCTCTCTGCCAGGCCTGTTGCTACAAGTGTATTCCAGACCCTCCTTGGACCTCTATCATGCCACTTTCACCTGCTATGTGTAAGCCATAACCATCATAGTTGAATCCACCGACTGACATTTACTAGACTGCCACTGACTGCCTGTCTCTTCTCGTTATAGTGACTCTGTGTACCTCCACCCAGGCCGCTGCCCCTTTTCCCTCCCCAGGATCTGGTCACAAAATCTAGCATCTAGTCTAGGGTGTGAATGGGTGGATGACTGGACGTGTAAAGCGCTTTGGGGTCCTTAGGGACTAGTAAAGCGCTGTACAAATACAGGCCATTTACCATTTAGTCATAGCGCACAGTCTGAGCTCCATGTTCCATAGTCTGGCCTCTTAGCCTTCACAGTCCATAGCCTACATTATTTCCTGCTCTGTAATTAAACTACGCACTGTAAATAAAGCACTGTATTCACTCCAGTTTTGCCTCCCTCTGTGTCTGCATTTCAGTCCACACTCACCGCCTGGCCCTCTCGGCCGTAACAAAAACTTCCAATATATTTCCAGAGTTTTTGTGCCATGCAAAGAAGAGCAGGTGAGCTGAGCTTCCTGTTTACGGAGGTTAGCTGGCAGCTGAGTGACATCAGACCTTGTGGTTTAATTTTGATTAAACTTAGATCAAAGGCACATTTTCACATTATGTTCCTTGACTTAAAATGACTGATTACCTTAATGGGGACAGCAGGATGAAAGTGCAGACTTTTAAATTCATAGTTGGTATGAAAAAAAAAAAAAGAAATAATTGTGAATTAAATTGAGAGAGATGTTCTCGTCTTCCCAGTTATATTTCCCTAATTATCTTAAAGAAGTTTTATAATTAAAGGTTAAATTTAATTAATAATTTTAAACAGTCTAATTTTTCAATCAGTACTCAAATTCTTTATTCATATGAACACCATGCTCAACAGAAACCTGGGGATGATACATCATTATTTTTGTTACTGTTGTACTAAAAGAAGACTATTAGTTTGATTTACTGTACCTGCAGGTCTTTGGACACTTCAAGGAATGTGACCGTGTTAGACGCATAAAGTGTCAGATGGTGGCAGCCAGACCCGAGCTGCGTCACTATTTCTGATGTTACTGTGACGTTCTGGGGTTCAGTTCCTCTGACCACAGATAAACCGGACAACGGCTTTTCATCAGCTTTGATTCTGTAGGTCACATTCGTACCTAAAGAATAGAAAACAAATAAAACTTAAGTGACAGTAAAAGTCAAACATGATTTCGGGAAAAAAACAAATATATGCTCAAACTAAAGCCGATGCTGTTATGTAGAGATATCAAAATTTCAACTTAATTATTTGATATTAGGTTCACTTTGGTACCTACCTGCTTTTACTTCCATTTGAATATGAAAGGCTTCTCCACACAGGGCTTTGCAGTTGGTTTCATAAAAAGACAGGTTTCCAGCATAGCACTTGATAACACCGATCTCTGCAACAGGCTCTTGAATCGTAATTATTTTCTGAGCAGTAATGTGCATTTCACTGCAAGTGCATTCAGCTGCCACAATAAAGGTACTTGGATGAGTGTATTTGTGCACCACACTGCTCTCCAACCTGAGCAAATTCAAAAACAGGAATCAGCGTGTTCGTTTGAGTAACACTATTTCAGATATGCCACACAACCATTAAGTGCATCAAAATCAAATTAAACAAACAGCCATTAGCATCAAATGGTTTTTAATCCCAGTGTAATGGTGTAATGTGTCATAAAAATTATTATTATTATTATTTTTTTTTTTTTTTTTTTTTTTGTTACTATTTAATTTGTAAAAATGTGTATACACACACACACACACACACACACACACACATGTAGGAAAATATTTAGTATACACATCCAGAAATGCATACACTATTATATATTGTACATATATTTATTAGTTTCAGGTTGGCCATTCTTGTATTTTGCTCGTTTGTGTTGTTGTGTTTGCACATCTCTGTTGCTTGTGGGGCTCGCACACAAGAATTTCACTCGCATGTGCTGTGCCAGTGTGCCTGCACATGTGATGTGACAATAAACGTGATTTGATTTGATTTGATTTTGAAAAATGAAATCTTCCCTGACTCTTAAGTCTTTAACAAAATGTTGTCTGATATCACTGAAAGACTTTGGTACTTTAGTTGTAAGTGCAAATTCAAAAGATGTTGCATGTGCTTGTTCACAACTGAACAACAACACTGAACCAGGGGTCACTCCAGGAAGATCTCTATTCCTGACTCCAGGGTGAGTTTGCTGGTAGTCAAAATCTGTCAGAAAAAGGGTGATGCACTAAAAATCTTCTCGAGGTTGCCATGGATTGCTTGCAGATCGCCACAGTTACCTGCAGACTGGAGCGACTCACCAGCTACTCGCTGAGTACAAAGTGCCCAGATCCCATGGGTGCAAAACAAGCCCAAATCATCAGCCTTCCAACACTTTGCTTGACAGCTGGTAGGAGGTGTGAGGTCCTGATATGCTGATATATGTTTGGGCTCTACCAAATGGGTGGCTGCGCATTGTAGCCAAACATCTCCAATTTGGTCTCATCTGGTCAAAGAACATTGTTTCTGAAATTTTGCAGTTTGTACAAACATACTCCGTGCTGCCATGTTCTTTTAGAGAGAAGATGATTTCTCCTGGCAACCCTTCAAAGCCAGCCATGCTTCTTCGAATTATTCTGTCATGAATTTTAATGTTATGAACGTTAGCATGTGGCCTGAGACCTGTGGAGTCTTACAGTAGAATGTTTTTATTATTTTTGCGCAGTCTCCTTGGGGTAAATTGACAGAGACGTTCAATCTTGTGATCGTTAATCAAGTGCTTTCCTGCAAAGAAGCGCAAGGATATAACATAGAAGTCCTCAATCCTTTAGAGAATGCTCGACATTCAACTTGTTTAAGGCACAGGTTAAAAACTGGTTATGGACAAATCAAGTGTGTGATCATGTATAAGTTGTATAGTTTTAATGTTTTATTTGGGAATAGAACGGTGTGTATGTGTGAGTACTTTTAATGTTTTATGGACAACAGATGGAAATTAGCCCTTGGCTATAATCTGGCATGTTTACATTCATGTAATTTATTTTACATTTATGTTCATTAACATGCACTGTCCTAAATAAATTAAATTAAAGTTCACCTAATGCCTGTGAGTATATCATAATGGTTTTCTGGACATTACACACAGAACGTCTAATAAAATTTTTAGGGTTTTTTTTGGCGATTTAAATGGGAGAAATTGGGTGAATAATGCAGTTCTTCAAAAATAACTGAACTTACATCTGCTGATCATTCCTGCATTTATTCCCAGTACCTTTACTGAAAGTGGCTGCAGTTAAAAACAGGTATGCAATCTAGTGGCTCGCTTATTAATTTCCATTAGGCATTCAAAAAACATTTATAAATAAAAACATTAAATTTTTAAAACATCCCTTTCCTTGCAAAATAAGACATCTTGCAGATTATCAATATGTGACCTGTTCTTAAGGTTTACAGATTCAGGTAACTTATAACGCTGATGGAGATGGTAGGCCTACACAACTTTCCTCCAGCTTTTGTACAAATGACTTTGATAGCAGCATGGTCCAACTGAAGTGCGGTGTGCCTGTTTGTATCATTACATTTCATGGTTAAATTCAACATAAGGATGAAATAAGTTGCACATTCACTATGATACAGGTGATGATTGTGTGGTGAACAGATGTAGCAGATCCAGCTAAAGATATAATGGATTGTTGTGGTTCACACTTTCATAGTGAACTTTGTTAAACTTTCACCAAGCTCATGTTGTCACATGTCAGAGCAGTGAGACCAATTACACAAACAATGCTGACGCAGGCTCATGACACGCTCAACTGTTGACTGATTTTTTATTTATTTTGTAGACTGCATTGCTTCTTCTAAGTGCTGAGCCTTTTATAGCTGAAGCGTCAAAACCTTCTCTGGCATGGTTCCTAGGCTGCATCCTACTTCTAGATGCTGTAATGTTTCTGTTGCTGTGCGCCTTGTCAGCTCTGGTAAACAAATTACTGCCGGCTGACGTAAAAGGCATTACTACCAGTACAGCAGTGACTGTCGCCACAGACACCAGGATTCAAAACTGAAACTGTGCCCTCCAAAAACAGGAAATACAGATTTAATCACCACTGATTAACTGATTACGAATGAGCTTGAATCTAACAGATGTTCATTTCTATATGACAGCCCCACACACCCACCCACACAAATGTAGTATCTAAAAGCACAAAAAGCCAATGGGATGCATTTGGGAATCACAGGAGGTGAGCTGGGTGTTGGCGAGCTGGAAACTGGAAACAGAGTAGATTGATTGGATTAATCAGTCCATCTGGTGAATTCCCCCGCCAGATGGACTGAAGACAATTGGCAGGTGATTTTGACACAGTGTTAGGAATGATGGGGAAATTTTTAATTTCTCTACTTTGTGCATCTTTGTCTCATCTGTCATCCCTCCATTCATTTTCCTCCTTTTGTCCAAATCAGGGTGGAGCCTATTTCAGCCTATCCTTCCGCCTGTGACTTGGAAATCAGTCTGATTATTTTATTGAAGGCTCTCTCACATTGTTGAGCAGAAGAGGAGGCTTGTCCAAGGAGCTACAGTTGTATATTGCAAAACTTGTTTTTTCCTGCCGTGATGCGTGAATGAGGAGTGCTACACCTCTGTAACATACAAACTATCCTCAAACTGGGAGTCTACACAAAAAATGAGGGGTTTTTTTCCATATCGAAGAAGAAATAACTGCTTTGCAGAGGAAGCAGCTGTGCCGCATAAATGTATTGCCATTGCTTTTAAATAGCAGCCTGGAGCAACTGTCTCAGTATGTTAAGTGCCAGTTGCACTGACTCCTTGCTCCTCCTTTTTCATCCTCATCTCCTCTGCTCGTGTCTCAGGTACGATGGACTAAGTGCACTGAGAGGATGCCAAGGAAAGGAATCAAGGATGTGCAAAACTTAGTAACAAGAAAGCAGGATAGAAGGCAAAAACAAAACTTTGACACCTACACAAAAATAACTAACCTCATGTGGAAAATAATGCAGAAAATGTTCTTTAAACTCATGGCTGAAAAAACCTAAAGATTATTAATGTTGATACTCACCCTTTTGGATTGTTCAAATTAATTACATGGCCATCTCCTGTGTTCACTCTGCAGCTAAAGTTTGTCAGGGGTGAATGTAAAAGCCACTTCACGTGGATTCTGACGTCACCAAGAACCACAGCGGTGGGAGTAACTGACAGTGCGAGCCCTGTGGTGTGGGAGGATGACCAGAAATGTTACAAAGCGCTTGTAGCCCAGCAAGCAAAAAATAGACAAGCACAAGATCTCAACAGATAGAAGCACAGATACCATAGAGGTTATTTAATGCAGGAGCATGATCTGATTTTAATGTGATCTGAGCAAAAAAATAAGAAGACAGCCCAAAGAAATAAACTGGAAATGCAGCCTTTGTTGTCAACTATAGATTGGTTTGTACTTTTTTTTGTTGGGACTGATCATATATATATTTCTGGGGTCCATGCCATTTAATGATGTATAAACAACCGAAATTACTTTAAATTAAAAATGCAGGGAGCTGAGAATTGGAGTTCAGTCGCATTTTGAGCTAACTGTAGTGTTTCCAAAAACAGCACTCCAGTACTAAACTCTACACGAATTAAAGACCTGAGTGAGCTTCTCCAGATCTTGCTGGGGCACAAATCTCCCAGTTTGACTTTATTTCAAAGATGCCAGTAGGCTGGTTTAGTTTCAACTTTCTAAAGTAGATAGTGGGAAAACTGGAACCTTTTTGTCATTTAATCGTTTCTCTATTGCTTAAACACTTCGGTGTTGTATTTGCCAATGGGAGTTGCATCTTTATCAGTAGGAAACGTTATGACAACACAGCCAAGAGTTCAAAATCTATGTACTCTGTCACATTTCCTAAAGCCTTCCAGCAGGACAGATTGTCATCTTTGCCTGGCCAATTCTGGCCCTCCAGCCTTATCTGTGACACCCCTGGTATAAGCCATTCCTGTCAGGTACAGGTAACGTGACTGAGCCTAGAGTTTGCACAGGCTCATCGTTGGAAAAACACTGTCTGGTCTGATAGGTCTCAATTTCTGCTGTGACATTCAGATGTTAGGATCAGAATTTGGTGCAAACAACCTGAAATGATGGAGTCAGCAGTTCAGGTAATGCTGTGGGGGATATTTTCTTATCATACTTTGGGCCCCTTGGTACCAGCTGAGCATCCTTTAAATGCCAAGGCCTACCGGAGAATCACTGGTGACCATCCTGTTGTAACCACAGTGTATCATCTACTGCTGGTGGCTTCCAGCAGGTTAACACACTATGCCACAAAGGTCAGATCAGCTCAAGCTTGTGTCCTGAGGATGACAACGAGTTCACTGCACTCCCAGGACCTCCACAGTCACCAGATCTCAATCCACTGGAGCACCTTTTAGATGTGGTGAACAACATGTTCACATCACAGATGTGCAGCTGCAGCAGCTGCGCGATGCTATCGTGTCAAAATGGCCCGACGTCTCTGAGGAATCTTTCCATTTTGAATCTACCGATGTTGAGATAAGGGTCACTGTAGAAGCAGACCGTGTCTGATAGTTTGACCTATAATATAACTTGTCAGTGAAACATATAAAATGAATTTCAGTGTGAAGCTTGGATTGTTTGTTTGACATTTACCTGAACAGCTGCTGCTGCCAAATAAATAAAAAAAACCCTCAGTACAGCTAGTCCTTTTCCTTTTTACGTTGCTATTAACATTAACAATCCATCTGTTCTGTCCAAGAACTCCAGTAAAGTATGAGAGTGATGAGAAGAGATTGTGCTCCTGTTTCTGAGTAAAACTTTAAATTGCTCATCAAAAATTTGGAAACAATTGGAGATAATTTATCTGAATTTCAGGAGCGGGACCAAGGCTCCAAACACACCCCTTCTGGGTCTTATCTATATATGACCCCCCAGTTCTACAAGATGTTCGTTCTCATTTTCGTGCCCCACCCGCCCCCCTTTTTTTCTTTCACTTCTTCAGTTGTCATTAGTACATCGGGATCTGCCAGGCGAGACGTCGCTACCGATGGAGACAAACTCAGACCTCCATGAAATGATAAAGTTATGTTAATCTTCCTACTATGAAGTAAAGTGTTTTATTTCTGAAACATTTTTACAACTGTCTTTGTGCTATTTGAGGTAAATAACGCTGTTTTAATAATTCTCCGTGGTTAAACAAGTGGGAGAACTTCAAATCTTTGTAAGCCATATTTTTATCTTCACACTCACCAGAAGTGAAATAAGCCACAGAGTGTGAGAGAAATTTATTGGCAATGTTTTGAGAGCTAGATTGGCAGCATTTTTTAATTGGGGTTCTAACGCCTGCATCAAGCATCATCAGCCATAGTTAATCTTATTCTAACACTTTACTGGCTCCTAACGACTCTATGTAGTACTCTAAGTGGGAAAATTAAACAGATGGGATAGAAAAGAACAGACACACGCTGCCCTTCATGGATTTAGGAAGTGTGATTCCACTTTAGAGGGAAAAAAAATGAAATTAACCTGAGCACAGAACCGTGACCTACCGTCTTTGCAGTGATAGTCCACAGACAGGTAGCTCTTCAGCTGAGGACAAGGGTCAGCAAAGGAGTTCGCAACTTCAGCAATCTGGCAGACCTGTCGGCCGTGGCAACGAGCTGGGAATCACAGAAGAATATGATTAGCTGCTGCTAGCACACACTGTCACACGCACACACATGTACGCTCCAGTGGTTTCAGCAAAGTTTTGCATCTGTTCATATCTTAGTTCATGCTTTGACGACAATATGCTTCTTAGCTACCAAAATCAAAGGCAAATAAATCCCTTCAACCTCACGCACAGAGAGGGGCTTCATAATCTTGAGACGCTAAAAAATATGAAAAGAGTTGTGATAAACTTGAGATTATACTTATGGTTTGTAGAAATGAACAATATCAACATTTTAATGCAATGACTGCGCTGCAAGAGAAACAGCAGCACTGATGTGTTTATGCTGTGTTCATGTAACATTTTTTAATCATAATTATCCATCCATCCATTGTCCAATTCAAGGTTAAAGGGGTGCTGTCTCAGGGCAAAAGACAGGGTACCCTGACAGTCTGTATCAGGACTAACACAGAGAGACATGCTCACATTCATGCTGAGGGCCAATTTAAAATCATCGAAAACTGCCAAATGTGTGTGTATTTACTGCAAATGTTAGTTATGCCAATTTAACAACAAGAAACAAGAATATAGCCAGTATATTTTTTGCCGTGTACACATCTACTATTTGGCTTTACCAAAGATCGATGGCCTAAAACGTTGATTCTGTATATCTGGACGTAGCGTTTTCAGCGGGAGAAACGTCACTCGCCCAGGTGACTTCTTCAGTCTCAGCTGACTGCAACTTTCCAACATTATAAACAGTACATTTGTACAATAACTGAAACCAGCACCACTGAATGAACAATGGGCTGTGAGGTCAGTTTCATGATCATTAATATGCAAATTGTCATGACCATTGATCAGCAACTACTGATCAAAGATCATTGATCCATGGCCATGAGTCGCATTCACAGAGAGTTGGGGAATGGCTGCAGTCACAGCATTGTAAGATGGTGACAGATGTACCCTTAGGCCCCCTCCTCGATTCAGAGATCGTCTTTCCCTTTTCACGTAACTGGCCTCCTTGACTCTGCGCTCAAACCAGCGTTCCTCCCTGTCCAGGATGTGCACATCCTCATTATTGAAAGAGTGTCCACTGGCGTAGGTGTAAATAGGCTGCAGAGTCCTGGCCTGACGAGGTAGCTCTTCTGTGTTGTGCCAACCGCTTCACCAGAGGTTGTTTGGTTTCCCAGATGTATAAATCCTGGCAATCCTCCTGGCACTTAACAGCGTACACTACGTTACTCACCAGATCCTTGAAGGTTCATTCAGTGGTGCTGGTTTCAGTCACTGTGTAAATGTACTGTTTATAGGGTTGGAAACCTGCAGTCAGCTGAGACTGAAGAAGTCACTTGGATGAGTGATGAGAAGTTTCTCGTCACTCAAAACGCTACAAGGTTCCGCATCTTCCGGGCAAGGACAGAGAGACTCAAGAGGAGCTTCTATCCCCAAGCCATCCGTGCCCTAAACACACACACCCGCCCGCTCACATCATCTATAATTGACTGAGACAGGACTCTCTTCCAGACACTCTAAACCAAGGCACAATGTACATTTCAATTCCTTTAACTTTAAATATGTTTATATTGTCTATCCTGTAAAATAGTCAGATGTCTATTCATATTAATGTACAGAATTCACCTGCTTGCTGCTACTACTGCACATTCACCCAGTGTATATACTATATGTATGTATATATTAGGGGTGCAACGATACTCGTATCGATATTGAACCGTTCGATACAGTGCTTTCGGTTCGGTACGCATATGTATCGAACAATACAAAATTTGTAATTTATTTTATCAACTTTCCTTCTGACGATGCTGTCTGTGTTGAGCGCTCAGTAAATCTGCGTTCGACTACTCAGCCTAGGCTGCACTGTCGAGCGCAGATCCACTGAGCGCTCAACACAGACAGCATCATCAGAAGGACGAGCGCAGGGCAAGCTAGCGAGACAGAAGTTAAGCTCTCCTTGCAACATGGCAAATTGAACCTTCCCCACCCTCATTCAGATGTGGCGTTTGGAATTATTTTGGTTTTCATGTGACGTATGACCCTGAAGGTAAGCGCGTCATGGACTAAAGTAAAACAGTATGTTGGATGTGCCACGCAATGCTCAATTACATGGGTGGGAACTAGTGTGTTAGCGAGCAGTTAGCTCGTTAACGTGTTAGCCGTCTAGCCCCAGGCAGGGGTAGCTCGATAACGGAGCACTAGTGGGAACACAACGAATATGACTGCACATTTACGCCGACATCATCCTAGTGCAAAGACAAGTGGAAGCAGACAAAAACAACAAGCATGCATGTTACAAACTTTACCCGAGTCATTTAGACAGCCGTTAGCACATGATTCTCCTTATGGGGACCTGATATGTTTAATATTGTGGCGAGCTCAGACAAGGAGGAAAGGGAGGTGTCGTTTGGTCTTGCTTACCGTGAGCTAGCCAGGGAGCACAGCCGTTTATTGACATCTGCAGAAGAACACTGCCGCTAGCTAACTCCTCAGCGCGGCAACCGCACAGCAACAACAACCCACAGAGCGCCCTCTGACCCCGGAAGGACACACCGTCGCAGCGAGAAGGCGTCACCCGTCACTATGGCAACATAAACAAAACATAACTGTACAAACAGAACCCTGAACAGCCCTGACCCGCTACATAGCCCCCGCCTAAGGGGTCAGTCGTCCCCGACGACCCCATTGCCCCACACAAAGTCCTGCAAATGTCCAGGTGCCTTCTTTTGGCGCACCGGCCGGTGCGTGTTAGCCGTCTAGCCCCACGCAGGGGTAGCTCGATAACGGAGCACTAGTGGGAACACAACGAATATGACTGCACATTTACGCCGACATCATCCTAGTGCAAAGACAAGTGGAAGCAGACAAAAACAACAAGCATGCATGTTACAAACTTTACCCGAGTCATTTAGACAGCCGTTAGCACATGATTCTCCTTATGGGGACCTGATATGTTTAATATTGTGGCGAGCTCAGACAAGGAGGAAAGGGAGGTGTCGTTTGGTCTTGCTTACCGTGAGCTAGCCAGGGAGCACAGCCGTTTATTGACATCTGCAGAAGAACACTGCCGCTAGCTAACTCCTCAGCGCGGCAACCGCACAGCAACAACAACCCACAGAGCGCCCTCTGACCCCGGAAGGACACACCGTCGCAGCGAGAAGGCGTCACCCGTCACTATGGCAACATAAACAAAACATAACTGTACAAACAGAACCCTGAACAGCCCTGACCCGCTACATAGCCCCCGCCTAAGGGGTCAGTCGTCCCCGACGACCCCATTGCCCCACACAAAGTCCTGCAAATGTCCAGGTGCCTTCTTTTGGCGCACCGGCCGGTCACGACCGGCGGGGGAAAAGTCACTCGGGTCAGAACATGGGGTGCCACCATCATCCCACTTCTGACACTAATGTGGCGAGCTCAGACAACGAGGAGACGGAGGTGTCGTTTGGTCTTGCTTCCCGTGAGCTAGCCAGGGAGCACAGCCCTTTATTGACATCTGCAGAAGAACACTGCCGCTAGCTAACTGCTCAGCGCGGCAACCGCACAGCCACAACAACAACACACAGGGCGCCCTCTGACCCCGGAAGGACACACCGTCGCAGCGAGAGGGCGTCACCCGTCACTATGGCAATATAAACAAAACATAACTGTACAAACAGAACCCCGAACAGCCCTGACCCGCTACAATATGCTGCTGAGAATATAGCCCAGAAGAAGCGTATAGTATAGCTTTTATTTTGGAAAGAGCCATTTCTCTGTAATAAACTCTCTTTTCCAAAGATGAGTGACTCCTCAATCAGATACAGGTGTTACCGCGCCAGATCCGCGGCCCCGAACCGTAGTAAGGAAACCTCTGGCAGTTACTTGAAGGTTCCGTAACTGACTCGTAGCCGGCAACAGCTTACTATACAGGTCAACTCCGCTAGCAAAAAGATCGAAGGAGGCGTAGGAAACTGCTTCACCGAACTTTATTTCTTCTCTAAGGCACGAACACAGCGTACAGTGGGCTGAAACAGTTTACTCACAGCGAGCATCGCCGACACAACTCTGGCTGTCGAGGGAGTTATTATATTCCTTTTATTTATTTTCTTTCCGTCTCTTCTGTAGCTAACCATTACTTTTTCCCCATCTCCGCTCTCTCTCTTCACACACACACACCAGGCAGTCCCGCTACACACATCCCGAATACATTTCCCATCAGGCTTCATCCTTAAAGGGCCATGCCTGTAACACAGGGCTTGCAAAATCGGGCTAGCGATTTTTCCAGTCGGGCTACCAAAATCTATCTCTGCCCTGCCCGTCGGGCTATTGTAGGAAGGAAAAATATATGTCAATGCTTTTGCATTCTTTCGGAAATGTAGCTGGGTAATTATGTCATTGGCATCGGTGAGCCACTGTCAATATGTGACATATTGAAATCGCGTTTGAATTTGCGCTTGTTTTTTGCTTTCACTTTGCAAATATCCAGGTGCCTTCTTTTGGCGCACCGGCCGGTCACGACAGGCGGGGGAAAAGTCACTCGGGTCAGAACATGGGGTGCCACCATCATCCCACTTCTGACACCAATGTGGCGAGCTCAGACAACGAGGAGACGGAGGTGTTGTTTGGTCTTGCTTCCCGTGAGCTAGCCAGGGAGCACAGCCGTTTATTGACATCTGCAGAAGAACACTGCCGCTAGCTAACTGCTCAGCGCGGCAACCGCACAGCAACAACAACAACAACACACAGGGCGCCCTCTGACCCCGGAAGGACACACCGTCGCAGCAAGAGGGCGTCACCCGTCACTATGGCAACATAAACAAAACATAACTGTACAAACAGAACCCCGAACAGCCCTGACCCGCTACAATATGCTGCTGAGAATATAGCCCAGAAGAAGCGTATAGTATAGCTTTTATTTTGGAAAGAGCCATTTCTCTGTAATAAACTCTCTTTTCCAAAGATGAGTGATTCCTCAATCAGATATATTTATTTTTTTAATTATTTTTGTTTCAGCAACATTAAATTTAAAAACTGTACTTTTGAGTTAAAATATATATTTATAATTTTAATAAATGACAAATTAAAAAGGCATGAACATTTTTTTTTGTATCGAAAAAATATCGAACCGTGACACCAAAGTATCGAACCGAACCGAACCGTGAATTTTGTGTATCGTTGCACCCCTAGTATATATATATATATAATGTTCTTCCTCTACACCCCCCCCCCCCCCCCCCCTCCCCAATTTTTGCACATGTCGAGGAGCATGTCAGGCTACATTTCACTGTGTGTTATACTTGTATAACTATGCATGTGACAAATAAAGAACCTTGAACCTTGAACCTTGAACATCCAGATGAACAGAATCAACTTTTGGAATTTACTTACCTGGATGATTGAGCATGCATCAAGACAAAGACTAAAGGGTTTTTAAATCCTGCTCTTCACATACGAGGAATTGAATTTTCAGGCCCCATCTTATCTCAATGACCTTGTAGTACCATATCACCCTATTAGAGCACTTTGCTCTCGCTCTGCAGGCCTACTTGTTGTTCCTAGAGTATTTAAAAGTAGAATGGGAGGCAGAGCCTTCAGTTTTCAGGCCCCTCTTCTGTGGAACCAGCTTCCAGTTTGGATTCAGGAGACAGACACTATCTCTACTTTCAAGATTAGGCTTAAAACTTTCCTTTTTGCTAAAGCATATAGTTAGGGCTGGACCAGGTGACCCTGAATCCTCCCTTAGTTATGCTGCAATAGGTGTAGGCTGCTGGGGGACTCCCATGATGCACTGGGTGTTTCTTCTTCAGTCACCTTTGTTCACTCTCTATCTGTTTATACACTTCACTGCATTTAAATCATTAGTTGTTATTATTATTAATCTCTGGCTCTCTTCCACTGTGCGTCTTTGTCCTACCTCTTTCCTCTCACTCCAAACTGCTTGCGTCAGTTTTTCCTTCCCACTGTTACCAAGTGCTTCCTCACTGGGGCTCATGTGATTGTTGAGGTTTTCGCTGTATACAGTTTGAGGTGGTTGTTATTGTGATTTGGTACTATAGGAATAAAACTAAATTGAATTAAATCGAACTAAATTTTCACAGATAGCTTGTTTTAAAAAGATGATTTGATTGGACCATATCTGGTTTCTGGTTGTTCTAATTTTGACAAGGAATACCAGAAGGCTTACCAGACTTATGGATGTAGAAATTATAAATAGCCAGTAAAGCCTGATAAAAGGCTTTTGTTTGCAGTTGAGTGAAAGCCATGAATATTCCAAACTGATACTTTGAATGGTGGTCTGCAGTTAGTCAGTCATTTTAGCTGAGGCACATCCGCAGCATAGTAGATAAAAGGTGGGACAGTGCCTGGTACTAATCCATATGTAGAAATGTGCTTTTTATTGTATGTGTTTAATGATTTTGTACGTCACTAAAGATGCTATAGATTGGATGTGCAGTTTAAAAAGGTGAATGCGCTCCAAACCACAATGCGTGCTGAAAAGTCCTCCCAGTGCCCGAACAGGATGAAATGGAATCAACGTTAAACGATGACAAACGGCCGCCTGCTTCAGTCATCAGTTAAATTCAAAAGTCAATATTTACTCTGATAGATGGAAATCATCTATGTATCTTTACTGACAATTAAGCTTTTAAGCCATTGTTGTTTGCGTTCTTACGTAAATGTCCTGATGGGCAATTATCTTTACAAAGAAGGGGCTCCAGTGAGACAGTGTGTTCTTTGTGATGTAAGAGATAAGGCTTCTACGTGGATAGAATTTCACCACAGTTTTCATTCATGCAGAACCTTTTATAAGGCGCCAGTGTTTGTTTTCCTACCCGAGTTCAGCAGGTTTAATGAGAGGGACCATTATGACGCTATGATCACTGTGCAGATTAGACCGCTCGCACATAAATTAGAATTACAAGATCAACAATGAAATAATGATGAAGTTATCTCTGTAGTTGCTGCACTCAGACGTCATTTGACCGTGTTTTACCTGTAATTGATTCTACAGCGTCCGCCCAGCCGCACTCATGTTGTGGGGATGCTGGTGGAGGGAACTTGGATCGACAGTAATGAATACTCTTACGACCGTAGAAGCCACCGTCTATCATCAACACCTGACCCGAACCACACTGCAGAGTGGTGTTACGACCCTCACACACAATGGTTCTCCCAGACTCTGAAAAGATTACAAGGCAGTGTAAAAGTAATTCTTCGTATGGAGTGATTCAGTGTGCAACACAGTCTTCGTCAGAATACTTACCAAACTGGCAAATAAAACTCCGGTTTTTGCTGCAGTTGTTTCTGGCCTCCCAGTGAAAGCCCGAGTTTCTCAGGACGTAGCCACAAGCTGCTCCAGGCTCTGGACTGCTCACCCACTTTGAATATGTGACAGGTGAACCATCGAGCCAAGAGAGATGACCTGATGATGCAAAAAAGCCATGAAAGCCCACTGATGAACATACACGCATCAATAATGCATCTAGAGCAGAGCTCATTCAGTTTCTGTTACCATTTGGGGCTTACAAAAAGTTTATTATTATAAACTGTGGTCCAAGTTGACTCCAACTACTAACCTGGTGGGTGTAAGTTGTTTTTTTTTTAAGTGTACTTTATATTTTTACTTTGTGCAGAATTCTCAATCAGTGTGTTATATGAAGCCATTTCTCTCTATGCTGTGAAAATCTCAGTGGGAACAAATTTACCATAATTTGTCAGACTGCTGATTTCCTAGCTCTTTGTATTGTGCCGTGTTTAATCTGAGCATTCTCCACCATCCGAGATACAGAATTGATTTTCTGATTGATTTTCTAACCACAGGAGAAGAGAGCATTATCAGTGCAGTAAGAAAAAGGCGTCTTTGGTCGTTTAGTTTTGGAACTGATGCACAGTTCGTCCATGCAAACGTTTTGTTGTTAATGTTTGATTTAAAGTCATCAGTTAGAGGTCTGCTGGGAAATATCCACTAACAATAAAAACAAGTGTGACTTTTTACCTTCAGCAGATGGTGCCACACCAAACCAAAAGTCTTCCTTAGTGTCCATGTGTCTCTCGAGGAAGTACTGGGTGTCCTCGTCAGGGATAAAAGCAAGGTGTCCTCCAGTCCCCTCACACCAAGCTTGAGCACTGAAGAAAGAGTGCCGGATACCCACAAATTCAAAGCAAGAGCCCCCGAAAGCCCTTTGGTGTTCTGGACAGGTGACATTTGTCTCATTTTCAGCCAAAGAGTGACAGCTGAGTGTCATCAAGATCAGCAGGTGCAAAATTGCCTGGCACATCCGTTCTGCTCTCACCTCCGAAATCAAAAGTTAGTCTCACTAGTTCTCTTTTAGCTTTTCTTGAAGGTTTCAGGTCTGAACTGATGTTTTTAAACACAACCGAGTGACATCCTACAGCTGAGCGTGTCTGACAGAAGCACCGCTCACACACCCTTTTGTAGTTACTGTAGAACACTGTTGACGTACTATACTAGCTTCAGAACCAACGAATGCATTTGCGTTTGTTACATAAACAGGAACAAAAGGGAATATGAAACTGATTACACAGTACTTACAAAAAAAATGCAAGCCTAGTAAGTCTGAAGGTTTACACAACGAGTCATCGCTATGTTAAAGAAAAACGAACAATTAAATTATGTTTTACTTCATTTTTTTAGTTAAATAGTTTCTTTTCACCCACTAATGAAACTTTTTTTAAAGTACACACGAGTGTGTGTGTGTGTGTGTGTGTGTATTTGTCTTAAAAAATCACACTCTACAAAGACAGAGAAATGTCAACCTTATTTTATATTTGTCTCTGCAGTAGTTACAACTGATATAAGAAAGTGTTTTTCACTGTGATGAATCCAGAGATAATTATTAACCTGCTGCACATTTCATCCCAAATCTGTCCTAAAACCATTCAGCTCATAGTTCTTCGTCCACTTTCTAGTCATTTTCCACTCTGTTGTCACACTTTTTCAGCAAATAGCTCTAAAAACCATGTTACAGTATGTTCTGTAGTTGCATGTTCTGAAGCATTTAGCAGCTACAAACTTAACTATGTTACATTTTGATAGCGCCTGTCCATCCAGTTTTGTTTTTTTTTACAAACCTGAGTATGTCTTTGACACAAGAAAACCACAGGATATTTTTCACAGTAGCTTGGATCAATTGGGTGGACTAAGAGCAGCGCTGCACTTTGATTGTGTCATTGATTTCACAGCAGGTGTGAATTCAACCAAATGACCAAGAATAATGGACATAATACCTATAGTCTCCAGCTATCCACAGCCCTGTTGTGGCTTGTAGTTACAGTAATTTCAAGAACTGCAATGACAGGACACTCGGATCCTTCAGGATGTAAAATGAAATGCTGTCTGTCTGTCTGTCTCTGTGCCTTGGTATGTCCCTGAATCCTGGGATGGGTATCAATGCCCTTTACTAAAACTGTTTCTGGGCAGGTTTTTCTGTGTGATGGTGCACATCATCTTTCTAACTATCACTGGGGAGTGCTGTTATTGTGGCTGGTGACACATGAACACCAAGACCCAAGGTTTTCCTTAAATCACTTTTATGTGGTTTACCTTTCACTGGTTTGAGTATTGTGGCTGATCAATGTTACCTTTTAAAGAGCAATAAAGACCTTCAGCTGTAATAAAGCGAGAACTGTTTCTGAAAAGATGCACCAATATTTTATATTAAATTGAGGCTTACTTTAGAGTAACTCCCAAGGATGTTACTGATTCCCGTAAGGAGGCACATTTTACATTGGAATTTTTTTTATTCAGGAAGATAGTCTTGAAAGTAAAACTGCAATTTATAAAGAAGGTCGGGTACAATAAATATCACCTTTCTATTTAAGCTGCTGCCTTTTTTTAAACGTTCTTATGAGTCACTTTTATATATTACTTGGGATGCTGCACAAACATCTTTCCTCACAAATAATTTTCTCTCCACAGTTGCACCTACGGCGAGTCTTCCTCACCCCCTTTCTTTCCCCTCGTTTCTGTTCATCTTTCATTGTGAATCTGTGTTACTGTCCTAGCATGTGTCCTTCTAATATGCTTCATTTAATCCTTGATGGCTTTTCATTACAAATGCATGACTGAACCATTACAAAAGGCTTGTTTGTAGTGATTCACTGCTGCGAGCTAAAATTCCGTCTTTACATCCTGGTCATGTGTGAGCAGTAGTCATGTGCACCTGCAGCCACTGTGCTTTGTAAAAGGCTTTTAGCCACTTAGAACACCAAAAGAGGGCGGCTTTGTTTCCAGAATGAATGAGATCCTGCAACTCTGCTGCAGTGATTCGATCTGTGGAGCTTGGTTCTGCCACGAGTCAGAGATACTTGAACGTCTTCTGTGTAGGTTGTTCTATTGTTTTATCATTCACCCAATTATTGCAATCATCTTCTAAGAACACAAACAAAAAACATGGAAACACAATGAGTCACGAGCAAGTTTTCCTACCAAATTATGGCAGGTAAATTCAACCTGGTAAACCTGGAAGTTTATTTTGAACTTTTGAACACGTTAAGCTGCAACACACCAAAGCAAGCTAATGCAACCAGCTGACCGGGTCTAAAGTTGAAATTCAAATATTGAGACAAACCAGTTGTTTCTTGTATACAACATGGGAAGTAGCAGCTGCAGTTTTTTACCTTTAATGACCTTTCATACTTTTAAACAGTCAGTTTTATGGTTTACTTAAATATAGAGACCTCCTGTCTCCATATAAAAAGAAAATAAATTAAAAAAAACAATAATAGAATAGTAGAACAATAATAGAACTAATCAGGCCAAGTTTTTCTCAAATAACTAGGAGAAATTAAATGTAAAATGTATTCCAAACAAAAGACTTGGCTGTCAGGAGGTTAAAAAAATTAGCTTTTTAAATGTCAAAACTTCTGTCTTCCCCCGCGTTGCTGTTCCTTTTGTAGCTCAACGCCTAATGCTCAATACTGCCTGGCCATTAAGAATGCAGGCCGTGTTCAATAACAGATGGATGTGGACGTTCTTGAACCTGTAGACTAAGAAATGGAAATGAAACACTTTAGTAAAAATGGGCACAAGAGCCAATAATAAAGATTTTTCCAATTGTGCCGGGAACAAAGCCATTTCACCCGACAGCTGATGACATAAATCTGTGTGTGGAGGTAAGCAGGTTTATTCCATGAGCTGAAATGTCGTGTCCTGCTTCACATTTCATGTCTTCAGTTCAGCCTTTTAAAAAAACTGCAAAAGGACAACTGGGTGTTAAAAACACTAGAAGTTTTAGAGGAAGCCTACATCACAAAAATGATAGATTTGATGTTATTATTTTTTAAATAGAGAAATAAAATATTTTGAGAAATGATTTCAGTTGTAATTCTTTTTTTTAATCTTGGCCTTTTCTTCCGATGTTTTTGTGTCTCTCTTTTTTTACCGTCTGCTGTTTGCTTGATTCTGTTGACTTTTGTGCCTGTTTAAGGTTACTTCCTGTTGTATTTTTTAATGCGCATTTCTGCGTTTTAACCTTCCTCCTTTGTTTCTTTTCCCAGCCTTACTTTTATCTTAATTGACCTGTTTCCTATTATCTTTATTAGTGCTTATGTATCTGTCTGCCACCTGCACCCAAATACTTCCTCTTATTATCTTCTGGCTTCTCCGGTTTATTTTTTTCCTTGTTTATCTGATTGGACTTTTGTATTGCACATTTTGTTAAAATGAATTGTTTTGGAATTGAATGTTTTGCCTTTTTAAGTTATGAATTTATGTTAACTAAGTACATTATTTTTCAGTGATTCCAAACACACTGCCAGTGCAACAAAACCAAAAGCCTACCAGGATGGAAAAGCATGCAATGGAGCACTGACAGTCCCCAGATCCTGGACATCAACATTACTGAAGCAGTGTGGAATCATCTTGACAGAGATAAGATAAAAAGGAAACCAACATTCAAATAAGAGCCACGAATGTCTTCAAGGAACTTTTCAAGAAACTATTCTTGAAGATTACTTAAAAAAATGACGAGGATCCTTGTCTGAGACACTTCTTACTTTATTGAGGACTAAAGATAGAGAATGCTGACCTTTATCCACATTAGAATTATACAAACGGTGTTTATGCCTAATGTCATCTACTGTCATGCATGTTTTCACATATTTAAAAAAAAAAAAATTCAGTGCAACTTTTTCCTATTTTCTGTCACGAAATTTGAGAAAATTTCTATTCTAGGTATTAGTTATTGTTTCTGTCATATCTCCTCCCTCTTCAGCACGTTTTGAGCACCTTTAAGGACAACTGCTATCACTGCCACTCAGTTGACATTCGGTATATCTCTTTTAAACCCACAGATGTTTCTAAGCTGCAGTCCTGAACAGGATTTAAACACTGTTAAAAGTTGGATAGTTCACAACTTTCTCCAACTTAATGAAAAAATGTTATAAAAAGGAAGTCCTGGTTTGAGCCCCTGACAGAGTTATGGTCCCCCTGCAACAACTGCTAAATTGTCTCTCAGGCGCCTTGGGGTAATTTTAAATCTGCTTTCACTCTCGATGTTCCCGTCAAATCTCAGGTTCACTCTTGTTCACTTAAAACATTTTTCCAAACGAAGTACCATAGTGTCACGCTCTGAACTGGAGATTATTATTCATGTGTTTATTTAATCATGTTGCATTACTGTAACTCACTGTTCACTTGTCTAAGAAAAAACTGCATAGAACATCTGCAGAGCTCTTCATGGACAAGCACCAGCTTACATCAGTGGACTGCCATACGTCCCGAGCAGGTCTGCGAGGCCATGTGATCAGGGCCGACTTGTTGTACATCATACAAGGCTGAAAACTAAAGGTGACAGAGCTTTTGTCACAGTGGCCTCCAAACTCTGGAACTCTCTCCCTCTGAGCTTGAGATCTGTGCACTCAGTAGTTTCTTTCAAGAAACTTCTAAAAACTCAACTTTGTAGACTTGCATTCAGTCGGCTCTTTTTCTGTTTTTATGCTCTGGTAGTTTGTTGTGAAGCACTTTGGGATCTTTGTCTTGAAAGGAGCTATAAATAAGACTTTACTTTAGTTTACTTTACTCGCTTATAGGTCTGATTGTTGGGGTTTTCTCTGCATTGTTGTCGGCTCTTTTCCTTGCAATATAAAGTGCTTCTAAGTGACCGTTGCAATTTTGTGCTACACAAATAGAATAGAAAGCAGATGTTTTTGCACCTCTGGAGCAGTCGGGTGTGCGTGAACTCAATGCCAAGGAGGAAAACCATCAGCAGTGATCTTAGAGAAGTCATTGTTGTTGCCCATCAATCAGGAATGGGCTAATCAGACCATTTTCAAACTATTTAAAGTTTATCACTCTGCAGTGAGACAGTATTCACAACTAGAAAACATTCAAGACACCTGCCAACCTTCCTAGGAGTGGACATCACAGCAAATACACCTCAAGGTCAGACTGTGCAATGCTCAGTAAGACTAATTAGCATGGTAGATAAAATGATAGATACAATTCATAACAGTACAAAAGGAAAACACCATAGGAGCTAGGCATGTAGTAGTCATTGAATCGACTATGAAGTCCTCCGTATACCAAAATATTCTCACGCTTATGTGAGGCCATCTGTCTGACAGCTGAAGCTCAGACAAAACTACATCTGCAGTTCAACGATTCCCAGCACAGCAACAAATCTACAGAAGAATGAGTGAAAAAGAAAACAGTCCAGGTGCTGCAATGGCCCAATAAACTGAAGCATTGTTGTGAGGAATCGTGTGCCTCTCGATATCGCAAAATGAAAGGGATTAATATGACAAATTAACACACTAAACGTTCAGTCTCAGCCTCCCCACTTGAAAGAGTACGACGTAGAATTACAGGCACTCTGGATAAAAATGGAGTCAGAGAATGAAAAAGGTCAGCTGAGAGTTGAGATGATTAAGGAGCTGCTTTCTCCATCTGCAGGAACAAGTGGCTAACTTAGAGGAACTCCTGGAGCTGAAGGTAGAGAACAAAATCCAACAAACTCCAGATATATAACAAGACATGTTTTAATATGGAAACTTTATAAAACCAGATATCTAAGGTAAAGGTATTTCTTATTGTTTCAGACCTAAACTTTTTTAAAATACGCATTTTCTTTTTAGATGAGTTTGCCATGTTTCCAACCATTTATTTGACCAAATCTTGGTGCTACTGGGAGCTCAGGTCTGTGCAGGCAAAGGATTATTAGCTATGGTCCATCATCAGTTTGTGTGTGTGTGTGTGTGTGTGTGTGTGTGTGTGTGTGTGTGTGTGTGTGTGTGTGTGTGTGTGTGTGTGTGTGTGTGTGTGTTTAAAACATCACCTTATTGACAGTAATTAAAATACTAAGTAATAAAAGTACACTCATGAGTAAATTAATCTAATAATGTAAAATATAACAAATCTTATCTTTCTTTTGTCTGCTGCCACCTTTGGATGGATGCCCAGTGTGTGGAGAAACTGAAGGTAACAAATGCCATCTGTAGCTCAGATGGTGGAGCAGGAAACCGAGTAATCGGAAAGTTGGTAGTTTGATCCTTGTCTGCCCCAGTCTGGATCCCAAATATCCTTTGGCAACATACTAACCTGAAGGTACTCTTCGATGCATCCACTGGAGCATGAATGTGTGTAAATGTATAGCTTGTGTAAATGGGCAAATGAGGCAAGTTGTTCAAAGTGCTTTGAGTGCTCATTTAGAGCAGGAAAGTGCAGATATATAAGAACCAGTACATATCTGGGACTCTCCACCATTTGACCTTAGAACTGAAGAAGCTTCTCGGATGAGAGGTGAAACGTCTTCAAGTAACTTAAAGAAGTCCAGACGCTTTTCTTTGCAAGCTCCTTAGACTACGATGACCTGGATGACTGAGAACCTTCACAGACATAAGAACCAGTACAGTTATCATCTTTTAATGGTAAACTATCAGTTAGTAGAATAATAATCATCATATGGTGACTGTCTGGTCAATCGTGTTGTCGGTACTGCGAAACAAATCAGTTGTTTAAATTTTTTTGTATGGGGTGAAAAAATGAGCAGTAATCTCGCTGGAGTTTCAGTTCTTTTTAATTGGACTCTTGTTGTGTTGGTCTTGATTGTGCACTTTAACTATATTAGGCTAACATAGATGAAAAACTAAAAATAAATGTGATTAAAAAGTAGTTAACTGAAAAAAGTGCAAAACTTTAATAATGTGCTTCACTCTGTTCCCAGTAATGAAACATATCTGGAGGACTAACCCTTGCTGGGTCTTTGTGCTCCATCTTTATCTGCTTCAGAGACCAAAGTGGTTTTAAACTCACATGTTTTCTCAGTTCATCTCATCACATAAAGGACATCCCTCAGGTCTGAAAACAAATATGTTGTGTTTCATGGTGTTTGAGCTGGTGTAGCTACTCGTATTCCTTTCTCTTAGATAGCACTGGTGTCCTGTGCTTTCAGGATGTGATTAAATGGTTCCTTACATTAAAAGAATGCTCAACAGTAACAGACGCTAAACAGTTTCTGTATCAGATAAATTGCTGTAGGGACTTTCACTGCATTCTGGAGACAGCCAGAAATAAAGTCCCCATCTAGCAGAATAACAAAAACTAGGTCTGCAGTGACTCTGGTGCATGAACAAATCTGGTGACCCCAGAGCAGTTATTTGGCACAAAACTCTTTGACACTCTTGGAAAACAGTTTTAAAGAGTTTACAGGGAGCCATATTGGTCAACACCCACACTACTCTCCTGTTTTGCCATGCAGGGCCTGGTTACAGTGTAACACTGTTACCAGTTTGGTTTAAGTGTTACTCTGGGGTTTATCTACAGTGTGCATTTTTCTTATGTGCCATACAGAAGATTAAGAAAGAATTGTATTTTTTTGAATCACTACTGCACAGCATTCATATCATATGTGTCAACATCTGCAATTTAATGCTGAGACATGTTGAGTGATTACATTTGGATCTTTTGTTGGGAGATGCTTTCAGAGATGACTGCCCCACTTTCCTTTTTTAAAAGCTTTCAAGTAATTCAGAAACCAGGAAATGACAATTATAGATATATCAAATTATTATCATTATCTTTTTTTTTTTAACCAGATTGCACAAACATTACAATCAGTGCACTTATAATTGTCTGTGAAAAAATGAGTCATCAAATGCAATCACTGCAGGCTGCTGAACAAAACAAAAGCAACAGAGAAAAAGTGATATTCAGAGTTTCCTTTTTCAGGAACAAACAGTTCCCCCAATCCTGGCCCATTCTGCGTGCTTTCCTGGGTCACTGCTCGTCACTTCCACTGACAATACTGACATCATTACTCTGGTCCATTCATTTTCTTGCCTGCCTTCTGCGAGCCAAACAGAATCGATTCTTTGTGCTGTAAATCTCAGCGCTCTTCTGTCATTCTTTGCAACAAACCTCCTCCACATCTCTGCCTCACCACTCGGAGGCCAACCCAAGTCTTCATCTTCTTCTTCATCAGTATTTAGACTCTGAGGAGTCTTCTCCCACCTCCTCTCACTGCTGGGATTCTGACAATTCATCTGAGTCTAATACTTTAAGATACTTTAATTGAATTCTGAATCTCAGCAAATCACATTTAATATTTCCAAACAACCTCTCTTTATTGAAATGTGATGATAGCATCATATAAACTGCAAATCATGGCCTTTTCATATTATATTAGTATTGTGCACTTGGAAAATGTTTGTTTCATAATATTTTTCTAGTTTGACATTTTTAGTGCATTCGTTCTTTTGTGTCTTTGCCTCTGGCATTCATTTCCAGGATAGCTAGCTTCCTGGCTCATCATTCAAAAGTGGAAGTGAGTCTGATCTGGCCTTAAGAAACTTATTTAGTACTTTAGAAAACCTGGTTCAAATGCGAGTGAATATCAAGATCGGATCATGACAGTTATGCAAAATAATTTTGATTTATATGGAAAAGTCTGCATATAAGTGCTCATTCAAGGCGTTATTTAACATATACATCCAACATTTATGATAACTCCTAAAAAAAACCCTACTGACTGGCAAAGCCCAGAATGGATTAGTGATTTGCATACTCTGGGTCCATTTATCTTACCATTAATCATCAGTCTGAAAGTATCAAGAAGATGCTAAGATATGCTGTTTCCCAAATTCTGATTAAATTCATTACTGGTGTATTTGATTGAACAGAGCTGGATGTTTGGCCAAAAAAAGGAAGCAACAGACAAACAATGTTGCCCAGTTTTGGCCCCTTTTTTACCTTTGAAAAATATTTGATTTCTCACAGTTGCACTGCCAGCAGCGTACGAGGTCAGGGGACAGAATCTGAAGTTGAAAAGATTCATTGGAGAGAAAACTCAAGAGACGAGGCCAGTGGAAAAGTCGGGTCTACAGAGAGAGCAGCAATTACAGAGAGATTTTCTTGTAAAATGATGACTTGATTGATCTGAGGTCAAAGCTGAAGGGTAAAGAAAGTTTTTGAAAAAGTGCCTGCAGTTAGATGACCACGTGTAATGTCATCTCGGACAGGGGAATAACAATAAGCCAGCGTCTGAGACCATGAAAGTCTGAGTCGGCTGAAGATCGTTTCAGAGATAAAAGCTGATGTCAGTTAAGAAGAGACTGAAAGCAGAAATGCGACATTAAAAAGGATCGTGTCATGTTTTAGGAAACATGAAACCAGGTTCAGAGGATATGAGAAAGAATAGGTAGACAGTAGAAGATGATAGTATAAAAATAAAAAACCAAAAGCGCTGAACGCTCCAACATTTTAATTATGACAAACAGAAAATTAAAGATGCCAGGTTAAATAAAGTTGCACTTGTCCTGGTCCTCAGCTTTCTGCAAACGAGCCATGTGTAGGTGAGGAACAACGAGCTGCTGGACCAGCATACACCAGACTAAAGTCAAACTTGTCCTCCATGGCTGAATGCCTGCATATAAATTCAAACATTCATTTCTGTATTTTGCTGTATTTTGAGTGCATTTCAGCATCCTGATCCTCATATAGACTTGGACTTACTAACTCGCTCTTATGGAAATTCGAATGCACTTTTTATTATTAAGGCAGATAGATGGCATACACCGAGCCAACGAGTCAAATAAAGCTAAAGACATGTGCCCACACTGATAGAGGAAAGTAACACTGCAGCAGTTTTGTGGACTGTAAGGTGAAAAGTATAAAGTTTTGCTTTTGTGTTTCTACTGTGTGTGCTGTGTGTACTTTGTTGCTCTTTCCTTTGGATGAACTTGACAGATCTGATCTTAACCGCGTCCAATCTCCTTGGGCTGAACTGAGACTGATGGCTTAATGTTCAACACAAGCCCCCAACCTCACTGATGCTCTGGTTGAATGGAAGGAAATCCCAGTCTGTACTATCTGGCTGTTAGTAATCCTTCACAGGAGAGCGGAGACTGTTATAGCAGTAAATGTATGCAAATCCACCTGGAACATGCAGTGAAGGTTTACAATGCTCAGACGTCCACATAATTCTTCTGTTTCAGTTTAGTTAGTTTATAGCATCACTGTGTAATTGTTTGACAGCTGAGTAGATCAGTATGAAGGCAGTCTGATTTTGCTTAGGTTTATAATTGTTGTGCACAGGTGCGCTGGTGTCTGTCAATCAGGTGCATGATTCATGTGTTGGACTCGTGGAAATGAGCCAGACTTCAGTCACGCAGCCTCAGCCTGAAACCAAATCTAACGTGACCATTTGGTGGCCTTGATCTGATCCCAGCGCTGTTCTACACCATGTCCCAGACGGCTCTGACTGTCTAGCTATAAGAAAGACAAAAAAAAAAAATTAATATTATGTTTGTGTCACCTAATATCTTTACTCGTTAATGTCACATGTCAGTCCTGCAATAGACTGACAGCCATCTTTCACCTTAAGACAGCTGGGATAGGCTTTTAGTTAAAGCTAAAGATTGTGACTTGTTTTGAGGAGCCTACACACCACCAACACAGACATTTCTGACTTTGCGGCACATCATCAGCTGAGAAACTTCCTTCTTTCAACTGCTCACTTTAGGTGTTGCAAGCCTAAAGCATTGGAAATATTTTGTCTCTTCATGTTTTCTTTATATTTTTATTTTTTTTATCTTCGTTAATGGGGCTGCAGGTATGGAGTAGTCTGCAAGTTCAGAGGTGTAATCCAGATTATTTGCATTGAACTTCTTTTCAGCAAAGTTCCACTGGCTTTCTTTGCCATTGCATGGAAGACTACAGAGGATTATCTGGATGTTCATGCCATGGATGAGGACAGTACTTTGATTCCTATGTGGAAAACCACGACATTGTCTCTGCGACTGATGTAAGGATCTGAGGCGAGCAAATTAAGTATGAGTTTCAAAAGTTATCAGTTCGTAACTGCTTCACTGAAGCATGTGAAATGTTCAGATTTGCTATTTGTCGTTGAAAAACTCTGTATATGTATATAAATAATTTTTCTTTCTTCTGACCTTTTTAAAAATATTATGAAGTCCTGAAGCTGTAACATTTATCAGATTGGGCTTAAATATTTAATGAGGGAGACTTATTAAAGAGGACCAAATCAGAAGCTAAATGTCTAAAAAGAAAACACAAAATCACGGAGATAAAATTTACCCAAAGTACTCACGATTGGACTGCGTTGCTCATTTCAGTCTTCAAGTTCATTAATGCAGGTTTTGAGATGTTTGACTTTCACATCTTTGACTTGAAATGAAAAACAGCACAAACCTCGACTACGAAGAAAGTACATCCTGTTTCATTTCTAAAGTTTTACACACAATCAATACGTTCTCTCTCAGACGAGTGATTTACATCAGTCAGTGAGAAAAAAAAATGGTGTTTCATATTAGAAAAATCCTTGAATAATAAAATACTGTAGAGGTTTAGCTTTAAGGTTTTTATGACAGGATAGATTTATTTATTCTAAGGATAGAATGAAAAACAACATAATTGATGTTATGTTGTTTTTCATTGTGCTTTTGACTGTAGTGAGTATGTTGCGATAGTACTGATTACAAACCAGCACTGCATCTTTATAATTCGATGTAATTATCTGCTTCACTTGTATATTTTTCTGTGTAATTAGGGGCATATATACAGGACATACAGCTGACATAATAACATGAAATTGCTGTCCTGTGGACCCTGAAAGAGCGGTGTTACACAATTACTGTCAGTTTGAAAACAGAAAAAATACATAACCAAAGAAATCTGAATTTCTGTGAGATAGTGGCAGCTATAAACTACTGTCAAGACAATACAGATCACATAATCATATTTTTAGCCGGGTTCAAGGGTACCTCTTCATTCGACATGCATTCATTTAAGGATACAAAAAGTCAAGAAGAAAAAAGGTTTCAAACAAATTATGAAATTTGATCACCTGTATAACTGAGCTGCAAAGACAACAGTGAACTGTATCATCTAAAAGTCTGCAGGAGGAGAGCTGCTGCTAGATTTGTTTGTCATTTATTATCCTGGTGTTGGGGGCCACCATGTGGTGATAGTAAAGAACTGCATCACAGTACCTTTCAAACATATGAATAGGTTAATGATGCATCAGTTCATAATGTATGTATCACACATTAATGCATACATTAATTAATCCGGGAACTTAAAGTGTTTTTGAGGTGTCATTGGCACAGGAAGGGCCCGGACAGTTTCCTGACCCTTAAGTTGCAACCTTCACATTTTTCAAAGTAAAGTCCGACATCAGAGAGGTCAGTGGTTATTTTTAGTATTGAGGCATTTGTTATGATAGATTATCTACAGAAAATAGAGTTTCAGTAGCCAGCCTCAGCAGAGCCTCTGCCCTTGACTGCTGCCCGACATGCACCCATCACCTACTGGGGCCTCCTGCGTGTGGTGAGCCCACTGGTGGGTGGGCACATGTCACCTCTTCAGGCAGAGTGTAGAATAGAGCTTCTCCTCAAAAGGACCCAGATGAGGTGGCTCAGGCATCTGACTAGGATGCCTCCTGTGCAAGGTTTTAGGGTAGGCCCAGGATATACTGGAGGGATCATGTCTGACTTGGGAATGTCATGGTTTTTCCCAGATGAGCTCGAGGAGGTGGCGGATTGCACAAGGTTCGTTCCAGCTACTGATGCAATTCCCCTTTGGTGTTGCATGTGGTGCAAGACTCAAAAGCAGCTTTTGTCTATTTATCCATTTATTCCTACAGCCACTTCTAAGCAGAGTACACTCAATGTTCTGGCCTCATGCGTAGATGCAAACAGCTATTCATGCTCACATTAACGCCATTTACCTTATACCTCGAAGTGCATGGAGTACATGGAAGAGAACAGCAACATGCTCCAGCTAGGATATGAATAACAGAGCTTATTAAACCTGTGTGTCAGCACTGCTTTGCGTCCTTAGTTCTCTGTGTGTGAAACTTACCATTTTAGTATTAGGACCTCATGACTGGATGCACAGATGTAGTTGGGGCTTCCAGCAGTCGGCTCTCCAGTTTTTCAGCAGTGTGAGATCCTAGCACGCTCTGATTCGCAGCTCTGCCTTTAGAGACTTCATTAAAAACCAAATAGTCTTACGGAAAGTATGAATCTACCTGTTACAGGGATGTTAAAAAAAATCAAACAGTGTAATGCATATCTCTTTACACACTACATAAAGATCTGCTCTAGGATCAAAGTACAACAGCTTCTCACATATGCAGTTCCAGCTGGTTGAGCAGGTGTCTTCAGGTTTCATTCCCTTTTCCAGGGGATGGATGTATGAAGCTATGCTTATGCGTTTTTCTACCCATTAACTGGTTTGTGCAGATTTCATGCATGCAAAAAGGCAGGTCGAGGTCAATAACATGAAGTGAAGATCAAAAAAAGAAATAGGTGGAGATGGATTCTTCCATTCTCCTTCACTTCGTGTCTTTGGGTCCTTCGCAGTGAACTTCACAGTCGATCATGAATCACTTTTCCTTCAGTGCTTATTTTTTTGTTTGTGTTTCCAAAACTGAGACAAACAGAACCCACGTTCCTTCCTCCAGTGAAGCACTTCTTCTTTGATGTTGTCTTAATTGCCATGTCTAATAACTTGAGATGCAAGCGATGATTTTATATGCAAAAGGTGACATAAGTGACTGCCTACTTACATTTCTTGACTAAAGATTGGAGCAGAAATGAGACTCGTGCATGTGCACCAGATTTCATGATAAGTTCTACAAAAGTGATCTGTGTGTAGACGTGACTGGAAAAATCTGAAAAAAGAGTGCCTTTGCACTTTGCTGCCTTTTGTGCATACACACAATTTTAGATGTTAATCAGTACAGAATCGTTTGCATTTGGAAGAGTTGGGTTTGGAGGTAGATTTTAAATGAAAGTCTAGACTCATAGCTCAGAGACTGACTCCTAGTTTCTGTAAAGTCAGCTTTCCAGCCCAGCAGGAAAGCTGTCAAAGCTCTAGACTGGAGTGGTTACATGAATAGCTTCGGTGCCATGATTTATTCCTCCTAGAGGCCTATCTGCCAACTAAGAGGCATTAAACATTAGTCTGTGAAGTTCTACTCCTGATAGAATAATTCATTCACACTTACTTGGTGATGTAAAAGTGTTTTACAACTGCTATAAACTCCAAAGCAGACACAGAGATAAATTCCCATTTTTCTGTCGTCACTTTGTGGTGTTCTTAATGCACAGGAGCCTTTGCAGAACAGTGTGCGTGCAGGTCAGAGATGATGATGATGCAAAAGTGTGAAATGTAATCATAGGAGGTGAGAAAATACACTGAGGTACAGAAATGACTTCTATTAGTCTTTAACCCTCTCTTTGCTGTTTCTGTGCTTCAACACACAGAATCCAGCCTCAGGGAAACACAAGTTAGTGTACTCCTGTTGGCTTTCTCAAGCCTCGATGAATGTGAGGCTTGTGTCAGGGAAGGGCGTGTGGTGTAAAATCTGTGCCAAATCAAATATGTGGATCCAACTGCTGTGGCATCACCCTGGGAAATAAGAGAGTAGCTGCAAATACTGCAAAAAATAAAAAGATGAAAAATTAAGAATATGATTGTTGCAACACCACCCACACACTGGTCAGCATCCACAGTATAGAGCAGCTCAGAATGACAGCATGAATACTGGATACAAACACACAAGTAACCTGTAAAACCATCAGTGTAGACACACGTTATTTTACATTTATAGTTTAAATGTAAAGTGACATTACATCACAGTAAGACTGTGTCTAAATTATTCACAACAAAGCAAACATTGTACAGATGACCTTCAAAGCCTCTTCTGTAATGAGTGTGATAGATTTAAGAACTCTTTCTTGAGCAAAACCAAACATGGCAAAAGTGCCAAAAGTAAAGTAAAAACTTCTTGTAGTAACGCTTGACAGGTCTGATATTTACAATTTTAAGTATATCAAGTAGCGAGTCAGCAGGATCACTGATTTGATTATTAAACTTAACACATTGTTAAGGTAAATAGTTTTACTTAAAAAAACAAAATTGTTATTATAATATCAAGTACTGCTTATTAAAAATAAACACTTAAAAAGAGACAATATAACATGAAGTATTACTTAATTTAAAAGGTTTTCCCTTATTTTAAGGTAAACAGCATAAATTAGGACATTTTACAATAAACCTAATCGATTTATCCTCACAGTTTCTATTTTATTTTATTTTTGTGTTTATTTAGTTTTCCAGTGTTTGAAAGAGACACGACTGTGCGTCTGTAACAGTGACAAACATCTCTGCCTCTGAACACAAACACACAAGAATCAAAGTCTAATCATCATACGACAGGAAACAATGACAATAATAATTTGGTGATTTTAACTTAAATACTTGTATTCAACGAGTCCGCGTGACAACCACCACAAACCTGATCTTCTTGACTTTGTAATTTGTAAATGAAACAAGTACACACAAATATACTCCTCAGTATGCAGGAAAACTGTTAAAAAATTCCCATTAGCGACGTAGTTAAATTAAGTAAGAGTCATTTCTGTGCTGGAGTCATTATGATTTTCCATTTTCTAATTAGATTTTATTTTAATTTATTTTGACTTTTTTCAGTTTACTGTGGTTTCAGTGAGTTTTCACAGTGGGTTTGCTCATTTCAGTTTAGATTTTAATGGTCCCAGTGCTAATGTTGGTCATTTTTAAAGAACAAAATTAATATTACATGGAGGAAAGATTTTAGGAAGTACAAGAAAACCTTTCTGAAAGCAGTTGATTCCCAAAGCTCCAAAGCTCCTCCTCTGGCAGGTTGTGATTATAAATTTTAGCAGGCAAACAAGAATATTTCCTGCATATTTTTAGTTTATATTAGTTTGTTTTACAAGTTTCCAATTTTGTAAAATTATTTCAGTTTGTTTTCATCTTTTTTCTAAACGTCTAGTTTTTATTTTTGAATCACCCGTAATGTTTTTGGTTTAGATTTCATTAGTGATAAAGGTTTTTCATACAGTACTTACCATTATTGTCCATTTTTCATTTAAAATCCTAAGAAGCACTCAGCTGCTCAACAATGACGTCTCGCTTCTTGCTTTAAAACGAATGACTCAGGATTGTTGATGATTAGGCAGGATAAAACTTTATTGATCAATAAAACATTTCTCTTTGACAAAGAGATATTTCATTGTTTCGTTTACATAAATAAATAGTGATTACATCATCTGCAATACCACCAATGTCGATATTGTACAAACAATTATGTCACATAGTCTTGATTTATTGTAAATTTGGTTGTCTGTGTGTGTGTGTGTGTGTGTGTGTGTGTGTGTGTGTGTGTGTGTGTGTGTTTAATGCATTTGTAACCACTGAAAGTGTAAGGATTTTTTACAAGCCCATGCAAAGCCTATAGCAACAGAGGAGTGGTTAGTATTGCTATTATAATCTCATGAAACTCTGCAGAATTGATAGTTTGATGCCTTTTCTTGGGTCAATGGGAAGTTCATTCATCATTACAAGCACACCAAAGATACACACATTTCAACAGAGCTGACAAATGGTCTGAATGATTTGGCACAGTTCATTAAGCTACAGAAGTGGTCATATTTCTGACATGTTTCAATGAAATAATGAAATGGTTTTCGTGTATCATGCCATTCTTCAATTAATGAGAGGTTTGTGCAACATATCATAACAAGATATTCATGTTTCAGGGTTCCTGTTATTAAGAGAGATGGAGAAAAATGAAAACAAAACATTTTAGATGACTTAAACGCAACTGCAGTGATCATCAGTTACATTTGACATTTTTGGCATTCAGTTGTTGCACAATCCCCACGACTGGCAGCAGCGAGTGCAACACTTTCAGAGACTATCCGTTGCTAAGGAGGAATCGAGTAACCAGGGCCTCAGTCGCAGCACCCGGACTAAACATTAGGGGGGTTTGAATGCACACAACAGATGTGGCATGAAAATAAAAGCAAGTGCAAAGAAGAGAGGTAGAAAGGATTTTGCTGCCAACTTCAAAACAGTGTCCACTTTATCCAACATAGCAGTTTACTTTAAATGAGCAACAGAGCTACTGTAAAGCATGATGAGTTTGTTCTGTGCCTTACACTGTGGCTTTAGCATGTAAACACTGAGCTTTGCTAGTAAAAGCCATTGTAAAGATTGTCTTCTATGCATTAAAGAGGGAGAGGGGCATTACAAATCAGTGTGCTGTTGGTGAGTAGAAATGGTGCGAGCTGAATCACACCTTCACTTTATATCTTAATCATATTCTTCACACAATGAAACTAAAGATAATACCAATAATTCTGCACCACGTCCAGCCGACTCAGAGTTGATAATTACAGTGCAGAGTGGATGTAGGCCTCTCCACAGCCAGTGCCCAAGGCTTTCAGCTGGGGATAAATTTACACGACTGAATATTAATTAAGACTGCTGTTGTGACAATTCCAGCCACAAGAGGGCGCACATACATCATGGCTCCACCAGCTGAATACTGAATATGAGTCTATATGTTGCTTTTAAATGCCCAGTTTTTACATGCTTGGTTATCTAATATCTGAGCTTGTAATACCTACAGTATTATAGTAAAATATTAGCGATTTGTGCTAGCAGGTAATATGTGGACGTGATCACCTGTAACTTTTTCAGCATGTTAAAGAAATTGTTTTTATAAGTGAAGTTTGCCTTGGACAGCATTGCTGGAATCCACCTACATCCAGTCAGATATTTTCACCTACAGTGCAAAAAACTTACAGTAAGACTCATCATTTTATGTCAACAATAATCTACAGTAATATGTAAAACGACATTTACAGTATATGCACACTACGGAGTAAACATTTGTAATTATACGCAACATTGATCAGTCTGTACTTTAACTATATATTGTCTACTCTCACGTCAGCCGTACAGCACTGTGACGATGTGTGACCTTTTGATACTGATGCACCCAAACAATGCGGCGAACATATTTACAGACCGTGTGCTTCGTATTTACATTCCATTCATTGCACGGAGTAATGACTGATAACGGAATGGAAACATGCAGGACAAAGAGGAAGCACAGACGAACACTGTCTCTGCCAATGACATTTTACAGGCTGTGTGATCTCTGACACTGTGCTTAGAGCTACCGCTGCTTTAATGGTTCAAACATCGTGCTTACAGACAAAATGAGGAGAATAAGCGGCATTAATGAACCTAATAAATCCCAGACCAAATTAACAACATAAACAAATGGGTTTGGTGCCCATGTCGTCACGATTCATGAGTTTTAATTGTTAGTCTGAACACAAACATGTCTGCTTTTCCTAAAAATGACTTCACTATAAGCTTTAAGCAAAAGGTTAATTAAATAAAGCACAGCCTAAGGTTAGTCAGACCACAGCTGAGTGACAAATTCCACATCGAGCAGTCTGTGTAGCATTGTTTTAGGCTGCAAGCTGCTTTGGAACCCACCATCACTGCTCCTACTCTTTGCCATACTTTCTAAATTAATGCTATCTTTGTTGTTCTGTGGCTCTGGTACAAATTGCTGCACACAGAAATAAAAAATTTTTCACTTCTAAAGTGATCCTTTCTGAAATATTGAGCAGAGTGTGCAGTGTAATATAAATGGGAGAAATACATTGAGATTTGTGCTCTTATGTTTTATTTTATGACAAGTGCTTGTACTTGGTGTCTCCAGTCCTCTCTGTTTCTCGTTAGCTTTAGGTGTAGCGTTCGTAGGTGCTTTTGTGTTCAGAGGTAGCAGCATTTGCTGACTCAGCATGCTCTGCCTGAGTCTCTCTCCCTGCTTCCTGCTTCCTCTCTCGCTGTCTTCCCGATACAAACTAGGAGGTAGAAAGGCTGCACTGACATGAGGAGGGTGATGACAAGTTTTCATTTCATCTCTGTCCTATGTGCTTTACGATAACCAGAAAACTACAAAATAAATAACGAAATAAGTTAGCCGGCAGCCTCCGTTTATTACAGGGTCACAAATAAAACACGTTCCTGAAGCGAGTTTTGGGATAACATGCATTATTTTCACTTAAGCAAAACCTACAATCTTTCCTATTGGTTTGAAAAAAAATTCAGCTATGGCTTCAATGATGTCCTCTTAGCAGCAAGTGATGTATGTCCAACTTGAACAAATCCAAAGCAGTTCTTGAATATTTCTTCTGTTTTGTGTCATCGTTTCTTCTTTTTATTGGTGCTTTATTGTACAAAACGCAAAGACGAGGAGAAATAATCAGAAATACTTCCTTTATAGGAGGATACTCTTCCATCACGTCCTTCTCAGAATCTCTCAGGTCTGTGTGTGTGTGTGTGTGTGTGTGTGTGTGTATGTGTATGTGTGTGTGTCTGACACATGTATTAATCTTTAAATGTATGTACAGTATGTACAGATTGTGTGTGTGTGTGTGTGTATACATGTCTATGGGAGTGTGTACGGTCCCTGTCAGTGTGTAATGAAATGTGGATGAACAGGTGTATGAAATACAGAGAGAGGCGGGGCAGGAGGCACCCAGGTGTGCAGGTGCGTGAGTATGTTAGAACCTGCTCGTCTGGTCGGCACACAGGTCTCTCATTCAAAGCGCTCGTAGTTCCTTGTCTGTCTCACACGGGGAACCATGTCCTTCAGGAGCCTGTGGGCAAAGAAACAAATTCTAATTGTAAGATACGTCAGCAAAAATGGCCGTTCATGCAGGCGCAGGTACAGAGCTGCTGAGCTGTATCGGTGCCATTAGCATCGTGTAAATAATGCCTTAATAACTATAAAAGATTAAAGATTTCAGATTAGACACTGCTGCTGCTTCATGTCTTACTTGACCCCATATGCCAAAATAATAAGTCCCATTAGAACTCCAATGGTGGCATCCAGAAACCAGACGTCAGTATGATGCTTGAAAACTTCGGCGCTGATTAGAATGGCAAATCCCATGATTGCTCCAACCAGAGAATTAAACCCTGAAAAACAAACAAATTTAGGTGAGGACAAATAAAAAACAACATTTCTGTTAACAATGACAGTCTTTTCCTGACCTTAATGTAGTTGTTTTAGTTGGACAGATACGGTGAAATGAAGGACCAACATGTTATGTGTGGTGGTGGTAGCTCACTCCGGGCCACAAGGGCTGGTGTCCTGCAGGTTTTAGATGTGTCTTTGATCCAATGCAGCTGATTTAAATGGCTAAATGGCCTTAACATGTCTTGGAGTTCTCCAGAAGCCTGGTAATGAACTAATCGTTTGATTCAGGTGTGCTGACCCAGGGTGAGATCTAAAACCTGCAGGACACCGGCCCTCGAAGCCTGGAGTTCCCCACCCCTGATTTAGAGGACCTGGTGAGAAGCAGCATTCCCTCAGAGAAAGGATTAACAGGTGGGATAAAATATGAACATGTATCATCTCCATTTCACTTTGAAACACAAACTAAATGTAAACTTGTATGTATGATCTTTAAGTTGTATCAATATCCATTTTAAAGGATAAATCTGAAGCTACAGCTGAGCTTATGTATATTCTTCTGGTAGGTGTCGGATCAACATTTTGCAGCTGTTTTGAAGTCCTACATAAATGGCTCCACACTACATATACTGTGTTTGAATGACCCTTTATAGTGGCTGATGTTGTTCTTTATAATTACATGTGTGAAAGCTAGCACGGTGGGTTATTGTCTTGCCTGCAGTAAGTGTAGAGTCTTGTGGGAAATAAGAGGCTCAGAGAACAGCAACCTCAGGTTTATTGGATTGATGCCCTGTGTGTTTTGAGACCTGGGGATAGCAGTGTGTGTTTGCCAGAGACACTGTGTGTGTGTGTGTGTGTGTGTGTGTGTGTGTGTGTGTGTGTGTGTGTGTGTGTGTGTGTGTGTGTGTGTGTGTTTGTGTGTGTATGCTGTGCTTTTGTTCAGCTGAGCACGTGCCTACGAGCAGCGGGTCATCACAAACGACATTTTTTTCAGTTCATTTGTGTTAGAAAGTCACACAATAAACACAAGCAGGCATGTTCTGGTTTGCAATGTTTGTTTCAGCTGCGTGTGTTTTATTTCCTTTGGTTTAATGTGTTGGCACAAATATTCTGCTTCCAAAGGCTTTGATGGTGCAGATGTTTTAAAATGCCACAGTCGTTTTGTGGGTTTGAATTATTATGAATTGATTTAAGAATAATAACTCTGTTCTGACTTTTCATTTTAGTGACGATTTTTAGTTTTTCCTCATTTTGAGTGAGTTCATAGTGAGTTCTCTGTTTTTGTTGTCTCCATCTCATTGATGTACCTGGTTATGTCCATGCTTAGGTTAATCTCCAGTGTCAGTTCTCTTTTTTGAGGGGTATAGAAAGAGCGATTAAGGGGTTAGCGAGCTTTGTCAGACTTTTCTGCGTCACAAAAGTGAGTAAATCACGTGGTAACTTCTGAACACATAACCTGATTCAGGTCATGGGTTTTGGGTTAAAATCTGCAGGAAGTGCCAAGTTTTCACAAATTTTTTATGTACTGTTTGAGTGCCCTTTCATGTGTGTGCACCTGTGTCTCATTCAGCCCTGTCCTCCTGTAATCTGTTATTATTCTGTGCAGCTTATCCTCAGACTGTCTGTGAATTGCTGTTTTTGATACACTTTGTTAGTTTTGGACTTTTTTGTTTCAGGTGTGTCTTTAAGTAATTAGATTCTGAATCCTGCGTCCTACATTTGGGTGCTGGTTCCTGCACTTCACCACCACAACATGACAGAAGCTCAAAGAGCAGATAAAATATGGTGCATACACTTAATCCAAGAATATTAGCTTCCTCTGGCTCACCTAAAACCCTGGAAACTTCTGACAAGTTAATGCATCAGTGATACTAATCCACTCATAATTAATGTCATTCTGAAAGTGGCCACGATGCTTCATGAAAACTGTTGTGTATTTTGTAAAACTCTCGTATTTTTCATTCTTGTGTTATCTGTGATATCATTAGAACTTTGATACGTTTGCTGTTGTTAGAAGAATTTCACTTGGTAGTTAAAAATTTAATCATACCAGATGGAAAATGTTGGGTTTGAACAACTTAATTACGATTTTATTAATTCATATGAATATACCAAATAAATGCACATGTTTTAACTCCACTCTAAGTCTCCCTCTTTAGGGACAGTGTCTTCCCTCTTGATAATTCAAACAACTGAAAGTTGCTTATGCTTTAAGTCACCTATCTAGTTATCTAGTCCCTCGTGCTCTTCTGTTGTGTTCTTCATTTATTTATAGTCATCAGTGTCCGTGCATGTGCGTGTGTGTGTGTGTGTGTGTGTGTGTGTGTGTGTGTGTGTGTGTGTGTGTGTGTGTGTGTGTGTGTGTGTGTGTGTGTGTCCTACCATCAGTGATAAGTGCCCGACTAGTCAGCACTCTTCCCAGCATGAACTTGGCCACAGCCAGCACAGCACATGTGAGCCCACTCACTATGGACACACTAAAGAGGAAGTCGTCCTGGGGTGAGACACGGGAGACAAAATATAAGAGAATATGGCAATATTTGTAAAAGTATGCAGAGTGAAATTAAAGGTTTCATCCTAAAAAACAAACAAAAGTTCAGCAAAAACACAGAGGGAGCTACTGTATAGCTGCAGAGCAGGAACCAACAGATTGTGTGACCCATAAAGCTTCTGTCAGCTCAAGCATTATTAATATATACAGGCTCGCCTTGGTGCATCAGCCCAAGGTCATACAGATGAAGTGATGTGAGCTTTGGGTGTTTTCAGGTTGTGTCTCAAACAGACTCAGCAAAAGAAAAAAAGGAAAACGCTTGACTCGAGAGCATCCACCTTTCAGATTTAATTGACCCGCAGCAGGGACTGAGAGCCGGAGATGAGAGGAAGAGAAGAGCCTAAAGGACACGTCTGAGGGGGAAACAGCCACATTGTTTTTGTTTTGACTTTGCTGTTCTCCACCAGATTTAAAGTCACAGCTATATCAAACATATCGGGATATTATAAAGCGGCATAAACTACCTGCTAATAAAACCCCAACTGTATTAGAAAAACATGCACACAAATCAGAGTAACTGCACTTCAACATTTAGGAAAACTAAAATTTTGGAAACGGCTGATTCCATCCTCCTATTTTCAGATGTTAATCTCACCTGCTGGAATCTTTTGAGTAGATTTACAAAGTTAAATTAAAGGCATTAGGCCTAAAATGCTGTTGTGGGCGAGTGAAAAACAGACGTGGATCTAACAAATGTTTTTTTATTGCAATTAATAATAAACTATAATTAACAATCAATAGTTGGCTCTATGTAATGTAAGGAAGCAGTGATCAATGTCTTTGCTAGTTAGGTCTCTAAAACGAATTTGTTTTTTGTGTTGTATATATTTAGCTGCATTTGCTGACTGATACTTTCAGTCTTAGTGACTGATTGGTATCAGTTTGTTTTATTACAATACTAAACAGATGCTAGTAGATGATCAGTTTGACCCCATGTAATCCCAGCAGACCCTCATCCAGTTTCAGAATTGTTGGGAAAAGCCACTCACTTGTTCCCTTAGAAGATGCTTATTAGTTAGTGTGCAGAGAATCATTTTTACAAGGGCAGCATCGTACAACAGCAACCTTTGCAAAGAACAAGAAGTATTGCATTGTAAGCAGATCTGTCCTCATTTTATCCACTGTACAGTTTTTGTAAAGTACACCCTCTTTATGTATTGCTTTATATATAATTTATGTATCAGGATATGATAAAAAAAAATTAGCAGCTATTAAAATGAGGAAAATAAAAGCTCAGATGAACAGCAAAACAAGCAAAACACATTACACAGTGATTAAGCGAAATAGAGGAACAGTGTTTGAAAACTAAATACACTGTTTGCATAGAAACCAAGAGAAGTAGCAGAAGTTTGTATGAGTTTGTAGGTGTGGACCATTCAGCTGTGTGTTAACACAGTGCCAAGGAGGGGAGACATCAGTAATACAGACACTGAAGACAGTCTTCTGAGGTGAGGATTAACCCAAGAGTCAGATTGTGCAATGCTCAGAGAAACTGCAAAAAACCCCAAGAGCTACATCTCAAACTCCACCGGCTACTGTAGCATGTTCAGGGTTAAAGTTTATGAATTAGAAAAAGACTGAACAAGTATGGCTTCAAAGGGTTACCAGGAGAAACCCTCTCCTCTGTGAAAAAACAAGGCAGCACAGCTTAAGTTTGCAAAGCTGCAAAGGACTTGAGCGCCTTTGTGTGGAGCCACTGAGGTGACCAAGTGTTCCAGAGTCAAATCTGTCTGACATGCTGGTGCAGATGGGGTCATGCAACAGGACAGTGATTCTAAGCACAGCAGCAAATCTACAACAAAATGTCAGAAAAAAAGATTTAAGAATTAAGATGTTGCAATAGCCCAGAGTCCAGATCTCCATCTGATTAAGATACTGTGGCAGGACCTTAAAGAAGAAGAATGACAAACGTCAGTGAACTGAGGTAGTAAAGAAGAGTGGGCTAGCATTCCTCTACGACCGTGTGAGAGACTGACAAAGTTGTAGAAACAATAATTTCTTCCAGTTATTGCTGGTAAAGGTGGTTCTACAAGCTCATGGGGTGTACTTCGTTTTTCACACTGCTTTTTATATTTTGGCTCAGTGTTTGAATAAATAACTAACGACCAATATGTCCCATGTTCGTTTTTCTTAAATCTGAGGTTAATCTCAGGTTGCATTTACATAACTTTACATACTTTATGTCCTGATATGTTACATTTTTAGCCATCTGTGCCTTTCTTACTCCTACGTATTTGACATAGATGGAGTCACTTTTGTCCTTTTTCAGAAATCTGACCACACTGAAGTATTTTTGCATTTCATGAGATAAAAACAATCATACAGTTATATATCTATAAAATATATTTAATATACATTAATGTCAGCACAGTCTTGGTCTGAGACCTTTTTGTGGTGCATCTGTAGTGTTTGCTTTCATAAGGCAACAAGAGGTTTCCTTTCCATTGCAAGTATCTCCCAATAAATCCATAATTAAAAAGTAAATTTCACTTATATCTCTGTGTAAAGTGGATAAAAAGCAGCCTGTCTGTGACTGCATGGTGTGTACTGTATGTATGTGTTGCATGGCTATGTGCTGCTCTCTCTCCCAAGCACAGAGCTGGTGGGGGCCAATCTCATCTCTCTGTGTTTAATCAGGCACTAGACACCGACAGCCTGCCATGAGAGCGAAACCAAGGACGTGACATGAATCCAGATTCCCTTTCTGCAACCTGCATTTACACAATATGAATTTACAGACCAGTACTTGTTCTTACTTACTACTGTTTTTGGGGGGGGGGGGTGTTATACTGAATGTGTTAGTAAGGAGAAAACTGGATAAATAAGAAGAAGATGAGATCCTTCCATCCTTCAAACTCCTGTATTTAACCAAGGAAAGAAGCCAATGACAGTGTTTACATAAAAATACAGAGCCAGATGGCTGACATCACTCTTAAACAAACTGATAATTAACCAGATGTGAGTTATTCACTGAGAACCATTCATTGCTTTTTATCCTCTTACAATGTCAAATACACCAAGAGGCCAAATATTAATAGAGTACATGCATGTTTATCATAAATATAGAGCCTGAAATGGAACAAAGATTGATGCTGAAAACACGAGACACGTCAAAGAAATGTCCCAGAGACAGGCAGCGGTAATCGGCTCGTGCTGCTGTCAGGAAGGTCCTCTGAGACCAAACAGACAGAGTTTCTATTAACATAATGGCACTGAAGCATCACACACAGGCTGCAGAATAGATGCAGCCGTCTCTTGGCTGTACCCACTTCAATCTGTGCTAAAAGGGGCTTCAGTGACTCAATTTTTGTTTTACTTTTTATTTATGTTTTTGTTTTTTCACTTTATCCCAGTTCAAACAATTGATTCTCATGTTGTTTAATTCATTGTTCAGACTCTATTGATATGCACAGCAGTTACAGTTTTGCTCTATGTGTCAGTTTTCTAATTGGTCCACTGCTGCTGGCTTTTAATGTCCTGCTAATTTATGCCACTAATGAAGCAGTTGGTGCAAAGAGAAGATTCTCTGCCTGGAATTGAACAAATTAAGACCAAAATGTGTCTGGGTCTAAATGATCTTAACGAGATGAAACTCTGAGGTGAATACACGTAATAACTATTAAGAGATCACATGAAAAAGCACAGAGTAAATGCCAAGAGCAGTGACTCTTCTGGAACATTGAACAGTTACATGCATGCACTTGACAGATTATGAAATGAACAACGCCCAAAGAATAGTCCTGTAATAAATTCTTGTTTTGTAGCATTTGCAACGTTTTGGTGTTGGGAAGTTGTTTTAGAGAAATGTTAAAATACACCAGCTTGGAAAACAAAGATTTTGGTACTGGCAGAACTTTTCTCATCTGTTATTATCCAAAAGGAAGACTTTTAGATTGTGCTGCATTTATGTTATTTAATTTTATTAAATCAATGTTTCTGAGACAAAAAGGGTGTTTGTACACTAGAACTAGGTGTATACCCCAAAATCAAAAAGTGCCTCACTCCATTTCTTGCACCCTGGTGATTCCAGAGCATCTTTGTGAGCTGGATAGATACGTCGACACGCTGGTAACCTTTATGGACATCTGAGCTGATGTTGGACGAATGTCATTAGCAATCACTGTATTGTTTTTCATGTCATTCATGCATTAATTAAACTGCAGTTTGCATGTAAGTGGTTTAATAACTTAGTTGTGATGCTTTACAGCACAGGCACAACTCTACTGCAGTCTTTGCATGTGATATTTTTCCTGCCCTATATCCAAAATATTTCTCTCCCTCTTCTCTGGTTAGTGAAATGGACACATGGTTAGGGTTAAATCATTTACACACCAAGAGGGTCTCAAAGCTGAGAGTGAGAAACATTCTCAGTCTGATGGTGAGAGAGCTGGGCTGTACCCCAGCAACAGAAAGAAGAGACTATTTTGGGACCTTATTCATACTCCTACACCTCCAGAGAGCGGTGGTGGGGGAGGTGGAGCTGGCATTAAAGAAAAAGAGTGTCTGTGTGTGTGTGTCTGCGCATGTCTGTGTCAAAAACAAAAAGCAAACAAACGTCAGGTGGAGGGAGACATAAGCTCTGACGTCAGAAGAACAGCAGCGGAGGGCTATAAAAAGAAACCTTACTCACAGTGATGTGTGTGTGTGCTGCTCTGTTTGTGTGTATGGCACTAGAAAATAAATCATTATCCATCATTACAAATATACACAGATCACAAAAAACATCCTGTTTATGTCTATATCTCCAGAACTGCAGCTCTGTGAGGTGTTCCCGGTCTGCAGCAGTCCGTTTCTATTAGCAACAGGGTCACGGGTTGCCAACGGTCACTGAGCTACAGCTGCAATAAAAGTTCATGCTGGTTCTCATAAAAGCCAGAATACACAAAGCATCAGAGTTTGTTGTGTATGGAGCTGCAGACCAGTCAGGGTGCCCATGCTGACCCCCGTCCACCACCGAAAGCGCCGACAATGGACACGTGAGCATCAGAACTGGACCACAGAGCAATGGAAGAAGGTATGTCAGTCTGACGAATGATGATTTCTTTACCGGGTGACTGTGCGTCACTTACCTGGGGAATGCCTGGGAACAGGACACACCATGGTGTACCTCCTACCTAAGCATTGTTGCAAATCATAAACATCCTTTCATGGAAACAGTACTCCCTGATGGTTGGTTGGCTGGATGGCTGTATCTATGAAGCGCCTTGAGGCGACTTATGTTGTGATTTGGCGCTATATAAATAAAATTGAATTGAATTGAATTGAATTGAATTGAATTGTGGCCTCTATCAACAGGATAATGTGCCACCAATCAGAAATGGTTCAGGAATGATTTGAGGAACACAACAACCAGTTTGAGTTGTTGACTTGGCCTCCAAATCCCCCAGATCTCCATCAAATTGGGTATCTCTGGGATGTGATGAATAAAGTAGTCCAATCCATGGAGGCCTCACCTCACAGCTAACAGGACTATTGCTAACATCTTGGTGCAGATACCACAGCACACCTTCAGGGGTCTGGTCCACGCCTGGACAGTCAGGGGATCAACACAATATTAGGCAGGTGCTCATAATATCATGCCAGATTGGTGCATGCATGTGAATGTGTGAGTATAGTATGTGTTGTGAGCCACACACTCTAGTCACATGTACTTTTTCTTTAAAAAAATGTATTATCAGTGCACAAAGACACAAAGGCCAAACATTAAAACATTATTCATAATATATCATAATATCAGAAAAGATCACCATTAGAAAAGAGCCACAGCCAGTTCTGAAGTAAACAGTTTTTTCATTATTGAACTCAGTTTACTTGTCATGACATGTACTGAAAACAGATTAGATACACTATATTAGAGCATGATGTCTTCTGTGGCTTCCCAAATTGGAAAAAGTAATTTTCACAATGCCATCAGAGCGGGCTGTTTCCCAGAGAAATGTTCTTCTATTTGTTGAGCTGGTCTTACTTCACTGTGATTGGCTGAACTATTTCAGAGTTCAGTTATTAGACCACATAAATGGGACTAGTGGAGAGTGTCTATTTATCTTTCAATATATTTTCAGTTTTACTCTGAATCTTTTTGCAGTTTCTGCCAAATAAATGCCAAATCACTCGCCCACGCATCCTTTGAATCCATTGCTTTAAATTGTTCTCTATGCAAGATTTAAGACAGGCTTTTTAAACCCACTCACTATGCAATGAAAATGTATCAGTCAATATTGGAAAGTTATGCAGAGTTATGAAATCAGTGTTCAGAATATATATTTGAGGGTTTGTCAGACCCGACAACAGTAACGATGGGGGGTCAGGGCATCTCCTCATTGAACGACTGGCGACCTGTAGCCCTGACCCCCATCGTAAGCAAATGCTTCGAGAAGCTGGTCAGGGACTTCATCTGCTCTGCACTACCCGACTCACTGGACCCTCTACAGTTTGCATACCGCCACAACAGGTCCACTGATGATGCCATAGCCCTGACACTACACACTGCCCTGTCACACCTGGAGAAGAGAGACACGTATGTGAGAATGCTGTTTGTAGATTACAGCTCAGCATTCAATACCATCGTTCCCTCGAAGCTGGACAGGAAACTGCAGGATCTAGGACTGAGCAGCTCCCTCTGCAGCTGGATCCTTAGCTTCCTGTCTGACAGACGCCAGGTGGTCAGACTGGGCAGCATCACCTCATCCCCCATCACACTGAACACTGGTGCTCCACAGGGGTGTGTACTGAGCCCTCTCCTGTACTCACTCTACACCTACGACTGCACAGCCACTAACAGCTCCAACATCATTGTGAAGTTTGCGGACGACACTACAGTGGTGGGTCTTATCACCAACGGTGATGAGACGGCTTACAGGGAGGAGGTCAGCGCCCTGACCCACTGGTGTCAAGACAACCATTTCACCCTCAACGTCGCAAAGACAAAGGAGTTGATAGTGGACTTCCGGAGGTGCAGAGAAGTACACACCCCCATCACCATCAACGGCGCTGCTGTGGAGAGAGTGAGCAGCTTCCGGTTCCTTGGCGTACACCTGGCTGAGGATCTTACGTGGTCAGTACACACAAACAAAACAGTGAAGAAGGCCCAGCAGCGCCTCTTCTTTCTCAGGAGACTGAAAAGATTCGGCATGAGCCCCCGCATCCTCAGGACCTTCTATCGCTGTGCCATTGAGAGCATCCTCACTGGATGCATCACCACCTGGTATGGCAACAGCACCGCCTACAACTGCAAAGCTCTCCAGCGAGTAGTGCGGTGCTCTGAACGGATAATTGGAGGTGAGCTTCCCTCCCTCCAAGACATCTACAGGAAGCGCTGCCTGAGGAAAGCGGGGAGGATCATCAAGGACTCCAGTCACCCCAGCCATAAACTGTTCAGACTGCTTCCATCAGGAAGGAGGTTCTGCAGCATCCGGTCCCGTACCAGCAGACTGAGAGACAGCTTTTTCCATCAGGCCATCAGACTGCTGAACACGTCATAGACACCTCAGCTTCACTACTGGAACTTCAACATTATGCACTCCACACTGTATATAAATGCCACTTGTTTTGCACATATTCAACTCTGTATATTTTATATATTTTATTATTATTATTATTATTATTATTATTTTATTTTATTTTTTTACTATTTAATTTGTAAAAATGTGTATACACACACACACACACACACACACACACACACACACACACACACACACGTAGGAAAATATTTAGTATACACATCCAGAAATGCATACACTATTATATATTGTACATATATTTATTAGTTTCAGGTTGGCCATTCTTGTATTTTGCTCGTTTGTGTTGTTGTGTTTGCACATCTCTGTTGCTTGTGGGGCTCGCACACAAGAATTTCACTCGCATGTGCTGTGCCAGTGTGCCTGCACATGTGATGTGACAATAAAAAGTGATTTGATTTGATTTGATTTAATTTAACAGTAATATCTGGTTGCATTATGTAAAATACTTTTTAGGGAGGTTAGGGAGAGACAAAAATCACAATTAAGTCAAAGCTGTAACTTTCCTTTATCTAAATTACACAAAGAAAGTGTCGGTGCAGTGTGAGCCAGCGTCTGTGTCCATATAGTGCGTGTGCATGTAGCCTCACCACTTTGGGGGGCATCCTGGTAGCCAGATCGTGGATGGCCTTTCCAAGAATACAAATAGAGGAGAGAACGAACACAACCCCAAGGACGACACATGCTCTGCAGACAAACAGGCAAAAGAAGAAGGTATGACGATTACTGATGTTGTAATAACCCAAAGGAGCTTAAAGGGGAGCAGCAATGCTTTCCTAAGGTCTTATTATTTTTACATCCATCATGATTGCTGCTTTTGCATTTCACAACAAAAACATCTTTCACATAATAGTTTCAGTGTTTGACAGACATTTGACAACATCTTTACATTCTTTTATTTTTAGTGATATTTGTTAAAAACATGGCAAATAATCAAAAAGTTCCAGCTACTGGAACCTGCACGGGTAAAGTATGAATGCATGAAAAATGTCAACGAGCAAACAAATAATGGATGTGCAGAGATGTTGCATAGACACTTTAACATGTCTTGATCACACAGGGCTAATTAGGGGAAGTAAACAGCTGGGAAAAACACAGATGCATACAGTTAAGGTAATGAGATAGAGGAAGTAAAGGAGCAACTATTACAGAAATACAGCCGGAAATAAAAAATAAATCCCAAATCGAACTTAACATACGGGAATTGACACAGGAAGTGGAAAGAAAACGTGGAGGGAAATAAATATATAATAATACAAACAAGCAGAAGGACTCAAAATATATAACAATATGCACTAGGATGAAAACTGAGCCAATAAACAAACTAAAAAAAAACAAATAAAGAATACTAAATAAACAAAAACCCAGCACCCAAGGGCCAAGACTGGGAACCATGAGGACATTATTTTGGTCACTACCCAGAGCTCATGGCCATTGGAACATAGACTGACTGATGGCTTTGCTTTCACACTCATCTCTCTTCACCCCATCAGATCAACGTAGTATCCTCATTACTGAAAACACTGCACCGGTCCATCACTTGTTCCACTCTCACTTCTTTCATGAACAAGACCCTGAGCAGTAGCGGTTTTTGGCGACACGGGCGTTTGCCCGGGGCGGCATCACGGGCAAAAAAAAAAAAAAAAAAAAAGATTGCTCGTACTCATGCTGCCCCGACATCAGCCAGCGCATATTGGGAATGCCAGAGGCACCGATCGGCTTTCTATCGCCCATTTGCTGGGAGTAAGGGCGCCCTCCGTGTGCGAGGTGCGCCTGCTGCTTGTGGCACAGGGAGGAGAGGGCGGGGCGGCATCTAATAACCAACTCGCAAAATAAAACAAAATAAAACAAAATAAAAACAAGCCAACAAACACAAAACACCAGACATCATGATACAGACTTATAATTTGCACAGATGTTTTTTTCGAAATTCTATACGTGAAAAGTGAGCGCGAGAGCCCTCGGTGCGCCTGCTCGCAGCTGAAGTCAAAGTAAACTTTATTGTCATCTCCGCTACATACAGTGCAGTATATAGAGAGATGAGACGATGAGGCTGCAGTTACAGCAGTAAACAAACAATATATATCTATAAGAAGAGTAAGAAAATAAATATACACTTTAGGACTCGGGGTAAAGGGATCAACAACAATTTCAAATTTCAAATTTACAGTTTGATGATTTAAAGTCTCACACACAACCTGTCGGCTGCTTCCAAATAGAGCACATTTCATTCATAATGTTGTAAATCCAAGCCCATCATGTATTCATGATTTGAATCCTGGGTTGTGTGAAATCTCAGAAATGCACCTTAGACAAAGTGAATCTGTGAACTAAGGTGTAGGTGTGTTAGATCATGTTGTGGTGATCCTCGGGTTGGGGGATTTGTGTTCATACTGGAGTGCAAAATTAAAACCAGTGGAAGATGGACAAGAAAAGTTCAAAGCCATCAGGTGCTCAGTTTAGAAAAACTAGAAAAGAAGAGGAGGAGAAACGATACAGGTAAGCAGATGTGTGATTGGATAATGGCAGGTCATCCTGAAACAATCAGAATCAGAATACTTTATTAATCCCTGAGGAAACTATGCGTGTTAGAGTTGCTCCAAGAAGAAATGGTAAAAATAGCAACAGTAACAAACTAAACTCCAAACAGTACATTATGTTACAGATTTTACACATTTAAGAAATAGCACTAATCAGATCAGTCAATTATAAATATCAAGGATTAACAGAGGGGATTATAAATAAATATCAAGAAAATTGACAAGAATATTACATCAGAGTAGAAAAGAGCGTGTGTAAAAAGGGTGTAACTATTGCAGGGGTGCCAGAGGGAGTGCCCAGGGCGCCAAACAGGCTAGGACCGCCACTGACCCTGAGAAACCCAGGGCAGCAAGTTGTCCCTATGTTGAATCATATTGGGAGGTGCCTGATGAAGAACCACAAAAATCTGAGAGGTGATCCTGAGGCCACTAAACCTGTCTAGAAGCTAGTCCATAAAGGTGGGATTAGAATGATGACCTCAGTGGCACTATCAGTAGTAGTAAGCCTATCCTTGCATCTTTTACATGAACCAATCTCCAGGAAGTAAAACATCTTGCCTCATTTGCAATGATATGCTCACACTTTTTTCTACTTTTCTAACATTACACTTTAATTTTCTACAGAAAGAACATTAATATAATATAAATTGGGTGTTTTGTGGTTTGTGTGTGTCTCTGCATCCAGCTGACAGCACTAACAGAGAAAAAGATCCCGCGTGTGCATGTGAGTGACTCCGTGTGAGTTAATGGACAGTGGAGAGGCAGCTCGGTCTTTCATTATCTGTAACACCTCTGAGCTACACAGAGGTGTTCTTGCAAGGGCTCCATACAGCCTGACAGCTAATTGATTCATTCAGCTAAGCCACAGCAGCCCTAAAACCTGGTGGATTAACGCACGTGTAGCAGTGACACATTTACAGTAACGACACACAGTTAATGGCTCATCAATAAGGATTCACTTCTCTCCATCCTGCAATTTAAGAATCACCTTTTCTGAAATTGTTTAATCTGGGTATACTGAACATAAGCAAGAGCCTAACGGGGAAAATTATTTAGACCTTCAAAGGGAAGATTAAATTAAAGCTATCGTGGCAATATTCTCTCTACTGGAACTACGGATTTTAAAATTGTCAAGTATAAAAAAACATTTAAAAAATCCACATAAAATCAAAAACAGACTGCAACAATTTGCAAATCTCATAAACCCAAATAAAACATAGAAAACATAGCAAATAAGACACTCATTTTGAACTTGATGGAGCAACAAGCGTCCCTTCTTCTTTGAAGAACTGTGTAAACGTCTGCGAACTGAGATTCAAGCTGCTCAGCAGTCCTGAGTCTTCTTTGTCATATTTTTCTGTGTCATGATGCTCCAGATGTTCTCAGCTGGTCCAGGTCCAGACTGCAGGCAGGCGGGTTCAGGACCCGGACACCCGAACAGTTTAGTATTGTCTTGCTGAAATATGGTCTCATCTGGAAAAATGTCATCTTCATGGGAGGACATGTTCCTCTAAAACAGGGCTGGGGGAACTCCAGGGCTCAAGGGCCGGTGTCCTGCAGATGTGCAAAACGCACATCTGCCTTTCCAGGTGTGCAAGCATGCATGCTTTCCAAAAATAATTTCCACTTTGGATTTGTTTGGACCTCAGAACACTTTTCCATTTTGATTGAGTTCACTTTAAATGAACTTTGGTCCAGAGAAGACAGCTGCCTTTCCAAATCCTGTTCATGTGTGGCTCCTTCTCTCCATGTTGGAGCTTTAACCTGCATTTGTGGATGGCACAGTGTGCTCCTGAGTCCATGCGGTGATTTCTATTGAAGAACAACGCCTGATGTTATTGCAGTGCTGCCCAAGGGCCCAAAGATCAGAGAAAATATTGATTTTCAGCCTTGTCCCATTCACACAGATATTTATTCTAATATTCAGAATCTTGTGATGATTATGTACTGCAGATGATATTTATAGTCTTCATAATTTTCTGTTGAGGAACCTTATTGTTCTACTATTTGTACATGTAGTTTATTTGCAGTTTAATGAACCTCTGCCCATCTTTACCTCTCATAACCTCTGCCTCTCTAAGATGTTCTTTTTATATCATGTTACTGACCGGCTGCCAATTAACCTCATTAGTTCGTCCATCTGTTTCTTTATAGCACAACTTACTTTTCCTGCCTTTTCTTCCCCAGTCCCAACTTTGTTTGAGTTGCTGGCATCAAATTCAAAATGAGCTAATAAACATATTTTTTATGAAATAGTAAAATTTCTCACTTTAAACATTTGATATGTTTTCCATGTTTTATTGTAAATAGAATATGAAATCACTGCACTCTATTTTTATTTATATATTACATAGGATCCGATCATTTTTTAAAATGTAATTTACTACAGAAAGATAAAATCATATGCATGAAATGACTGGATTGCAGGGGAATGGGTGAAGTCCTTTCACAGCAGAGGTGGGATTCATGGGTAAAAGAAGCCAAAGAGTAAAGATGAATGAACAAATAAATAAAACATACAACACCTGTGGTTTGAGAGTTGTTTATGATTCCACCCTTGTATCGTTGATCAAAAGATAACGTTTTGTACTCACATATACTCTCTGTGTGCAGAGTGCACAGCTGCTGCATTGCTGTAGCGCCACAGGACGATGGCTGATGACATGACATCCAGCGTGGCATCAAACTACAGAAACGAGAAGCAAGTAATTAGAGAGAAAGAAGTGAGGAAGGTCAAAATTATCCATTGGACCTATACCACGACTCTTTAAATGATCAGATGTCCAGTAAGACGTGTAGACAGCTTTAAATAACTTATTTGTGCTGAAAATAAAACCACTTCATTCTGAAATCCCGTGGAGGAGAATAACGCATTTATTTCAGCACAACAGAATTTCAGCGGGCACATGAACTGACTCAGGTTATGTATGAATAGGGATGAGTGGATGTAAGGATTTAAGAGTCTCATTAAGGCTTATAGTGGAAAAACTGCAGGAACCACTTTCAAGTCTGTGCACCACAAAGAGCGAAGTGTTGATGTTTGGCAGGAAAATCAAAGCCATAAACATCATTAACGCGACAACAGTAGCTTCATGTTGGATTCAGGACTTCTCAGGGACAAACTTCTCTCCCTGAAGCCGGATCACAAAATAAAATCGTTATTAGTTCATTTTCAAATCATAAAATGTAAAAAGTAAGAAAAGGATGACTCAAAGTCTCACAGAGCTATCGATGATAAGCTGCTATGATCTAACCTCTTTGCATTGGGGCACATCCTCTTATTTTCTTCCTGCTTCTGTTTTAAAACTGTCATCTGCAGCCAAGCAATTAAACTGCTAATTAAAATCCAATCTTTAAGGAAGAGATAGCTAGCTCTGCAGATTATGGTTTATAATATTTTAATCACATTAGGCTAATCACATCTCCCTCCCTGGGCCCGGGTGTGGATATTGTAATTTTCACCTTCACTGCCATTACGTCATATTTTTATGATAATTCTCAGTGATTTCCTCCTAATAAGATTTCCGCTGTGTTCTAGTGGAGATCTGTTTAGCAAACACAAGAAGCATTTTGACATCCAACCACAGCGCCAGCCTCCAGTCCCTTCTCTGCCCTGTTACCTTGGAGACAAAAGGACCAATAGGACTTTGGTACTGGGATTCATTAATAAATCACTAGCACCCAAGTTATGACTAATTGATCAATGCAAATAGAGAGAAGAAAGGGGCGGGAACTTACGGCGAATCCAAATGCTGACGCGCTGTGTCTCATAAACGATACAGCTGTGGAGAGAGAGACGGACTGTTTACATCATACAAGTCTTTATCCCTTTTTAGTCACACTAACATATATGCACATGTGATTCAGCACATGTCACATGCACGATCAGTAGGTTTGTGACGCTAAGTGGGAAACAATGTGTTTATTAAATCAGCATAACAAAATGAAAAGCGACTGTGATTAGATGAGTTATTTCTTAAAAAATCAACACTGATATTCATAAATGTTCTTCCTTTCTATTGAAATCACCAGCACCTCTCACATGCATACACTATATCACTATATCTAGAAACAGGAAATTAAAACCACTGGGTTAACCTGAGCTGGAGTTCAATCAATAAAGAGTTGAAATCTAAATCTTTGTTTATTGTATTCCGTCTTTTTGGCAAATGATTAAGCAGAAAATGCAAGTGCAAAAAAGAACAATTACATTTTTATTTATGATACCACTTATGACATGTGAGCAAATTAAAGGAGTTCTTGGCAGGTTGAACCTTCATCTGATCCAGATTTTTACAGCACTGTCCTTTATAGTCTATAATCCTACTCAGTATCATCCAAAGCAGAACAACAAGCATTAAAAACTAATAGAAAAACACACAGCTCATGTATGTCCATCTGATGATGCTCCAGGCCATCCGAGTTTGATACGTGTAAACTTGGCATGATTAACTGTCTATTAACAACATTAATGATCGGCTAACGCAACATGAAGTATCCCTCGAATAGGATTAAAGGTTTTGTCATCCTTTATCTACCACACCTGTGCTGTTCATCTACCTGTCCTGGTGTGCTGTCCCCTCTTTCTGTGTGAGTGTGTGTGTGTGTGGTAGTGCATGTGTGTGTGAGAGAGAGGGAGACTCTCAGGGGACAGCACATGGTCAGTTTAATCACCATGGCAACAGGAGATTTGAGGGCAAGATGGCCGTTGGTTTGAACTCAAAGCTTTCATCTCCTCTTCGCCAAGTCTTTCCCTTGGCTGGTATCTCCTTTTCTTTTCCTTCCTTCTGGTTTTCTTGTCATGTTCCCTGTTTTATATATATATATATATATATATATATATATATATATATATATATATATATATATATATATATATATATATATATTGTAGCGGAAGCCTTTTGGCCATTTCTGAGACTTTGATGCTTCACAGTGTCAGGTAGGATGTGACCTTATTTGACAAGCTTTAATGACTACAACTGTGTTACAAACTTTTCAATTCTTTTGATGCCCCCAGTATGAGGATAGGATCAGGCTTAGCTGTGCTACAGCTATGCCAACACTGTGGAGAAGAAAGGATGGAAAAGCTGAACAGGAGACCGAAGATAACACGTGGTTGCTCACACATATGCTGTCTTTGTGTCTGGTTTTGTCCCAGATAGCATCACCCAGATTCTCCTCTTCATTCTGAGTCACGTTCACCATCTTTCACGATTATCTGTGCCCTCACGTACAAACTGTTTCACATACAAAGTTTATGAATCTCTGGGGCTCAACCAGACCTCCGACCCATCTGTTGAGTCAAGAGAAAAAGTCGAACTGAGAATGTTTGAGAAAGCTAACACAGGGAAGTCGGACAGGTGGTGACTGCTCAGTCTGTATATACAGTCTGTCTACTATGTATATATACAATACATTATCCCTGGTCCAACATCAAGCTCATAGTTTGTCTTTATTTGAAAGGAGTTCCAGTAGACTGGACATTTTGTCTGAGTTGAGGTAGCTGCATTGGGTTCATTTGGTGACTACACTGTCTCTGTTGCATTTCATAGACAGAAATGATGGCATATTTCATATTGCCATGTGATTGTGCGTCATCATGTTTGCTGTTAGGCATGTAGGAAAGTGCAGGTCGGACACAGCTGGATGGATGGTATCGAGCGTGTATGTGTGTAATGATTAGGGTCTATGTATCAGTTTTAAACTTTAGTTTTGTTAAGCAGTTATATTTGTGACTTGGTGTGACGACTTCACTACCCTTGTGTCAAAACAACAATCAGTGGGGTAGCCGAGTACTCCCCCGCACTGTTCACTAGTTTTTATAGCTCAGTGCTTTGTCCATGCTCATCCTTTTTCCCAGTTGTTGATAGTAAGGTCCTCTCTTCCTCTGGGCTCTCTGTTTACCTACAAGGTGATGGTGGCTTGGCTGGAGAGACTTTTAGATAATCTGTTCCTGGATGTAAAGGCCACCATGTCCGATGCTTCAAATACAAACTTTATGAGGTGCAATCATCCATTTTCATTTTATTACACAGTTTTAAATACAAATAACATCTGTCCAGGACATCTTGGGAAATATCTGACAAACATGCGGTTTGAGAAGTACTGCCCATCACCAGAGGAAGCTATAACAAAGGTAAAGACGTACCCACACAAGAAGGTAAAATCACCGTAGGTATGTGAGGATAGTGTTTTATCACTGATAAGACCCAGACAGGATGTGGATGTGACATCATCATGATTCCAATAACTTAACCGGTCACCATCACCATTAGTTTTTGGTCTGGACAGTACAGTTGAGAGCCTATATTCTACATTTTTACTTCAGTGTGGGGAAAAGAAAACATGTGTAAGATTTTCTCAATATCCTGGAGATGCTCTAGTATCGCGCATCATCATATGCAATTCTACATTATTAGAAAATTAGCTGTGGTGATTGATTCTGTGCTTGGTGCCAGAAATTCAAACAGATATTATTGAAACTGCAGCATATTCAGAAGCAAGAAAAGACTTTTTTGTAATATATGATGCAATCTTTAAAATAGCCAAAATGGTTCACACAGGATAATTATCCACTGAATAAGAGAAAAAATCTGCTTACATCTGCATCTCTTTGAGGAACTTCTCTCTGCATAATATCTGACCTTCTGTCTTCAAATACAAACTGTAAAGCTAACAACATGTTCACTGAGGAAGCAGTTTTCACACATGTATACATACAATGAGCCTGAGATTTTTCTGCTGTATTTAAAATGTATTCAGTGCTTCAAAGAACAGATTCGTCATCTATTAACTCATTTGTTATTGCTGATATTATTCCTCATTCATCATATTTGTCTTTCACTTCATGCCCCCCTTTAATTAAACATGCACTCAGATGAAAAAAAAAACAGAATTCTCCCCTAAATAAAGCTGCTAATTTTTAAATAGCAGCCTCTTTCCTCTCCCAGCATGTATTCATTTCTCCAGTTTCTGCTCTCAGGCTCATTTGGATGTGCCAGCCGTCTGTGTGGTTACCGCCTGCCAGCAAATCGATGCCTCTCTTGAGGTGAGCAGACACGATTCTGTGTAACATCCTCTGGGTTGTTAGTTAATCAGGGAGTCAAGCATGCATGACCAGTGCTAACAAGACTGGGGAAACAAAGAGGGAAAGCAAAGCAGAGTATGGTAGAAATGGAGTAGAAGAAGGAGGATATAAATGAGAAGGAGGAGCAACTAAAAGAAAGGGGGTACGTGCTTACAAGAGAAGGAGGAGAATGGGAACGTGAATAAGAGCAAAAATGTGTGTGTGTGTGTGTGTGTGTGTGTGTGTGTGTGTGTGTGTGTGTGTGTGTGTGTGTGTATTCATATCTTCCAAAGATTGGAAGTTTACTTAGATACTTGTGGGGACCAACAGCCCTTATAGGGACAAAAATGCTGGTCCCCACAAGTTTAAAGACATATGTGTGACTCAAAATGTGGTTTTAGTGAAAGGGTTATAATTGGGTCATGGTTAGGTTTACGGTAAGGGTTAGGTATTCGTCTTTCATGGATACGGTTAGGTTAAGGGGCTAGAGAAAGCATTATGACAATTGGATGTCCCCACAATTAGATGTGTGTGTTTTATACATAAAATGTTTGCACAGAGAAAAAAACCTGATAGCTTGGAAGTTCTTAATTGTGATTCTTCTGTGTTGCAGTATTTATTTTGAGGAAAACACAGTTCTAATAAGAACAGTCTAACAGTCTGACAATCTTCTATTCTATTTGCTAATAGTCCACTTTGATGTCCTGTCAACACCTGCATACCTCATAGCTGTAGCAATGGTTATGACTTGGCAGCAGTAAAAACCTAATTATCAGTGAGTTATACAAGAACTGGGGCCAGAGCCAGCACCAATATATTCTCTCTCTCTGGCTCTCTGGCTCTAGTCTTCCCTTGGCACTGATCACTGATTATAAGCAGGACTTGGATGAAGCAGCATCTGATCAGACATCACTTCCAGACCAGGCTTTGAACTCTTGGGGGTGTTGAGGACCAGCGAGCGAGACATGGTGGAAGCATTCATAATGACTACCGGTATTAATAGTTTCTGAGCTCTGTTGTCCTCTGCTTGAGGCAATATGCAGAAATGAAAATATAAATGATAAAAGCTTACAGACTATATTGGACAGACTTCCCCCTTTCTAATGGTTTGTTGGTGCTCTTTAAAGCTCGTTTCCTTTGGTTTCTGCTTGGTGCAAATTTTTCTTACTGCTCTGACTTTTCATTGTTAAAATGGTAAATGGTCTGTATTTGTAAAGCGCTTTACTAGTCCCTAAGGACCCCAAAGCGCTTTACACATCCAGTCATCCACCCATATTCACACACTGGTGATGGCAGCTACATTGTAGCCACAGCCACCCTGGGGCGCACTGACAGAGGCGAGGCTGCCGAACACTGGCGCCACCGGGCCCTCTGACCATCACCAGTAGGCAACGGGTGAAGTGTCTTGCCCAAGGACACAATGACCGAGACTGTCCAAGCCGGGGCTCGAACCGGCAACCTTTCTATTACAAAGCAAACTCCCAACTGTTGAGCCACGATCGCCCCTGTTAAAGATTTTGCCTCTGTGAGAATAGCATGCAGCTAATATTGGACTTTGAATAACTGGACAAAAGAAGAAGAGTCGTGTTTTCTGCAGAAGCAAAAGAGTTGAGAGTGATAAAGTGGAGTGCATAAGGTGAAGTCACTGTGATGTCGACCGCTGGTTTGTAAAATCCCCCCACTACAGCACCGAGTCAGTTGCATTCAGCAGCTGACTGAGATACCAGTCACATGAACTAAAGCATGCCCTGTTCTCTTACAGATGTCTATGTGATAACATTATATTTTGCAGTCAGAGGAGTCACCCTCTTCTGGCCAAGGCACTGCTGCTCTGATGCCCACAGCATGTCTGTATTTGGATAGAAACTGAAATGAAAACAAGACCTCAGAGAACCTCACAGAGGTATTTACTTGATAAAGAGAGCTCTGGAACTTGTTAGACATCCAAGAAGGCAACATTTCTATCAGATCACCAAGAAACAAATAAAAGCCATCTGGCCTTTGTGACAATTGTTCAGAGGGGAACTAGTGAGAGTGACAGATTGTAGTTTTGAGCTTTCTGGGGTGAAAATGAGCTCTGCAGAGTGTAATGCAACTAATGTGTGAGCTATCTTTGTCACACAGGCTGATAAAGGATAACTGTATAAAAGATAAAGCAAGCAGATATACAGCAAGTCCTCACTGCGAATTGACTGGTATTGATGTTTTTTATTGATACAGTACTATCATTGATTGGGTGTGGTTCCTTATTGATTGCTTATTGATGTCTGATCAGTTTTCAAAACTGTAGATCTACACAGGTTTTCAGCATCAAAGGAACTGGTTTCTTATCTCAGAGTGAACACAGTGTAGAAACAGAATAAAAGGCTTGCTCATGATTCACACAAGCGCTGGTAAAATAAACTTAATAGTATTTGAGGTAAACGGTGCTAGTGATTGGACAGTTTTGGCCTGGTTCTGAACCAGAAGTCCCATCTCTAGTAGCAATCACTGGAGTTACATTAGCTCCACCAGTAATGTGACCTTCCTGAATTTTCCCTGTCAGGAAGTTCTGTATGATGGGCAGAACTCAGAGGACGTAATGTAAAATGAAAGCACAGCTTTATTGCTGGACACAAAAATAAACATAATGTAGGTCAGGAACAAACAAGACTAAAACTGGAGAACACACGAGGAGAGACACGGACCATGAGAACACAACAAAGATGCAAACTCACAGATTACACCAGAGTGGAAACACCTGGAGAAAAAACACAGCTGAGCTAAATCTAACGAACAAGACAAGGGAAGCAAAACTAGACATAATGCACACGAAATGAGAGACTATCAAAATAAAACAAGTAGTAACTGAACAAAGAAACAGGTGGGCAGACTCGATACAAAGACAAGCACAGAGGCAGACTTCATACAGGAGACGCTGAGGACAAAACACAGAAACGAGACTAGGACAGACAGGCCATGAAAAGAAACTAACATACTACTAGACTAGAAATAAAGATGAACTCAGAGGCACTAGGAAATATTACACTTGTAAGACAAAATAAAGAACTTGAACATAAATTATCTCCTAAATGCAAATGAATAAATCGTGAGTTCACAAAAAGCTGGACACACTGGGTGAGAGAGCCAGGACCATGTACCATTGGTTAAAGCTGATCTGTAAATATCTACAATGTTAAAGCTAAGAATCTGCTTCATTCTGGTCAAACTGCTGAGAAATACAGTGTATATCCACAGTGGCACTTTCTACAGCAAATGCTTGTTATCCATCAAATCACCTCTGTTGCTGATTATACTGGGGGGAAATTCTGTATTAAATTAACAGAATCATTTGCAACCAAATAGAAGCATAATTATGTCCTCCCCTGTGTTCCTCAAGGGCAAGAGCTCAATTTAGGGATGTGAAAGTCATTTTACATCACACAGAGGAAAGGAGTAATCTGGGAGACTGAGAAAAAGGCGGAGGAGGGATGAGAAGGCAGCAGCACAGGCAGCAGATGGACAAATAGAGTGACACAGTGAGACAGCACGGGTGAGAGAGCAGCAGACAGAGAAAGGTGAGAGATTAAAGTGAGAGAAAGATGAGATTGTAGGAGGCACTCTTGCACTGCCAATCAATGCATCTCTGAGCTTCTAATCTAATCGAGGTGACTCATCTGTACTTTGAAAATAACTCCCAGTAGACTCGTATTGAAGTTGAAGATGGTTCCAAGATGAGGACAGAGATTCAGAGTGGTTGAATCGTAGTCATGTGGTTCAAGAGCAGTTAATTTTATTCCTTGAAAACATGGTCCTGGTAGATCTGTTATTTGCACAATGTAATGACGAGATGGAACTAGCAAACAGAGGCGGGTACGTAAAGAGCCAGAGGGAGAGGGGAGCAAAAAAGCTGGACAGGGAGCAGAAGGAGGGGAGAGGGAACACAGAAGGGGGCGAGCTGACAGGGAGGAGGAATTATGCATCATTATAGTTGGACGTAACAAGATTTTTATGCAAATCCACCTGTCTGAGCATAAATTTTGCAGTTCCAGTGGAAAAGAACATTTTTGTTTTACTCTCTGAGGTGGAAAGCAAAACAAACTCTGACTAACAATGCTCAAGGTGACCTGCTGCAAGGCAATTCAAAAGACTCGCACTGAAGATGAAAATAAATTCAAAGTGCAAATGCAAAAATGTAGAATAGTTTTTTGTCTTAAATTAATTTAAAAGAAAATAAAATTTCATTGAATGTAAAGTGAAATATTTCAAAGCTTTGTAGCTCATAGCAGTAAGCTAAGATCTACATTTACACTCCACAAGTTCATCAAAGAATTGAACAAAACATTCACTCAAAATATGACATTATAGATATTGCACTGATTGGGAGGACGTGCATGTAAAATGATAACAAAACTTTTGGAGGTGGGGCTAAACTAGGGAAAAAATGTACTGGAAAGTGTTTTTGCTAACCCGAACCAAGACACTTGTATCCTCAAAAACGTCACTATCGCTGTCAGCAAAGACGAGTGAGCTTCACTGACTCACTGACTCGTTCTAGGGCCTCCTCCAGGATAAAGAAACGTGGACACTTCTCACCCAGCATTGACAGCTGAGGTAAACAGCAACGGACTGACATTCATAAATGGACAGGAGCCAGAGTTGTTTGTCCTACAGTGGCCTACAGCGTAATAAAGCTGATCATTTTAGCCTCCATTGATAGTTTTCCTGTTCATTACAGCTCTTGAGGTTTGCAAAGTGATTGGTTGGATTTAGCTTTGCTAACAGCTGCGACTGGATCACCACAGGATGACTTTATGGTGATTACATCCGTTTACTCTGAGACTCTGTGGGAGTCACTGTGAGTCACGATATAAATAAACACAAACTACTAACCTTACTACAAAACATATCGCCTTTCAGAAAACTATTTTGTGAAATGTAACCACAGTTTATAGAAGACAGGAGTGTGACTTCAGTAGATACACCTATTATTAGATTCATGTCTGTGTGTGTATTCCTTTGTGGTTGTTACTCTCCACTGGGGCAGGAAGTTAAAACAAAAGCCCTCAGGACGCTGCTTTCACATTAATTAGCAGCTTTAAGCAGACAAACAAACCCTCTGATGGCCATTCACAGACCCCCCCCCCCCCCCCCCCCCCACACACACACACACACACACACACCAAACTCTAAAAGCACATCTACATAAAGTATCAAAAATTAAGACCTTTAACCAAAGAGCTCGAGCTAAATTTCGATCTCCGCACACAAACAAAAACACGACCCTTGCCTTCTCGGCAGACACATCCGACATGGCTGCGGCCGTTTGCTCAGCTGCAAAATATTCTGTTTAATAATTCATGACCTACTGCTCAGCTCTGCACTATGGCTGAGTTCACCCTGCGGAAAACCCTGCTGGGATACTTCCTTTCTCCCGCCGCCTCTCCCCCTCAGTCCTCTCTCATTTTAACCTCTCCCTTTTTTCTGTCCTCCTTCCTCTCTTCATCCCCTGTGGGTGGCGCTCTTGCTCTCCCTTTGTCTCTGCCTACCTTCTAAAGGAGAAGTCATTCTTTGCCTCTGTTGCTGCAGTTGTATTCATCTTCCCATTCTCCTTCCCCACATCACCCCAACTTCGTTTTACTATTAATCACCCTTTTGTACTCCCTCCCTTCCCCCCTTTACTCTCGTCCACCACTCCTGTCTGTTTCCATCTCTTTCGTCATGCTTCTTAATTTGTCACTTTCTTCACTCCTCTGTCCATTTGTTCTTTCCCCATCTTAAGCCGTCCTGCCTTGATTCGGTACCTCCCTGCGGGGCTCCCCTACTCCCTTCATTCATCAGCGCTCTTCTCTCACTGTAGCCCAGCAGTATTGATTTGCAGCAGGGCAGAGCTGCAGTCGATGGGCACAGCGAGGGAGGCATCATCTGCGAGCGGCTTGGTGCTGTGGACTCACGAGGTTTCATGCAGAGATTAAGTTAGGGCAAGCACACGGCTGGTTGGCCTCATGCTTCCGAAACACCTGCAGGTTTTAAAAAGCTTCATCCTGGAACCATTTTAAAAGCTTTTAGGTGGGGTTCAAGGATTTTCTGCAGCTTTCCTGCTCAATGCCAAGAAAGAGGTGTCACTGGTACGCTAGACACGAATGTGTTTAGAAAGAAATTAAAGTCCAGCAGAGTTATAAATGGATTGTGTTGGTACATAAGACATTTCTAATGAAGATTCTCTTAATTTCCTTTAGCAAGGGAAATTACTGTGCTGCAGGTAGCCAAGGGACATCCTGTAGCAAATTATGAGGCATCAAACAAGATTTCCTCTCAAGGTCTCCGCTGGGACCTTGAGGCATCATTAAGACCTTACTTAAGAGACTCCCGAGACCTTGGAATGCACTTCCACCAGATCTCCAGGCTACAAACTCTCTCTGCTTTTAAATCATGTTTTAATACCCATCTATTCAGAACTGCACACCCTTCATCATGACTTGATCTATTTTTACCTCGATTCACTTTTATAGTTGTTTTTTATTTTGTTGTTGTATAAGGCGACCTTGAAGGCCTTTAAAGGTGCCTGTAAATGAAATGTATTATTATTATTATTATTATTATTAAGAATGAGACACTTTAAATAATTAGACATCCTACGTTTGTCCGATACAACATCACAGTAGAAAGCATTTGTTCGAGACTAAACCTTTGCCAAACTGAGCAGATTCCAACTGTTCAAACCGTGTGTTTTTTATTGTTTTCATTTTTGTTGCCAACTTGGACATCCTTTGCTAAAATCTGTCAATCCACCACAGAAAGTTGACCACAAAACAAAGTACGACTAACTGTGGGAACTCAAATATAGTGTTTCACTTGAACTGAACAACACAGTTGTCAAAAAGCAAAAATATTATCTAGCTGTCAAAGTGCGGCAAGATGTTGGCACAAATGCAGGATTCATTCCGAACTCTTTAAAAAAACTGTAGCTGACAACGTGTTAGCATTCCGAAAACAACGAATCTCAGGAAAACAAAGAGGGCGAGAGGAGACTTGACATATCTACACAGGGTAATGAGGTTAGGGAAAAACAGGTGGGAACAAATCAGGGATAACAAGACAAAGGAAATTAACTCAATGCAAGGCACACAAGACAAGAGACTACCAAAATAAAACAGGAAATAACTTTCACTGAAGCCCGAACAAAAAAACACGGAGACAGGACAGGAGGTTATAAACAGGGTGAGAACCAGATTAAACAGCTCTACTGAAGGAGGTAATACTGCTCACCTGCATCGGATGCAGACACTGTGTAACTAATTTACTTCTGTTTGGCATTAGCTGCATGAATTTCTATATTTTCATACAGTTATTTAACTTATTTAACACAAAAAACAATATAAACTTTGTTTGCTTTAAATAAATGCACTAATCACCCTGTACACTAATTACAAGAAAGACTCACAGGAAAGCGTTCCCTGTGGGCCCATTACCACTCCTGGCAAGCCCATTAAATAATCTCCTCACTGCTTACTGTTTACCTAACTAATTTATTTGCTTTGATAAGACTCGAGCCTTCAGAGTTCCTTGTCAGGGATACAGTGAGTAATAATTAGTGGAAATCACAGAGCCAAACTCGGCAGCTGCTGTGGTTAACTTTGGCCCGTAAGTTCCACTGTGAAGTGAGTGGGAACAACTGCTACAGTCTGACATGTAGACAAGCAACACTGTGGCACATAGATAAACACGCTTACAACCAAACCACCGACATACACGTAACCTAACAAATTTCAGATATGGCAGGATGGATTCAGCTGAGTCTGACTGTCTGTTTTAGCCCTGCACGGAGACACCTGATCCCCTGCACTAGCTTGAATGTCTGATCTCCCGCCAACTCTTTCCCTCTCTTTCTTCAGTGAGATACATGCACTTGAGAGCTACAGTAATTTCCCAGCCTCTCTTTGTATCACTATTACTCAATTTCCCCTGGCACCTCTTCCTGAGAACATTTTCCATCTATGCTGCTCGAGTAAAACAAGATACAATGAGTTGCAAAACCCTCCTCTGTGCAAATGAAAAAGCTAAGCAGAAGCCTTCTACCGCCAATCTGGATTTATGCATGAACAGGACAGGAAATTATTCACATCCCTGTACTGCTTATTTAATGGTATGAAAGCCTGCAACTTTAGATACAACTTTATGTAGATTTGTATGCAAATATTAAGCACACTGTTTAAGGTAGTATGCTATACTTTTAATCTAGATACAAAATGTTTATTATCTGCTTTGGCATTGCCTATTATTTGACGTCCAGTGGACAAAACAAACAAACAAACAAACAAACAAACAAACAAACAAACAAACAAACAAACAAACAAACAAACAAACAAACAAACAAACAAACAAACAAACAAACAAACAAACAAAAAATCCAATGTGTTCACACTGTGTGTACTTGCTAGTCTATTCAATACATATGTCTCTGTCACTGACCTTGAGGAGGTGCTGATTCAGAGATATTTCAGGTGAGGATTCGTTTTCATTGTAGCGCAATAAAAAACTGGAGGAAGTAAACTGAAGATAGAATGATATAAAATAACATGATGATGCATGCATTCATGCAAACCTCACAAAGTAGCACCTACATTTAACTAATAGAATAGAATAGAATAGAATTTATTGTTGTTATAGAGGTTATAGACTGGTATCTCTTCTAAACCCATTAAAAAGAAATTTAACAAAATTAGTAAAAACTAGACATCATCACTCCAAAGGGAATAATTATATAGGGTGAAATATATTAGACTGTTAATGGATGGTGGTGTGGTGGGGGTTGATGGAGGCCCCAGCTCGGGGGGAAAACCTGAATTGATCATTTGCTTGATGGCAAAAGTTCAAATAGAGGGTGAGCGGGGTGTGAAATGTCTGAATTGATTGTTGCTGCAGGCCTTCTTCCTTAGATGGTTTGCGTAGACATCTTCTACATGTGGGAGCTCCAACCTTACTCCATACGTAGGCCTTTCAGCTCGGCAGCTGCACAGCGTCTGTGCCACATCGTGATGCTGTTTGTAACGATGCTGCAGATGTTTCTGGGGGAGCTGTGCTTGTTTCAGCTTCCTTAAGAATAACAGCCTCTGTTGGGCTTGTTGGGCTTTTGTGCCCAGGCTTCAGGTGTTGTCAGACTAGATGGCAAGAGCCTCTCAACACTCTCTGCTTCTCCCTGTATGTGAAGGAGGAAGTGGGCTGTACTTTCTCTTCTCCTGAAGTCTTATAAGTGTTAAGATCCACAAGAATATTTTATAAAAAAGTATGTAATTAATCATGCTTTATGAGTTACTCATCATGTTTGTCTTCATTATCAACAGCACACATTCCAAGCTGAAATATAAGGCTGTTTTGTCTGTTACACACAAGGCTGCCTTTGGCATCGATGACTTAACGCACTATCCAAGTAACATACAGTATTGTGCAAAGGTCTTAAGCCATTCATCATTTCTATATATTGAGGTTGGAGTTGGTTTGTATACCACTGTGGTTGTTTGGCTTCTTTCCTTTTTATAAACTTGCTGGTTAGTTTTAGACACTTACATGGTAATTACGTGGAGTTAGGGAAAGATTATGATTTGAGGGAAAATACACATATTCACAACACTGAAAGTTTAAAAATGATAAGTTGGGATTGACAGATGTGTCTGATTAACAGCATAGCCTGAGGACTCAAACTATCCCATCCAAGGATAAATGAGAACCCACTGGTGGTTTCACGTTAAACAACTAAACAGTAATGGTAGTGAATATTGTTGTAATTATTATGAACTAAGCGAGTCACCACTTTAACAGAAGTTAAAGAGGTGACTCTTGTATTCTTCAATGGATGGTTTCAATGCATGAAGAGCTGCTTGAATTCGTTATAATTCATGTGTAAAGTGTCACATCCTTGTGTGTACGCTGTGAGTGCGACTTCGTCTGAATATAAGTTGAGAAAGTTGGTTTGCTGTTTTGTTTTGTTTGTGAAGAACTGAGTCCTAAGCAGATCCACAGTGCTGATCTCCTGTGCACCTCTGACCACAGCGTATATCTCCCACAGCTAAATAATGAGCTCTGTGGAGACTGTTTTACATAATCAAATTGAGACATGCAGACATACAGAAATCTCTGAGATGCTCACACAAGCAACTGCACACACGCACGCACGCACACACACACACACACACACACACACACACACACACACACACACACACACACACACTGCTATTTGTGGGAGGTAGGGGAAGATTATTTCAGCTGTCAAACACCAATTACTGTGATATTTTTGTAGCAAATGATAAAAAATGTTATGAGCTGAATAAAGTATTAGAGCTGTAAACGTCTCATTAAGGGTTCTCACTGTTATGCAGCCATGTGATTCAGTCGCAAAATGATGCAAATAAAAATACAATTAAAAAGACTTGAGGGGTCACTCGCCCCCTGACCCAACACTGACCCAACACTGCTTTGAATTTTAGTTTGTGCAAAAGTATTTTCTCTAAAAAACAGTGGATTATAAAAGCAGACAGGGAACTGAGGCTACAATTGTCTAAAGAGCTTGGAAAGAAAAGCTACAATTCACACAGGTTTGTGAAAACTGGAAAGTAGAAGACAAAACACTGCCAGGCGTGATGAGTTTCGATTTCTTCACTGGCACTGTCTGAATTTGGTGTAAACAGCATGAAAGCACGGATCCATCTTTTTTTCTTCCTTTTTTGTGTGTTATGTTTGATTTTTCCAACAGGTTTTAAAAGTTTCTAATGTGTTCAATTCATACAGTTGGCCAATTAAGATTTTATTTAAATCTATTGACGATTATAAGGAACTGACATACCCTGAGAGAGTATCCAAACGTCACACAAAAAGCACCCAGTTAACCTACAGATCCATATCCAGGACCTGCTTAATGGGCGGTGATAGTGCCAACCGCTGCACCACCTTTCCAATATGTCACTTCTTTGATTTAGTTAGAAACCAGTGAATTGTCAAAGAGACAAAACATGGCAGCTAACAGAACAGCTCAGGAGAAATGTTGATGGAATGGTTTCAGGGTTACTTTGATCAGTATTAGTAGTGTGCTAATGCACCCTTAATCACCCTTTGAGCTTTTGGGTGCACATAAACAAGAGCCCAGACTTCACACACATATTTAAACACAAATAGTTGAAAAATCCTTCTGAATATTTACCATTCGAAGGAAAAACCTTTCTACCCCATCTGACATGAGAAAATACTTCACTTATTTACAGGGAAATCCTTTAAGGCCAGTAGACACCAGTGAAATTGCATTTACTGTAAATTAAGGGCCCTCAAGTAAGCTGTAACCAAACCTGTGAGTCCTGATCTTGAAAGACAATCACCTACTAGTCATGTCAGTGGACAGTCTGAGAGTTATGTGCGGTTATGTGTAATTTTTCTGGTACAAAAAGTTGAGGATTACTGATTTCTGGATGCACAATGTGACAAGCAGTCCTTTCATAGCAACAGGCCTCCTGTTTCATCATCATCATTCACCGTGGTAACAACAGCACAGAAGGCGCCGATAGGCTCCTCGGCTGAAAACACTGTGTGATGAATTGGATTCAAAAGTGTGTGGCAGCTGAGGAAAGTAATTGAAGCCAGTATAACTGAAACTGGATGAAGATAGTGCAGCAGTACAGCTTGAGAAAGGATTTTAACACTTGTTGTGACGATACAACTCTTCCACACAACCACAATACTCCGTTCTCCTGAGTTTAAAACAAAGAAAAGACAGATTCTTATTATCACGGCTCTGACTTATCTCCACTACATTTGAATGTCAGTAAATGGTCCTGCTTTGATAAATTTCGTATGAATCTGCTTAAAGAATCATTTGCACTTCAGTCTACCTCACATCACAGCCCAGTTTCACTCATTCAAACAGGTCTGCACCAACACACAGTTTCATCTTGGTTAAAAATGAATGAGGTGGGAGTCATGACCAGAAACTATTTCCATCTATTCGGATTCAGAGTTGTCGCTTTCTGCGATGGATTGGAGGGGTGTATCTGACTGTGAGCTGGTCCTGTCATAACAAAGTAAAAAATACTGCACTTCTGGCATCTTTGAGAAGGTACCACACGCCCTGTCCAACATCCCCCTTTAATTTGCACTTGTAATTCCTTAAATTAATTAAATGGTTCCATAGCTTTCAACCTGCAACCATGTCTTTGGGGTGTTGCCATATTTTAATTTGTTGGTGGATTAACAAGTTATTTATTTCTCTTGGGACTAAGTCTCTTTCAGAGGCAGCCCCCAGTGGCCACTACTGGTACTGCAGTTTTTAGCGCTGCTTCAATCATAAGCATTATTTTCTTGTTTTTTTAAATGCTGAAAATATAGCAAAGGCATGATACTGTGGTTTTCAGTAACTCAATATTAAATGCTTTATTTATTATACATTATATTATAGACTATATTTGGCTTATAATGGCCTTAATGATTACAAAATAGTGACACCGAGTTGGTAATCTTTTTTGAGGCCCTTAAACTATTCTTAAGTGTCCAAGTTCATTCAATCCCTTTTATTTACTCCTTATACATGTCTCAGTGGTATCCTGCATTAGAATTTGATGAGGCACTTTTCCTAAACCATTACACTATCTCTCACTCACATTTTGTTTACCATCAGCTGTTAAAACCACCCAATGGAAAAAACAGAATCTATCTCGACATTTTATTTGTTGTAACAATCACAACTGAGACTGAAAGATGAAAAAGAGGAATAAAAAATGTTTTGCTGTTACAAGCACAAATATAGGTTGGTGTTAGTAACTACCAGGCAGTCGTGCTCATCTTCTTACACCTGACTTTCAGGGACAATAACAACATGCAGTTTTTGCACCGTGTGAGTTGTGTATCATCACGTAGTGTGTGCTTGTCCTAGCTGAATGAGGGAGACGCTGTATATACAGTATGTACTTTCAGTGCTGCAGGAGCTGGGACACCTGGCAGCTCGAATTTCAGTTCTCATTTTATTTTACATTTTTTTCTTGGCATTAAGTGAGCTGAGGGGAAAAAGAGACACATACCTTAAGCAGTGCATGCACCATTATCCACACCCCGCACAACAGAAACAAGATGAAACAGAAGTCTTACTCAAAGCGTTTCTGGCTGAGGTGCAAAGGTTTACAAGCCTGAGTGACAGTGATTGTTGTTTTTGGTGCTTCCAGTTAAGGGTTCACTAGAATTTTGTCAACTCATTCTCACCACATGTCTGATATAACCCCCACCTTCAGTGTAAAATCCATTCAGTGTCTTAGTGTCGTGCGTCGTGTGCAGGCTGTCGATTCACTAGAACATCCTGAGCCACAGTTATAAAAGACTGAGCCTGAGATTGTGAAAGAAAAATCTATTTTTGGTTTATTGGCCAGGATTACGTTTTTACACACATGCATGGACACAGACACACAAACACACACACACACACACTTGAAACAGGAGACTAATTTGTACTCAATTTTCAGGGACCTCTTGTCGAGACAGCCAAACCTACTTGCATTCTGCCTGTAAGTGCCTTACCCTGTGTTATTCTGTGTGTGTGTGTGTGTGTGTGTGTGTGTGTGTGTGTGTGTGTGTGTGTGTGTGATGAAGCCCTCAAACCTTTGATGTTCAAACTGCAGCAAAGATATCATCGACCAACAACCTGATATTATTTTTATATGAAAGATAAACTTGGCACAAAAAGAAAGGATGTTTGTGATTGGTCGATTATTTCTTTGCTGTAACTATGCTACTTGGCAATAAATCTGATAATCTCCTCTGGAAAGCTTGTTTATTATTATTATTTAAAAGGAAAATGCATTTGTAGGTTGAGCAGCAGAGTTGAGTATGTTGCACCCATCAAAAACTTGCCAAATCTTCGCTGCTAATGCCAAACAGCTTATTCTGCTGTGGACTCTTATATCGTGTCATTTCGATGGATGAAGTCTGAAGAAACAAGACATATTGGCAATTTAAACATTTTTTAATTTAACAAACTGGGGCCTCAGTGACATGTGGAAGAAACATAAAGAGGAACAACAGCCTGGCACCTCCTCCTCATGCTGATTGTGTTGGTCACTCTGGTACGGACAGCACGCTTAAGCTGATCACATAACTGTTCAAAGGGGTGGAGGTCAGGACTGCAGGAAAACCCCGCTGTGGGATTGCCAGTGGTTGCAGAATCTCATCTTGATATCTCTGCACCGAGAGTCCCTCCAATGACAGCAAGCCTTGTTTTTCCAGAGAGAGAGAAGATGACCTTCACCATCACACTGCCTCCACCAAAAGCTGTTATCAACATAGCGTTCTCCATGTCTTCTCCATACTTTGATCCTACGACAAGACAAGGAAATGGTCTTCTTCTTTGGATGTCCACTTCGCCGCCTGTCTCTGACACCTTCTATTATACTGAACTTAGCCTTCAATTTGGAGAGGGAACAACGGCTCACTCAAAAAATGCTGCAAAATGGTTTAAGTTGCACTATGGCACAGGTCTATCCAGACCAGTGAAACAGGGACGCTGCTCCAAAATGCTACAATCAGGCACCTAGATAGATAGATAGATAGATAGATAGATAGATAGATAGATAGATAGATAGATAGATAGATAGATAGATAGATAGATAGATAGATAGATAGATAGATAGATAGATAGATAGATAGATAGATAGATAGATAGATAGATAGATAGATAGATAGATAGATAGATAGATAGATAGATAGATAGATAGATAGATAGATAGATAGCATGTACCATGAGTGGGAGGTGGGTTACTGTCTATTCAACACTCACGAAGAAGCTATTATGATTCAGCTGTAGGGAAAACAAATGATCCCAGAAACACATAGAGTTCCTTTGTTAACTATAGATTTTCCAGGGAATGTGTGTTTAGCAGGTGGCTTTGCAGCCTGCATGAGTTCCCTTTGATGGAAAAAACTGCATAAAGTTCCTCCACAAGAACCAGAATGTGTACATTAATTTCCAGAGACTTCTGTTCTCAATTTACCGGTCGATCTACGTCCCTACCCTCACCTATGGTCACGAGCTGTGGGTAGTGACCGAAAGAACGAGATCGCGAATGGCTGGCCTCTCAAGAGGGGCTCAGAGTAGAGCTGCTGCTCCTCCACATCGAAAGGAGCCAGAGAAGGATGCCCCCTGGGCGCCTCCTGGGTGAGGTATTCCGGGCATGTCCCACTGGGAGGAGGCCCCGGGGCAGACCCAGGACACGCTGGAGAGATTATATCTCTCGGCTGGCCTGGGAACGCCTTGGTGTTCCCCCGGCACAAGCTGGAGGAGGCGGCTGGGGTGAGGCAGGTCTGGGCTTCTCTGCTTGGGCTGCTGTGACCATGACCCGGCCCCGGATAAGTGGAAGAAAATGGATGGATGGATGGATTCTGTTCTAAATCTAGTCTTTTGTTAAGGGATGAATAAATAGCCTGAATGCTAACATTAAAGGGAAAACTGAAGGTCGAGTATTCATCTACAGGCATTTCATCCACTGTATAAATATACTGTAGCTAAAAACTGCACCTTTGCAAAGAGAACATTTTAACGTACTATTCATTTCCTGAACCACTCAAACTACTTCTGAATTCACCACTTACTATCATCAATGCTCAAATCAGTCTTTATATAACTAGATTTTTTCAAAAGAGATAAAACTCCTGAACTCTTATTCCTGGAAATGGAGGTACCACTAACATTCACCAGCGTTGCTCCAGCTGCTCCGTGGACAACAAGATAAGCTATCTCTGTCCACATGTTGTGAACTTTATCAGCCCTTTACTTCTTCCCCTCTTTATCCTGTCACCTACTTATCTTCATATTCTCTATCTGACTGCACTTCCTGGCCCTTGTGTGTTCTCCCATGCACAACTTTGTATTCTGCGCTAACATAACCCTAACAGGTCTAAGCCAGAATGATGAAGGAAGAAATTGAAATTACTCTGCAGAATGAAGATAAACGACTTGCTCGTTCTTTCTCGCATTCATTTCCTCGCTCCCTCATGTCTCCAATAGTATTTACCTGTTCCACCAGCTCAGTGGTATAGCCTCAATAAAACATTCATGCATTAAGGGGAAAATTAGGCTTTCCCAGTCGCTTTTCCCTGAGGTCAGCCAAGTCAGCATATAATCTGTTCCCTGGAAACAAATTGCAGAATGAAGAACCCCCGGCCTGTTGGTAATGGATCCAGTGCAAGCATCAGTTTACCATTGATCACACTGGACCTGGCTGTTGGGTGTTCTTGGAGCTCTCCTGTTTGTTCCACTGTGTTATCCCACTGCATGAGGAAAGAGGGTATCTAGTATAAGAACGCATATAAAAATGCACTGCTGCTTTCATTCTCACTACTGAATACAGTGAAAACTGTTATTCTTACTCTCCTCAGATCAATCAAAGCAATTTGTTGAATTTCTGATTTTTGTTCATAACCAGTGAAGTATGTCAACATGCCTGGATCACTTCAGCGGTTTGTCCTTCACTCTGTAGGAAACAACAGTAAACTTTTTGAAGGTTATTCAGTGGTGATAAGTGTGAAACGTAAAGTCCTCACAAACGTTATGAATGTACTTTCAGTGATGTACCAAACATGTCAAATGTTAGATTCTGTGTTTTGCAATGTATATGAGACATAAATGTAATTTTGCCTGTGGCCTGTGATGTTAACTACATTACATGGACATAAAGTATTGAGCCACACCTCTCTGAATTCAGATGTTTTCAGTCCTATTTCCATATATGTATGAAAGCAAGCTGCTAGTCATGCAATTTGACTTTGCAAAAGAAACTGTGGTTCTTAAGGCAGATTTCCAACAGTCTGCTGACTCAGTAACTGCAGAGTCCCAGACCTCCTCTGGCATTAACATGAAAACAAACCTGTGCGTCAGGAGCTTCATCGCATGGCCGAGCATATCCTGTAGGTGTAAGGTGTGCAGGTCCCGCTGCTTTTGTCCATATACTGTAGACTGTTTCAATGCCAGTTAAATAGACACAATCCTCCTGAATAAAACGCCGCTGAATGGCACTTGCGGTGTTGCTCAAAGTACCAAAAAAAATAAACGTGAACATCTCAACAGCAATCGTGACTCAGTTACTCAATAAAAGCATTATTGTAAGGAGCTTCACATAAGAACTATTTTCTGTCTATTGAATTACACACAGAAATTCAAACAGACACGTGCAGCTTACTAACATCACAGCGCAGACAAAATTAAGACCATTAATCGTTATATTTTCCATGTTGTCACAACTATTACATGCCGATGCATGCTTAGGAGATGTTGTTGGGTAGAAAGAACTTTTCTGCATAAGAAATGCTAACGATGGTCATGGAAATGCTGTACAGAGAGATATGAGTGATATGGCACGCAGAGTAGACTTTGAGAGTCATTTAGTGACTTTGTCCTCTTCACTCCGTGTGGGACAAGGCTTATCATCATCTATCACAAGTGCTAAGCTGTTCCAGGACCAGAGATGGGCAGTAACGCGTTACTTGTAAACGCGTTACTAGTAACTTGATTACTTTTTTCGAGTAACGAGTAAAGTAAGGGATTACTATTGCAAAAACGGTAATTAGATTACCGTTACTTTCCCGTAGGAACGCTGCGTTACTGCGTTACTAAAACCGTGATTGTTTTGCGAGAATGTCTCATGACAGTGACGTAAGCGAGTGCGACGTTCGTGACAACAGCTGTGTGCAGATCAACAATGGATCATATATCGAGTGCGGAGAGAGTATGAGCGTGCAGCGTTTAAAGCGTGGAAGTACTGACCTTACTTTGAGTTTGATTCCATAAAAAGGGACAAAAACATTAGTGTCCGCTGTGCGTGGGAAGAAAACTTCTTTTTACAGCGAAAAAACCCCTAAACTTCCGAGCAAGCACCGAGTAGCTACGACGTAATGGGAAACTCACAGAGAAACTCGCGGATTCTTCCACTGACTGTGGCACACCTGCACCAGGGTAACCCTCCGCCTACCCCACTCCTGCTTTACAGGTGAAAATAGAGCAACAGGACCGCTGAGTCTTTGACTTTATTTATTTTCTGCTGTGTTTTACTTGCATCTATTTGAAAGACTGAGTGTAAACACAAAAAATATTTTATTTTATGTGCTGGAATGTGCAGAAAATAGGTTTACATGTTAAACTAATTTCTTCCAGTCAGAGAATGTTGCATATAATTTAATCTTTGCTTGATGCATAAAGTTAAAAGATTAAAACTAATAAAACAAGTTTTAAAAAGAGACTTTTCCATTTGATTACATTTTGTATGATGATGATGCAGAAAAAGTAGAATTGGTCTGAAAGATCTATCACTTTATCACCTCTTCAGGTTGTAAATCGTGTTTTTAAAAAGTAACTAAGTAATTAATTACTTTTGAAAATAAGTAATCAGTAAAGTAACAGGATTACTTTTTTGGGGAAGTAATCAGTAATTAGTTACTGATTACTTTTTTGTCCAGGACAGTCAAAAGCCAACTGCGGCCCCACAGGCTGCAGGTTGGGCATAGAGGTTACAACCCCAACCTGTAAGAAAACCTTGTCTTACAGAAACCTAAGAGCCATTTAGCACCATTATACTTAGGAGGATGTAAATGCATTTACAGTGGGTTGTTTCAATGTGAGTTCACCAATTTAACTGATATTAAGTTCAATTCAATTCAATTTTATTTACATGGCGCCGAATCACAACAACAGTCGCCAGCTAAAGCTGCTACAAAGACAACCCCAACAACTCCATCAGACGACCCCCTATAAGTAACCAATTGGTGAAAGTGGGAAGGAAAAACTCCCTTTTAAGGGAGGGGCGGCCATGTGCTGCGACCAGTTTGGGATGAGGGGAGGAGGAGGAGATAAAACTGTGCAAGGTAATAACTAAAGATTAAATGTGGAGTGGTGTATAAACACATAAAAAATCATAAACAGAATTACAGAGCAAAGTAAATATATGCAAAAATTATGATGTGAACCTGTAACTTAATTAGAAAATGATTGTCATTCTTCTTCATCCTCTCTCGTGGACTCCAGAGTATTTCATTAAGATGTGTGGTTGATGTTTTGAACCATTAGGAAGAAAAAAAAGCAAACTTCCTCTGCTCAGCACTTGAGTAGCTCACATGGGATTGAACACAATGCTGCCTCCACTTGTGTTACAGGCCGATTAACTGAGCTGTCATTAATATTTAACGATATTCACAGGACTGCTTTTCTCATGCCTAGATCACATGCAGCTGCACGTGACGCAAGACGTCGAGCCAGGAGGTGAAGCTGTGGGCCTCAAACACAACGCCGCAGCGAATAAGGACAAATTAGCTCCTGTTAAGTCTCTGCATCCTAACCACCGGTTTTCTGTTTGTATATTTATTTTCAGCGCATACCTGCTTACTCGTGTTGTGAAATGCTACACCCTGACGCTGTACTGCAACCACACCGTGTGACTAAAACGAAACATCCTGAACACACTTTCACTTTCTCTCGCAGTCTCTTCTGACACTTTCTTTTTTCTGATCACACTGCACCACCCCACTTCTTTGGCTCATCAGTGAGGTGCAAAAATAGTCAAGTGGTGCTGACTGATAAAAGATGGTGTGAGGCTGCCTAGAGAGGCTGTCCTATAATTATGCTGCAGATGGAGAGTTTCTGACAGCCAAGCAAATACACAGATAAAACACTCCATGGCTTCTGATAAAAAAAAACGCCAACCCAGAGTTCCCTGACGCACCAACAGGAGAGGAGAGGTGTGGTGGAGAGGTAATTTTACGAACCCGAACGAGCTGTTCACCATCACTGTGGAGTTTTCTGGTTTGCAGTGTTTGACAACAGTGGAATCAAACTCATTCAAATATTAAAGGTGTGTGCCTGAACGTCAGTTTGCCTCAGCTGGAAAATAAAGTACCTCTTACTCTGCGTCAGCCCTGCAGCATTGTTAAAACAATTTCTCCTGAGCCGCGGATCGATAGTGCACTGTTGCTACAGTGAGGTAGGATATCTTCTGTGGCTTCATCTTTAAAATGGCATCAGGAAACTTTACATATCGGCACAAAGCAGTGCCTGTAAGTAATCCAGAAACAGCACCTCGACCAGAAAGATAAACCTGAGACGTTAGTGCACTCACAACACTTCACCTCTCTCTGCACAGATTTTTAGACTTCATACATCCTTAAAAAACTGGAGTAAGGCTTATTCTTACTTCACTTCCTGATTTGAGCGGAAAAATATGTTAAAAATTAACTTCAACAAACTCTATTTGCCATTAGCGGATAGAGTCCCATTAGCCACATCAAACCCAGGAGGCAGCGTGGTTGTAAAACCTGATTAATGTAGTGTGAAACCTAAACAGAGGCCTGTTCAGCGTGACTAAAAGGCTGGGATGGACAGGAGTACCTTGACAACACTGGAAACAGGTTTAAAAGGTTATTACAAAATGCCACCATTTGTAGTTGAGGAGATTGCAGTGAGTTATACACAAAAGGCATGTTTGACTTATCAAATTTATCTAATTACTTAATCTAGTTTTTTTTTCTTTTTTGTGATTTGCTCAATGTTTCCACAAACAAATTTCTGCATTAAAAGGAATTGAATGAGAGTGAGAAGTTCATTTCTCTGTGTCTGTTTTCATAAGACACAGAGAATAACTTAGCTCAGAGCCAACTGACGACTGAAGTAGTTTAATACACCGTGCATGACCACATGGTATCCACTGAACATCAAGGGTTTGTAGGAGAGCACAAGGGTGTGCATACAAAAAGACACGCACACGCTATTGTTCAAAGGACTCGTACATAAAGTTACACAATGAAACTAAACAAGTGCAGCTCAAGCGTAACAATCCTGGAAGACGACCATTTATAATAACGAGCAGAAGTTCAAAGTATCAAAGCGAGAAAGAAAGATGCTTTGAAAGTGGCATAGTTGCTGGTGCTACACAAGCACGTCGGAAAATTTCAGAAACTGCATAAAACCCCCATAAAACTCTTGTGTTTATGGAGAAATGTCCAAAATGTATCCAGTGAGTGAGCAGTTCTCTGGGCAAAAATGCCTCGCTGTAGCCAGAGGCCATGAGAGAACAGCCAGACTGCTTCAGGTTGAGGGCAAAGTAACTCTGACAAACACTTTGACTTATTTTGATTCACAGCCAAAGTATGCAGAAGAGCATCTTTGAATGAAAACATGTCAAATCAGGAAGCAGATGGGCTTCTGCAGCAGAAGACCACACCAGATGCGACTTCTGATAGCTGAGAACAGGAAACTGAGACTACGTCCACACGTACACGGGTCTTTTTGAAAACGGAGATTTTCCGTTTTCATTTTAAAAAATAATCCCGTCCACACGTAAACGCAGAAATGAAGGAAAACGCTGCTAGGAACATGCCAAAGCAACAGGTGGCGATATATTCCTAACCGTGCAGAAATGTTGGCCAATCAGAAGTCTAGAAGCCTCGGTGGGAAAAAGTAAACAAAGCTGGGGCGTAGAAGCAGAACCGAGTCGTATGTGTGGAGGGACAGTAACTGTGTGTGTATATATAAGCATTTAAACACTGCAGAGAGAACAATCAACAGTAACAGTATTGTAGAAATTCATTTCACCGAAACAATAACGTGGCGCACACTGTGACGTCAAAAAATGCGCACACCTTTGACGCTGCATTTTCTCCGTTTTTCTCGTCCACACATAAATGCAAAAACGGAGTTTTAGAAAATATCCACCCTGGCTGGAGTTTTTAAAAATCTCCGTTTTCAGTGACCGAAAACGCCGTTTACGTGTGGACGAAAGGTGCAAACGCATAGAAAAATCTGCGTTTTCAAAAATACCCGGGTACGTGTGGACGTAGCCTGAGACTACTTGCTTCTGCTCACCAGAATAATAATAATAAAATAATAATACATTTTATTTGAGGGCGCCTTTCAGAAACCGAAGATCACCTTGCAAGAGAAAAAATAAGCAAATAATAAAAATAAGGTAGAGTATTGGAAATAGGACGAAAGCACGGCTCCATCCTGCCTTGTATCAATGGTCCAGGCTGGTGATTGTTGTGTAACGGTTTGGGGGATAGGCTTTGGTACCGGCTGAGCAACATTTAAATGCCACAGACTGCCAAAGTATTGCTGCTGAGCATATTTGTCCCTTCGTGACTCTAGTGTGCCCATCTTTCAGGACAAAACTCAAATGATCTCAACAATAAGTTCACTGTACTCAAATGATCTCTGCAGTCAGCAGATCTCAGTTCAACAGAGCACTTTTGGGATGTAGATAAACACGAGATTCACATCATGTATGTGCAGCCAACAAATCTGCTGTGTGATGCTTTCAGGTCAGCGTGAGCCCAAGTCTCTGAGGAGCTTCCAGCACCTTGTTGAATCAGTGCCATGAATAGTTCTGAAAGCAAAAAGGGACTAGACTTTCTGGGTGTTCCAGTGAGGACAGCACACAAACAGAAGCACTACTGCGGGTTTTGCCCTGATTTACTAATAGATGTAGTAAAATTACCAAGGCTCATAAAGGAGAAAAATGTTTTAAAAAGAGAAACAACTGCTGTTCTGGTTGGAGGGGAAACAGTAGGACTGTGATTTATACCTCTGACATTATTCTCAGCCTACACAGCAAATTCAAAAGTGTTAAATGTTTTGGTGTTAATAGTCTTCTTGCAAAAGTAGAGTTAATTTTACTCTAAGCAGAGTCACATTCTTTTAATGTAACTCTGAGGTGTAAAATGATAGTAGTTAAAATCGAGTGTTAAAAATGAGTGTTTCTCTGTCAAATCTGGAGGTGTTACAATGGAAACATTAACTCTTGACCTCTTAACTCTGAACTCCTACAGGGGCTATGACACCAACAGAGTAAATTCACAGACTCCGCCCCCAGCACGGCTCCAATCGAAGCTGAAGTGAAGCCGTTTCAGAACATTTTGCTCTACATATTTGAGTTGTTTGCCATGCTTGGTAAGTCATTTTTTCAAAGATTGTTTCAATTATTTCTATGAGCTTTTACTTCTGTGGCTCTTTGGAGTTGAGACAAAGCTGTGTGGAAGGCAGTAGCCATGTTGCTCGCTGATAGCATAATATTCTGTTTTAGCTAGCTGAAAGGTATTGTTTGCGGGCAAATACCACAGCCTTGAAAAAAAGCTTGCATGTGAATTTTCAGTCAAACTTTTGGTCAAATACACCTAAAACAATGTCTAGAATGTGAAATGTTGGTATAATGGTGCTACTTGAAGCCTGAAAACGATCGCCCATAAAAAATAAAAAATAAACGAGCAAACAGCAGTAGCTGACGTCCTGACTGGGTTCTACGTTAGCATAGATCCCTCCAGAGTTTTGTGCACACGGTTTAGGTAAAAATGAAAAAGGTTGAGGTTTTACATTTAGTTCAGTATTACCTGTTGCCTGTGTCTTTGTCTTTTGGGAAAATACTTTACACAAGTAATGGCTCAAAGAGGATTCCTTTTTTTTTTTTACTGTGCTGCAATTGTTTACTGGATTATTTGTGCCATTAATTAGTGTCAACTAATTTTTATTCAATCTCCACACAGGATATGCTTGTGAAGATGGAATATGGGGGAGAGCAGAAGTGCGTTGAAGTTCCACAAAGGGATGAATGAAGGACATGCATATTGTATTGAAGAAATAAGTGATGAGAATGCTGTTATTTGCATTTACCATGTCAGACCTTTTGATAAACAAAATTCTAATGAAAGTGAGAACATGTATACTGTTACATCTTTCAGAAAATGTTTTGAAATTGTGGTGCACAGTTCAGAATAAATGTTTTTCAAAAACCATTGCGTCTTTTTAGTAAATGTTTATTTCCAAAATAAATTTCTAGAAGTTCAGAACAGTAAAATTCCCGCTTTTTTAGAATGAATTAGAAGATAACTCTTATGTAGTTAAACTAAAATACTCTTTGAGAGTTAATATATAAACTCTTAACACCAAGTGTTAAATTATCAACTCCAGACAGATTTGGTGTTTAACACTAAATCAGAGTTAACGTACCAACTCTCCAAAAAGAGTTAAATTAACACTCTCTGGTGTGGACCCATATAGACACTTTAATAGTGTTGAAATCAAATCCGACAGTGTTAATTTGGACATGCTGGATTTGCTGTGTAGTAGAGAGTTCATAAATGGCTTTGGAATTACAGAAAGGCCTGAGTATAAATACATACACCGCCCACAGTGTGATACATACAGATTTATGCACATGTAACTAAACGTCCAGTCAGTAATGATTAAGAATCGACTTTGAGCATTAAAATGATCAAATCCTTGACATTAGTGTGAGCATTTCAGGACAAGAGAGATAAGAGAGATCTTTATTATTACTCTTTAAGTATTTGCACTGATTCTACTGCTTTAAGACATGTATTAATAACCTCAGCCTACATCATGCGGCGTCATGTTGGGATGTCACACCTATATGTGCGCGCTTATGTACAGTGGGCCTAATTGGTCTGCAGACGCTTGGTGTTGAAGAGGAGGAGGGGAAATGGGATTGAAGCATCTGGTGTGAGAAACTGCTGATAACAACCTCAGTGCTGCAGTCTAGGATCTTCAAAGAGTGCAGATAGCAGGGGATCTGTATATTGTGACAGTGTGGTGTAATAATGCGGTATCCCTGCACTGTGTTATGATAGTTTTCATTATAAAGAGAAACATGGCAGCTTACAAGTGCATCTCACTCTTAAAGCCTTGTGCATTAACCCAAAGTAATTTTTTTTATTATTATTAATTTGTGTGTTTTTTCTATAAAAAACACACAAATTAATAATAATAAAAAAAATCTGTAACTGTAATGAAGAGCAGTTAAAGAAACTGCAATAAAAGCGATAAGAAATAAAGAATATTAGAGATATTTTAGTAAGAACCAACTCGCTGGAATATTTTTAAATGGTGTATTTATATTTGCTATTAATGTCACTTTCTTTGTTTACATCATTGGAGTCTCTCGTTTCTGTTGTTAGTTAGGTGCTGTCTCACTGCTCAGTTCAAGCTGTTTAAGCTCGCTTGGTAACCCATTCAAACCAGTGCAAACAAACCAAACAGAGCTCATACGAGCTGCAGTAAACCCCAGAGATCCCATTGGCGATTAGTGAAGACTTACCATTGGCCATGGCCAGCAGCTATCAAGGGCAAAGGACTAGTTTTCTGCGTGGCTGTTGCAATTTACAGAAACAGATATTGTTTAAAAGCTAATAAAAAGCCAAATGACTGTCAGATAAAAGCTGATTGACTTCAGCTTGTATTTCAACAAACATGTTTCCTCATTTGCTCTTTATGAAGACGGGAAACAAGTCTGTGCAAGCTTGATTACTCAAGAGTTCATAATAATAATAATGGACTCCAAAAAGCTTCTGTCTGTGTGGAGATTTAAAGCTAGATTATGCTATTTATTTATAATATTTAGTCCAGATTATATGATCTGCAATTTTAACAATTATAAGAAGAAGTTGTTATGAATCTGAATCTTTAATGAATCTCATAAGTCAAGAACACTGCAGGGGCCACGAAGTGATGCATCACACAATAGAAGCTATGCAGGACAGCCGCCGTAGCGCCCCTGTAACCTTACTCTATCCCTGAGAAGTCAAAGTACCCTCGTCCCCATTCTGCCAACAGTAAGATACACCAACCCGCTGAATGCAGAGAATCCTACACAGAGCAGTTCCATTCATAGTATAATTGATAGTGAATGGTTAAGAGTCTCAGCACATGCCATCAAATTATGACGCGCAAAGAGAGCATTATCCTTCTCACAACACAACACACAGACACGGCAAATAATGGGACGCTTGACATTTAACAAGATTAGCATTTCAGCTAATCTGTGGCCTTAGCCCAGTTTGCTACTCTCCATTGTTTTACTATTGTCTGATAATCAGAAGCACCTGAGGAATGATGAGTGTAATCACTAAACACTGCACAGATACGGAGGAACTGAAAGCATTAACTGTGGAAAGGAGTATCTGTGATTTGACCTGATATGTTTATAATTTACACGGGTATAAAAATAATGTTTAGAAAACAGTAATTTGAGGCAAATTACACACTTCAAAGTCCAAGTACATCAATCAACCCTAAAATCCATCTTTTAACATAATAACAAGCTTCCATTCCAGCATTTGGCTCATAAGTAGACAGGAAGGCTGAAGGCTCAGAGAGTTTAGATTTAGCCCTAAAAGTGGTGACTGGAGGGGAAAAACTCAACGATCACTGAAATGGCTCTTTTGAAATTACATATTGAATCTGTAAATGTTTTATGAGTTAAACAAAAAAACAGACTGAACGAACGGAGCTCAAACACAGATGCAGAACGCAACACCTGCAATCTGTTCACATTCAAATAATGCTTTCATTTGCACCTTTGTGCCGGCAGAGGTAAAGGTTTCGTAATTATTTAAGTAAAGATCTTGTTTGATCATATATGATCAGAGTGAATAAAATAGATTAGTTCCAGCAGAAGTAGAATATACGGCACTTGAACACCCAGAACACCAACATAAATAAAAAATAACTTGATGGGTGAGTTTAAAGCGTTCTTAGATAAACATATACACACACACGTGCACAGAGGTGTACTAACAGGCACATTTCTTAGTTCTGTCTGCGCAATACAAAATTCATGATCTGAATGAGCCCACAGATGGCTGCCAATTTCATACCCTGACATGCTTTTTCTGAACATTATGTTCATCTGTGCATGCTTTTCATTGTGCAAGTCCAGCAAGTCTGCAAGTACTCGAATTGGAAAAAGTTATTCTTTTGGGACTGAAAGCCGGGACGACAAACAAGGAATTTTTCAGTATTTATTCTGAGCCTAAAAAGACAGCAGCGAGGATTATACAGTCCATAGAAGTTGTCCTGTCGTGGCATGTGTGGCATAATATTTCTGACACATTTAGCACTGACAGACAGAAAAAGACGACTGGCTGACGCTACAATGACACACAATGACCATTTGGACCAGGAGATTAAGCCTCATCCAATTACTAAACTCATCCAGTAATCACATAAACAATACACATCTGGGGGGCTACATAAAAATAGAAACTCCTACCAAGTCAGAGCGTGTACGATAATGGGAGCGAAGGCAAAACAAACAACAGCAACGAAAACGCCAATAGAAACAGACTGCAATTGGGAGCGAAGGTAAAACAAATGAATAAATGATTGTGTTTTCTACCCCGAGGCTCCGTGGCGACAGGGGTGGGGTCGAGTTTTCAAGTAAGGTGGAGGCAGAATAAAGGAAATAGAACATGGCGAGTGGAAGCTTCTGAAGAAAGAAGGTCTGGGTGGAGAGGAAGAGGAGGAAAAGTAGGAGGTGATGAGGGCCTGGGGGAGTAAAGTGCAGAGAGAGGCAAAACTGGAGCAAGAGAAGGAGGGAGGAGGGAGAGAGATGTATATTAGCACGCCTGTTTCTGCAGTGACTGCCTGGATGTGATAAATGTCCTGCAGATAGCAAACAGATATCGTACAACTCAACACAAACGTCACTTTTTTACAGACTCTGCTGTCTGTGATTTACACTTTCAGTCATTTATTCTTTGTGATGGTAACATGAGATCTATAATGATAGTGAGGTACTAATGAAAGCGTCAAATGAAACATGAAACTCATGAGGTTATGACTGAATCCTTACAGGAGGTAACACTCCAGCAGAAGTGTTAAAAAAGCACAACTTAAATAACTACAATCCGGTGACCAGCCACCGTTACACATTTCTGCCTTAGCTACAAATGTGGATTCATGTCGAGCACCGTCTGTTCAGATGGCTGCGTGATTCACATCACTCTATGAAAGGTTGTCATTATTCTTTGTTTATTTTAGTGTAAATAAATTTTATTAAAAGACCAACGTCGTCAGGAGCTGTGTCTGTGACCCAGCATTTTGAGTTTATTTTATATTTTTGATTTCTTATGTTATATTGGAAATATGTAAAGTTATTGTGCTATTTTTTTAGTTGGGCTTGTGTTGTGTTGTGTTTAGTCTAGTCTAGGTTTCATCTATGCCCCTGTGTTTGTGAGTCTTTTCCTGTCTTCTGTGTCCGTCTGTCATGTGTTTCATGTCTACATTTCTCCAGGTTTCCTGTTTTATTTTGAAAGTCTTATATTTCCATGTTCGTTGTGTTTAGTTTTACTTTCCTTTGTGGCATCATGTTTATTTGTGTCAGCTGTGTCTCCCCGTGTTTCCACTTCCCTCATTACCCTCCTCTGTATTTAAGTCCTCCTTCTGTTCTTTGGTGGGTTTTCTGTTTGTCTTTATGTCACAGAGTTTTTGCTTCCTACTGTTCCGGTTCATGCTCAAACTCACGTTTGGATTATTTCACAGTTACGTTTGTTCCCGTTCAGTTTCATGTTCTTGTCGCTCATCGTAGTTTTCACAGTCTAGTTTTACCAGTTGAGGTTTTCGTTTTCGTTTTCACTCCATAAAAACACCGGCGTTCTCTGGCCGTGACAAAAGTCTTGTTTTTTTCTTACACATGTTTCACTTTAACTGCTGAATTTTTTAAGAAGAGATTTTCTGAAAACTGGACACCACAGTGCTGTCAAATTTGCTTAAAAAGGAGAACATTTTTTAGGGAGGATCTTAAGCTATAGATTTAACACATATTGTCGTGGTTCTACGACATATTGTCGTAGAACCACGACAATATGTCACAAAACTAAAAAGAACCACGACACAATATGTCGTGGTTCTTTTTAGTTTATCTTTTTAGTTTATCTTTTTAGTTTATCTTTTAGATCATTTATTTTCTGTGATTTTATTGGTTTTTAATGGTTTTGTCTTTTTTTTCTAGCTCTCTTAGTTATTCTTTAGTATTTTGGTAGTTTCTAGCCCTCTGGTTTTGTTACTGTGCCTCCCTTGTGTTCCCCGTGTTACGTCTAATTATCCTGGTTTCTATGTTCGTGTATTTCCTGTTTTACTTTGACAGTGCCGTGTCCTATGTTAGAGTATTCTGTTTCCTCCCTGTCTCGTGTGTGTCATTAGTAGGGATGGGTACCGGTGTCCGGTGCCATCTGACATAAACGGTAGTAACCAGACCGAAAAGCAGCGCACATTTCGGTGCTTTATTTCGGTGCTTTTTTTTCCTGAGCTGTGATACACTTTAGATTCTAGCCAATCATTTTACGTTTCCGAGGATAGTAGGCGGGGCCAGGTACGTACGTTCTGTTAGAGCAGAGCTACAGATTAAAAATGTCCAAGGCGAAGCGGTCAAAAGTCTGGCTGTACTTCACAGCAAAATATGCAAACTCAGCAGCAACAAGTGCTTTAAGCTGATACTGTGATACTGTCAAAGGAGGTAACACCTCAAATCCGATGAAACACCTGGCGACGCATAGCGTTTTTTTTAAAAGCCCAGAAATGCGCCGTATTTGATAGCTTGCTGCGAGACCTCACACCGAGCACATCTACTGCGGGCGGGTTGCCTGTTATGCAACATCCCCCAAAAACACGAAGAGGAGAGTCCTGGCCCCTAGCCCTGCCAGTGTAGCAGAAATGATGACGGATGATGGTGGCAGCAGCCGTTCTTCTCTGCGTGAGTAGCTAATTTACATTGAGTAGGCTAACCACGTTATTACATTAATGCATGTAAGGTGAACTAGCAAACATCATCATAGCTACATGCGGCTGTCCTCTTGTTTGATGGCAGATACTCCCTTCACCCTGGCTAAAAAGGCTAAAATGACCAAAGAAAAAGTGGAAAACAGTTAAACATGAGAGGTTTAGGACAAAGTTTGTGTTTTTTCCATTGTTTAAGCACTGCTTCCAGCCAAGAGTGATACCATATATGCCCCATAGCTGCAGAAAAGGCTAACATTGTTATATTTTTACAAAAAACAGCTGAATATGAGAGGTTTTTGGACCAATTTTGTGTTCTCCATTCTTTAAGCACCGGTTTGAGCACCGTTTGAGCACCGGCACCGTTTCAAAAGTACCGATTTGGCACCGGTATCAGATAAAACCTAAACGATACCCATCCCTAGTCATTAGTCCCCGCTGTGTTTCCCTCCTGGTCCTCGTTACCCTCTTGTGTATTTAGTCCTCTGTCTTCCTCTGTCTGTTGGTTTGTCTGCCTTTCTCCCCCCATGTTTCCATGTTTTAGGTTTCCTGTTTTCAGACGTGACACATATTGACAGTTTTCTTGAATATAAAGGCTGTATTCATGGGAATTTTAAAAAAAAAATCGTTCTCCTCTAGGTCTTCTGGTTTTATGAAGGTCTTTCAAAGATTTTCTATGAACATTAGCTGCTTGTTCGCTCATTTTCAGTCCAGTCCTCGTACTTGTACCTGACCGTTTTCAGAATCGTGTTTGTTTTAGTTCGTTAAGCCCCTTAATACTGACCTATGAATCATTCAAGCATAAAAATGCATCATAAACCAAAGCTGTGTCTACACATAACAAAATAGCTCATTTTAAATCGTATCCTCGGGCGCTTCGCTACAAACCGCTTCTTTTAAAAAAACTGAATTTATGAAGATGATAAATGCTAATGCTAACAGTGTGAGAGGCATCAAACTGTATGTTTTAACCAACAAGGTGAAACTAAGGGAAAAATCTGCAATATAAACCCTTTAAAGACAAAAAAAACATTTATACTGAAAACTATTATTTCCAATAAACAAGTTACACAGCAGAACAAGTTTGTGATACCTGTATTCAGTCAAGAGAGCATTATTTAATCGAGTATTGCACTGAATGAGTTTATGAAGTCAAAGAAAATGGGCCTGAGTAGAGACGAGCAGAGTTTAATCTGTGACATCAGTCAAACAGGGGTGTCATTGTGCCTTCAGCACATGTCAAAGATTACAAGTTGGTGCAGAGGTTGTGTTACAGAGCTACGTTTTTTTTCTGCATGCTGGGCTTCAGCTACTTCTGTCTCCAGCCACGCAGTCGTGGCACACATAGATATCCATAAAGTGCTGGATTATTTATAACTATGTTGGGCTTTTGCTTTATGTATCTGGGTTAAATCACAGTAATTACCCCCCGACTGCATGAAGAGAAAGAAGGAAAAGTAAACAAGAAGCACAGAGGAAGACAGAAGACTGAAGGAGAAGCTGCTGAAGACAAATCTATTTATTTCTGTTTCCTGCTGTCTTACTCTTACTCTGCTATATTTATAATTTCACAGTATTTTAGTAACATTCTTCCTCTTTTATGTCCTCTACTTCACATCCTGTCACTACCGCACCACCACATTTCCTTCTTTCTTTTTCCGTCTTTCTAAATCTTGCTTTGGCGTCTTCTCAATCTCAGCTTTATTCCCCTTGGCCATCCTCCTGCTTTAACCCTCTTTTACTCATTTCTACCACAATCTTCTGCTTGCTCAAAATTTAAATGGCTGTTGGCAACAGGCCTGATTGATCTCGTGGCTGCCTATTAGTGTGGAGGCCTATAGCCTGCTCCTAAATGTCCTAGAGGCACTCTGAAAATCATTCCTGTTGGTGTGCACTCAGTCCCTACTCTGAGTGTGGAACAGCTTCTCAGTGGACTGCCTGGCAAGCACCATAAAATGTACCATATGGCAGAAATCCTCTAATACTAACAATTCACACGAGAATCTTTAATCAAAAACACTTGAAGGCTTTATATGTTTATTATATGCTGGTTGATGGCAACACAGAAAAATCAGTTTTCTACTTGAAGGAAAGGTGTGTGTTACAGTCACGCATGATGCAAAAACACCTGACTTTTACATGTAAGCCTGCAGTTCTTGTCTCCAGTCATAACAACACATCAACATAATTCTCAGTCCACAAAACTAAAAACTAAACAGTATGTTTTCATACATTGTGCATCCATTTTCAATGAATACAACAAAATTAAGACTGGAGTAGAATTGATTTGATGCTCTGTGCATCATATGAATACTGTACTAAACTGCATCTAATATTATTTAAAGACTCATATTTTTACATATTAGTCATGTATATTTGTGTAGAGTGAAAAAAATGAAAGTTGGAGAATGACAAACTACTGTGAAAACTGTTTATTTTTTCAATACTTATCTATTTTATCTATTTATTTTATTTTAAAAATAAATTTTCATTGATTTCATCATCCTGTATATGAATATCAAAGTACTTGTCCATCTATCAGTGTGATTACCAAGATATAAAGGAAATGTTGTCGTCATCTTCTAGTTTCCTGTGTTTCTCAGTCACCGAGTTCATATAATTACCTGCTCACACTCTGCTGGACAGCTTAAAGCACAGAGATGTTCCTGCTCCTTTCTCTTCTGGTGTGGTCTGTGCTTTCTCTCTCAGTCTGATATGTCTGATAAAGCCTCAAAGACTTGTACCACTTTCACAGGTGAATACCTAACCACAAAAGGCAGCTTCTCAAGAGAGGTTGCAAGCTCACCCAGAGCAGCCAATCATGACCGAGACATTCGAGAGTCAATACAATTGAAAGTAAAGCAGAAGAGGCTTGCAGTGAACCCTTCTCCTTTCTAAATGTTAAAGTGCTGCTAAAGGTCACGGAAGGATAGAGGATTATTGCAGATTTCCACAGAGAGAGCTGAAGACAGAGAAGAAGAGGAAAAGGAAAACTAGAAGGGCAAAAGCTAAAAGGCTGGCAAAAACAGGATCCAAAAACGGAGTTTTGTTTAAACATGTCCACTTCAGGAAAACTCATAAAAGCTATATGACAGTAGATATTTTGCTTGTGACAGAATCAAACTATCTTTTGCCTTTGCCAGCAAATCACAGAGAGGGAAAAATGAGTAAGGAGGGAGATATATGCTGAGAAAACCCATGAAGATGAAGTAAACAAAGCAGAGTGTAAAGAAATACGTTGACAAGATGTAAAACATAAAAAATGGAAGATGGTGGGCCTGAAAGAGGGAGAAACTAGGGCACAAGCAGGAGGAAACGACGCGCTGGTATTCTTTAAAGTTGAGCCATCGCAACCACTAAATCCCCAACGCCGCCTGCCAGGACTCATCACGCCCGGTCCTGCCTCGTCCCCTGGCGCCATCGTACCTTCCAGAGCTTCATTCATTCGTCCATAGCCATCTGCCTCTCTTCCCTGTACTGCAGGTGGCAGGAGAGGAGGTGGAGAGCAGTGCATTCATACTTTAATTTTCTGACCAAGTTCCCCTGACTTGTCTTCTCAGGGCTGCGTTTAGGAGACGTGGAGGTAAGCGCATCTACACATCTGGGTACCTTCTGCTCTCTTGTTCTTGTTTTTCTCACTCTCTCAGTTTAGAAGTTCATTTTTTAGTGGGTCATCCTGTTCTTCTGCTGAAGTCTCTGTTCTCTGTGCTGAGAGTCAAACAAAACACACACACACACACACACACACACACACACACACACACACACACACACACACACACACACACACACACCATTCTACATTTCGCCTCTTTCTCCTCATTCATCCCTGCACTAGCTTCACTCTGTGAGCTGTATTAATTCATGCCAGCATTGACAATATAATATTTATTTTTTTTCTCATCTTGGTTTATTTTTACACATAGAGGTTGTATTTTTTTTTTTAAAATGCACTGAATGCTTATTACTGTGGGTCTGAAGAAGAAGTGCTACTCGTATCCAGATTTCATCAGCTAATTAAAACTGTGTTTTAATTATGAGTTGATATCTGTATTATAATATCCTTTTAAATATAGGTAGCGATTTTAGGACAATCTGTGTGGAATAATCTATTCAGCATGTTTTGAGGAGCTATGCTAAATGACCAACAACAGCACAAACGAGAGCAAAAATAACCCGTACTACTGGATGTTGCATGAAAGACAGACCACACCGTCCTCCTCCCCTGCCACCTTCTTCACCTCTTTGGGGATGATACCTGCTGGCCATAACACGAATATTCTGTCCAGTGTCTTGTGAGTGTGTCTTCAGGTCTCCTCCATGTTATCTCACATTATCTTTAAAGAGAGCCCAAAAACTCTTTAGAGGAGACTTTGTTTGCTAAATGGATCATTATCCATAGCTAAGGACCGAAGCACATTTTTACCAGTAAATCAACAGCTTTGTCTTTGGGCTTCACTGTTTTAGCTAATCACTGCAGACCCTGCCCTGGCCCAACTGTTGCCCACTTCGTTCGTCCAACACTCATGAGCAAGAATGCAAAACACTGCTGCTTATTCACTTGAGACACCAGCTCACTCCAAACTGGAGTGGACAAGCCAGCCTCCACCAAAGTGGAGGTGCTAATTCTCCTCTCTACTGCAAACCCCATCTACACATGTAGCTCCTGCTTGGAAAATGAGCTTGTGCTTCATCAGTATTTACTTGAAAAGACAAAAGGCTTGAAAAGGTTGGGACACATCACAACTTGAATCTTAGCAGAATGAAGAAGCAACAACCCCTTTGTCACTGCAGACTGCGCCCTCACACATCCTGTAAGTCATAAGACAAGAAACTGTGTTGAAACTGTTGCACGCAATGTGAAGAACTTCCAAAAGCAAAAGCCTTTTTGTTCAAATCAGATGAAGTGAGTTTTAACTGCTGAGTGTGAGTTAAATAAGTAGTTAAAGAGGCATGAAGACAGTGGAATAGTTATTACAGCTCTCAGACTACATTTACTTCCATGTTAGACATTATATCGCTTACAAAGGCTTCGAGGATAAACCTGAATTTTGAAAAAGTAAACTTCTGTCAGACTTTATTACATGATTTGATGCTGACAAATTAGTTTTAAGCCGTGTAATTCAGAGATTATGAAATTACTACAAGTGCAGCAGAAACAGACCTAACCTCTGCAGTCTAGCTATGATGAAGAAACTGTTTACATCGAGCTTGCAGAATAATAGTCTATTTATGCCGAATCCTCACTTCAGTTTTTGTAAACAAAAAGGTTTATAGTGAAATTACAGCACTGTGCAAAAAGTCTCAAGCAACCCTAATTTCTTTGTATTTTGCTTCAAAACAGCCAGACTGTCTATGGACATTGGCTCCATGAGTGAACATCTCATTTTCATTTCAGACAAATGGTTTGTTTGTTTGTCTGTTAAACACATTTAACACTGACTTATGAATCATGAAGCATAAAAAAGACAACAACAGAAAACAACAACTCAAATGTTTGTACGGTGATCAAAGCCTGTAGCTAAAAATTCAAGCAGTTTCACAGCAACTCCTGATGTTTTCTTTGGAGCAGTAATGTGTTCAGTGCTCCGTCACTTGGACTCTGGTGTTATATACAATAGCTATGAATTTCTCCAACACAACAGCTGACAGAACACATCTGGTGAATTAATATCAGTCTTTGTTGAACCAAACACGCAGCATCAAACCAGAATTTCTGAATTAAAAAAAGGACAAACTGCTACAAAACACCAGCAACAAACAGCAAAATGTAGCGTTTAAAATCAATTTCTGAGATTCAATCACTTTATCATGTCAGCACAGGTATCAGACGCGCTCTTTGTGGTCATACACTCCAGACATGTGTGATCTGTTCATGTCCATTTCAAAACAGTAGCAGATGAAATGTGCTGGGCTTCAATTTGCTTCACTTTTATAACTGGGAAAGCTTTTAGAAATGCTATGAATTTAGCGTTTAAGCGCTTTAACTACGGAATCACTGTTCATTCATCAGCACATTTTTTATGGCTTGGTATGTTAGTCACATCGTTTCTCCTTTGTGTATGGTTTGGTTAAATCCAAAGTGCTAAATGGGATCTTTGTCATGAATTAAACCAGAAAAAAAACGTTTTAACATTATACAACTAAGTATTTCAATCCTGAGTCTTTTCCAACTCCTTATGAGAGGGTTTTGTTTTTTTTTTTACTTTAATGTGAGTTTTGACAGTAAAGTGAGAACTAAACAGCTCTATAGTTGCTAAATATGGCAAAAAATAGCAAAGTCTCACTGAAAGCTGCCACAGCCAGAATAAGAGTGACGACGATGGAGAGCCAAGACACCCAGAGCGCCTTCTTCCTGTAGTTCTGTGCTTCATGGGGCTTCAGGCGCATGCTGCTCTCCAGGAGACCTGCAGTCAGACACATAAACTCTGTTACAAGGACAACTCTCTCTTTTTTTGTCTCTGGTTTGCAAGGTTCATTTAATGAAACACTTTGTGATCAAAGGTAAAGTAGGTGGCAATCTGAGTTATTAATACACTTAAAAAGGCATTCAACTCTCTTTAACCCTGAGTAATTAGTTTAGTCTACTGAAAAAAAGCCTAAAGGCAATCATGTGTCTCTGAGTCCCACAGAGAAGAAGTGTTAAGATGAAATCTTGAAGATACAGAAAGATATTCTAATATAGTTTAATTCAACATTTTGCGCAAATAACTGGACTCGGGGTGTTTAGTACAGAGCGCTCAATGTAATAAAGGTTTACTGTGATCAGTAGAAAAAAAGAATAAAACAGAGCAGCTATAGCACAGTATGCTGGAGTTTTCCACAAAACTACCCGCTTTGTTTCAGGTACACTTTCAAAAGGGTGTCCGGTGGAAAAAACTCCTGGGACCACTGATGTGCCCTACTTTTCCAGTACATCCTTGTATAAGAAGAATCTCAGATTTCCTTCAGTGTGAAGGAAGGTCACTGTGAAGATCCATTTAAAAAGTTTCAGTGCAACACCATTTATAATGACTCAACTCCAAATGGCCCGGCAGACGTCTTCGTGGGTAATTATTATTGTCTTCTCATTCTATCACCTTCCAAGAGAGCATTAGAGGTTCATGGAATAATCTGGAAACACTGAACGGTACTGCAGCTCGTGTATGAAACACATCAACAGTGTCTGATATTCACCTTTCTTTTGAACCTCAACAGCACCCGTATCACTCCGCCACCAGCACTCACAAATTCAAAGCGTACGGACGCAGTAAAGTAGCTCCTGACTTTTAGTGTTAATATCATTGTTATTGTGTTATTGTAAATAACTAAAACTAAACTAAAACTACATTTAGACATGAAAACAACAACTACACTTGTGAAAAAAATGTAAACTTACTGAGACAATTTTCTTAATTTGAAAAAACTAACTAAACTAAAATATTGTAGCGGCATTTGTTAGCTTTAGTATTTATTAGTTTCATAGAAATGGAATAAATAATTCATGTATTTTAAATAAATCAAACTGTGATATTTTACAGCTTTATTGGACGGATTTATCAGGCAGCCCACAGACTACAGAGATGTGGTGTTAAAGAAAAAGAGAATAACTCTTGGTCTAGACATTCACATGAATTTCAGCCCTGCTGTGGTCTGAGACTTCCTCGCCTGAAGTCACAGACTAAACAGCCCAGATTCTGGACTGCCTGAAGCGTTTTCATTGTCATGAAATGTGAGGATGGCTCTGCAGAGTCATGCATTATTTATAAGTCTGAACTTTTACATCCAAAAGCGATTGTAAGGCTGTTTTCTTTTTTCTTTTTTTCCTGAAATGTGTCCTGGGGACTGTCACAGTCATCACAAAAACAAGTTGAGAATAGAAATTAATAAAGGGAAAAACGAGTAACTGTCAACCTGTGAACTCCCTGAGCCAAATGTTTGGAATGCAACTTGAAATCAGCTTTTGAGATTTGCTTTAAAATCGTCATTAGATGATAGTTTATGCATAATTAGTTCATATTCTCAGTTATTACTGCGATATTAAGAAAAATGTATATTTTTCCCACGCAGTAACACAGCTCTGTGTTTAGCCTTTATTGGAGCTGAGACTTTATTCTTCTGGTCAACTCCAATCTAAAGGTTACAGTGGTCACAAGCTCAAAACTCCCTTTAAATGGCAACACAGAACTGCGTCACAGACGAGGGAAAATCTGCTGATAAAAAGCTGACAAGTCATAAGATCGTTTCATAAAGTGAAAGTGGTTTTACTAAAGGACACGCCTGATGGCTGAACTTGTCTTCAGTGGTGCCAAATTAGAGAAAGAGGAGAGCTATGTTGGGGCTCAAAGATAAAAAATCATCTTTGAAAGAATGATGAACATTAATGCGGTCAGACTGAGCAAGCGCTTTGGTGAAATCCAGAACTGAATTCAAAATCCTGCTCCTCACATACAAGGTCTTAAATAATCAGGCCCCATCTTATCTTAATGACCTTGTAGTACCATATCACCCTATTAGAGCACTTCGCTCTCGCTCTGCAGGCCTACTTGTTGTTCCTAGAGTATTTAAAAGTAGAATGGGAGGCAGAGCCTTCAGTTTTCAGGCCCCTCTTCTGTGGAACCAGCTTCCAGTTTGGATTCAGGAGACAGACACTATCTCTACTTTTAAGATTAGGCTTCAAACTTTCCTTTTTGCTAAAGCATATAGTTAGGGCTGGACCAGGTGACCCTGAATCCTCCCTTAGTTATGCTGCAATAGGTGTAGGCTGCTGAGGGACTCCCATGATGCACTGGGTGTTTCTTCTTCAGTCACCTTTCTCACTCACTATGTGTTACTAGACCTCTCCTTCCCACTGTCACCAAAGTGCTTGCTCATAGGGGTCATATGATTGTTGGGTTTTTCTCTGTATGTATTATTGTAGAGTCTATCTTACAACAGCACCTTGAGGCGACTGTTGTTGTGATTCGGTGCTGTATAAATAAAATAAAATGAAAGTTGAAATAAAAATTGGTGACAGTAGGAATGAAAAACTCCCTTTCAACAGGAAGAAACTTTCAGCAGAACCAGGCTCAGGGAGGGGCGGGGCCATCTGCTGTGACAGGTTGAGGTGAGGGGAGGAAGACAGGATGTGTAGAAGAACACCAAATGTTGTTTACTGTCAATCTGTCCATGTTTTAATGAATTCAACTCAATTCCATTTTATTTATATAGCACCAAATCACAACAACAGTCAAGGCGCTTAATTGGATCCCTTCAGATTCACAGAATACATCACGCCGCACATACCCTGAGTACATCCAACAGACTGTCAAATTTCCCTTCAGTTTCCACAACAGCATCATGTTTTCAGAGAAGCTTGTTGCTCAGCAGTCTTTGTTACAACCACATTTCAGAGTCGCTAAGTGACTCTTTCGCCACCGATGCCGTGACGTCAAATCAAATTAAGTCCATTACTTTTATTTGACTTCCTTTTTTAAATGAGACCTCTTTTCTTTTATGAGTCTCCAGCTCACCCTGCACACAGGCTTTTCTTGCTGCCACCTAAGGCTGTTAGTCTTACGTGGGTGCAGACAGAAGGAGACAAGTCAGATAGACCATACAGCAACTCAGATATAATCCCTCACCAGATTCCCACCAGTGAAAGTTACCAACTGTTCCAAATAAAGCTTTGGTTTAGTTTCCAACTTGGTCCAGACTATACAAAAGCAGTTTGGACCCTAATAGAGATAAAGATTGTAAAACTATGTCTTTCAAAAGATACATTATAGCTTCAATATCTTTAATCAAGACAGAAAAAAGCCCCCAGTCTGCATGTAATTAGTTTATGAGGACTTAAACTTGATGTATTAAGTGTTTGATATCTTTTATGGATCTCGCAACAATAAGTTACTGATCAGCATCAAACTTGTGTTTGTGTTATTGCAAAGTATAAATTACAAAGTATAAATTTGTCACCATGAAGGGGAAAACAGCAAAACTCCACCTTTTTTGGTAACACTGTGACGCAGAAAAAAAATTATCCCGTGACTCATCGTAACTAATCTTTTGCTCTAGCTGCAACAGATTTTGTTTTTAAGGCAAATGATCAAAGGAAACCAGAAGAGTCACATGGACTGTGCAAAACGGGAGATGGAAATCATCTGGACGACTGCCATCAGAGCAAACTGTGGTTTCTGTGTAATATCATTGGGACAAAGATCCATAAAAATGACTTTAAACCAAACATGCATGGTTTATCAACAGTTGTAAAAGACCAGCTAAATGCTACAATATCAATGAATCATGTTATATGGCCTATTTTATTTTATATTTGTTCTGAAGAAACTTTTCTTACAACCTGAGCTGAATGTGTTGTAAACAAGGTGCAAAGAGTGATTTTCTATGGATATTGTATAGTGCCTTTCCACTCTATTAGAGCACTCAAAATGATCATAAATTGCACCAACATGAAGTGTCTTAGTCAAGTGCTGAGCTGCTTCTAGACTACCCACTAGACCCCTCTCTTGAGTTTGAGTGGAAATGTATCAGCTTGAGATAGACACGGTAATTAGGAATAACTTGTATTGATTTTAAGTGACTTTAAAAAAGGGGGCAAAATTACCCATAACAGAGTCACCGGCTCTGTATATACTTCAGTGCAAAATCTTACTAAGTAATACACTGTTTTATAAATGACAAATAAAAATGACATGTGTTTTTTTATTGTTTACTATCAGTTAAAAGATAATATAATAATAACATCTGCTAATCAGTTAATAATTGGTTTGTAAACCATCTATGAACATTGGATTTATGGCATTTATAAAATTGTAACTAATGTTGCAAAACTTAAAATAGTAAGAAATGCTCTTCAGTAGCTCTGTGAACGATGTTTGGTAATTTAAAGTTGAAACTGGTGTTTTTTCAATACTTGAATTAAAGACAAAGAGTAAAACAGTGAAAAAAGTAAACTCAGTTAAAACCTTAACTGGTTAGTTAAGGTTTCAACTGAGATTACTCAGTTAAAACTGAGTAATCTCAGTTTACTCTTTTACCCTCAAGTCTTTTTAATTGTATTTTTATTTGCATCCTTTTGCGACTGAATCTGCATAACAGTGAGAACCCTTAATCAGACATTTACAGCTCTAATACTTTATGATGCCAGAAGTGCAGTATTTTTTACTTTGTTATGACAGGACCAGCTCACAGTCAGATACACCCCTCCAATCCATCGCAGAAAGCGACAACTCTGAATCTGAATAGATGGAAATAGTTTCTGGTCATGACTCCCACCTCATTCATTTTTAACCAAGATGAAACTGTGTGTTGGTGCAGACCTGTTTGAATGAGTGAAACTGGGCTGTGATGTGAGGTAGACTGAAGTGCAAATGATTCTTTAAGCAGATTCATACGAAATTTATCAAAGCAGGACCATTTACTGACATTCAAATGTAGTGGAGATAAGTCAGAGCCGTGATAATAAGAATCTGTCTTTTCTTTGTTTTAAACTCAGGAGAACGGAGTATTGTGGTTGTGTGGAAGAGTTGTATCATCACAACAAGTGTTAAAATCCTTTCTCAAGCTGTACTGCTGCACTATCTTCATCCAGTTTCAGTTATACTGGCTTCAATTACTTTCCTCAGCTGCCACACACTTTTGAATCCAATTCATCACACAGTGTTTTCAGCCGAGGAGCCTATCGGCGCCTTCTGTGCTGTTGTTACCACGGTGAATGATGATGATGAAACAGGAGGCCTGTTGCTATGAAAGGACTGCTTGTCACATTGTGCATCCAGAAATCAGTAATCCTCAACTTTTTGTACCAGAAAAATTACACATAACCGCACATAACTCTCAGACTGTCCACTGACATGACTAGTAGGTGATTGTCTTTCAAGATCAGGACTCACAGGTTTGGTTACAGCTTACTTGAGGGCCCTTAATTTACAGTAAATGCAATTTCACTGGTGTCTACTGGCCTTAAAGGATTTCCCTGTAAATAAGTGAAGTATTTTCTCATGTCAGATGGGGTAGAAAGGTTTTTCCTTCGAATGGTAAATATTCAGAAGGATTTTTCAACTATTTGTGTTTAAATATGTGTGTGAAGTCTGGGCTCTTGTTTATGTGCACCCAAAAGCTCAAAGGGTGATTAAGGGTGCATTAGCACACTACTAATACTGATCAAAGTAACCCTGAAACCATTCCATCAACATTTCTCCTGAGCTGTTCTGTTAGCTGCCATGTTTTGTCTCTTTGATAATTCACTGGTTTCTAACTAAATCAAAGAAGTGACATATTGGAAAGGTGGTGCAGCGGTTGGCACTATCACCGCCCATTAAGCAGGTCCTGGATATGGATCTGTAGGTTAACTGGGTGCTTTTTGTGTGACGTTTGGATACTCTCTCAGGGTATGTCAGTTCCTTATAATCGTCAATAGATTTAAATAAAATCTTAATTGGCCAACTGTATGAATTGAACACATTAGAAACTTTTAAAACCTGTTGGAAAAATCAAACATAACACACAAAAAAGGAAGAAAAAAAGATGGATCCGTGCTTTCATGCTGTTTACACCAAATTCAGACAGTGCCAGTGAAGAAATCGAAACTCATCACGCCTGGCAGTGTTTTGTCTTCTACTTTCCAGTTTTCACAAACCTGTGTGAATTGTAGCTTTTCTTTCCAAGCTCTTTAGACAATTGTAGCCTCAGTTCCCTGTCTGCTTTTATAATCCACTGTTTTTTAGAGAAAATACTTTTGCACAAACTAAAATTCAAAGCAGTGTTGGGTCAGTGTTGGGTCAGGGGGCGAGTGACCCCTCAAGTCTTTTTAATTGTATTTTTATTTGCATCATTTTGCGACTGAATCACATGGCTGCATAACAGTGAGAACCCTTAATGAGACGTTTACAGCTCTAATACTTTATTCAGCTCATAACATTTTTTATCATTTGCTACAAAAATATCACAGTAATTGGTGTTTGACAGCTGAAATAATCTTCCCCTACCTCCCACAAATAGCAGTGTGTGTGTGTGTGTGTGTGTGTGTGTGTGTGTGTGTGTGTGTGTGTGTGTGTGTGTGTGTGTGAGAGAGAGAGAGAGAGATACTGAGGGGGAAGTGGGACAGCATGGTAAATCACTTTGCTCACATGATCTCCAGCTGGGGGATCAGACAGGAGGCATGTGCTCAACATCTCCTCGTACTCTGACTCACACACAAGCTTGTGCGCATTTGCGCACGTCTCTCTCTCAATGCTCAACTCCTTCACACCTTTCTCTTCTAAAAATGATGAACATCAGCCACACAGCTCAAACAGCAGATTACACATCTCCCATATGAACACATACATGAGGAAATACAAGAGAGATACTCCTGAGAGGGGTGTGACAAAACTGCTCCTAACCTTTTGTAACCCTGCTGTAAGCCTTACTATCATCGGTCATCAATATGTGCACCGTGTCATGTGTACATCTTCATTAGTAAGATAGATATATAGACAGCATTATTACAGGATACATTTATCATTTATGCAAATCAGAAGTGTGAAGACAAAAAGACTGGGGGAGGGGGGGTGAACGAGAGGCTGTGAAAGTGAAAAATACTGAATGAGTGTGTGTGCATGATGTACAGCAGCAGTGCTTAAACCACCATGCATCTGTTTCACTCGTTTCTTTGTTTTTTTTATATGAAGTGTCCTCTTTTTTCTCTCCTTACAGATTTTTAATATTGCTAAAGTAATTACTTTCATTTATATCGCCTTGTTTGTTATCATGAGCGGTACCACGGCATTGTAAACATATCCCCACAAATTTATAGTCCGTTTTTGCAAGAATCTAAGACCTGCTGTTTGGGTTCATTGCAACAGCGCCCTCTAATGGCTGCAGTTATAATCAAAGGGACAGCAGTTTAATGATGTGGTTGCACAGCCATCGAGTCTGCACAGGATGGAGGTTAAGGTTGACAACAATGACACTAGACACAGAAGACTGCTGTTCTTTTTCCATTCCAAGCAGGAAGCCACTGTTCTGTTTAACAATGACTAAAAACAAGAGTCTTCTAACCATAACCTTAAACTTTCCATAAACATAAAAACTAGAGGCAAAGACATTGGGAAGATTGTTCAGGTTTTTTGGTCAGTTTTCTACAAAAAAAAGGTGAATTTAACTGACGACAAATAATATTTTTAATACACACAATGTTAAAGGTGTCTGTAGTTCCAGTTTGTTCTTCTGCCACCTGACGTGTATCCTAAAAGCTATTCCAAGCTGGAGTATCAGTCTTGTCTCATCATTCAGTGTGATCCCAGACATGGATTTCAGCTCTTAGAAATAATCCATCAGAACATTAAAACATTTCAGCAGTTCATTATTATTGCAGACATGCTTGATCACATTGCAAGACTACTGGGAGAAACAGTATTTAATCAGCATGTCAGCAGATCCAATAAACATTCTTTATATTTAATAGAGTCTCAATTACAATACAGGCAATAAGTTTATTTTTTGTTTTTGAATTCTCTGAAGAGTTTTTAAAGTGATTAAGCAAACGCAAAGGCGCACTGGAGGGTTTGTGAAACATATAAACAACCAGCCTCTAGTTGCATGTCTTTTTAAAAAGGCAACTTTTTCCAGAGGCAATGTAGGCCAATGTCTGCGAATGAATGAATGAATGAATGAATGAATGAATGAATGAGTCTAAGAGCTGAAGCGATTTTAAAGCTTTAAACTTCACTTCGAATTTGGTCATTTGGTCTGGTATGAATCCTGCTGATGAATGGTTGTCATTTATTATTCAAGGAGCAGACTAAAAATATCTCACATGAGTAAAAATAACCATCCCATCCCCACAGGGCACGCACACACACACACGCACATGAGCATCCATAACTTTCACAATGCATCCCCAAACCTGCCATAGGTGTGTCAAGTTACCTTCTCCCTCCACCGTGTCTGTGATTTTCATCTCCTGGCCCACGGTGAATGACTCAGGCTCCGTGGGGGTTTTGGCTTGCTGGTGATTGTGGTTGGTGAAGCCATCCGGGGCGCACTGGCCGTTCCGCACCGTTGCCGGGCAGGGATCCACAACAGTCGGGTCTGGGACGGGGTAGGACTCTTGGGTCACCTGGTCTGTCATTCTTACTGCGGTTGTTTTGCTTTCAGTCTCAGAGGAAGATGAGGATGATGGAAAAAAGATTCACACCGGTTCGATAAGTGCAGCAGCCATCCAGCGCGTCCAATATGCCACCGGTGTCGACTCAGTTACGCAGAGGGGAGAGAGAAGAGATGGCGATAAGATAAGCTGGGAGATAACGGATTTATCTTCGTAGCATCAGCAGCGAAGCAACTCCCTCTGAGAGAAGTGAGCACTGTAGGATCAGTGCAAAAACCCTGCTGGCTGAGCCACTTAGACACAGTTTAGGGTTAGATGCGACAAAGCGATAAATTGCAGAGATCTACTGTGAATCAAGAAGGCGGTACCTTCAAGTTTCCCCCTCCTCCCCTTCCTCTTTCTCTCCTCCTCCCATAATTCAGCTCTTAATTCAGAATCAGTACATGCAGTGACATCTGCCCCGAGTTAGCCAAGCATTTTTACACTTTCTCTTTGAGTTTGCTGTGATTTATACGCACAGGAGACCTGTAGCCCAAAGCCCAGACCTTTACACATTCAATAAGCTACCGAGCAACTTAACATTACTCTGCTGCCACAGATGTCCTTAATGCACGTTAGTAAATTGTATTTAACCATTGTGTTTTCTACTTATATTTGTGCCAGTATGTTTATGTTATTAAAGGGTTTTGCATCATGTGAGGGATTATTGCCCTAAATTCGATATGCTTGCATATTGACAATAACCAGTTTTGGATCTTGAACCCTGGCAGGTTGACCAACCTTAATCAGCCACCAGGTGGCATCCTCGAGCAGCGATATGTGCAAGCAATTAAATAAAGTTGGCTAATGAAGGTCGTTTCAGTACATTTCAAACTGTGCAGGCTAGCCACAGAAATAAGCTGCAGCCATGATGTGAAACCAAAATAATCAATTAAAGCCATGAGTGCAGAATTCAGGCTCAGTGTAACGAAGGCAGACAGTTAAAGGAGCAGGTTTACAGCCTCTGCTCTGGTTTTCTGTTTGTTTCAAAGATTGGGCAATAAATGTCCCAGCAGCAGACATTGGTCATTGGTTTCAGGGTGGGGGTGGGGAGTGAGTGTGCCCACAGTTTTTCCCAGGATACCTCGGCCAGCAGACCTTTACGTTTTCCGTGAATAATAATCATAAGGATGAAGGTTGATATTCACAATCATATTTTACCAAAGGAGTGGCCCGACCTGAAGCAGGTAGGAACTGTCACAGACAAGATGATTTGACTTTTAATGTCACGGAGCTCCAGTGTTAAATAAACCCACAGTCTGTAGATGAGATCTCAGGTGAAGTGGGTCAGTGGGTTTGAGAAAAACATCTTTGTGTCACTTCCCTGGCAGATGGAGCTTGAACCGGGGCTATTAAATGCTACTAACGTTTAATATATAGACTTTTCAGCTGGCTTGTCAGCAGGGAGATTAAAAGTCCACTGCATAAATCTGTCCTCTATGGATGGTTAAACTTTAATCAATAGACCTTGGACTTGGTTTATCTGTTCCTGCCCTTATGTCTTTGTCACTGCCTGGCTAATCATTTCCCACATTTAAAGCTGAACAGAAGACATGAGCTAAATCGTGTCTGTAAGAATCTTTTGCAAAGAATGTGATATTTAAAAATTTACGTTGGCTGGAGTTGGTTAAAGGGCCCTAAGCACAACATTATTTGAACTTGAGATCAAGTCCACAGTTAAACTGGCATGATGACATTTCATTTAAAGCAACCTTTCACTGAAACAGCTTCTTGGGGCCACAGATCCACACATCAAACACGGATGTAAAACCCATCTTGCAACTGGAAAAACAGAAGCTCCTCAGTGGCATTATCCAAGTACACAGTACAGCTGATCTGCATGGGTATGAAAAGGGGCTTTTCTGCTGTATTGCTCACGTAGCTCATCTGCAGCTTCATTTGTATGCAAAAAGTGTCAGCATGCTCAAAAGGCAATATCTTTTAGGTATTCAGGGCACTGGAGTGGCCAGTCCTGTAGGATGATGACCAAACCCTCACAGATGGGATAACAAAATCTACATTTTCTATCAGAATGAAACAACAAATATGCAATCAAATATATGGCTGATATTTATATGTGATGCTTTTAAACTCTGGGTTTGTAAAACCTGTATTTTTTATGTGTTTCAGAGGTACGGCTATGATGGGTTTGTCCAGCTTCACCATCACTGCAAGGTAAGTCACTATTTCCTCTGCTTTCCTGTGCAGCTACAGACAGGGTGCAGGTGCAGGAGCACTTATGCACTGCACTACTTTGTTGAACACACAGCAGATTCATCCCAGCTGGCGACTGCACCCACCCCGCAGACCTGCCAGGCTGGTCCTGGCTATGTGAGCAGCTGCAGAACTCAGCGAGGTGACACAGCATCAGTCAAGTGATTCGGTTCAAACAGCCGTAACGCAGCCCGATACAGAGCAGCTTGGCAACTTTTAGCCCCAAACATGGGCTGAGCATTTTAGTAACAGCAAAGTATACTTGACAACGAACAGTCTATTCTTCAGAATTAATGCCTAAACTTGGATAAGCAATGAATTTGTGCTTGTGTGCTTCGTATTAAACATCTTAGAGGAGTCCAGGCCTTTTGGATTCACCCAGAACATTTGCAGTAATATCAACTGTCTGCTGCCATCATGTGGCTCAGTTTTGTTAGCAAATGTAAAAGTTACAACATGTGCTTTAAAACCTAACCTAACACAAACCTAATTTCAAAAAGGCTGGGACACAGCATGAAATGTATCTAAAAACAGAACGCAGTGATTTGAAAATCTCATAAACCCATATTTGATTTACAGCAGAGCATAGAAAACATATCTACTGCTTAAACTAGGAACACGTACCATTCATTTTGAATTTGATGGCAGCAACACATCTCAAAAATGTTAAGAAAGGGGAGATGGGGCCATCTTTTCCACTGTGAAGCGTCCCATCTTTATTTGGTCTGTAAATGTCTGGGAGCTGCTGGACTTTTGGAAGAGGAGTGTTGTCCCATTCTTGTCTGGTGGAGGATTCTAGCTGGGTCTTCTGGCAGTCCCGTGTCTTCTTTTTAGATTTTGATTTCATGTGCAAAATATTTTCAGCTGGTGAAGGTCTGGACTGCAGGTACAGCAGTTCAGGACTCAGACTCTTCTACTACAAAGCCATGCTGTTGGAATAGACACAGTATGCAGTTTGGCGTTGTCATGCTGAAATATGCAATGACTTCCCAGATTAAAGACGTCATATCAATAGGAGCATATATATGTTCACCTAAAACCTGTATATAGCTTTCAGTATTGATGGTATCTTTCCAGATGTGTAAGCTGGCAATGCCACAGGAACTAATGCACCCCCGTACCATCACAGATGCAGGTGCTTTAAGTGGGTGTTGAAAACCAGCTGGATGGTCCCTCTCCGTATTAGTCCAGAGGAGGAAAAGGCCATTTTTTCCAAAAGGAATTTAAAATTTAAACTAATCCAACCACAGAACAGTTTTCCATATTGCCTCAGTCTATATTAAATGAATGAGGACTGATGGCTGATGTTCACATATGGCTTCTTCTTTGTATCATAGAGCTTTAACTTGCATTTGTGGATGACACAGTGGCTAGAAGTGTTCCTAAGCCCAAATCACATGCACTGATTTCCATGACAGAATCGCCCCTGTTTTTAATGCAGTGCCACCCGAGGGTCTGAACATCAGTGACATTAGCACAGATTTTTTTGTTTTGTCCAGATTCTCTGAATCCTGCTTATATTTTGGAATTTATTGTTGAGGAACATTGTTCTACTTGTAGACTTCTGAGAAGGTCTTCCTGTCTAAGATGCACATATTTTATGTGAATACAGGGAGTGCAGAATTATTAGGCAAATGAGTATTTTGTCCACATCATCCTCTTCGTGCATGTTGTCTTACTCCAAGCTGTATAGGCTTGAAAGCCTACTACCAATTAAGCATATTAGGTGATGTGCATCTCTGTAATGAGAAGGGGTGTGGTCTAATGACATCAACACCCTATATCAGGTGTGCATAATTATTAGGCAACGTCCTTTCCTTTGGCAAAATGGGTCAAAAGAAGGACTTGACAGGCTCAGAAAAGTCAAAAATAGTGAGATATCTTGCAGAGGGATGCAGCAGTCTCAAAATTGCAAAGCTTCTGAAGCGTGATCATCGAACAATCAAGCGTTTCATTCAAAATAGTCAACAGGGTCGCAAGAAGCGTGTGGAAAAACCAAGGCGCAAAATAACTGCCCATGAACTGAGAAAAGTCAAGCGTGCAGCTGCCAAGATGCCACTTGCCACCAGTTTGGCCATATTTCAGAGCTGCAACATCACTGGAGTGCCCAAAAGCACAAGGTGTGCAATACTCAGAGACATGGCCAAGGTAAGAAAGGCTGAAAGACGACCACCACTGAACAAGACACACAAGCTGAAACGTCAAGACTGGGCCAAGAAATATCTCAAGACTGGTTTTTCTAAGGTTTTATGGACTGATGAAATGAGAGTGAGTCTTGATGGGCCAGATGGATGGGCCCGTGGCTGGATTGGTAAAGGGCAGAGAGCTCCAGTCCGACTCGCCAGCAAGGTGGAGGTGGAGTACTGGTTTGGGCTGGTATCATCAAAGATGAGCTTGTGGGGCCTTTTCAGGTTGAGGATGGAGTCAAGCTCAACTCCCAGTCCTACTGCCAGTTTCTGGAAGACACCTTCTTCAAGCAGTGGTACAGGAAGAAGTCTGCATCCTTCAAGAAAAACATGATTTTCATGCAGGACAATGCTCCATCACACGCGTCCAAGTACTCCACAGCGTGGCTGGCAAGAAAGGGTATAAAAGAGGAAAAACTAATGACATGGCCTCCTTGTTCACCTGATCTGAACCCCATTGAGAACCTGTGGTCCATCATCAAATGTGAGATTTACAAGGAGGGAAAACAGTACACCTCTCTGAACAGTGTCTGGGAGGCTGTGGTTGCTGCTGCACGCAATGTTGATGGTGAACAGATCAAAACACTGACAGAATCCATGGATGGCAGGCTTTTGAGTGTCCTTGCAAAGAAAGGTGGCTATATTGGTCGCTGATTTGTTTTTGTTTTTGAATGTCAGAAATGTATATTTGTGAATGTGGAGATGTTATATTGGTTTCACTGGTAAAAATAAAGAATTGAAATGGGTATATATTTGTTTTTTGTTAAGTTTCCTAATAATTATGCACAGTAATAGTCACCTGCACACACAGATATCCCCCTAAAATAGCTAAAACTAAAAACTACTTCCAAAAACATTCAGCTTTGATATTAATGAGTTTTTTGGGTTCATTGAGAACATGGTTGTTGTTCAATAATAACATTATTCCTCAAAAATACAACTTGCCTAATAATTCTGCACTCCCTGTATGTTTCTGGGATCATTGCAGTCAGTTATTTGCAAGTCTCACAGCATCACAGCTTTTCAAAAGTAAGGTTGTAACTGACCAATAACACAAAGAAAATCTGTCCAAAGATATTAAAAGAAACTAGAGCTGATAGTGGTCTTAATGTTGTGTTTTAGGGTGAAGCAAAGATGATGAAGGATGGGAAGGTTTTCCGGGTAATACAGGAAAACTGCTGGGATCCAAATGCTCGCATAAAGGACATGGATAAACACGGTACATGCGCAGACACAAATGACACAAAGTTTGGTAGTTTCATCCTTTAATCAGTGACTAAAAGCAGCATTTCTTTTCACGGCCTGCAGGTGTCACGCTGCAGGCCCTTTCGACCGTTCCTGTGATGTTCAGTTATTGGGTAAATGCACAGCCAGTCACAGCAGATTTGGTCAAAAGCTGTGTGACAAAGTGGTGTCTACTGTGTGTCAGATAACTGAGTTGTGCCTACCACTAAACTTTGCAATACTACAAGCTGCTTAATGATCTTCACAGATATATTTGTGTATATTCATCGTGTCTTTTGATTGCAGGCTAAGCCTCACGACACACTCGATCTCTGTGTCCTTTTGAATGACGACTTGGCTAAGACAGTGCGTAGCCAACCCAAGAGGTTTGTGGGCCTGGGCACGCTGCCCATGCAGGCCCCTGATTTAGCTGTGATGGAGATGAGGCGCTGTGTGAAGGAGCTAGGCTTCCCTGGGGTCCAGATTGGGTCGCATATCAACAACTGGGACCTCAATGCCTCTGAACTGTATCCCTTCTATGCTGTAAGACTTTACACACTTGCATAATAACATGGGGTTATTGTGATAGTGTTTTTTAATTATGCCTACATTGGTTCCAATCATTTTTCTTTATAATTATGGCCTAATTTCTTATTCATTTCTTATTCTGATAAACACTACAGGAAGCAGAGGAGCTGGGCTGTTCCATATTTGTCCACCCATGGGACATGCAGACAGATGGGAGGATGGCAAAGTATTGGCTACCCTGGCTAGTGGGTGAGGAGGATACTGGAGTGGGAACAGAACATACTGACTATTACATCTGGTCCAGCCAACTAAAAACAACACTAATATTAAAACAAGCCAGCTTTCATGTGCTATTTAGTGCATTGTGATGGAAAAATAATAATGTTTATATGTTTTTAAATGTTTTTCTTTCCTTAGGTATGCCATCTGAGACAACCATGGCCATTTGCTCGATGATATTTGGTGGTATCTTTGAGAGATTTCCAAAACTGAAAGTCTGCTTTGCTCATGGAGGTATAAAAAGATAACACCATGCTTATCATTTAGTTTACTATTAATATCACAGCAGTATATAGAAAACATTAGGCAGCCAAATTTTCAATGTATTCTTCCTTTATGCTCTTCCCTTAAGATGAAATAAGTGTGTTGATATTTGACGTTTAGTGCCTGTGTTCACGTGTATCCAGGTGGCTCTTTCCCATTCACTGTTGGCAGAATTGAACACGGCCACAAAGTCCGCCCTGACCTTTGTGCAGCTGACAACGATGTCAGTCCACGGAAATACCTCGGTTCTTTTTACACCGACTCCCTGGTTCACGATCCCGCCTCCCTGAAGCTGCTCATTGACATCATTGGAAAAGTGAGCTGGTGTCCAACATTCATTCATTCCACGAGTCACACCTCTTTGGTGGCGAGAGAGGATAGATTCAAAACACACTGAAGAGTACTGACTAAACACAGAGAATGTGGACTGTGAGAGTGTATGCTGATGTGTGGAAACACTGATGTTTTCAGGATGGAGTTATTCCTGCTTTCACCAAATCTTCATGTGCTAAGTTCACATTTTCCTGTTCCAGGATAAAGTGATGCTGGGAACAGATTATCCATTCCCACTTGGTGAGCTACAGCCAGGATCACTCATCGAGTCGATGGATGTGTTTGATGATACACTAAAGGTAGCATTATTTTCCTCTCATTTACTTAAGCAGCACAGGAGAAAGGGTTTGTCATCATGGTGGACTCTACCACACATGGAAAGAAAGGAAAGCCAGCCATTGTACATCATGTAAAACCTGAACCATGTTTATTGAACACTTAACAAAGAAAACAAAACCAAAGAAAACTCTAAAACAAATTTAACAAATATATGTGTTTTCATTTGTGTATGTGTGTATTTTTCTTTAGATTTAAAAAACAAATCACACTGATGATATAGAGGCCCCCCAAAAACTCATGTATCCAATATGATATACTTGGCATTACAGTTTTTTTGTATATTTTAATGACAGATTTTTTTAATATCTTCAAAATAATGACTCTCTCTTTTGTGTTACAGGATAAACTGCTTGCTGGAAACGCACTAGAATTCTTAGGACTGAAACGGGAGCTTTTTATGTAACATGATACTGAAATACCACCAATGGTCATTAAGTACAAAGGATTTTTTTTTGCAAATATTTGTGTTTGAATGATTTTTTTTTAAAGATTCTAATTATGGAACATTGTTATTCATGTTTATCATCAGAAGGTAAGCATTGTACTCATAGAAGAGACAGCTGATGTTGCTATTTTCAGAATGTAAAAATGTAATGTTATCACTCTAAGTTAGAGTAATTACGGTATAGTAATTGTAATGTTGTAAATGTAACAGGTTTTTCCATCTGTTTGAAGTTGCAGCGTTTCAGTAGGCTCTAAATAAAAATGTTAATATGATGCAATAGGCCGCTCTGCTGCTTTGCTTCTTCGTCACTTGTTTTGAAGCAGTATTCTTCTTTCTTATAGTAAAATAGCTTTGGACAGATTCATCTCTCGGGTCTTTGCTGACATGGACATAATCAGTGATGGGAATAACGGCGTTACAAGTAACGGTGTTACTAACGGTGTTACTTTTTTCAGTTACGAGTAATCTAACTAATTACTATTCCTATCGTTACAACGCCGTTACCATTACTAACAAGAAAATGCAGTGCAAACAAGTGGTTGAAGCTGTCCGCAGCTTACCGCATCTTATATCAGTTGCACGGAAGTAGCTGTAAGTAATCTCCCGCGGGCAGCAATCACTTTCTGTCCGACCATCACTTTTTGGGACAACACCTGGAGCTAAGGGGCAAAACAATCATATGAGTGCTGCTGTTTGACTGAGGAAGAATAAAGTAGTCGTGGTAAGCCAATCACATGACCACTTCAAGATGACAAAACAACAAGGTGATATATACCAGTTTTTAAATTGTGTTGATAGGCCACATAAAAGAGTCATGATAAACAATATATACGCAGCGTTTTTTCCTCAATAGTTTTGTCATGTTTACTGTCTAAGGACAGCGCAGCGAGACCTCTCTGCTTATGAGCAAAAAATTTAAAAAACAAAACAAAACAAAACAAAAAACATTTGGTGAAAAATGTCAACCAATCAAAAAATGATATGGCAACATGACATTTGGTTGTTTAGGAAGAGGGGGAAGTTTTAGGAGTGACAGCGAGAGAGAGAGATAAAGACAGCAGAAAAAGAGAAAGAGCGAGTTTTGAGATGTGAGAGATTTGTGACGTTTAGTGTGTTTGGAGTGTGTAGTTAGGTGTTGTCTTGTGTGGTTAGTGTGTAGTGTTGTGGATAGTTTTGTGTTGTGTGTCAGAACAATGAGGCGACTGCTGTCTCCAGGTAGAAACAGGAGTGATACACCTGCTGCTGTCAGACCTGCAGGTATCAGGCTGTGATGTTTCCTTTATAGTGGACAAAAATATTTGGAGTGGCACAAATAATTTGTGTGGCATCTTATTGAATGCAGAACAGCTGATTGTTCTGTAAATAGTTTGAAATGGTTATTTAATAAGGGTAAAATGTAAATGGCTGCAAATAACTTTGTTGTTTGCAAAACTTGTGCTTATGATTTTAAAATTGACAATTTATATTTGCATTTGAAGTTATGAAATATGATTCATTAAACATGTTTGTGGTTGTTACAGTAAAAAATATAACTTTTTCTACTCGGAGTTTATGTTTTTTGTCTGATTTTAGGTCAATTGTGTTAATAGAGTATGTCAAAATGAAAACATAACTGTAAATTCAGACATGTGAGGTTGTGCTGAAAAGAATGATACCAAACAAGGCAAAGTAAATAGTTTTTAAAGGTAAAATCAAAAGTAGTTAAAAATGGCCAATTATACCCTGGACCCCAGAGGGTTAAACTTTTTTTTTTTAAGTAACGCAATAGTTACTTTTCAAGTAATTAATTACTTTTAGAATCTTGTAACTCAGTTACTAACTCAGTTACTTTTTTGAAGAAGTAACTAGTAACTATAATTAATTACTTTTTCAAAGTAACTTGCCCAACACTGGACATAATACAGATAGGAGTTTTCGGCCTGCGACTTCTTTTGTTCGTTACTTGTCCAGTTTCCTCATTGTTTATAAGGACACACTGCATTGGACTGCAGCTAATAACTCTTTGGGAATCCACTTGTTGATACAAAAATATCATTCCATCTCTGTCAAACTGTGTTATTGTTTCCTTTTTAGCACAGCTTCAACTAAAGTGGGAAGAAATTGTGTGTTTTTGTGAAAAGCTGCAAGTACGAAAGTGCCTAAAGATACAATTTAAAAATAGCTTTTTGTTGTTATGTGTGGACACGACACTGGTTCATCTCTTTGGGTAGATACAAATGGTCAGGTAAAACGACTGGACCAAGGACAGAACAAGCAGCCAATGTCCAAAGAAAAACTTTGAAAACCTTCAAAGGTCTGGAGAACTATGATGAAAGACCACTTCTCAAAATGACAGTACAGTCTGCTGTTAAAGTTTTGCAACAGCTACCTGTCATGCTTAGATTTCATTTATAATGTTTGCATTTTACTCTTACAGCCTTAGAGGGTGAAGCCCCCACTTACATGATTGAATGGCTTCACATCCTACATTACAAGTCAGGTTTTTAGGGCCACAGATCAGGGCCTTCTTATGATTCTGCATACCTGTCAGAAAACGAAGTGATTGTGACGATATTTGGGTCGTGCTTTGTGTTTTATGTTCATTTTGGTTGCTTATATGCATCTTGTGTCATTGTTATAATATTGATTGTTTCTTACTGAATCTAAAGCAATTTGTGGCTGTTCTCATTTTAAGAAGTGCTGTATAAATACAATTTTACTTACTCAATGGAAGCTAAAGTTTGTTCTTATGGCTCAATGGTCTTTGTGTCTCTTTATGTACACTGAACAAAAATATAAACGCAACACTTTTGTTTTTGCTCCCATTCCCCATGGGATGGACGTAGAGACCTAAAATTCATTCCAGATACACAATATAACCATCCCTCCCAAACAGTGGTCACAAATCAGTCCAAATGTGTGGTAGTGGGCACATCTGCTATATTGAGATAATCCATCCCACCTCACAGGTGTGCCACATCAGGATGCTGATCTGACATCATGAGTAGTGCACAGGTGTACCTCAGACTGCCCACAACAAAAGGCCACCCTGGAATGTGCAGTTTTTTGCGCTATTGGGGGTCTGGGGACCCAGAACCGGTCAGTATCTGGTGTGACCACCATTTGCCTCATGCAGTGCAACACATCGTCGCATGGAGTCTATCAGATTGTCAATTGTGGCCTGTGGAATGTTGGTCCACTCCACTTCAATGGCTGTGCGAGGTTGTTGGATATTCATGGGAACTGGTACACGCTGTCGTATACGCCGGTCAAGCACATCCCGAACATGCTCAATGGGTGACATGTCCGGTGAGTATGCTGGCCATGCAAGAACTGGGACATTCTCAGCTGCCATCTGCCCTGAACAATGTGAACCATGATTCATCCGTGAAGCGCACACCTCTCCAACGTGCCAGACGCCATCGAATGTGAGCATTTGCCCACACAAGTCTGTTACGGCGACGAGCTGGAGTCAGGTCAAGACCCCGATGAGGACGACGGGCATGCAGTTGAGCGTCCCTGAGACGGTTTCTGACAGTTTGTGCAGAAATTGTTTGGTTGTGCAAACCAATTGTTCCAGCAGCTGTCTGGGTGGCTGTTCTCAGACGATCTTGGAGGTGAACCTGCTGGATGTGGAGGTCCTGGGCTGGTGTGGTTACACGAGGTCTGCGGTTGTGAGGCCGGTTGGATGTGCTGCCATATTCTCTGAAACGCCTGTGGAGATGGCTTATGGTTGAGAAATGAACATTCAATGCACGGGCGACAGATCTGGTTGACATTCCTGCTGTCAGCATGCCAATTGCACGCTCCCTCATTGCTTGTGGAATCTGTGGCATTTTGCTGTGAGACAAAACTGCACATTCCAGGGTGGCCTTTTGTTGTGGGCAGTCTGAGGTACACCTGTGCACTACTCATGATGTCAGATCAGCATCCTGATGTGGCACACCTGTGAGGTGGGATGGATTATCTCAATATAGCAGATGTGCCCACTACCACACATTTGGACTGATTTGTGACCACTGTCTGGGAGGGATGGTTATATTGTGTATCTGGAATGAATTTTAGGTCTCTACGTCCATCCCATGGGGAATGGGAGCAAAAACAAAAGTGTTGCGTTTATATTTTTGTTCAGTGTATTTCCCCTTTCTCTCAGAAGGACTGTTATTTTAACTGCTTTCTGTCTCTTCATTTTTCTGGATCTCATCAGTGAGCCATTCATAGATGAGCATATCAGTAGTTTGTGAGCCACGCATTCCTGACATGTTCATTTTTACGAAATGTGGGACACTGTCCAGGTGTGTGAGACAAAGGAACGAGAGATAAAATCCTGTTTAGTTCCATAAAAAGTAGGACATCTAGCCATCCAAAGCGGAGATTATTGTAGGCAATCAGTGGTTCCGGCCTCTGAGGAATAGAAGATAAATGTATTAACTTCAATTTTAAATCATTAGCAGTCTTTAAAACATTAATAAATGTAAATTACAATGTAGTTTTAAAGCATCTTTTTTGACTTTAGGAGCAACAGGCCGTGATAAGACCTCAATATAACTCCAATATACATTGGTGTACCCAGGGAGAGAGGTTGAAAACC